>NC_136058.1:429221760-429835439 GCF_964261635.1 Lissotriton helveticus
TTGGTCGGAGCGATGGGTGATTGGTCTGAACGATGATTGGTCTGAGCGAAGAGTTATGGTTGGTATGAGCGATGAGTGATTGGTCTGAGCGATGATTGATGATTGGTATGAGCGATGAGTGATGATTGGAATGAGCGATGAGTGATTGGTCTGAGCGATGATTAATGATTGGTATGAGCGCTGAGTGATGATTGGTATGAGCGCTGAGTGATGATTGATCTGAATGATGAGTGATGATTGGTCTGAACGATAAGTGATGATTGGTCTGAGCGATGATTGATGATTGGTCTGAGCGATGATTGATGATTGGTCTGAGCAAAGAGTGATGATTGGTATGAGTGATGAGTGATTGGTCTGAGCAATGATTGATGATTGGTATGAGCGATGAGTAATGATTGGTATGAGTGATGAGTGGTATGAGTGAGACATGATGATTAGTATGAGCGCTGAGTGATGATTGGTCTGAACGATGAGTGATGATTGGTCTGAACAATAAGTGATGATTGGTCTGAGCGATGAGTGATGATTGGTCTGAGCGATGAGTGATGATTGGTTTGAATGATGATTGGTCTGAGCGATGAACGATGATTGGTCTGAGTGATGAGTGATGATTGGTCTGAGCGATGAGTGATGATTGGTCTGAACGATGATTGGTCTGAGCGATGAGTGATGATTGGTCGGAGCGATGAGTGATTGGTCTGAACGATGATTGGTCTGAGCGATGAGTTATGGTTGGTATGAGCGATGAGTGATTGGTCTGAGCGATGATTGATGATTGGTATGAGCGATGAGTGATGATTGGAATGAGCGATGAGTGATTGGTCTGAGCGATGATTGATGATTAGTATGAGCGCTGAGTGATGATTGGTATGAGCGCTGAGTGATGATTGATCTGAACGATGAGTGATGATTGGTCTGAATGATGAGTGATGATTGGTCTGAACGATAAGTGAGGATTGGTCTGAGCGATGATTGATGATTGGTCTGAGCGATGATTGATGATTGGTCTGAGCGAAGAGTGATGATTGGTATGAGTGATGAGTGATTGGTCTGAGCAATGATTGATGATTGGTATGAGCGATGAGTGATGATTGGAATGAGGGATGAGTGGTCTGAGTGAGACATGATGATTAGTATGAGCGCTGAGTGATGATTGGTCTGAACGATGAGTGATGATTGGTCTGAACAATAAGTGATGATTGGTCTGAAAGATGAGTTATGATTGGTATGAGCAATGAGTTATTGTTGGTATGAGTGATGAGTGATTGGTATGAGCGATGAGTGATAATTGGTATGAGCGATGAGGGATGAGTGGTCTGAGTGATGATTGGTCTGAACGATGAGTGATGATTGGTCTGAACAATAAGTGATGATTGGTCTGAACGATCAGTGATGATTGGTATGAGCAATGAGTTATGGTTGGTATGAGTGATGAGTGATTGGTATGAGCGATGAGTGATAATTGGTATGAGCGATGATTGATGATTGGTCTGAGCGATAATTGATGATTGGTCTGAGCAAGGATTGGTCTGCGCGATGAGTGATGATTGGTATGAGCGATGAGTGATGATTGGTATGAGCGATGCTTGATGATTGGTCTGAGCGATGATTGATGATTGGTCTGAGCGATGAGTGATGATTGGTCTGAGTGATGAGTCATGATTGGTATGAGAGCTGATTGATGATTGGTATGAGAGCTGAGTGATGAATGGTATGAGAGATGATTGATGATTGGTATGAGCGATGATTGATGATTGGTATGAGCGCTGCGTGATGATTGGTATGAGTGCTGAGTGATGATTGGAATGAGCGATGATTGATGATTGGTATGAGCGACGAGTGATGATTGGTATGAGCGATGAGTGATGATTGGTATGAACGATGAGTGATGATTGGAATAAGCGATGATTGATGATTGGTATGAGAGATGAGTGATGATTGGTATGAGCAATGAGTGATGATTGGTATGAGCGATGATTGATGATTGGAATGAGCGATGAGTGATGATTGATATGAGTGATGATTGGTATGAGCGATGAGTGATGATTGAAATGAGCGATGAGTGATGATTGGTATGAGCGATGGGTGATGATTGGTCTGAGCGATGAGTGATGATTGGTATGAGCGATGAGTGATGATTGGTATGAGCGATGAGTGATGATTGGTATGAGCCATGAGTGATGATTGGTATGAGCGATGAGTGATGATTGGTCTGAACGTTGATTGATGATTGGTATGAGTGATGAGTTATGGTTGGTATGAGCGATGAGTGATTGGTCTGAGCAATGATTGATGATTGGTATGAGTGATGAGTGATGATTGGTATGAGCGCTGAGTGATTATTGGTCTGAACGATGAGTGATGATTGGTCTGAACGATAAGTGATGATTGGTCTGAACGATGAGTGATGTTTGGTCTGAGCGATGATTGATGATTGGTATGAGTGATGAGTGATGATTGGTATGAGCGATGAGTGATGATTGGTCTGACCGATGATTGATGATTGGTCTGAGAGATGAGTGATGATTGGTCTGAACCATAAGTGATGATTGGTCTGAGCGAAGAGTGATGATTGGTATGAGAGAAGAGTGATGATTGAATGTGTGAAGAGTGATGATTGGTATGAGCACTGAGTGACGATTGATATGAGCGATGAGTGATGATTGGTATGAGCGATGATTGATGATTGGAATGAGCGATGAGTGATGATTGGTATGAGTGATGATTGGTATGAGCGATGAGTGATGAGTGATGATTGGAATGAGTGATGATTGGTATGAGAGATGAGTGATGATTGGTATGAGCGATGAGTGATGATTGGTATGAGCGATGAGTGATGATTGGTATGAGCGATGAGTGATTATTGGTATGAGCGATGAGTGATTATTGGTATGAGCGATGAGTGATGATTGGTATGAGCGATGAGTGATGATTGGTCTGAACAATGATTGATGATTGGTCTGAGCGATGAGTTATGGTTGGTAGGAGCGATGAGTGATTGGTCTGAGCAATAATTGATGATTGGTATGAGCGCTGAGTGATTATTGATCTGAACGATGAGTGATGATTGGTCTGAACGATAAGTGATGATTGGTCTGAACGATGAGTGATGATTGGTCTGAGCGATGATTGATGATTGGTATGAGCGATGAGTGATGATTGGTCTGAGCGATGAGTGATGATTGGTCTGAGCTATAAGTGATGATTGGTCTGAGCGATGAGTGATGATTTGTATGAGCGCTGACTGATGAATGGAATGAGCGATGATTGATGATTTGTCTGAGCGCCGAGTGATGATTGGTATGAGCGCTGAGTGATGATTGGTATGAGCGATGATTGATGATTGGTATGAGCGATGAGGGAGGATTGGTAGGAGCGATGAGTGATGATTGGTATGAGTGATGATTGATGATTGGATTGAGCGATGAGTGATGATTGGTATGAGGGATGATTGGTATGAGCGATGAGTGATGATTGGAATGAGCGATGAGTGATGATTGGTATGAGTGATGATTGGTCTGAGCGATGAGTGATGATTGGTATGAGCTATGAGTGATGATTGGTATGAGCGATGAGTGATTATTGGTATGAGCGATGAGTGATGATTGGTCTGAACGATGATTGATGATTGGTCTGAGCGATGAGTTATCGTTGGTAGGAGCGATGAGTGATTGGTCTGAGCAAGGATTGATGATTGGTATGAGCGCTGAGTGATTATTGGTCCGAATGATGTGTGATGATTGGTGTGAACGATAAGTGATGATTGGCCTGAACGATGAGTGATGATTGGTCTGAGCGATGATTGATGATTGGTATGAGCGATGAGTGATGATTGGTATGAGTGATGAGTGATGATTGGTCTGACCGATGATTGATGATTGGTCTGAGCGAAGAGTGATGATTGGTATGAGCGAAGAGTGACGATTGATATGAGCGCTGAGTGATGATTGGTATGAGAGCTGAGTGATGATTGGTATGAACGCTGAGTGATGAATGGTATGTGCGATGATTGATGATTGTTACTAGCGATGATTGATAATTGGTCTGAGCGATGAGTGATGATTGGTATGAGCGCTGACTGATGAATGGTATGAGCGATGATTGATTGGTCTGAGCGATGATTGATGATTGGTCTGAATGCTGAGTGATGATTGGTATGAGCGCTGAGTGATGATTGGTATGAGCGATGATTGATGATTGGTATGAGCGATGAGGGAGGATTGGTAGGAGCGATGAGTGATGATTGGTATGAGCGATGAGGGAGGATTGGTATGAGCGATGAGTGATGATTGGTATGAGCGATGAGGGAAGATTGGTAGGAGCGATGAGTGATGATTGGTATGAGCGATGAGTGAGGATTGGTCTGAGTGCTGAGTGATGAGTGGTCTGAGGGATTTTTTTTTAACGGTATTTTATTGATTTTCAACCCATACATAACCCCCCATACAAGGCTCATTATCAGCAGGGGCACTTTACTGGATACATTATATATAGAGTCATATTCCACTGTGGAGCTTTGCAGTCGTTTCAGAGTCAGTATCACAATAAGCTTCCCAGCCTCCACTCCTTTTACCAGTATCAACACCATTTCAAGTATCCAAAATAACTCACAATATAATGGGAGCTCAACTTGGTGCTCCAGCGGTCATTTGCCTCTACCCCCTAACCACTTTCACCGGTGTGCTCTAAGTATTCAAAACCAGGATTTTCAATCATCAGCATCGTGCCAGGGTGTGCCAGTGTCCTATTGCGTGTGTGGTGTTTCCCAATTCCTGCCAAGCTCAACTTTGCCTCCTTTTCCCACCAGCCACCCCAAGCTTATCTATATTCGGTGTGCTCTGACATTTTCCTGCTTAGCCTCCACAGAGTCAGAGTCCGAGTCCAGTTCTGGCAATGTCAACAGTTCCACCAGGGCCTCCCATGCCTGTGCAGTTTCCATCGCCTTTTTGTTGTTGGCTCTTCTAGCCTGTTGGATCCTGACCATACTCTCACTGGCCGCCCAGCTCATGAATTCTACTTTCCATCGCTCCACACTAGGGCCCTGCTTGGATTTCCACTTTCTCGTTAGTTCCCGTTTGGCCGGCAGCAACCCCTGATCCATGAATTTGCATGTTACCTTAGTTCGCGCTGTATGAGGAAACAAGTGCAGTATGCATGCCCCCAGGGTGGGTTTTATCTGCCTATCCGTCAACCCGCAGAGGACCTCAACCACCTCTTCCCAGTAGGTTCCAAGCTGCGGACAGCTCCACATCATATGCTGGAAGTCTGCTGCAACATGGCAAATCCACATTAAAGTATTTATTTATCTGCTCTGTATGCCCTGTATATGATATAGAAATGGATAAGCTGGAATCTAGTATTCCGCGTACTCTTCCACGCCCTTTCCACCAGTTTAGCCCAAGTCGATTCAGGTATATCTTTACCCAGGTCCACCTCTGAGTCAGCGGCTGAAGTCCCTCCTCTACCATTCGCCTACACAGGCACGTTACTGCCTTTATCGTCCCTGCTGTCATTATTACATATTGGCATGTCAGGGATGTTTGTGGTTCCAGCAGCCCTTCCCCCCAGTATTTCTGAATCGCTGACCCCAGGGCGGCGTGCTGCAGGAAGTCACCCCTGGGCAAGCCGTATCTGTCTTGCAGTGTCTGATAAGGCAAGAGAGCTCCCTCCTTGTACAGGTCCCCGACCATCTGCAACCCCAGTCCTTCCCACTCTGCCAGTGCCGACCAGTCTCCTCCATGCAGGAAGGCCGTGCACATTGCAAGAGGTATCTCCGGTACGTACGGGCGAATACCACCCACCCTACGCCTGCTTCTATTCCAGCTTACCCTCATCGCTTTCTCCTCATAGGTCAATGAATCGGCCCACAACTGCTGACCCAAGATCACAAAGGATAAAACATGTCTTGGAAACTATTGGTCCTCTGGGCCGTCTGGCCCCCTGAACTCTCGAGCAACCTCCTGCGTGAGCCACTGTAGCTGGGCCGCCAGATTGTACAGTTCGAAGTCTGGGACTGCCAATCCCCCCTCTGCTCTAGGCCTCATCATCGTGGTCAAAGCCACCCGCCTCCTGCCGCTCTCCCAGAGAAATCCCACTATCATAGTTCTAATCGTCTTGAACACCAAGCCTGGGATCCAAATCGGCAGCGTCCGGAAATAATATAATAGTCGGGGTAGAGCCACCATTTTCAGAAGCGCTACTCTTCCTGCCACTGAGAGTGGTAGAGTACTCCAGAATGCCATGCTCCCTTTGATCTCTCTCACTGCCCTATTCACATTACCCTCCAAAAGGTCCGCCTGCTCGTGATAAATGTTAGTTCCCAGATACGGAAGACAGCTGGGTTCCTATCTTATTCCGTTCAGTCTATCAGGAGCTCCCACAGCTCGCCGCACCGGGAACAGGTTAGTCTTCTCCCAGTTCACGCATAGCTCCGATGCTGCCCCAAACACATGTAACAGTGCTATTGCCCCCGTTAAGTCCTCACTAGGGGCTGCCAGAAACATCAGCAGGTCATCTGCGTAGAGCGATATAATGCATGTCTCCCCGCATCTCCAGCCCGGTATAATGCCTCCCGATCTAGCTTGCACCGCCAGGGGCTCAACCACCAATGCGAACAGCAGCGGAGAAAGCGAACAACCCTGCTGCGTCCCCGTCCCACTGAACATGGCGCCAATACCGTCCTTCCCGTTCGCATCTGGGGCGTCGCTGAGTTATATAGTATTTAAGTCCATCTCACGAACTCAGCTCCCAGTCCCATCTTGCGCATAACCTAGAAGAGCAACTACCATTCCAGACTATCAAATTCTTTCTCTATCTCTACCGAGCAAATCAAGGCCGAGAGCGCCAAATCTTGGCAGTTCTCCAGAATTCGCAATAGCCGTCTCACATTAATAGCCTTATTGCGCCATTGGACAGTGTTGCAGGGAGTAAGGAGAGTATCGATGACGGTGGTGGACATGGCACGAAGAGCAGGCCGGGTGTTTCAGACGGTCGGACTGGAGCTTTGCGTTAGTGGTCTTCCAGATCGATTGATGCTTGCTGTGCAAGGAGATAGGCGGCAGGGGCTCACGCTGAAGTTTTGTGCGAGCAGTGGGATTCCAGTGCGAATAGGCTCATTTGCAGTCATGAAGAGTTCAAAAGCTTGTTTTAGGAGCCCACTGAACCACATCAAGGATCTAGGGTCTGAGAATCATCATTTGGGAGCAAGGAACGCGCTGAAGACTGGTCCAGAATTTGCTTTGGGGCTTGTTTTGTCCCTGAGGCTCAGATCAGGAGGCCAAAAGACTATCCCACTGAGTCACTCGGGGGTCCTGGGTTCAAGATAGAGTTGCAGACCTAGATATTCTTCCCCAGACAAGAGTGCAGCAGGTCAGTAAAGCAGGGCGCAGTTACTTATAGAGCATCAGTCCAGCATAGTGGCACTCCTTGTAGCAGCACAGTAGTCCTTCTTCCTGGCAGGGTCCCCAGATCCAGAAGTGTACTGAAGTGGTGGCGTCCAATGTCCTTCTTTCATACACAGTTGTGCCTTTGAAGTGGAAGAAACTTCTAGAGGCATAACTTTGAAGTGTACAGATGCCCTACCTTCCCTGCCCTTGTTCCGGACTAACTACCATCTCACATAAACCCAAGCACTCTGCCCCCAGGATTGTTAAGGCCGGCCATAGGTGTGACTTATAGGTGTATATGTGTCCAGATATAAGGTTAGACATAGGTATACTATATCTAAGCAAGGGGTGATTACACAACCTTGCCCCAGCTGAGTGATCAGCCAGTTGTGTCAGTTTGGATGGCCAGCCAGGGGTGGCAAAAGATATGATGCAGCCCCTGGCAGGCCTTTGATGCACCTATGCCCTGGGTACCTATAGTACTCTGTACAGGAGCTCATAAGGTGACCTAATCCCAATTGGTGATGTACCTAAAGTACATGGTTGTGAATTTAGAGAGAGAACAGCAGGGCTGTGGGTCTGATTAGCAGGCCCACAGCCACATTAAGTCGAAAACCAGTGAAGCAAAAAGCAAAAAAAATGGGGTGACCATAGGATAGCAGACCCTACTCTCCTACACATCATCCCTGAGAAAATTATGTTTTTGAATGACACTGTCCAACAGATGTCTTGTCTTGGGTTAGCCAAGATAAAAGCTTGAACAATCCGTCTATACCTACTCCTACACCTGTTAGTGATAACACTTCAGAGGGGGGAGTCGACGTACATACTATTTTGCATCACAACAGAATAGATCCAGATTGGAATAAATGGTTGATCTGGCCCACAGACACAAACAACTGTCAAGATAGATCCCTGAATAAAACAAAGGGGTTCACATTCATTAGGCCAGAACGAAGATATGTTCAAAGACAGCATCCAGGAATAGTAACAACATACAGTGTAGGGAAACTTTGCCTTGATTGGATACATAGATCTATACTTAAGGATGTAAAGCAACACTTATCTTTACTTAAAGATGGCGCTGATCTTAGGGAATTGTTGCTAGGACCAAGAACATCACGTCATAAACATTTTATATATGCCGGTATCTTTGCTGCTTATAATGAAGCATGGAAAATTACGCAAGCAGAGACTGCAGAACAAATACGAGAAATTGATTGTATTAATTTTGAAAAATCTCTCTCTGTGGTTGACAATGGGTTAACGACTCTGTGGTCCAGGATATATTCTTTATGTAGCATAGTGTCTTCTGCCATAGACATCATGGAACAGGACTTGGTCATATTGCAACATGGTCAGTCGCATTTACGTTCTATCATGCTATTAGGCTGGACGTTGCTAAATCATCATTCAGGCTATGTGCCGTGACGTTTAATCAATACTACGTCACTGTTTTCAGAATTCAATCTCACTGATAATCAGATCAAATTGGCACAAAGGGGAGCAGACAATACAGTGCTGAGCATTGAAAAACTGGAAAGATTGTCATTTACTGTCGCTGAAAAGCCAGTTATGGAATGGATTATACATGGAACAATCACCCTGCCTATTACAATTTTCTATTTTCAAAATTGCCTACAACATATACCAGCAGGCACATATAAAAGGTTGGGTAAAGTATACATCAAGACATCCTGGGAATTGCCGTACACATACAGATGTTGGAGTGGGGGTAGTGAAGTGTTTCTTAGCGGGGAAAATTGTGAAAATGTACCAAGCGGTTCTCTCCTATGTCAGGGTATAAACTTACACGGGGCCTGCAATAGTTCCTCTAAAAACGTATCCTGCCACCTGCAAGGTTCACCAGCCGCGGTGATTGATCCAATTTTTAGACAACTCTCGAATGGGAGTTACCTTACGTTGAATGATCGCAGCTGCTGTGGCATGTTGCCAGGATTACCATATCTAGTAACTGTGTCAGCCAGGGTCACTTGCTGTATGCAAGTATTGTTTCCTAAAACCAAGACAGCTGGGAGTCGCCACTTTGGCCTTCACTGAACATCTCTTCTATACAAATTGATAAAATAAATTGATAAAATAAAAATGCTGCAGTTGTAAATACATATCAACTACCATTTGTTGTGTTTGAAACATTTTATTGAATAATAAAACCTAATAAACATAAGCTGATTATTAAAGCAAAACAAAACATCAGTTGCCATACACATAAGAGACAAAAGTAGTACATAAAAATCAACATGCTGTAACACAGCAAAGTTATGTAGAGCACAATTCCTAATTTCGGGCAATCTTTATGTCGTATTTGATATGGCCGCGTTAGCGATTAGCTGAAACTACACGTTTTCCTCTTTAACTTGGCTATACATGAAAACGCCATTTTGAATGTTACGGCGGCCATCTTAGATCATAAGCGGCCTCGTGGCTAGCGTGCCCTTTAGTCCGTTGTCCGTACCACTGACCACTTCAGTTTGCCCAGCAACAGGCTATTTTTAGTACTGGTCAAGCTCGTACATGCGCAGTCCCCACTGACCAGTCACCCCTCAGGAATGTGCCGCCAAACTGACCAGCGGAGTTGTACCCCCTCCAATGAGCTGGCTGTGTTCCAAAACATGACCATATATGTACATAATGTCTTGTAACTTTGTGCCGCCTATCTTTATTACCTGAAAACTGTATAAAAGACGGGGTCACACCGATGTTCGGTGTGATACCTCTTGCATTACCGAAGGGTGCTGTATGAGTGTACCACCACCCCATGGGGTCTTAATAAACTTGTTCTTTGAATTTTACAGCTTCCGTGCCAACAGTTCTTGAATGTAAGTGGGTTATCTGCGGAGCATGTAGGCCTTGGGAACCCTGATTACTTCAAATTGGCGACCACGAAGGGACTCATCGGCGACTCGGATGCCCGAAGGAGAGGTCATGACGAAGGCTTGGAAACTCGCCATGGACGCGCGCTGCCACTGAGTGACCCGAGTCTTGGCACCCACGGTGTTTCTTCCTTTCATTCTGATCTGACCTTCCAGGTGGCGCCGGTCTCCGACTGAGTTTTCGATCGTCTGCGTTGCTGGGAAAGTGCCGTTTGGCTGATTTGATCACAAGACCTTGGCAGTTGGAATCTGGACATTTGAGATTTTAGGGTAAGATTTGTGTTCGGTAAGGTAGTCTTCGGACGCTTACTGAAGTTCTATGATTTGTGTTCGGTAAGGTAGTCTTCGGACGCTTACTGAAGTTCTATGATTTGTGATCGGTAAGGTAGTCTTCGGACGCTTGCCGGAGTCCTATGACCTATGATTTTGATTTGAGTTAGCTAACGTTTGTGACTTTGTGAACTTTGAATCTATATGTGTAGTGCACTTCACATAGGCAGGCATGTAGAGATGTTTCTCTAACTTTGTTTTTTCCTCTGAGCGGCACATTTGTGTGAAGTACTGTAAGTGCCATTTTATACGGTGTCACGCTTTCGTGATACTTTTTGAACATGCCTGTTTTAAGCACACTCCGAGGGATGTGCTGTCTTGGAAATGGTACCACAATTAGGTTAGCAGAAGCACAGCCGGCTCCCCCAGAAGGAACACCAAACAGGGATATGTATATAAAATTTGGCCTTCCCCCTATAATGTACAGCAAATTATGGCATAAGTACACCAAATCTGATCCCGAATTGCAATGGCCTCTACATGGGTCGTTCGATTTACGTAAAGTACAGTTTGTGGAGCAATGTTTGTTTCAACGCAGGTCTAGACAAAATATGTTTGATTGTGTGCGAATGTGGGAGAAAGCGGTGCGCGAGCGAATGAAGCGTGAAGTTGCCTTGGCGGAAAAAGAGCAGCGCAAGGCTGCTCGAGATAAGGCTTTACAGCTTGAGGAAAAAGAGGCTCAGGAGAAAAGAGAGAGGGAGGAACGGGAACGTAAATTGCAAACGACTGGTCAATTTCCTATTCGCCGACCGCTTTATCCTGTCCTTAATAATGAAATTGATGATTTTTCATTGCTAGATCGGTCACCGCCTCCGTACGTTTCGCCTACGGCTCCAGCTGCAGATTCGGAAGATGATGGACAGGATAAGCCGGAAAAGAAGGGTGTATCCGCTCTCAAGTTTACTGCGGAGAGGTCCGCACATTTACGTAGTTGGGCTCGTAAAGTGAATAAGAACTGTGTTTCTCAGTCTGAGGTGATTACGGAAAGGGGTAGTTGGACGGATCATGAATTACTGTATTTTCTGTCTAATTTGGCGGAAGAAGTTGTTGCCGCGTATCGTCAACTTTCAGATACGTTAGAATCTAAAGCTGTGTCAGTTCATCGTGAGAATCTGGATAAAGGTTTATTTGCTCTTACAG
The DNA here is from genome assembly GCF_964261635.1 of Lissotriton helveticus. Classification (NCBI taxonomy): domain Eukaryota; kingdom Metazoa; phylum Chordata; class Amphibia; order Caudata; family Salamandridae; genus Lissotriton; species Lissotriton helveticus. Next base: position 429,233,510 of record NC_136058.1, read on the forward strand.
ATGTTGATGACTTTTTCAAGCAACTGGTCCAGCTGCGAGATGAGACCACCAGATTGCGGGAGGAGCGGAAAAAGAAACAAAAGGAGTCCGGGCCGGAGTCTAACGAGCGGTCTAAGGAGTGTTCTCTCCGGGGTTCAGATAAGAGTTCTGCACTGCATGTTATGCCTATGCGTGAAGCCGCACCTTTGTATGTCCCTCCTAAAGGGCAAGGTACAGATGAAGATAAATTGTCTAAGGATGCGAAGGGATATTTTATATATAACTGGGTGTATACTCCTTGGAATAGAGCAGATGTTATGGCATTGAAAAATTCTTTACCTGACCTTCGGAAAAATCCGGCGGCATTTTATGAAGGGGTGGAAGGGGCCATTTCGTCTTGTGTAATGACTCTTGTTGATATAGATCTGTTCTTCGGGTTAATTCTTCCGCCTGATATGTGGAGATTAATTCGTAAAAATAATGATGAAGCAATACTGGGGGGGACATGGAAAGAAATAAACCAAGCAGATTTAGATAGGGAACCTGCATGTAAGCCATGTGAGCTGATTCTAGACCTTCCGGCGGCTATCCTGACTAAACTAAAAACGCTTGTTCCTTCTAAAAAGATTGATTGGACCATGTTAGCTTCGTGCAAACAAAAGCCTGATGAAACGGTTTTAGATTTCTTTACACGCTTCGAGGTCAGTCATACAGTGGTCAATCTTTAACAGATGATACGGGTAGGCATTTGTTCGTAGATAAGTATGTGGCTAATCTCCTACCGGAGATTGCAAAGCGATTGAAATCGAGTGAAAGTTCCTGGGCCACGGCGACCCCTGCGTCTTTGTTGACTATGGCTCAGTATTATGAGCGGCAGGAGGTGGAGGCTAAAGAAAGTGTTGATAAGAAGGCGAAAGAATTGAAAACGAAGGTGATGTTGGCACAGTTTCGGGGAACACAGGGTAGAGGGAATGATAGAGGTAGACGTGGTGGAGGAAATACGTCTTATGGTCGTACGGATATAGCGGAGGATCAATGTGCCTATTGTAAAGAGTTTGGGCATTGGGCTGACGATTGTCCGGTACTTCGTGAGCAGCGTAGCGAGCGTGGTCGATGAGGCGGTAGGTCAAGAGGCAGTTATACGGGGGCGAGAGGTGGCGGAGGTGATCGTGGAAGGGTTGAGGAAAGGGGCCGTGGCCAGGACGAACGAAACACATTTGATAGACGAAACCAATATCAGATATCGGAGGGTGAGAATGTGGAGCACCAGGATTATGTGCATGCATAGGACTGCGTAGGATGGGGTACGGAATCAATTGAAGTGCCGGTAGATCAGAAGGGTCCATATGTAACAGCGGGTATTCTGGGTTCTACTGATCAATTTCTAGTCGACACAGGGGCTACTCGTAGCGCTTTGTCAAAAAACTTGGTTCCGAGGGCTCCCCTGTCTGGCGAAATGATAACATGTGTAGGGTTCGATGGCACACCCTCCCCTAGCCCATTGTCAAAACCCCTTGCACTTTGTCTTGACAAATTTTTCAGTTTTGGTCAATTTTTGTTATCGCCCCATACACCAGATAATATCCTGGGCATTGACTTGCTTAAATATTTTCGAGCAACGATACGGTGCGCTCCTGAGGGAGTGCGGGTTATCCTGAATGACAATTATCCTGACTCAGATAGGTTTTGCACTATATTAGACATTCCAGCTTTGGCCTCTCTACCGCACACGTTATGGACGACCTCAGATACGGATGTGGGAGAGATGCGTATTCCACCTATTCACATTACTGTTAAGGAGGGGGCCTATCTACCACGAGTACCACAGTATAAGATTTCGAGAGAAGGTGAAATTGCCTTGACACACATTGTTCAGGATTTGATCACTGCAGGAGTGGTGGAAGAGGTTCCTTATAATGTTTGTAACAGCCCTATTCTTCCGATCCTTAAGAGAGATACTGACGACAAAGTCTATCGGTTTATTATTGACTTGAGAGAGATTAACAAAATTGTCATTCCCCAATACCCGGTGGTGTCCGACATTACGACCTTGCTTACATTGGTGCCACCAACGGCCACGACCTTTAGTGTAATTGATTTGAAAAACGCGTTCTTTTCCATCCCTGTCCATCCTGATAGCAGATATTTGTTTGGCTTCACGTTAAATAATAAATCGTATAGATTTTGTCGTGTTCCCCAAGGTTACACTGAGAGCCCGAGTATCTACAGCCAGGCTTTGAAAAGACAGCTTGATTCCTTTGAGTTACAGATTGGCGTTGTCCTCATCCAGTACGTGGATGACCTTCTGCTCGCTGCAGACTCTTATGCACAATGTGAAGAAAGTACAATTGCGTTGCTTTCTTTTCTGGCACAGAACAATCATACGGTTTCGAAGAAAGAGCTCCAATACTGTAGACCCAAGGTGACCTGCCTCGGTCATCTTTTGTCTAAGGAGGGGCGTGCATTAACATCTGATCGAATTCAAGCAATTTTAGACACACCAGTCCCCCGCACACAGAGAGATGTACGTGCCTTCATAGGGTTAACGTCCTTCTGTAGACAGTGGATCATGGGGTTTTCGCACATTATAAAACCTTTGCTAGCGTTACTGTCCAAAGCTACACCAATGCCCCTTGAATGGACAGATGAATGTCAGAATGCTTTTGAACAATTGAGACAGGCCCTTTGTTCTGCACCCGTGTTAGGTACACCAGACTATACAAAACTTTTTACATTGTACGTGCACGAGAACGATGGGTGCGCGTTGTCAGTGTTAGTGCAAGCACACGGGGATAAGCAGAGACCATGTGCGTATTTCTCTGCCATTCTTGATCCTGTAGCACGAGGGTTGCCTGGGTGTTTCCGAGCAGTGGCAGCAACAGCAGTAGCCATACGGCAGAGTGAGGGAATCGTGTTATCACACAAACTGTTGGTGTTAGTTCCCCATGCGGTAGATGCTCTGTTAAATCAAACAAAGACCCAATATCTTACGAGTGCACGGCTAACAGGATATGAGCTTACACTTTTGGCGCCACATATCACACTGAAAAGATGCGCTACCCTGAACCCTGCCACTTTATTGCCCTATCCGGTCGAGGAGGGTCAGGAAGAAAAACATCATGACTGTGTTTTCCTGACCGAGGAACAGACAAAGGGTCGTGTTGACTTACAGGATATGCCACTTCCAGATGTGGATGGGGAACTGTGGGTTGATGGATCGTGTTTGAGGCTGCCAGATGGTACGACTTCCGCAGCCTATGCGATCACGACACTTAAGACGGTGGTAGAAACAGCACGAATACCACAGAAATTGGCTCAGGCAGCAGAGCTGATAGCTTTAACAAGAGCCTGCGAATTGAGTGCTGGCCTATGTGTGAACATATACACAGACAGCCGGTACGCCTTCGGAGTAGCACATGACTTCGGGCTACTCTGGAGAGAGCGTGGGTTTTTGACTTCTCACGGAGTACATATCATGCATGGAGAACTGGTGCGTGATCTCTTAAACGCGTTGCTTTGCCCAAAGAAAGTAGCGATAATAAAATGTAGCGCCCATAAAAAGATTACCGATAAAGTGGGCCAAGGAAATGCCCTCGCAGACAGCATAGCGAGACAAACGGCTATGTCTCGGACTGACTCCCCCATGTATGTGACACAATCACAGGCTGAGCGATGGAGCGATGCTAGAGCAGAAATCTTGGATATTCAGAAATCAGCTACTGAATCAGAACTTGCGGCATGGGCAGCAGATGGGGTACTAGATGATGAGGGTTGTTGGAGAAGCAAGGACATGGAAAAATGGAAATTGCCTGCAGCTTACTTGCAGGCGATGGTCCAGATGACACATGGATTGGCGCATGTCGGAGCTCTTGCAATCACTCGACTGTTAACACGAGTCTGGGAACATCCCGAGATTGCTAATACTGCCAAGAGAGTAGTGCAGACCTGCCTGGTATGTTTATAACACAATCCTGAAAAGGGGACCCATACTCCGAAAGGAGGGTTCGTTCCACCCTCTGCACCATTTGAGGTACTCCAAATGGATTATATCCAACTCGAGCGCTGCAACAACCTGAAGTACGTCCTAGTGGTGGTATGTGCCTTTAGCAAATGGGTTGAGGCCTTCCCCACGAAAGACAATACAGCCCTAACAACGGCTAAGGTGTTGCTTAAGGAATTCTTTCCTCGCTTTGGAGTTTGCAAATTTTTGTGGAGCGATAATGGGCCTCATTTTGTTGGGAAGATTGTGGAGTATGTACTGAAGGGGTTAGGGATTCAGCAGAAGTTTCACGCTGTGTTCCACCCTCAGTCGGCAGGACTGGTTGAGCGGTACAATGCTACGTTAAAACTCAAATTGGCCAAGATTGTGGCATCCACGTCGTTGAAGTGGCCTGATGCTTTGCCGCTAGCGCTGCTCTCTCTTAGATCAGTACCCCATTCACGAACTGGCCTCACACCATATGAGGTGGTGGTTGGTCGCCCTATGAATATCTGGGGGGTGCCCAAGCCGCGATTGATACATGATGTGCCTTGTATAATGATGAACGATTATTTGGCACGATTAACAAATGATTTGCTTTCTATTCATCAACAGGTTCGAGAAGCGCTCCCTGACAACTCTACTGGAGAGGGCCATGATCTTCTCCCCGGCGACCATGTAATGATTCGGTCATTTGAGAGGGTGAGCAGTTTGGAGCCGAGGTGGAAGGGCCCCGAGCAGGTCCTCCTGGCGACCCGGACCGCTGTACGAGTGACCAACAGGAAGCGGTGGGTGCACTCGACACACTGCCGTCGTGTCTCTCCTAATCTGGTGAATCCTGCTGTGTTGACCGACTACAAAGAGATTCTGGAGAAAGAAAAGTGCCCAGCTGTGACGTCGGCCGAAGTTGAGGGAGCCTTCCCGGACCACGCTGTTGCCGGACGAGAGCGTTACAATCTGCGGCCACGATAAGAAGATTTTTTTGGTTTTTTCGTGACTGGTTGGTTACCGCTCTGGGGTTTGTGAAACGGAGACCGGGAATTCCAAGGGGGGGGGATCAGTTCTGCCCAGTGTAGCGACACCCGTCTTGGCCCGGAGAAGAAAACAACGGCTACCTCGGAGCTCAGCACCGTATTTTTCTTTTTTAGGTATACACACATGTGTATTTGAGACTTTGTGAACAATTCGAACTATTTGAGACTTTGTAAGAACTTTTCCTGAACTATGGCGTCATCTGCATCACGAGACAAACGAATATTAGGTGCCATTCTCTTTGTCTTGACTATTGTGGTGATAGCTGTAATAGCCTGGGTAGTTGAACTTGTGGTACCTGCACGTGAACATTTGCTGCCGACTACCCCGGCTCCATCTGAACATTTTCACTTTACCTTACCCTACCATGAAGAACGGCATCGGCAAACGTATCTGAACAACAGCTTTATCCAGATTCTCCATCACACGCATAATATGACTAATACTTCCAATTGCTGGGTGTGTGGGATGTTGCCAGGGCACCAGAAGAAAGGGGGCACCCCACTCATTCCACTCCCGTTCTCACATAATGGATCTTGCAATGCCTGGTACACCCTCCTCTTTACTCTGAGATGGCCAACGAAAGGGGGGGTGCTTTTTCGCTTGAATAAAATATGTTTCCATGACAAGGATGGGTTTCCACGGGCTGAGGGTACTCGATTTGAATGGGAGGAGTACCGGCCCGATAACATATCTGCCCCGCGTGTGTACAGCAATCAACGAAATATCAACGTATCCAGCTCACATGTCATTAATGTTATTGCTACTAAAGCCGATTTGTGTATAAGAAATAAAGGTTCGATTCCGGTAGGGAAAAGTGAATGCAATACCACACTTACTTTTGATAGTCCGAATGGCATCTCGTTTGTAGCATCTCGAAATACGTATTTCATTTGTGGAACGAAAGGTTATCATCAGCTTCCATTGGGATGGTTAGGCACGTGTTATGTATCGTTTGTACTACCCCCTGTATTCATTGCCCCGCCGATGTATCATAATGACTATGTCCTGTATCACGATTTTGTCCTGAATAGAGTCAAGCGGACTGTTGTTCTGGATGACATCGACCAGACTGATACTGCCTTGCAGCAGTATGTGGACTTCAATTTGGGACTGTTTTCCTTTGTGGGGGCCGCATTGAACAGTCGGAAAATAAGACGATTGACACGTGTTGTTGAGGCTGTAGCAAATGATACTGCCAATGCACTTGGGAATATTACTGAGGAACTCCAGATTTCTAGGATCGTTACGCTCCAAAATAGGATGGTGTTGGATATAGTTCTAGCTGACCCTGGGGGGGCATGTAGAATTATCGGAAGTAGCTGCTGTGTGTACATACCTGACAATTCACCATCTGTTTATGATGCCATATCGAAGCTGCATAAAATAGCAGCTGAAATACACCCGGACAATGGAACTTGGACACTTTCAGGATGGTTCTGGTCAATACTTACTGCTTGGGGCTGGAAACTGTTAACGATTCTATGTATCATTGTAGGGGTACTGTTCTTTGTGTGCTTATGTATCCAATGTGGCCCAGCTTTATGTTCTATGTGTTTATCAGCTTGTGTATCATCAAGACGAGCTCTTGCTCATGACAAAATGATGCTTCATAAAGAAGTGACGCAAATAATGTCAATAGACATTGAGGACGAACATCCTGATTATGTTCACTATGAGGTAGCTTCAGCTAAACGCTAAAAGGGTCGTCTGTCGTATTTGATATGGCCGCGTTAGCGATTAGCTGAAACTACACGTTTTCCTCTTTAACTTGGCTATACATGAAAACGCCATTTTGAATGTTACGGCGGCCATCTTAGATCATAAGCGGCCTCGTGGCTAGCGTGCCCTTTAGTCCGTTGTCCGTACCACTGACCACTTCAGTTTGCCCAGCAACAGGCTATTTTTAGTACTGGTCAAGCTCGTACATGCGCAGTCCCCACTGACCAGTCACCCCTCAGGAGTGTGCCGCCAAACTGACCAGCGGAGTTGTACCCCCTCCAATGAGCTGGCTGTGTTCCAAAACATGACCATATATGTACATAATGTCTTGTAACTTTGTGCCGCCTATCTTTATTACCTGAAAACTGTATAAAAGACGGGGTCACACCGATGTTCGGTGTGATACCTCTTGCATTACCGAAGGGTGCTGTATGAGTGTACCACCACCCCATGGGGTCTTAATAAACTTGTTCTTTGAATTTTACAGCTTCCGTGCCAACAGTTCTTGAATGTAAGTGGGTTATCTGCGGAGCATGTAGGCCTTGGGAACCCTGATTACTTCATTTAAAGCAGAATGAAAGCCATTCTTTTTTTAAAAACTGTGTGACTGACCTCGGCCAAAGAAACCTATGATCTGCAAGTCGCAAGGACTTCTGCAGAGTTACATGCCCTCTTAACTACAAATTGCCCTATACATTTCTCAGAAATGTTAAGTCGTATCTTAAATATGTCTGTTACGAGTTGTATTCTACATGTATTTAAGACCGTAATTTCTGGACTGTTAGCACCTTTTGAAGCAGTCCTAGTAATATTTCCAAACTTTGCGCACTCAGTGTTTGGCGGATTGCCTCTCATTTTGGGACTCGCTGCAGGAATACTATTTTTGCTCCTATCGCTGCGATATGGCAAGTAATTTCACAAACGACACCTAGTTCTCCCTGGAGACAACTCTACTAGCAATGAAGTGTCGTGAGCGCATCGTCCAAATGTTGGGACTACCTCGTCTAAGAGAATTAAATACCACATGGTTTCTGTCATTCAGGCCAATTTGGCAAGATTGCATCCTACCTGTTCTACGCTGCCTGCTATGCGGAGAAGAATGAGTGTTAGACAAATGTCTCACACTCCCATCAGTCATGCCAACGGATGTTGATACTTTGCTTGAGCCAGTAACGGCCCATGCACTATGTTGTCCCCAGCGGCTACCGATACGGATGACGGCATTCAGTGAGATCTCACAGACGCAAAATGCTACTACCGTAATTCATGAATTTTTAACTTGCGTTCTGATTAACTTGGACATATTATATTTATCAATCTGTAACTTGGAAGATGTTTTTCTTTTATATAACCGAGTAAAGTTTGTTGATAATAATCACTAGGGGATTCATTTACAGGGTAGCATGGTATCCCTCACAATAACTCCAGGAGTCACAGTCCACACAATGTACATGCTTTGTTCCCCCTACTTCCAACCTTACATATACCCCAATAACCTGCCCAAACCTCTCCCTGCTGATGCCAATGTGGTCCTCCGTCATCCCACAGACCATATTTTTGGCCCCTTTGAAACTGCCCATACAATAAAAATGTTGCAGTTGTAAATACATATCAACTACCATTTGTTGTGTTTGAAACATTTTATTGAATAATAAAACCTAATAAACATAAGCTGATTATTAAAGCAAAACAAAACATCAGTTGCCATACACATAAGAGACAAAAGTAGTACATAACAAGCATTTGCAATGCAATAGGTCTCGCATTTACGCAAGTTTAAACTATTGGCATTATAAATGACACTGCCTTTTATTTATGTTTTAAAAACAAAAACAAAAATAAAAGGCATTGTTAGTTGCAATGTCAATAGCACAAACTCGCGTAAATACGGGACCTATTGCATTGCAAATGCTTGTTATAGTTTGTCCTTGCTCAAATCAGTGTAATTTCTTTTCTTTTTCTGTTTCCATGTTCTTAATTTCTTGATTTTGCTCTAAGTGTCAATCTTAGTGTCATACCATTAGTAGTTGTATGTCATTCATAAGTACTCTGAAACCTTGAAAATAGTTTACCTAAGCACTCTTAAAACGTGGCAACTATGCAGTATGTTTTCCATATCGGATAGTGTCCTTCCATCTCTGGTGCTTTGAAATAGTTTTAAGATCTTCATAGAGTTTCTTGTTGCTGGAATGGCTGTAATTTCTGATGTTTATATGATTCCCTCATCTTCTTCACTTGATTTTTGTTCGTGAGAAAGCGTCACTCGTAGTCGTTGAATGTCACTCATAATTACACCAACAATTTTAAAATGTCACATTTAAGCAATCTGAAACATTGGCAGCTATGCACTCGCATAGCAGAGTATTTCTACGTCTTTCACTCCAAATTGATGTAGATACGAATTCAGCCAATCTAATATAGTCATTCATTTTCCATAATGATGCAGTTTCCTCATGACCAATAAAGCTACGAGTTGCACAGGAGTCTTTCAGCGCAACGTTATGATGCAGGAAAAATAGTTGAGGAGCACGAGAAGAAAATGGGGCGAGCGCGCTCGAAATAAAAACGTTTTTAAAGCATTTCATGTTATTTACTCAAACTTAATAAAATAAATGAGTTAAAAAATCAACGCGATATCCACAGTGGCCGCCCCGGAAGTCAGGCACGGTCGCCTGTGACGGGGGCGGGGCCACGTCCAGACCGGAAGAGGAGGCAGGCGGAGTCGATGCGTCTCGCGGCCCGGGGCTCCTGTGAGCGGTGTGGAGACCCGGGGCCGCGCTAGCAGGAGGTTGGGTGCCGCGTGCTGAGAGAAGAGTCCCCGACATTGCCCAGGTAAGTTTCAAAAGGCTGGGGGGGCTTGGTGCACTTGTGTGTGTGTGTGTGCGTGTATGCTCGTGTGTGTATGCGACGGCGACGGTGACGGCGGGGGAGGGGGGAGGGGGGGCCTCGGTGCACTTGTGTGTGCGCGCGTATGTGTCAGGGGGGTGTGTCTCTGTATGTATGTATGTATGTATGTATGTGCGTGCGTGCATGGGCGCTTGGGTGTGTATGCGCATGCGTGTGTGGTGCTTGCGCCTGGCCACAGCGCGCGTTCCCGTTTCAAATCGGCTCCAGGGATGCGCGCGCCCCAAACTGTCTCCTGGGGAGCACACTCCCTAACATAAGATCTCGGCGGAGACGCGCTTCCGCGCGTCTTTAGCCGAGACCTAAAAATCAACATGCTGTAACACAGCAAAGTTATGTAGAGCACAATTCCTAATTTCGGGCAATCCTTAAAGTTCAACAATAGAAACGTTCATAAAGAACAGGAAAGAAAACAAAGAAGGTAGGAAACAGTGATTTCATTAATGTAATGCTTCCTACATATAGAAAAACAAATACTAATTATTTTGCTTAGGCAATAAAGTCCTCACATTAAAATACTAAGAGAAATATATTGAACAATGAACATTTCATATGTAATTAGAATTCAATTTGAATATTGTATCCTTCTAAGCATTATTTGACTCATGATTACAACCTGAATGCTTTCTGGAAAGGAACCACCTCATGGGGTTCAAAATCACATCTTTTCCAACAATAGGATTCAAATGATAAACTTGAATTTCAATTCAATTCATTGATTTAGGCCATTTTGCAGATCAACAGTTTGAAATATACACAGCATCCATACACGTTTGTAAAATTGTCTCCTAAACTTGAATTCCATCCACTTTTTGATTAAACACTTCCCATTCCAGCAAGCATCACAAGACCACTTGTTGTTATCTTCCCAATTAGTGATAATGTTTCGGCTGGCAACAACAATAAATATATTTAGAATTTTACCTCCGAAAGCAAAAACATGCCATTTCTGAATCATGGTGCACAATAAAATGTAGGAACACAAGGGCATATTTTGGTGTAGCATTCATTAAGGTTGGACGAGGCTTTAAACTAGAATTCCTGATTTTTGGGACATTTAAATGTCATATTTTTGAAAGAGTTCTAACAGACCCAGCACGAGCTCACCGAAAAATAGAAGATGACTGAATTGTACTTAGAGAAAATGTGCTGATAAGTAATCTATTGATGTAAAATACAGTGGTCAGGCAATGCTTGTGGATCTAATCTATTCATATTTTAACTCCATAGTTTGTTCAATAAATTGACTGAGCATAATACTTGAAGGTCCATCTCTCAGATCAGTTCTAGTACAGTTTTAGTTGCGATAACACTAATAGAGATCATTGATAAATAGATTTTAAAAGCCATGGGTGGAATTGATCCTTGGTCTAAATCTAGATTATTGTCTGCAATGGAAATCAGTACAAACAGATCAAATCTAAAATCATTGAATATGTTTATTATAGTGGTTTAGAGTAAACCCAGAAGACACACTTTGTTCCTGAAACTCTGAAAATGTATCTAAAGATTATGATTACATCCTATTTTATGTCCAGAGACTGCTTTAGCTAGTTTCCTGTTTAAGTGACATTTGCAATTATATTTAACAAAACATTAACGCTGGATGTCAGAAATTCGGTCTTTAAGTATTGTGTAAGGGTTATGTGTGAGGGTTTTTATTTGATCTGAAGCAACACTAACACTAAATAGGTACATGCACCGGTTATCATCCAACTAACATTATTAGCAAACTTAATTTGGAGGGAATTGAGAAAAATGGCCTCATGTTTTATTTTTAAAAAAATCCACTGTTTCAGTAATTCACAGAGTTTGCAAGTGCTAAACCCCTTTTTGAAATGTACTAAGCCCATTTAACAATTCAGAATTTGGAAGGGGAATGTTAATAGTTTCCCTTCTGAATATTTAATACATTGTTAAGGTATGTATTGAGCTTTGAAACCATATGTGGACTGAAAAACAGTAGCAGGAGGTAGTAACCCAAGGGGACATTTGTGAATCTGAAAGTAAAATGGGGTGCATTAAAAAATGCCTTTATTTAAAAGCTATCACAGACAAAGTAGTGTGCTGACTCTACAAGCAACCACTTTTTACCAAATGGATTATTAGTACATGAACCTCAGTATTTCCTATATTGCTGAAATAGTTGTGTAAATATTTGTTCCAGTTAGTTCCCCTTTCAATATTGTCATGAAATGTACCTATTCTTTTTGTCAAACATATTGAAATATCTTTATCACAATTTTTGGGGCATTCTAAAAAGTTTTTTCACTCTCTAACTTGAAGCTTCCTAAGAATAATTCTGACGCGCAGTTCCTGGTTTCTCCTAGATCATTTAGCTTTCTCACTAAACAAAGAACAATATTGATTTGAGAGAGGTGGTTATTGTAATCATACACACTGGGGTTAGTTTAGAAAAGATCAATTCCTTAATCTTTAGAAATAATACTTGGAAAAGTTTATGTTCAATAATTTCAGATAATTTACTGATAAAGATATCAGATAATGATCCACAAATTTCTTATACCTTGTGGTATCAAAAATCTGTTAGAATTAACAGACTTCTCTTCTAGATAAATCCAGGTATGAGAAGTTATTAAATGCGATTATCAACTTTCTATTATTTTAACACATTTTCTCAGTGCACAGAGTATTTTCCCTACATAGATCACAACATTTCATGCAATGGTCTGTGCTTAAACGTACAATGAAGGTGTAAAAATGTATTTCTACCACAATCAAGAAACCCTTGGGTCTATGAGGATTACTGTTGCAAATGAAGACCTAGCTAAGATGAAATATCCCTTTAAAAGGACAATTTCCCTCACCCACCTTAGCTGGCATGCTTCCTTATTGGGAATCTCCTTGCACCGTGAAACAACCCCCTCACTGAGAGGGAGGAGTTCAGGCATATTTTGTTATAGAGAAAGGTATACTAAATACCACAATAATGAGCTCAGGGTAGTGGGGGCAGCAGAGTGAAAGTTAAAACTTGATAAAGGGTATGTGGTTTGCATTATTTGTACGCCCCTGGGCCAGGATTAAAAGCAGGACACTGTGGGAGAAATATATATGCACTGTTAGAGTCAATAAGAGGTCAACATGTTTCAGCCTATTAACCCTCCAAAGAGGTGTTTGGGGCATTCATCAGGACGTAATCAAAGGTTCTGTCGCTCAATGTACTCAATCAATAACAAGCATTGTCATAGCCAATAGGTCTCGCCTTTGGGACCTTATAAGTGTTTAGCCATGCATATTCAGTAACAATGTGAAATAATTACTATGAAAAAAAAGAAGACTATAAACTAACTAAGCTAGACATGACTTTATAACTGGTTAATCAAACGTTTCTGGAGGTTTAGTATATATAAACAACTCCTTTTTTCTGTGGTGTGTCATATAAAATTGATGCTCTAAATTTTGATAAGAGTACACAATGTCAAAAATTTAAATACTGCTTTTATATCAATTTACCTTTGAAAGCTTGAATTGAAAGACAATTCTAAGTGACATTTGGTTATGAGTAGGCGCTAATGACTATTTCCGGATGAGAATGTAATTAGCATTTTTTGTATAAGATGTGTTAAAAGTATGGGTTGGGAAAAAAGCTATTTTGGCCAAAGGCTCCCCCTCCTATATGCATGCTAGTTTTAATTTGTAAACAGAATCACAATTTGTTATGTGGTACACTGTAATGTTAGATGAATCTGTTTTACCCTTCTGAAAAGCAAGGGATGACGATGAACCGTTTTTTCGTCCCTGGTTTTAAATGGATTCAGGTTGGAACAGACGAGGTGTTGGTTGACTTTACCTCAGAAAATGGTTGTTTCCCGCATGCTGCTTTCATGCGACTTAAATCCCTTCAGTGAAAAGAGGCGGCTGCATGCCTGCATATATGGCCAGATCAGTTCTTGGCTGTTTTGGTTCTCCAGTGGGGCTAGAATAAAAGCTGTTACGGGCAGGGACTTAGCTTCCCATTGGTGCAGCAGGTGCAGTGGCACCAGGTCCCAGATGCCTTAAAGGCCCACTGAACCTTGATAACTGCTGTTTGTCACAGTTCAAACAGAGGCCTGAGGGGCCCACAGAACAATGATTATTGCTGTTTTCCACAGAGAGGTCACATTTCCTTTCTTGCCTTGGGGCCCAGGGCACACTGGCTAGGCCACTGGTTAAGGATGCAGTCGGGAAGAAGTGATGAGACAGGTGGATTATCTAAACAGCTCGACGATGACTTCATGCCTGGGTATTAAATTATTCATTACAATTAAAGACTGTAGCAGGAATAGATATCATAATATAGGAAGGCCTATGTACAAATGCAACTCGATTAGCAGCTGCCTTTAACTTCTCACTTATCACCTCTCCTAATGTACATTTTTATATTAGATGCAGACATAAATCGTGACCTATGAATATGTTTATCTATCTTTAGGTTCAAATGACCCATCTTTTCCATATGCAAATATCAGACAGGTCGGAAACGCCTAATGGCTTTGAACTTCATAAAGCCACATTAATCACTGGTCTTGAAATACAAATGGCAGCATTAGGCACGCAGAGGTGTATTCTACGTAATCTCATTATGTTCAGGGTACGGGAGAGTGTTTAGGGCATAAAGCACTTTGACAAAAACATTTCTGCCACCTTAGAAATTCAATCTTCCTTGTCCTACCCTAGTATACAAGTAGTACCGCATTCTTTGTATACCTGAATTAAATAGGCACACAAAATAGTACCGTATTTAAAGGCCCAGTTCAGAATTACATGGAAGATGCACTGTCCCAGACTACACAACGGTGCAGTTTTCAGTGGGTGCTATCATCCCACACAGGGGGGAGCACACCAGATTATGATGGAAAAAACATGTGATGCCCCAAAGTAGGCGCAGTTGTAAACCACCAGTCTGCTTACATAGTAAAGCGTCTGGCAGCTATTAAGTGAGGTGGCACGTTTCCCCTGCAGGTGGAGGGGGTCTGTCACCATCCTGTCAGGTGGGGGTATACAATCAGTGCGCCTCCTGACTGCTTGTTTGCCTCTTCGCCCGTGTCAATAATACAGGGCAGTCCTTGGAGGAGTAGTCAATTTGTATTCATGAAAGACACTTGTGTTTCTCGGATGTGTAATCCCCAGATGATGCCTGAACTGTTCCCCAATGGGCTATTTGTACATGGTATTGAATTGTATGGTCTTATGAGCACTGTTAATAATAATAAAAGATTTAGTGGAGTGTTTATTGCCCTCTATGTCACTCTTCTTCTAAGCACCTAATACAGCTTGTACAGTGCTTACTGTCATCTGCTCACCTACATTATGCTTAATATAAATAGTGCACAATTTAGACGTTTGTGTCTGCCTACAACGTGGACCTGATACGAATAGCAGTACCTACAAGGTGGATATTACAATTAAACAAGAGTCTAAGATACTCCAGCACAACTGACTTTGCATCAACATTACGGGGCATCAGTCTTGATGGCAAGCCAACTTAAAACTTATCAGTATTGTATACATTATTATCAGAGACTATACTTGCCTCTTGGGTAAAACTTTACAACAGAATTTTATTAATTTTGTACAGTTGTGTGTATGCAATAAAACAACCTACCCACCATAATTGATCTGTCTATTCATCTTTTTAGGATCTGGAGTAGCATGCTACTCGCCGAAAAGCACTTCAACACTTCATCAGGGGTAGCAAGTGTAGGAAGGTGGATACCTGACTATGGTTACCCCCAAACTTTTTGCCTGGTGTTTAGCTGGTTTTTGACTCAGTTTGCATGGGATCCTGCTATTCAGGGCCCCAGGCTAATTGCTCTCTCCTGAAAATGGACTCCATGTACCTTAGGTACATTACCAATTGGAACTGGTTCACCTTATTGGCCCATGTAACATTGTACCCTAGGTACCCAGGGCATAGGTGTTTCCAAGGCCTACCAGCGGCTGCAGCATGTATTGTGCCACCCCTGGCCTGGCCTCCATATTTGACACAACTGGCTGATCACTCAGCTGGGGTAAGTTGGTGTAATCACCTCTTACTTAGATATAGTATATCTATATCTAACATATATGGACACAGGGTAACCTATACGTCACTCCTAAGGCAGGCCTTAACAATCCTGGAGCCAAGCAAAAAGCAACTTAGTCCACAATGTTTTATTCACACTGTGGAAGCATATTGAATATACAATGATTCAAAGCAATTAGTGTTTTTTTGCAGTGCCCCAAAGTGGTAGAGTAGAAAGGGAGGGTGTGATAGTGTAAGGAGGTAGTGAAAAAAGGAGGGGGAAATTTTAGATACTGGTGTAATCAGCAAATATAACGATTAATTGTATATGTTACATAGAACTGTACACAAAACAGGACCGTTAGGTTCATACAACTGATTCAGGCAAAAATCATACTCCACATAGTTCATAAATGAAGGCAGTCTGGAGTGGAGTTGATATAGAGAGACTGGTAGTTGTCGACGTTTCGACCCTCATATATGCAGACAATAATATTCTTGCTGTAGGGTCTTCATCAGGACAAGGAGAGTGGGACACAAAACCTATTTAATGTAAAAATATATAGTTTTCAGAGTCGGGAAAAATTATCCCTATGTTTAGTACGGACAAAGAGCACATCGGCACATGGGGAGGTGGATTGGCATATTCCCGCCCAAATTTACTAGGGCTAAGACTGGGAAAACTTTACATTGGTTAAAACGTCACAATTATTTAAATCTCTGAAGTCAAGAGCAGTTGGGAATAGGCTGGCCGTCATCAATGGACATGGACAACACACTTATAAGGGAAAACATTCTAGGGGTTCAGAGCTGTTGAAGTCATAGACTAATGACCTCTGAATTAGTTCAAGACTGATCATACATTCATCGAATGTCGAACTTACCACGGGAGTGGTATAGTCAGGACCCGATGTCGTCTGTATTAAGGTCGATCTAGTAGATCTATGGGTTAAAAATTCAAAGAGGGACGATGTAATCGTAATGAAATAAAAAGGGTCAGTACGTCACATGGTTGGTCAGCCGGAGATAGATGACTCACCATATTGTAAAATTCATCATTTCTGTTGTTTAAAATGCCTGTCGTAGTCCTGGGTTTCAACGATGATGCCAATTCTGTCAAATATAATGATAATTGGCCATTTAGGGAATCATATCACCTCCCGGATAACTACTTGTCATTTCACATACAAGAGAGGCACTCACCCGATCGCCGTATTTAAAACACGTCCAACGGGACTGGGGTTGGTTTGTAGATTAGTTCGAAAAACAATCAAGATGCGTCTGGAAACAAGGGTTAGAGTAACGTTAGGGACATTGCCCGTACAACCGTTGAAATGGACTATGACTAGCGAGTACGATTGTTAGGGATTTTCGATAATGCTTACCAAGTACGGAGGGAATCACGTCCTGATCGCTGCTCCAAATCGCAATGGCGAAGTTGGGTTCCGGCTTTGGTAATATCACCAAGGGAACGGGATCACGTGATCTACTCAGACCGTATCTGCATGGTAGATAGACTATTATGGGTTGCTAAGTTACCGCTTGTCAGCCATAGACATGGTGAAAAGACTGTCCGCGTCGCTCAGTAACATACACTCTTTATGACACCTGGTTGGAACGTTTAGTCAAAAGTTGTTGATATAAATATAGGATCTAGACCTCAGTATGACATTTGAAGGCGAAGCACGGGTCAACGTTGTGATAAACATTAGGTAATTGCAGGAGATGCATAGCACCTGATACATTGATATTGATGATCATAAATACATTATGTCAAATAAACCTTTTGAGAGAAAAAAGAGGAAAAAAGAAATCTGTCCCCTTGTAAATGCAATATGAGTCAAAAATGGTGTACCTCTCACAAGAGGGTATAGGCCATTTCTTGGATCCAGAGTGGTGTACCTCTCACACGAGGGTAAAGACCACATCACCTGGTCGATAGATTATAGAGAGATTGAACATTAGGTGGCGACTGTGTCATTCATTGGAGACATATAAGGTTTGCTACATAGGAAACATGGAATAGCTATACATTAGTACAATGTCCCAAATTACGAGAAATGACGTACCTCTCACATGAGGGTAAGGCCATACCCATGATAGATGAAGCGGTAATTACGATAAAGTGGCTAATTGGGAGAAAGAGCTATCCTGTTCATTGAGCCCAGATTCTATTGAGTCTAATGTGTACATCCATTTTAACTCCCGGGTGTTGAGGATGTTGGCGATATTCCCACCCCGGGGTCCCAGTGTGGCCTTTTCAATGATTACCCATGTAAGGCTCTCAGGTGAATGTCCAGCTGTGGTGAAGTGATCTACCAACGGAGCCCCTGGCACTTGGCACCGAATTCTGCTCATATGCTGGAGTATTCTTACTTTGGCTTTCTGCTGTGTCTGGCCAATGTATATCAAGAGACAGGGACAGAGGATGGTGTAGATGATATTTGACGAATTGCAGTTAGTGTGCGTCTTCATTAGGATCTTGTGATGACGGTATGTGAATTCTTTGGTTTGAATGGTGCTGTCACATGCTTTGCAGCTGCCACATCTGAAGTGACCGACTATAGGGGGTAGGTTCCACAGAGTGGTGACAGTAGGATTCATTGGTGTCTTGAGGAAAGAGCGGACCACATGGTCTTTGATGCTTCTCGCTTTTTTGAAAGCATGTAGAGGCGGGTCTGTTTGTTTGATATCATCTGATATGAGTTCCCAGTGGTGGTTGATTATGCGTCTTATTTTATTACTTTTGGTATTGAAAGTAGTTACACATACTATTCTTTGTTCTGGGTGATCTAGGTCGGCCTTGGGAGTCAACAATTCTTCTCGGGGGTAGAACCAAGCCCTCTTCCTTGCTCGTTTGATTAGTTGTTTGGGATAGCCTCTGCTTGTGAGTCTCTGCTTGAGTTCTTCTGATTCCCTAAAATAGTCATCTTTGTTCGAACAGTTTCGCCGTATACGTAGGAATTGCCCGAAGGGCAAGTTGTCTCTTAGGGCCCTCGGGTGATGACTGTCATAGTGTAACAGTGAGTTCCTTTCTGATGGTTTGCGGTATAGTTTCGTTAGTAGGTGTCCAGAATTCTCATAGATGGTAAGGTCAAGGAAATTTATTTGGTGATTGTCAGATTGAATGGTGAACTTTAAAAATTGAGACTGCGTATTCAACCAATCAAAGAACCTTGTTAATTCCTCCAGATTGCCATTCCATATCAGTAGGATGTCGTCTATGTATCTCATCTAGAGACCAAGGTGGTCTCTGAATGGATTCACCTGATTCAACACAGTGTCTTGCTCAAAAGCTGCCATGTATAGGATAGCTACATCCGGTGCAAAAGGAGCCCCCATTGCTACTCCCGATGTTTGGATATAGAATTTATCCCTGAAAATGAAAAAGTTTTTAGTCATGGCTATACGGAGTAGAGCCACAATGAATTCCGTGGGCACTTGAACTGGCGCTGGTCGCTGTTGTAGGCACCGAGTGATGACCATCAATGCTTCATGTTGTGGAATACACGTATATAAAGATACAACATCGCAAGTCGCCAAACGTTGTTGTTGTGTATCAAAGGATACGTTTTCAACAATGTTTATGGTGTGCATGGTGTCACGAAGATATGCTGGTGTGGCCTCTGCAAGCGGTTTAAGAAAGAAATCGATGTATTTTCCCAAGGGCTCAAGGATGGAGCCACATCCCGAGACTATAGGACGGCCTGGAGGGTCTGCCATGGATTTATGAATCTTCGGTATGGTGTAAATTGTAGCCAACCGGGGGTGCTGTTTGTTTAGAAAATTGAATTCCAGTTCCGATAGGAAGCCTTGGTCAAGGCCAGCCTTGGTGATCTCCAGGATTTCTAGAGCAATGGCTTTCGAAGGGTCCGCTCGTAGTTGTTGATAGCTAGTTCCATCATTTAATTGGCGATAGATTTCAGACTCATACGAGGTGACATCCTGTACCACGATTGCACCACCCTTGTCCGCAGGTTTAATAATCAGTTGCTCATTGCGAGCTAGCGATTGCAAGGCCAGTTTCTCTTCTTTGCTGGTATTGTATCTGGTAAAGCACTTGGTTCCCAGTAACTGTAATACATCTCTTAGTACCACCGATTCATAGGCCAATATTTTGTGCGACATGACACTGTTGAATGGGACAAAAGTTGATGGGGGTCTTAGCCCAGTTACAGAAGATTGAATAGTTGGCACAGAGTTACGGAAAAAATATTTTAACCGTATTTTGCGGAGAAATTGGAATAGTTCAGCACGGATGGTGAAGGCATCCGGGTGGTTGGTAGGTACATATGATAATCCTTTACCCAGTATTTTGATTTCATTCTCGTTCAGAGTGTGCTTAGATATGTTTACAACAGGGCTGGCAGCCGCCTCAGGGGCACCACCCAAGAGTCTTAATCGGGGATAATTCTCATGGTTGCCTACCATCTGTAGGTTTTGTTCCTGGTAACACGTTCCCGTGTTGTGGTTCCGTCTGGAAATGTACCTGTTTTTGTGGTTGGCCACGACCTCCATTCCATGCATTTGTGTTCTGTTGAGATCCACGTTGTTGGCCGCGTTGCCAGGTGTTGCCTCTGCCGCGAGGGGGTCGCCATGTCCCCTGGCGTTGCCCTAAAAAAGGGGGGTTTTGATACTGATATTGCTGCTGATATCCAGAGTCCGAGTAGTTTTGCTGGAAACTGGGTCCCGGTTGTTCTTGCTCGCCCTCCGAGCTATAGGAGGAGTCCGAAAAGGTGTAATAGTTTCGTCTTCCTCTGGGTGTTCCCCGGCCTCGATTGGTAAATCTACCTTGGTTATCTTGTCGGAAGTAATCCTCTTGGAGATAGGGATAGGTCTTCTTTTTGTCATACAGCCGAAAATCACGCGCCAATTTCTCTAGTTTTCGATTTTGAGTTGTTAGATCAAAATCCTTTAATGTTGCTTCTAGGTTGGTTAGGGTCTCCTTAGCACTCGCGAAGTTTGCATCAGCCGCTATTTCTTCTTTTAAGGTCTTGATTTCCGCTGTAATTAGATGGATTTGTTCAGCGGCGGTTTCCACGCCTAGGACCATCCAGTGACGGGAGCAGTTGTTCGCAACGTGACTGAAACCCTCTCTGAATTTTGGTACCTCCACAAATATAGCTGGCTCGATCTTTATTTGCAACCCAATGGGGATAATGTTTTCTTTAAGGTACTTGGTGAGGAGGTGACCATGCCACCGAGTCCGGACCAGCTTCTTCTCCAGCCGCTCAAGACGAGAAATTTTATCTTTCAGTGTAAAGTCAATGGTCGAGATATCAGAGGAAATGAATACGTTGTTTGGATCTTCTAATAATTTGTCTATATAATCCTCAGAGTAGGATAAGAGTTCTGCCATGATGTGCAATGATCAAATAAATTGAACATGAAGTGAAACCTCGCAGAGCATTTTCTGCACGAAGTACAATATTGATAAGGGGGTTATACCCAGTTAGAGTCACGGGGACCTGGGTGGACAATTAGTGATAGGAAGGGGTCCCAGTAACATAGAAGTAATGCTCACACGATACAAATGGAATCAAGCAAAAAGCAACTTAGTCCACAATGTTTTATTCACACTGTGGAAGCATATTGAATATTCAATGATTCAAAGCAATTAGTGGTTTTTTGCAGTGCCCCAAAGTGGTAGAGAAGAAAGGGAGGGTGTGATAGTGTAAGGAGGTAGTGAAAAAAGGAGGGGGAAATTTTAGATACTGGTGTAATCAGCAAATATAACGATTAATTGTATATGTTACATAGAACTGTACACAAAACAGGACCGTTAGGTTCATACAACTGATTCAGGCAAAAATCATACTCCACATAGTTCATGAATGAAGGCAGTCTGGAGTGGAGTTGATATAGAGAGACTGGTAGTTGTCGACGTTTCGACCCTCATATATGCAGACAATAATATTCTTGCTGTAGGGTCTTCATCAGGACAAGGAGAGTGGGACACAAAACCTATTTAATGTAAAAATATATAGTTTTTAGAGTCGGGAAAAATTATCCCTATGTTTAGTACGGACAAAGAGCACATCGGCACATGGGGAGGTGGATTGGCATATTCCCGCCCAAATTTACTAGGGCTAAGACTGGGAAAACTTAACATTGCGTTAAAACGTCACAATTATTTAAATCTCTGAAGTCAAGAGCAGTTGGGAATAGGCTGGCCGTCATCAATGGACATGGACAACACACTTATAAGGGAAAACATTCTAGGGGTTCAGAGCTGTTGAAGTCATAGACTAATGACCTCTGAATTAGTTCAAGACTGATCATACATTCATCGAATGTCGAACTTACCACGGGAGTGGTATAGTCAGGACCCGATGTCGTCTGTATTAAGGTCGATCTAGTAGATCTATGGGTTAAAAATTCAAAGAGGGACGATGTAATCGTAATGAAATAAAAAGGGTCAGTACGTCACATGGTTGGTCAGCCGGAGATAGATGACTCACCATATTGTAAAATTCATCATTTCTGTTGTTTAAAATGCCTGTCGTAGTCCTGGGTTTCAACGATGATGCCAATTCTGTCAAATATAATGATAATTGGCCATTTAGGGAATCATATCACCTCCCGGATAACTACTTGTCATTTCACATACAAGAGAGGCACTCACCCGATCGCCGTATTTAAAACACGTCCGACGGGACTGGGGTTGGTTTGTAGATTAGTTCGAAAAACAATCAAGATGCGTCTGGAAACAAGGGTTAGAGTAACGTTAGGGACATTGCCCGTACAACCGTTGAAATGGACTATGACTAGCGAGTACGATTGTTAGGGATTTTCGATAATGCTTACCAAGTACGGAGTGAATCACGTCCTGATCGCTGCTCCAAATCGCAATGGCGAAGTTGGGTTCCGGCTTTGGTAATATCACCAAGGGAACGGGATCACGTGATCTACTCCGACCGTTTCTGCATGGTAGATAGACTATTATGGGTTGCTAAGTTACCGCTTGTCAGCCATAGACATGGTGAAAAGACTGTCCGCGTCGCTCAGTAACATACACTCTGTATGACACCTGGTTGGAACGTTTAGTCAAAAGTTGTTGATATAAATATAGGATCTAGACCTCAGTATGACATTTGAAGGCGAAGCACGGGTCAACGTTGTGATAAACATTAGCTACATTGGCTACCCATCCGTAAAAGAATCACTTTCAAGGCAGTATGTATGGTCTTCAAGGCCCTCCACGATACGGGCCCTAGGCACTTGAAATCACTTTTCTGGCATAAACCAGCAAGAACCCTGAGGTCAGGACAACTGGCTCTGGTTACGGTCCCCAGAATTAAAAAAGCTCGCTGGGGAGGCAGGAGTTTTTCTCTCGGGCGGCTGAGGCCTGGAATAAACTTCCACTTGTGCTCAGACAAACCCAGAATCTGATGGCCTTTAGAAGAGGTCTAAAAACATGGCTCTTCACTCAGTAAGTACGCTCCATCACACCAGTCTATCCTTCTAGCGCCAGGACACCTCCGGGTATTAGAGCGCTCTATAAATATGCAAAATAAATAAATAAATACACAAAAGGCTTCTGGTGCAGGCCAGGAGGGTCTGAGGTACTTCACCTTTTCAGGGAAGCAAGTGCCAGTCTGGAGCAACCAGACCAGCGATGGATTTCTTAAAGCATAGTCGTCTCAGGGCTACTAGCCAACTGGCCAGCAACCGGGACAACACGTCGAGTAGAACACAAACAGAAGGGCCCCACGCAGAACACGTGGAATGCGGAGGGCTGATCTTCGGTGCAGGTGGTGCTCAGTCTCGGGGAGTCTCAGTCCCCAGTGCACAGCTTCGAGGATGCCTCAGGAGCTGCGCTGGTAGCAAGAAGAAGGACTTTTCAAGATGTCCGGTCCACAAGGTCCAACGCCGTCCACAGTGCTCAGCTGTGCTGGAGTCGTGCAGTGGGGTCAGAGGGCTCAGGGAGTCAGGATCTTGTCAGGCACTGCGCTCGGGTTCCGGCGGGAACGGGGGCAAAGCAAGCCTTCAAGTCGCTGGATGGTGCCTAGTTGCCCAGGGTGGTCACTCCTTGGCCACAAGGGAGATTCTTCAGTCTTCAGCTCAGGTGAATGTCGAAGGGTCCAGAGTTTCGTCTTCAGTTCGATTCCAGGATTAATCTAAAGTCTCCTGGGTCAGCTCCTATCTTTATACAACTAAAGTGGGCTGGTTTACCTACTAGGTCCCTCCTATAGGTGGGACCAGGAAGGGGGGTGGTTACACACCCTTTCCTTTCTCCAGTTTCGCGACAGAGCTGGGGCAGGGTTGCCCCAGCAACCGGTTTGAACTGGGGTATGCATGGAGCACCTAGAGTGCTCCAGGCAGTGTGTTTCTTTTCAACCCTCCCTGTCCTAATACACAAACTCCTGTATGGGGCGGTGCTCGCACCTCTCCAGGCAGTAAACCTATTGTCCAGGCCTCCCTAGCTGGAAGGACTCCCAGCAGCAGGAGGCTAGACTTGTGTCTGGGGCAGCAGCGTTCATTTTGTAACGCTGGGGCTCTGGTTAACTTTAACCGTGATCGTCAGAACTAACATGTCTTCTCCGTCTAGAAGAGTGGAATACTAACCCCGTCTCCAGAATTGGCAAGGGGGTAGTATTCCAAAGCGTATGACACCTTACACGACATGTTTCGATAAAGCCAAACCAAAGTTAGCATTAACCGCGAGGATTATAATGCACTTAAGAGTATATAGTATGGCAATATCATAGAACAGCTATAAGGAAGTAGTTCCGAACGCTGCAGACAGGCTCAGCTCATGCTAGAGCACCATCTCACATATAACCAAGCACTCTGCCTTCAGGATTGTTAAGGCCTGCCATAGGAGTGACTTATAGGTTACTATGTATCTATATGTATGTAGGTATAGGAATACTACACCTAAGCAAGGGGTAATTACACGACCTTGCCCCAGCTGAGTGATCAGCCAGTTGTGTCTATTTGGGTGGCCAGCCAGGGGTGGCATAAAACATGCTGCAGCCCCTGGTAGGCCTTGGTTGCACCTATGCCCTGAGTACCTAGGGTACACTATACAGGGACTCATAAGGTGAACCAATATCCAATTGTGTATGTACCTAAGGTACATGGAGTCCGTTTTAAGGAGAGAGCCGATAGTTGGCCTGGGATCCTGCTATTCAGGGCCCAGGCTAAGTCGAAAACCAGCTAAACACTAGGCAAAAAGTTGGGGGTAACCATAGTCAGATATCCACCTTCCTACAGTGTGTTTTCTTATGGCGCTTGTAACCATCTCTACCTCTGAATCTTTTCTGACATTTAGAGCACTGATAATTTTATTCACCAGTGTGGATTCTCACATGTTTAGTGAGATGAGATGTTTGGCTGAAACATTTTTGGCATTCGGAGCACTGATAAGGTTTTTCCCCAGTGTGGGTTCTTATGTGCTGTGTGAGAGTACTTTTTATACTGAAACATTTCTGGCATTCAGAGCACTGATAAGGTTTTTCCCCAGTGTGGGTTCTTATATGCAACGTGAGATGTCTTTTTTCATTGAAACATTTCTGGCATTCAGAGCACTGATAAGGTTTTTCCCCAGTGTGGGTTCTTATGTGCCGAGTGAGACTGCTTTTTTCACTGAAACATTTGTTGCATTCAGTGCACCGATAACGTTTTACCCAAGTGTGGGTCCTTGTATGTTTAGTGAGTCTCATTTTGTCACTGAAACATCTCTGGCATTCAGAGCACTGATAAGGTTTTTCCCCAGTGTGGAATCTCACATGTACAGTTAGAAGTGATTTACGGTTAAATTGTTTCTGGCATTCAGAGCACTGATAAGGTTTTTCCCCAGTGTGGAATCTCGCATGTACAGTTAGAAGTGATTTACGGTTGAAACGTTTTGGGCATTCAGAGCACTGATAAGGTTTTTCCCCAGTGTGGGTACTTATGTGCTTTGTGAGACTACTTTTTAAACGGAAACATTTCTGGCATTCAGAGCACTGATAAGGTTTTTCCCCAGTGTGGGTTCTTATATGCTGAGTCAGAGTGCTTTGATTACCGAAACATTTCTGGCATTCAGAGCACTGATAAGGTTGCTCCACAGAATGGGTCATTGCATGATGAGAAAGACTTTGTCTGTAACAAAACCTTTTCTGGCATTCAGAGCACTGATAAGGTTTTTCCCCAGTGTGGGTTCTTATATGCACTGTGAGATCGCGTTTTTCATTGAAACATTTCTGGCATTCCGTGCACTGATATGGTTTCTCTCCAGTGTGGGTTATTGTATGCCGAGTGAGACTGTTTTTGTCAATGAAACATTTCTGGCATTCTGTGCACTGATGAGGTTTTTCCCCAGTGTGGGTTCTTGTATGCTGAGTCAGAGTGCTTTGATTACCGAAACATTTCTGGCATTCAGAGCACTGATAAAGTTTTTCCTTAGTCTTAGAGTGGTAGCTTGTATGCTGAGTGAGACTGCTTTTGTCTTTGAAACATTTCTGACAATCCGGGCACTGATAAGGTTTGTCCACAGAGTGGGTTATTGCATGTCGAGATAGACTCTGTTTCTTACAAAAACTTTTCTGGCATTCAGAGCACTGATAAGGGTTTTCCCCAGAGTGGATTCTCATATGTTCAGTGAAATGAGATTTTTGGCTGAAACATTTTTGGCATTCGGAGCACTGATAAGGTTTTTCCCCAGTGTGGATTCTTATATGCTCAGTGAGATTGCTTTTTTGGCTGAAACATTTGTAACATTCAGAGCACTGATAAGGTTTTTCCCCAGTGTGGGTTCTTATATGCTGAGCGAGACTGCTTTTTTCACTGAAACATTTGTCACATTCAGTGCACCGATAACGTTTTACCCAAGAGTGGGTCCTTGTATGTTTAGTGAGTCTCCATTTGTCAATGAAACATCTCTGGCATTCAGAGCACTGATAAGGTTTTTCCCCAGTGTGGAATCTCACATGTGCCATTAGTAGTGATTTAAGTTTTAAATCTTTTGGGCATTCAGAGCACTGGTAAGGTTTTTCCCTAGAGTGGATTCTCATATGTTCAGTGAGATGAGATTTTTGGTTGAATCTTTTTGGGCATTCAGCGCACTGGTAAGGTTTTTCCACAGAGTGGGTTAATGCATGTCGATATAGACTCAGTTTGAAACTAAACCTTTTCTGACATTCAGAGCACTGAAAAGGTTTTTCCCCAGTGTGGATTCTCATATGCTCAGTGAGATAAGATTTACGCCTGAAACTTTTTTGGCATACTTTACACGGAGAGTGTTTTCCCCCAGTGTGGATTCTCATATGCTCAGTGAGATAAGATTTACGCCTGAAACTTTTTTGGCATACTTTACACGGAGAGTGTTTTCCCCCAGTGTGGATTCTCATATGCTCAGTGAGATAAGATTTACGCCTGAAACTTTTTGGCATACTTTGCACTGAAAGTGGTTTACCCCTGTGTGCATTCTGTCAAATTCTGTGAGATAAGATTTATGGCTGTATCTTTTTGACACAGGTAACTTTTTTCCCCAACTTCGGTTATTTTGCCTCGATTTTAGAGTCGGGCTTGTTTAGATAATGTTCAGCACTTATCTCTAAAAGAAATTGTGTGTAAATTTCTCAACACTTGAATTGAGCAAAAAATGTCGGGAAGCAGTCCTGTAACACCTGTTGAAATTTTCCTAGCAGATAATAGTCTTTAGGTTATAGCCTCTCCGGCAGCAACTTAATTTGTGACTGAAGTTTTTCTCAAATCGATTTGTATAGGTTCTTAGCAATGCAGTAATAAGGTGTTAGTCTGATATTTAATGATTAAACTGATAAGTACCTTTTTGCTCTGATGTAATGGCAGTAACTGAAGGCGTTAGAACGTGCACAGTACTATTGTGGATCATTAGTCGCAGAACATCAGTTCCTTCTACCCTTTCTATGTTTGGGGTAAGGTTAAGGTTTGTAGTTCTGAAGATGAGGATTTATTTACATTAGCTATAACGCAATGGTGCTCCTTTAATCCATTTTTATATTTAACAGTTTTACATATCACTACTGCACAACAGATAATGTTGAGGTGATTTACATAGAATTACAGAACAGTACACAATAAAAAGGAAACAATCTGAGATGGTCATTAACACAATAAAGTGGTGAATTTTTAAGGTTTTCGCAAGAGTGAGCAGAGTGGGTCAAGGTGGTATATCCCAAGGCAGATAGTCTCAAACTTGCATAACTGGTTAAAACGGTTGTTGAACAAAGGCGATTTTCCAATCTCTTAGTTGTTAACGTGTCATCTTCGGAGTCTTCTTTCAGCGTCTTTTCTTTGATGGTATGCAGAAGAAACCTTTAGTTGTAACTTTTTATGCAGTGTGTGCTTCCTCTCTAGAATTACATGATGCTTTAGATGAACGTTATTCTGTCATGCTTAGGCAATTTGTCTTTCTGATAATATTTCAGATGAGGATGCTGAAGCTGTCTTTCTACATTATTTCTGATGCTGTGTGCACAGATATGGATTTGCTCTGGGTTAATGAAATGCAAAATTAGAGACTTCACTTACAGGTATAGTACTTTCCTCGCCACACTTAGATTTTTGGAAATTGTTTAAACGTAGAATGCTGGATGTCCTTCAGTTTTTCAAAATAATCCTTCTTCTGGCACTGACATTCAAATCTTGCTTTCTTCGTCCGTAATTTCAATCACCTATAGTATTAAAATTAAATAGTTAATACATGTGCATTTCCAAAAATATAATTTACAAGCCAAATCAATGCAGAATTTTGAAAATGCTGAGCTGTTTTTCAGACAGAGTAGAGTGTAGAATGGTAGAATGAGAGTAATTGGATGTAGGAGTGAGGATTTGTAGAATTTTCAACATTTTATTAAGCTCACAAAGGATACATGTACCCTATAAAGTTGCAACATAGAATCCCAAAGGCATTTCTGAAAGTCATATGGACTGGCACCAAACAAATATTAAAAAATATATACTATTAATTAATTTGTAATGCAGATTTCTGGGAACGGAATGACTCCTCCACGGAAAACAGGCATTTTCCCCTGCCCTGAGTTACCACCTACTTGTATCTGGTTTCCTGACTTTTGAGTTTTGGCCTCTGCCTCAAGCAAATCTATTGTGTGCTGCGAGGACTATGCCTAAACATATCCCTCAACTATGGTCCAGAGTATGAATCAAGGGCAATGAAATGAAGGCGGACTTTCATGTGTTTATTTTATTCCACTTGATTATCAGTTGTTAGGTTTTTCTGCACCTGGATTTACTGGGTGCAGAAAACCAGGACACAATCTTTTTCCAGACAGAAAAATTAGACTGAAAAGACGCCTAAGACTCTGGGTGCAGCAGAAGCAGCCAAGACATATGCTGGTTTTTTTCACCAACTGGGGGAAACACACAATTCTTCCCTCTGTTGGTGTTCACATTTGTTGTCGGGCTGTGATTCGGCGTTGAGTGCAGAGCGTATCGATTAGAGCCGAGGGGCAGAGGAGTTGACGAGCAAGCGGAGCGGAGCCTGGGACGACTGCCAGGGTTTGTTTTGTGAGCGGTTCCCGCTTCACCCGCGTCCGGTTATACGGGCGCTTTAAGTTCTACAGATCTGCTTTGGGGGCAGGAACGGACGCTGCCGGCACCGCGGCGCTAAGTCGCTTGTGGTGCTGCTCGTGCGGCGGCTGCTGCAAGGCACAGAGGAGCCTTGGCCTGCCACCTGATTTATGTCAAAAATGTGTTCATTCATTTTTTTTTTCCACAGTCCACAGGCAAAAATTACACCATCACTTGGTCCCACGCAGGGGATCAGAAAGCCTCAACAGAATTATAACAGGTGGACAAAGTACATTGATTAATATAAACCAGCTCCTCCTCTTATTAGATGAGTCAAATGAAAGATACAGCTTCTAAGTGCCCCGGAGCTGAGACAGAGAGATAAAAAAGAAGAACGTCATGCAACTTTGCTAAGCCAGCAGATAGGTCTAAAGAAAACTTAACGGCCTTCTGTAACGGTAATTTCTCCAGGTTGCTCCACAGAGGTGTTGTATGCGGAATAGCCAAAAAGCGTGGACAAACTCATCCTAACATGGGATAAGTAATTATGAATCTAACAAGGAACAAAGATAAAAAACACAAAAAAAATCCACCCCTTCCCCCATCCGTGGTGGCGGTGTGTTCATACTAACGAGAGGTAGGTCGACACTGGGATTGTGATCAAAACTGGAAGAGATGGCGGGCTTCGATGGTGGAGGGACACACCGCAGACGGACGGCCCTGGGAGAGGAAGGAGACAAGGGGGCCCCATTTAAATTCGAAATTCTTATCATTATCCCTGAAAATATCAGCCATACGTTCTAGGCTAAGCAGTCTCCAAAGATGAGAGTGCCATAGGGAAATAGCTGGAGCCTCCCTTCTCTTCCTCAGATCTCAGGGAACTGCCGTCTGATTTTACGTATACACAAAGCATTGAGCAGAGCAGAGCTGAGCCGAGGAGTGGCGTGAAGTGCCTACATCTGCCGTCTGTAGTGGGACTGGCTCTGGATCCCGCTCTTGCTCCTGAAGGATTCCCAGCATTCTCCCTTGTACTCTTGACAGCGATGAATAGCAACGAACAAGCAATGAACAGTGAGTGGTGAGTGACAAGTGGCAAGAGGTGTGTGGCGTGTGGCGAGTAGTTAAGGTTGATCGGTCCTTAAGTCGCTGAGCCATTGGAGCCTGTAACAAGTCCGTAATACAAAATCTGAGAAATTATGCAAAGGGGAAAGTGACAATAGACTTTGACCCTCTTGAAGCACCCCTCGACCCCTGAATTACTCTGCATGCCTAGACTCCAGCCCTACCTGGAGCCCGGATATTAATGAATCGGTTAATTAAATAATTAATTAATTAAGTAACCAGCAGTACCAGCAGATTCTGTACCGAGGTGTGCTTTGGGGGTGTTTTCCCTTGAAGGTATTTGGTGGTGTTTTGTCCTATCAAAGCACCCTTTGGTCTTGTCACCGGCCCCTTTGATTCTCTGAAAGAAGCAAGACTTCTTCACCTATTATGAGGTCAGGAAAGGAGCGGCCACCTTTCCCTGCTATCAAAAGGAAAAGAAAAATACAACAAACACTAATACTAGATACGTTTAAAATAAAACAGGCAGGTGACATATAGTCCTTTAAATCATCTAAGGTCCATACATTTGCGATACTAGGTAAAGTCGCAGTCAAAGTTTGATTTTATGAAAGATCCAACTGGTGCTATGCTAACATTGCTAACTAACCCATGTGATCTTCAAATTCCAATTAAACCACTGAGTAGAACAAATATTATATCCCCTAAGCAAGGAGTAAGTGAACCAGGCCACCCTGAGTCTGAAGCTGAAGTCGAACGAATGTCAAATTCAAATAAGGACCAAGTCAACCATTGGGGTCAAATAACAGACCTAGAGATGTTAACTATTCCACTTACTGGTCGTTCACAATAAGAGGACGCAAAATGCACAAATCTAACAATGGGAGATACTCGGCACTTACTACAAACTAGGCAGCCAATGCCAATAGAAGTGCAAGTAAAAATCAGAAAAGCTAACGGGATAGGGGAACCATCTAATTTGGGCCAAATAAATCAACAAGAGCAAGATGCTCCAAATTAACTAAATGGTGGGGTGAAAATCATAAGGGAAGCCAATACCCCCACTGAAATCGGATCTTACTCTGTCTAAAATAAATTCAGCTAAAAAACAGTACCAGACGAAATGTAATCAAAATAATGCATCTCAAATTAATAAGGACGAATACAACAGCAACCCAGAAACTCTGCAGCGCTGGAGTACTCTGTATCAAAAAGACGTTTTCAATAGTAGTCCACAATTCATTAATTCTTGTGAAGAGGGAGATGATTTTCAAGGACCACAAAAAGAGGAGTATAAGGACCTATCATTCATAAATGGGCAACACCATAGCCCAGGTACTCAGGCACCAGGAAGTGGGAACGCAGGAGCAATTTGGGATTTATTCTTCAAAACCTCGCAATTAACTCTGGAAGCTTTAACATATCAGTCCAACAAAAAGGAGGTCCAAATAGATCTTGAGCGCTATGGCATCCTCTGTTACCAGAATTGAGCAGAAGATAAAAACGCAAAATAATCTAATAGTAAGGGCGCAATCTCAGCCAATATCTACGTATGCAGAGTGTAGTTGTGCCCCACTAACTAACAAACTAACTACCATTCCGGATATTTTAAAAACAATAATTGACGATGTAAAAGCGAATTTTCCTAATGTGGGAATTCAACCCATCAAGACCGACTGCCACGCTAAAGATACAATAAAATGTAAAGACAATATTGTTGTTGTTAAAGAAAAAATAGATGATATAACAAAAGATCAAGAAGTGATAAACCTATGCTCGACACAATCAACAATGACAGACGCAGCTCCGGAAGTTCATCTATCAAAAAGAGAAACGAAAAAACAACGGTAGCAAGAAATAAAGTTTTTAAAAGTATAAAAAAATACAAATGCATCAGATATAGTAAGATTGAACACTGGAAACAACCATGACCAAATATCATATAGTGAAGGTGAGGGTAAACAAATGTCTCCAACAAAACCCTTTTAGTTATGAAAAATAAATGCCTAAACAATCAAGCTGATAGTATAAAAATGATAGAGAATGGGAAAATTCAGTCCTTAGAAATGCTGCAAGTGGAGGAAATTAATAAACAGGTGGAAAATAAGCCATCGCAATTGGAAACAAATAGAGCAAAGAGGGAGAGTATCAGAGGGGATGAAACGAATAGAGAATTGTTAAAAACCTGGAAGGATAATAAATTACCACAAGATCTGGGAACCGAAACGGAGCAGTTACATAAACATCGACAATCATGGTCTCAAACTGTTAGTAATCATAATGGAAGGTTAACTGAGCATGCTCAAGGTGAAAATAGCCTGCAACAAATAAAATAAAATAACCCAGATCAAAAAGAAGGAGTGGTGCAGGTAATTATTACGCCGGAATATAAATCTAGGAGTAATAATGATATCTTGACTCGTGGGAACATATTACAATAAATTGTGTAATGCAGTACCCTCATTAAAGAAAATTAAATGTACCGACATAGAATCAATTGAATTCCTCACAATCAAGAATAATAATCGTGAATCGACATTAGTAACTTAGACATCATCTACTGCCGCCAGCCGTATTATGCAAGGACATAATCTCTTTCAGGACTGGGGAATAAAAATAACAACTCCCCTGCAACCTTCCTATCCTAGCCCTTTTGTTTCATCAAAACTACAAAATCATAACCAAATGAGAACCAAGAATAATAAGAAATATTCAATATTAAAAACTCCATAGGTATGACGTAGACGTAAAAATAGAAAACCGATTATATGACACTGTCAAATTAGGTTGGCTATCAGCAGCCCTCCATAATGTCAGGCAGGATTGACATCTACACTCTGAAGTTCCTTTAAGGGGCCCAACAATTATGAATGAAAGGGTCAGATTATGTTTGTGGAATATAAATGGGGTTCCAGCAAAGATTCAGAATAACGAACTAGCTACTCTGTGCTGTTTTCAAATCATTTGTTTACAAGAGACTTGGGCTTTAGTTCCTTTTAGATGGGAAGGTTATAGGGTTATTACTCATTAGCTAAGAGAACAAGTAACTATGGCAGACCTTTTGGGGGTTTGGCTATTTTTATATCAACTGAGCTAAAAATGGAAAGTGAAATGGACGTCCAAAGTCAAAAGGATTATCTAATTGTCAAAATACGATACAAGTAAAAAATTATAATTAAATCTCTTGTAGTAATCAACGTATATAATTACGAAGAACAATGGCGACCAATTTGATAAATTTGATAATTATGATATTGCAGCAACTGGACAATGGCACCCAACCTGAGATTATTATTACCGGTGTTTATAACATGAATATGCTATGGTCTTATGATAGAAATGTTGAAATACAACGGCAAAATTACTTATGGTCAATTCCAAGTCTTTCATCAACAATGGGCATGAGGGAACAAAAGAATGAAAACATCGGCAAGACTCTTGTAAAAGAATTAGAAAAAACCATAATTAGAATTAGAAACCATAGGTCTAAGAGAGCTAAATGGGCGATTTCCTCAATATTCGCCACCAGCATGGACTTTTCAAGCAGGGGATCATAGGTCTAGAATAGATTATCATCCTGTATAAGCATTGGGGTGACTGGAGTGACAGAACTGCACCTATACTATATTCATGATACTCCTAAATGCCCCTAGAGGGGGAAGACGGTATCAGTACCGGACGCACCTGTCTGCAGCACATGATAGTCTGGCATGCCTGCACTATCTTTTCACCCAGACTGTCCATAAAGAAGATTTTAGTGCCGCTACACACATAGCAGGGGGAATCTCAGACGATTCGCTGGTGGAGGTGCAACTCGATGGTCCGGTTGTAGACTTCATGCTACCCCCAAGGGTTGATCCGTGATATTTATAAGACAAGACGTTCAAAGCTTGTATGAGAGATGGAGCAGACCTCTATTTTAAGGAGAACGGGCGGCCTGTTGAATCAGCTTGCGTGCTATAGGGTGAATTCAAGGCAGGGAATGTGCTTTCCTGGAGGCACGCTTGGCAAGTGGGGAATCAGTTTCTCTCCCATTACACCATCAACTGAAGCAGCACACATTAAGAGCACTAATGGAAAATAGCGTGCACTTATGCGCTGGCTACCCAGCATTGTCTCTATGATGTTGGTGATAAAGTCAATGAGTTGCTTACATGGCTAGAGAGACAAGACAAAGGACGGAACTGGATCCTTGAGGACACTGACAACAAGGGGATGGAAATACTGGGAGAATCTTCCTGAAAGACCTGACCCTGCCAATGCTAAGGAATGAGGACTGAGACGCACTAGACCAAGACCTGACAGAGCAGGTCACGGTTGAGGGGGTCTCCTTGCAGAGGCTGGAGGTAACATCGAGGAATCCAGACGAGGTCAGCTCATGGTGGACTCTCGCTCTAGACTGATTGGGATCGATCCTCTAGAAAGGAGCTAATCCATCCAAAGGATGAGCCTTGAATGCCGGCCTCCTTGACACGGTCCACCAAGATCCCATGGTCGGCCATGTCAACAGCGACCGAGACATCCAACAGCACCAGAGCCTGAGGAGTATCCATGTCAGCCTTCTCTCGCAGGGAGCCCAATACCGCCAGTATTACAGTCTCCGTTGAGTGGGCAGGCCGAAACCCAGCTTAGTGTGAGTCGAGATAGTTGGATTGTTCAATAAAATTGGACAGGCACTTCACCACATGAGCCTCCAGTACCTTTACCAGGTATGGGAGCAAGGAGATTGGGCAGTTATTCAACAGGATCTGGGAGTCTGCCCCTGATTTCTTCAGAAGGGGAACCACAATTGCCTCTTTAAAGGCCTTAGGGACACAACCCTGAAATAGGGACTCATTCAGAAGAGAGAGGGGTGGACCTTCAAACCGTCCTGCCAGATGAAGTCAATGATTGGGATAGCCCAGATCAGTTTCCGTGGCTGGTCTTTGAAATCATACAAGAAACAGTCGTCGTCCTTCGTGACTATAGGAAGTTGTAATCTCTTGGCCGGCCTGTCCATGAGAACATGAAACCCACCTATGTCAGCTGGCGGAGATTAAACAGGAATTGGAGTGGAAGGTGACAGAGTATGAATTTGATAATTGTCCTACTCAGTAAGGAGGGATCTATCACCCACTCCCCTTCTCTGTCGTCGTCAGTTGTGTGTGCGTCCTCCGGGTGATGAGACACTGATGCCACCGGAGGGGTCGGCCCGATGATCGATGAAGGCAGAGGAAGAGGCATCTGTGGGACAGATGAGGCCGACTCCGAGGGAGGAAATCGACAGCAGTAGTAATCAAGCATATGTTGCAAATTAGAGATGAGAGACATGGGCATCTGCACAGCTGGATCACAAGTGGTGGTTGAGTATTAGGCTCAGGGTAATAATCATATCCTTGGTCATCATCAATATCTTGGCATTTGATGAGAAGCTCGGAAGGAGTACGAGCAGTACGGAACCGGTCATCCTCTTCCAAATCCTCCTCATTAGCGTCATAGTCAAAAGCTACACAGGAAGATTTGGTGATGGTTGAGTTGGCAATAGACCCAAAGAAGAGTTCCTACGTTGAAGTAGGGAAACATCCGTCGTTCCTGAAGGCGGCAAAAGTTTTGTTGAAGATTTCAAGAGGACTAGACACATCAAAGCTGAAGGTGGAACCAAGGATGCCGCCACCGATTCAGCGGTCAACGACGAAGAGCGTGGTTGAAGTTCCGTAAGAAAAAGCTTCTGTGCTGTCGACGAGGCAACCGTCGATGAGGCAACCGCCGACAAGCCAACCGCCGACGAAGCAATCGTCGACAAAGCACCCGTCAATGACGAGGCAACCTTCGACATTGTCATGATTTCCTGCCCTCGTCATGCCTTTGCCGTTGTCGCGCGCTGCTGGCAGAGCGGACTACAAATCCCAGGAAGCCTAGCGCGGCGAGATTACGCAACACCTATAGACGTGTTGCATAACATGAAGGACCGCCTATATAGGCGGAAAGGGAAAGGACGCCGTGTCGGATATTCAGACTCCAAAGCCGACGTATCCTGAAGCAGAGCGCTCTGTGAGCAGAGACTGTTGAAACTATCAAGGATCTTCAAGAGAACGGAGTTAGGAACGCCCCGTGTCTCTGTTACTTGCGGAACAGTGGTCTGCAGCGCGTAAGTGTCCTCTGACTCTGACGAGTCAGCGAGGCTCGGCTCAGGATCCCGAGTTGAGGCTGGTAGGAGCGGCTGCTCCCAGCCCGGTCCAAGGGTCTTCTCGGAGGCCAGGTAAACGGAGGTTGGTGTGAGCCGTAGCTCCCAGCCCCTGTCCTTGTACTAGTCAGGGATTAGTGTTGAGACGCACTCCGGGAGGAGTTTGCGGCGTCTCCACGGTCCTAGCATCCAGAGGTAGGTCTGATCGAGCGGCTGCTCTCGACCACCTCTCTCTTTTGGTTCTTGGGTGATAAGCAGCGAGAATCGCCTGATTGAGATACCGGTAGAGCGGCTGCTCCCCGTATCCCCAAGGAAGGAGTGGTAGAGAACCCGGCTGGGCGACTCCCACCTTCCTTACGTCTGCTACCCCAACGTCAGAGATCAAGACCCCTCACCGCTATCGAACGGCATTGTCGGCCGCTTTTAGCACAGTGCCCTCCGTTGGCGTACAACGGGACCGTTGTACTTGCGGAGGACGGTGCATAACACCAGCGCTGTGAATGGGGTAACGAATACAGACCTGGTGAATTCAAAATAACATTCTATGTATATACTTCCCGCTACCTTGCACACTATCAATAAATCCTGAAACTCACAAGAAGTGGTTTTGTGTTCTGTGGGTGTCTGTCCCCGATCTTGGGAATGTCAGGTCGTTACAGACATCGAGGCATCCGTCGACGAAGCAGGTAGAGCCTTGAGAGCCATCGACCGTCTCGCCGGCGAAGAGGCATCTGTCGACGACCGACCGGAGACAGTCCTCATTTTCATTGACGACGAAGTGAGGGAGGTGGCAGACGAGCGAGGCTTCACCGACACCATGACAAACGTCAATGGAGAGGACTCTGATGACATAATCATTGTAGGTTGAGGAGAAGAGAAGGTGGAAGTAGTCGTTGTAGCAGTGGCGACGGAAGTCTTCGTCGACAAGGGACCCATTTTTTTAGGCAAATTTGTCTCAGGAAGAGACTTAGATGCCTGAGACTTAGAGACAGATCTCGGAGGCATAGAGGGCACAGGTAGTCCCTTAGAAGGAGCAGGAGCCCTTTTTGAGGAAGAAGTCTGACCTTCATGAGTAGAGGTGTGGTCTTTCTTGAGCACCTTAGTAGATACCATCTCCGCCTCACTAGCCCTCTTCTTAGAGATGACAGTCCTGAGAGCGGAATCACTCTCAACACCTGATAAGGGGTTATCCTTGGTCGTGAGTTTCTGTAACCACAGAGGTAGACGTCCCTCTCTGCCTCTTAAAGTCTTTTGAGGGAAAGTCCTGTAGAATTTTACAATCTCTCACCTGACTTTCAGGGTGGAGGCCGTAGATACAAATTTTTGTGGGGGTCTTCGGAATGAAGCCGGAGTTTCCCACAAGACTCATAGTGTCTGATGAGTGACCTCTTTGTAGTAGACAAAGCAGTGAAGATATTCTGAAGAGTTTCTGAAGAGAAAAGGTAGAGGTACAGAGCAAAGCTCAGGGAGACTCCCTTCA
This sequence comes from Lissotriton helveticus, assembly GCF_964261635.1. NCBI lineage: Eukaryota > Metazoa > Chordata > Amphibia > Caudata > Salamandridae > Lissotriton > Lissotriton helveticus. The sequence goes on from NC_136058.1 coordinate 429,271,335, forward strand.
CACGACGTGCGGTAGAAAATCTGAGAGCCTGAGCCTCAGAGGAGAAGGTTCCAGAGGGTGCTGTCGCCTGATTGGTTGGAGTTTGGACCATATCTAATGACTTGGACAAGTTATTAAAGTGACACGTGTTTTCCTGTAAACGTCTATGTTACAATACTTCCTATTGCTCTTTTAACTATGCTTTCGCTATGCTATTGCTATTCTATGTACCTTGGGACTCCCACTTCGACGACAGGCAATAATTCAAGCATGTGAATCTATGAAAGATTCCCCATTACTGGGGAACAGCAGATTTCTCACTACTGAAGCTCTTACCCAAGTTGCTTTAGCCTTAGCCATCTCTCAAATTGACTACACTAACTCTTTACTTTGGCATTCCGGCATATCAATCTAAAAGACTGCAACTAGTGCCAAACCAGGCTGCTAGATTAATCTATTGCCAGCCAAGAATGCAGTTTGTCACCCCTCTTATGAAAAAGTTACATTGGCTTCTGGTAGTCTAACTCAGTGCATTCAAGTTGGGATGCCTCCTCTTTAAAGCTCTCCATGGCAACTGCCCAGTGTCTGTATTTACTAGGGTCTAGAGATATATCCACATTCAGGATCTTAGGTCTTCCCATTGGAATCCCCTAGCTACTCCGTCCTTTAAACACTAGACATTGGGGGAACTAAGATTTGCGGTTCTGGCCCCTCAATTTTGGAATTCTCTCCCTCACGACATTAGATCGATGATATCATATTCTCAATTTTGGAAAATCTTAAAGACCTGGCTCTTTCGCCAGACTTATGAATGAATCACTTAGCGGCAGGACTCCCTTGTCCGCAGCGAACTGAAACCTTGTGGTGTACGCACGCTTTATAAGTATTTTTAACATAGCATAGCATTTAACATCGTCTAAATGGGACAACCTGGAAAGTCCATCTGCATTGGCAGTCCCAGGTCTCTGTTTCACTTCAAAGCCTATTCCCTGTAGGGTGATGGACTACTTTAGCCATGAGGGATTTTCACCTTTCATTTGCATTAACCATCGGAGAGGCCTGTGGTCTGTTTGAACTAGGAAGTGAGAGCCAAACAGGTTTGACCTAAACTTCTCAAGGGACTAAACCACAGCAAAGGCGTCCATCTAAATGGCAGTTCAATGCCGCTCCCTGGGGATTAGCCTTCTACTGATGAAAGCCAGTGGCTGATCTTGCCCTTGGTCATGTTTTTGGGATAGCACTGCTCCTATACTATGTTCAGAGGCATCAGTCTTTACAATGAATTGCTTGACATAATCTGCAGATTTCAGAACAGCTGCAGAGCGCATTGCTTCCTTCAGCGTTTCAAGAGCCTTTAGACAGCTCACAGTCAAGTTCACTATTTGTCGGCATTCTTTTGGAAGTTTGTTCTGTGCGGGGTGCCACAATGGTGCCATAATCCCTCACAAACCTCCTATGGTCGAAGGGAAACCAAGGAAGGCCTCACTTGAGTCTGGGTAGTTGGAGCCACCCAGTCCAGAATGGTCTAGATCTTGGGTTGTAAGGGTTGAACCTGGCCTCCACTCACAAGGTTACCCAAGTATGCAACCTTTCCCTGCCCTATCTGGCACTTGAATGCCTTGATAACGAGGCCTGCACTTCTCAGAGCCTCATATACTTTACTAAGGTGGATCAGGTGATCCTGCCAGGTGGAGCTAAAGACAGCAATATTGTGTTGAAAGGCTACACTCAAGGATTCCAATCCAGCAAGGGCTTAGTTCACCAACCTTTGAAAAGTGGCAGATGCATTGTTCAAACCAAAGAGCATTACAGTGAACTGGTAATACCCATCTAGGGTTAAAAATGCAGATATTTATTTAGCTCCTGGAGTCAAACCTATCAGCCAGTACTCTGATGTGAGATCAAACATACTCAGATACTTGGCTGCTCCCAACCTGTCAATAAGTTCATCTGCCCAAGGAGTTTGGTATTCATTGCTTTTGGTCACAGCATTCATGCCCCAATAGTCCTCACAAAACCTAATTTCTTTCTTACCATCCTGGTTATGAGGCTTGGGGATTAAGACAACTGGGCAGGTCCAGGGGCTCTCAGAAGGCTTTAGAACTCCCAATTCCAGTATCATGCTTACTTCAGCTTTGATGCTCTCTTTCACATGTTCAGTCTGCCTGTATGTTTTATTCTCGAAAGGTAGTCTTTCATCAGCGTCTACATCATGGACACACCAGCTAGTCTGGGGAGAGGTCAAAAAGAAGAGCTCATTAAACTGCTTTAGGATTTGCCTGCAATCAGCCTCCTGATGGGCAGGTAGGGTGTCTGACAAGACCACACCTTCCACTGACCCCTCTTTTGGATTGTTGGACAGGTCAGGGGCAGGTTCACTCTTTGCTTCCTGATCCTCATCTGGAAACATGAGCAAGGTCACATCTGCCATGTCATAGTAGGGTGTAAGGCGGTTGACATGGTTGACCCTCTTATGACTCCTGTCAGAGCCAGAATCTACCAGGTAGGTGACCGCCCCTTTTCGTTCTAGGGTAGGGTAGGGTCCACTCCACTTACCTTGCAGAGCCCTAGGAGCCACAGGCCCAAAAACCCATACCATCTGCCCCGGCTGGAACTCAACCATAGCAGCCTTTTAGCATTACCAGAGCTTCTGGAGCTCTAGGCTGGCCGCAACGTTTTTGCTTGCTTTTTCCACGTACTCATACATCCTGGAGCAAAAGCCAAGCACATAGTCCACTATCTCTTGCTAAGGTTCACCAAGAGGTTTCTCCAATCCCTCCTTCACAAGGCACAGTGGTCCCAACAGGAAACCCAAACAGAAGCTAAAATAAGGAGGACCCCACTCCCTTCTGTGGCCCTTCCCAATAGGCAAAAAGCAGGCATGGAAGTGAGACATCCCATCTTCTTTTGAGTTTTTGAGGAAGTCTACCGATCATGCCCTTCATGGTCTTGTTAAATCTTTCAACAAGGCCATTACACATAGCAGAGTGGCTTTGGCCACACTGACCAGGACGTATGCAGCGGGGGGTTGGAGGTCCCACATTTGGACCCCTAATATTATGCCGTTCAATTGCAACACGCAGCTCGATGGCTCAACACAGACCCTAGTTGGGAAATGCGGCTCTTGGCGGGAATGGTGGATGCTGGTTGTCTTCCAGGGCTGTTAATGGAGGAATCAGGTACACCGAAAGATACTCCATATATTGTGCGACAGATGGCCAGAGTATGGCAATGGTTTGTAGTGAGAGAACTTAAGTGCGCACCATTCCATAGGGAGCTCCCAATCTGGATATTAAAACCAATCAGGCATAGAGCATTCAGTATGTCCTTCCAGGCATGGAGGAAGGGGGCTGCGAGCAATAGGGTGAATTGTACCCAGATGAGACTTATCGCCTGTAAACATACCCGCTAAGAGTTTTGTCTAAGCCAGGGGCAATTTTAACAACATGTGGTGCTTGGCAGACACAACTAAGCACACCTGTCCATGCTATGCGACAGCTCTGCCGCATACTCAAACCCTTGAGATACTGCTAGCGTATGGAACGTGTAGACACCTAACTATGCATCTTTACAGAACAACGTGATCAGATACAGTAGACAGTGGATGTATGACATTACAACACATGCATTTACAAAGCATGCCATCACAACGCAACCATTACAACGCATGCCATTACAACGCAGGTGCTATTACAACGCATGCCATTACAACATAAGTATTTGGTAAGTATTTCATTCAAATAATATTAATTTATTTTTAAATTATGTTTGATAATATTTTAGTAATATTTTATTTATATTAATATTTTTAATTTAAAAATTATATTTTAATGTACTATTCTTACTCCAGAGGAGTGTAATAGTAGGGTAAGTATTTGATAGTGTAGGGGTTAAAATTACTATTCTAACTCCAGGGGGGTGTAATAGTAGGGTAAGTGTGGATAGTGTAGGGGTTTAAATTACTATTCTAACTCCAGGGGGGTGTAATAGTAGGGTAAGTGTTGGATAGTGTAGGGGTTAAAATTGTAATTTAAAAAATATTAAATATATTTAAAATGTTATAATTATTTTAAATTAATTATTTCTTAAAACCCAAAATAACTACATTAATATTAAAAAGATTAAAAAATAATAATAATTTTATTAAATTAAAAGAAATTAAAATAAATATTAATATTAATAAAATTAAATACTTACCTATACTTACGTTGTAATGACATGCGTTGTAATAGCACCTGCGTTGTAATTGCATGCGTTGTAATGGCATGCGTTGTAATGGCACCTGCGTTGTAATGGTTGCGTTGTGATGGTAATGCGTAGTAAAAGTTGCGTTGTTATGGCTGTTTCCCGTAGACAGTACACACGGGCCCGAGAGGCCTGTAATTTAGACTTTAACATTCCAATGGAAGATCAAGACTGGCAGCGGGCCTGTGAACTAATACACATAGTTTCTAGTAATGCCCATTTTCGACTGATACATTATAATTTTCTGCAAAGAACCTACTTAACGCCACAAGACCCTCATCGAATGGTCGGGTCTTGCCCAGTTATATGCTTGTGCTGCAACACTGTGGGGGCCGATTTCTTACATTAACCATGGTCCTGCGATGAAATACACTCCTTCTGGCAACTAGCTGTCGAAGAAATAATGCATGCAACAAAACTAAGTATTGAGCTGATACCCAAATGCTGTTTATTTGGCCTCTTTAGATGCCAGAAGGGCGCAAGAAGACCTATAAATGTGGTCAGTCGCCTATGGTACTGGCATGACGTAGAATTGCAATCACATGGCTGCCCCAGCATGCCCCAACGATTGCGCTCTGGCATAGAGATGGGTCTCTTCTTCTACGGCGGACGCTTCTATCTCGTCTTGGTCAGATTCTTCCCCGAAGATATCCAGAGTGTGTTGAATGCTTTGACGCTGCCTCTCTCGTCATCGAGCCTGATGATCGGGTAGAGTCCTCTTGGACCGAAACGACTTACAAGCATGCAGTCTTCCTCCTTGTGCGCCGGAGAGAGGCACAAGTTACAAATTTGATGTAGGTCGGTGCGAGGGTACTTGGGGTGGCACCCAGGACAGAAATGGAATGGAGTCCGTTCCATTTGCAGATGGCTGGCCCTACGCAGCAGGCCAGACGGTTGCCCACGAGGGTTTCTATTAAAATTTAAGAGTTTGCCGATCAATTTGAAATGCGGAGAACACGGAAACGCGTACTGAAACAATACCGTTGAGGGTAGAGTGGACTGAGCACTGAGGGGAACCCGAAGAGCGGGTTCGGAGCCCAGAAATATACATCCGAACCCGTTTGGGGTAAAAAACAATCTAACAATGGAGTTGATGCCCATCCGCACTATCACCGAAAGGAGGAGTCACCTTACCTTGTGACTGGAAAGACACCAGTGACCGGAGTTGGCTAGAAGCATTGACGACCTTTGGTACTGATTAAATGTATGATTCCAGGTCACAGGAGGCACTGCTGAATACGGCTGGCTAGCAGCAGCGGTGGCCTCTAGGAAGAAGGAATTGAGAAAGCATAACTGGATATACTGGTTTCCTTAATACCGATAATTGGTTACACATGAATGCCACAACGTGCATTGATATATTACATTACCAAATTACAATATTCTTATATTAATTTGATGTGACTGTTCGCCTTAATATGCCTGCAAGGTTACATGATTCTATTAGGGCCAGAACCATTTTATTTAGTGATGTCCATCGGCACACTTTCCTGTATCTTGTAATAAATTGAATATTGACAAACATAAGTATTATTTCCAGAAACATTGAATTCTGCAGCTTGTCTGTGTATCTTTTATCTGCACCTCACGGACTCCTTACATTCCTTTCGAGAGAAGATCCTGCCTCCTACTCATTAGTGTTGTTTCAGTAACTGTTTCTATCACGTGTTCATGTTTCATTGACTTGTATTAGGAGAAAAGTGTATAAAAATACATTGTGTAGCATTAGCATTATATACTCCAACTTGCTTTAGGGTGGATGCTCTCGTCCATTGCAAAGACAATTGTCACTTGTTAGTTTGCTTGGCCTTTTGCTATTTTTGCATTAAATGTATGATAGATGTGTTGGCCTCCAGGTGTGTTGTGTATTATTTTACATAGCACAAGAGATGACGAGGAAAATGACAGTCCAGTATACACATTCTTCATATAAATCAACTCACAGTATACTGTTCTGGAGGTTCAGTCCCACAGACATTATCTCTAACTGAACGCAGGCACCCTAGGAAACATGTGCTTTTCAAACCAGTTGCCCTCTGATGCGGCGTCCTCGCTATTGGATAGGTCAATATGTTCTGAATTTTATGAGGGTTACCGTTACTAGTGCACTCTGTTAGACAGCGCTCACCTGTAGTAGTAAGATGATACTAGGCACCTTCTCACCTATGCACGGTGCAGGGCTTTGAGTTACAGAGCTCCTCACGCTGTGGAGAGGATTAGGTCACATTTACCCATTTTCCCATATTTGGTCCTGATGAAATGCCAACAGATTGCTCCATGACTACAGAAGGCATGAAAAAGGTTGACCTGAAGTATAGACCCCAGCTTACCAGCAGGTCCATAGGTGATCAACACTTTCACACAGTGATAGGGGTCATTAGTTCCTCAATTTCTCTGCCACCGTTTTTGATCTCAACATGGACCAGGAAGATCACATTAACTATATTGTAGCAAATGGTCAATAGTTGATCTTATATTCAGACTTTCACCAATCTCACATCTTATGACACAACATCCTCTGTCCTACTATGCTCATCTGGCGTACTTAATAAAAGATCTCCGACAAAGTGCCCTCTTGTGGTGCCCACCAGGCAGTGTAGCGCCGGCCTGGTGAGGAGTATAGCCCAATGATGAAGCATGTCACCTTCAGGTGAGTGAACGCAACTTGTCTTAAAAGCACATGCTTCCTAGGGTGTCTGCGTTCAGTTACAGATAATGCCGCTGGGACTGAACATCCAGGAACAGTATACTGTGATTTGACTGTTTTTTTTTAACAAATGTACATAGCAGATATTGGCCCTTCCTTGTGTCACAAAAGTGATCGATACCTGCCTAGGAGGGCACTTCTTACAGATGAGAATGGGGTTATCATGTTGCTGCTACAAGCTCCTTACCTGTGCGAGTTATCAGGAATGATGCAGGGGCAGACCCAAATCAGCCACACATGGAGATCAATGACAAATACTGAAGAATTAACAGAGCTTCCAAGCTGGTGACCATTACTTATTTGACCTTGAAAATAAAAGACACATTTTTAGTATTCTGGTGACTCATGACCATAAAAAACAAAGATTATAAATTCAATATTGTGTCAAATACTTAAAAAATGGAACTGGATGTGCTGAATCGGATGTTGTCCCAGGTCACGCGTGACACCTTCCACCACTATTGCTTATGGGACTTGTAGTTTTGTTTTTCTCCATAAAAGGATGGTCTCTAAAGTACCAGTGTTCTACGCGATGTTGGTCAAAATCAGAGGCCTGACGGAGGATGAAGCATGACACTGCTCTGCTTAGCAGTGAGATGACTAACAGTTCCCCAGCCCTTCCATTCTTTGACCTACAGAGGCTCGTTGGCCGTTCATATTTTTTTGCAACGACAAAGAAACTTTTATTGCAGCTCATGTCAACGGAAGAGATAAAACCCCTGGGCGTGTTTGTCAAATGTCAAATGTCAAATGCTTTTATATAGCGCACTTATCACCAAAAGAGGTCTCAAGGCGCTTTGCAGAAGAAAGGCATTGACCTAACAGAGTTGAGATACATCACAGTGAAACTTTATTTGGGAAAGAGCCACGCCTTTAAACCCCTTCGAAACTCCAAATAATTGGAGACCTACAGAAGATGATTAGGTAACTTATTCCATAGTTGGGGGGCCACATATGAAAAGGATCGGCATCCATTCCTGGACGTCCGGACTCTAGGTTGAGACAGCAAGAACTTTGAGCTGGAGCGAAGGGCTCTGGACGGAGTGTACCACACTAATTTTTTTGCTAAGTAAGAAGGGTCGATGCTGTGAAGGAGTTTATGGGTTAAACTCAAGATTTTAAAATGGCATCTTTGGCGCTCAGGTAACCAGTGCAGTTTTTTAGGAATGGGTTTAGAGGCAGACCTAGGAGGCAATCCCAACATAGCCTCGCGGCCGCGTTCTGGATGGTTTGTAGCTCAGACAGCAGATTCTCATTTATGGAGGCAAACATGGCATTTCCATAATCAAGCCTGCTGACGATCAATCCCTAGACCAGGGGCTTTCTGGCTTCAGGTGGGAGCCATTTAAAGATTTTACGCAGTTGGCAAAGTATTCCAAAACAAGTCCCGACAACCTGGTTGACGTGAACTTTCATAGAAAGAGCCCCATCAAGCATGATCCCTAAGTCTCTTACGGCTTCTTTAGGCTCAGGGCTGGGCCCTAGATCATGAGGCCACCAGTCCTGAGACCAGAAGGTCTTGGCCTTGCCGAATAGCAAAATTTCGGTCTTACTGCAGTTGAGTTGAAGTTTGTTTTCACTCATCCAACTATTAATGTGAATCATACATTGTTTAAAACTAGTACAGGTTTCCTAGGAATTGGATCTACAGGTGATAAGTACCTGAGTATCGTCTGCGTAATACACCGTAGTGAAGCCATAAGATTTTATAATGTGGGCCAGAGGGCAGAGATAAAGGTTAAATAATAAGGGACTAAGGATCGAACCCTGTGGGACCCCCACAGAAAGAGGGATAGTGGCGGATGCATGAGAATTCATCCTGATATAAGAGTAACGATCCTTGAGATAGTCCGCGAACCAGGCCAAAGCATTGCCTCTGACACCAACCTCCCACAGCCGATGTTTCAGAATGCTGTGGGAGACGGTGTCAAAGGCAGCGGAAAGATCCAATAATACCAGAATGGCTGATTCGCCCCTATCCAAGGAGAGTCGGATGTTATCCACTATTTCAATTACTGCGGTTTCAGTGCCATGAGCGGCACGGAAACCTGACTGCGACGGGTCAAGAAGTGCATGTGTTTCAATGTAGGAAGACACACGTTTGTTGACCAAATATTCAAGAACCTTACCAAAGTATGGTAGTAGGGATATTGGTCTGTAATTGGACAGGATAGAGGGATCACTGTTAGGCTTTTTAAGAATAGGCCTGACTTGCGCCAGTTTCCAGCTACTGGGGAAGGAGGCGCTCTCAAAGGAAGCGTTAAAAATACTGGTCAGACCATCAGTCAGCAACGGGAATAGCTCACTGCACTGAGCAGGGGGTCGGTAGGAGATCCTGATTTTATTTTTTTGAGTGCCAATAGCACTTCTGCTGGGGAAGTGGGCTAAAATTCTATCATGGATGGAAAATCAGTGGTTTCAAAGGAGGGCTCGGAGCTGGAAGAAGCCACCCCACTTAAAGCCACTTTTTGAGAAGAGGAAGGAAATGAGGAATATATTAGTTGGATCTTACTATGGAAATAGGAGGACAGTGAGTTCACCCACTCCAAGGAGGGGACAAATTCTGATTGCTCCACCTGAGGAGTGGTAAATTCCCTGAGTATTTTGTACAAATCTTTGCTGGATTGGGAGGCCTTAATTATTCTTTGCGTGAAATAAAGAGATTTGGCCGCCTTTATATGTTTCATATAATCAAAGTGCATTAATTTATACTTCTTGCGGTTTTCAGGCGTTCTGAACTTCGGCCATAATTTCTCCGCCGATCTACAGTCCATTTTCTCTTGTTTCAGAGTTTCAGTAAACTAAGGTGAGGCGATTCTTTTCAAATTAATTTTTGTTTCCGGGATAATTGCATCAAGCGTGTTTCTAATAGACGTTTCTAATTGAATAGCCATTGTTCCAGTATCATTAGGACTATTGTCCGGAGGTTTAAAATGCATCTGAAACGCCTCAGGAGTCAGTTTATGCCAAGGTCGGATAAGTACGGATTCTTTTTGGGTAGCAGTCCATGACCTGGAAGGTATAGGAAAATTAAAATTTATTAAGAAATGATCCGTCCAGATCATCTGCAAAGGGGGGGTCACAGTTTAAATCAGTCATATTGAAAAATACTAGATCCAATAAATGACCCGCTTGGTGAGTGGAGCCTTGTACCCGCTGAGTTAGTCCCGGGGTTTCCAGGGTTGAGATTAAATGGCAAGAATCCATGTCATATAATAGCTCTGCATGATGATTGAAGTCACCTAATAAGATAAAATTCTCTGTAGCCAGCACATAGGAGGCTAAAATATCTAACAAATTGTTGGCGAATTCGGATTTACCTCCCGGGGGTCTATATACCAGGGCTGCTCTGCCGACCGCTGCCATGTTGTATTTTATGTTAATTATCAAAATTTCGAGCGTGTCGTTGGAGAGCGAATCAAGCCGGGTAATCTCTATGGGGGCCTTTTGCGGCTACTGCAATGCCTCCCCCTTGTTTTCCAACTCTATCTTGCCTAATCAGATGGTATTCACTGGGGAATGCCGTAGCAATATCAGAGGAAGCCTGATTATGGAGCCACATTTCCGTAAAGAAACAGATGTCAGGTTACCGATTGTCCTGTAGGCACCAAAGCTCTAAGGCATTTTAGGGATAGATCTAGTATTAAGATAGAGAGCAGTGAGTAAATTAAGGTCCGTTTTCGTACTAATATTGCTCAGTTCCTGCGAACTTTCGGACATAAATTCCTCTGAGCCCCTACGCAATAGAGAGGAGACAGCCATCCTGGCGGAATCATTCCTAAAAGGGGTGGCAGTGGGACAGACTACCTGGGAATCTACTAGATTATGCTGGTTTAATGAGAGCAGATCCTGCCGGTTATAGCAGATCATGGTTAATATACACGGACCACTTAGGAGCCACGCAAATTTAAAAAATCCACATGGGGTGTGGGCGACGGGCGGCGTCCTGGCGCGGATGGGCGCAGACGGGCTTGCCTTTGGCGCGCCGCCGGCGCTCTGCTGCGCGCGTCCGCGCTGTGTGGAGGTTTAAGTAGGGAAGGGGGCGGGCAGCTCTAATGACGCTGCTGGTGCGCCAGGTGCTTCCTGTCCCTCCGCACAACCGGCACAATCCGTGGGGGAACGGGGACCAGCACACGAAGAAGGTCAGCAGGTGAGAATTAGGCGGTCGTAATCACCGCAACACATTTTAAAAGCACACAAATTAAAGTATAAACGTGGTCGTAGTCACCGCATGCAATGTTTAAAACTCTACAAAGTATTAGAAAAAAGTACGCAGGTAAAACAGCCATTGGCCTTCAAGCAAGAGAAGCGTTTCCAGTGAGGAGTTAAATCCCCGAACCCACTCAGTAATCAGCGCAAGTGCAACACACAGCAAGGTTGCCAATCTCGCTGCACACGTCCGCGCTGTGTGGTGGTTTAAGTAGGGAAGGGGGCGGGCAGCTCTGATGACGCTGCTGGTGCGCCAGGTGCTTCCTGTCCCTCCGCACAACCGGCACAAGCCGTGGCGGAACAGGGACCAGCACACGAAGAAGGTCAGCAGGTGAGAATTAGGCGGTCGTAATCACCGCAACACATTTTAAAAACATACAAATTAAAGTATAATCAACTACTGACAAACATGAACAATCAAGAACATGAGTTTCTGGAAAACTATCAGGCACCCAATCAGAATCAGCCGTCCTTTTCACCCAGGGATTATTGAGGCTTTGGAGAGGGTGAACTGCACGTGGTATAAGAGGAACTCTACATCGACTCAAAGCTCACTTCTCAGGGATGTACTGAAATGCCAACTTCATGGCACACTTAGCCAGCTCTTCACCTCCTCCTCCTCAAACTGTTGACCAGCTATCAGGGCAAATGAGCCTGCAGCAAAGCATTGCTGGCTTCGTTCCACACCGGACCAGGCAAGGTGGTCAACTCCATACTCCTCAAAGTCAGCAAGCACTCTGGTCGAGCCAGTCCTAACCCCACATGAATGTTCCCCATCACAACTATTTTAATGGTACTAAGTTATGTTTCTGCCAAATGATTGAGTCAAAAATTGAAAGGTTTTACTATGAAGTGCTGAAAGAGAAATCATGAAGTTTTTCAATATTTCTGAGTCTGCCACAGTACACAGGAGCGTTATTTCTTTACAGCAGCAAATCATGTATGTGCCCTGTAGAAAGCACGTTTGAATGAAACATGGAATGCATTGCGGCCAAAAATCCATGCAACAACATAGAGTGCAAGATAACTTGTGATATTATTCCAGCAGAACGAAATGCCATTCCTAATGTGTATGTCATTTTAAAGACAAACCCAGGAAAATGTATGGTCAGTGTCGTTCTTCTGCCTTTTAAAAGACAATCTCCATTAATGTGTCAAGAAATAAAATACTATGAGAAATCCTACTCAATGGCAGGGTGCTGCCTGCCACTATATTGCAGGTTACTTCCAACATAATCTGATTTATACATACATACTCCAGGGTGCGCCCAGCTATTGGGTCTGCACACAGCAGTCTGGAGCCACTCAGGAAGGAGGTAAGCTCTTCATTTCATCTTAAGTCCTTAGGTTACATTCACTGATGGGTCCAAAGAACTTTATCCTCGCTCTAACTGTGACGAGCAGATGGACTTAGCCCAACATAGGCTGTGTTGTGTGCTGGGTGATGCCTGGCATCTTATTATCGTTGGCGGGAGAATGAAGCTCTGATAGGAGCTGCTACAAGAAGAGCAGAGAAACAGGACCACAGATAGCCACAGAGTGACAACTGCCCAGATGCTGAAGAAAGAACTCTGGAACAGCAAACCTCATACACCCTGGAGATTCTCCAGGGTAAGCAAATGATGGTGAGGAAATGCAAACTGCAGCATTAAGGTCACACACTACAACATTTTTCCCATTAAACCAAAGGTGACAGCCTACAAGAAAAAACTAAACAAAAAGCAACAAAACTAGAAAATGCATTTCCAAATGCTTCAAAAGAGAAACAGTTAATACAAATGAACAATATTAAATTTTGTTGGTACATTAGTAATGTGCTTACTTCTTGGCTTCACTCCATCTGCAGCAATAACACTCTGAAAGGAGAAATTACTGCTGTGAGTCTCAGAGTCTTCAGTATTACTGGTCTCAGTCACGAAGACTGTGGTATCGGAAGATAACTTTCTCTTACTTGGCTTTATAGTTCCACCAGCCACACCATCGCTTTTAGAAGACACGCTACTGTCAGCAGCATCACAACTTCAGGCAGACCTGCAATGCGGATCTCACCACTCACATTGGGTGAACCCTTGTCTCTGCTACATACATGCACTCTGTTCTCAAATTTGCTTGGGGCTGTCAAAATGCAAAGAGCTGCAATATATTCGCCACACTTTCCTGACTACCGTGTTTTTAAAAGTTGTGACATTCAAGTGTGATTCTTGGTTCGTCTACAAGCTGAATTGTTTAGAGGTTCTATTGCCACACAATACTCGTCCCATATTCCAATTTGTCCACAGGGTGTTTCAACCCTGGTAGGTTATCAACTGCCTGTTTTGCAGATAATTTCAGATAGTTTCTGTAAGAAACTGAATTATTATTTGCGGTAGATGAGGAACAATCACAACCGTTGTCAGAGTGAACTTTCAAAGCCATTCAATTAACCTAGGATCAACCCCCTGGTACCTAAGCACCGAACAGGCAGGCTTAACTTAAGGTAATATGCAAAACATTTATGCAGAAACAAAACAAGTAAAAGTCAAAATGCAAAACAATGAAAAACTCAAACCAAAATAGAAAAATAAAGTAAAATGTATTGAACAAAATGACACTAAAATGACAATATCCAATAAGGGGATTTAAATATGAACTGTAACGCTGTAAGAATCCCAAGGTGCCAATGGATGAGGGGCCCGGGCATGGATTAGTCTCTCTGGAGCTGACTGCCAAATCAGAGGAAACCGGAGGCCATGGCCTGCAAGCACATAGTGCAGGAATTAGACGCAGTGGTCCAAGAAGACATCTAGTGCTCCAGGCTCAGATAGGGCTGCTGGCCTACAGGGGGATGGATTCACTGCAGGTTTGGGTGCAAAGTGCTTAGAGTATTGAGAACAAGCAGCAGATGCCCAGCAGGGCAATAGCAGACGGTTGAAGGCAGCAAGGCCCGGACGACACTGAAAGGGAGTGACAACTATGGCCCTCACCATCAAGCAACAGCATAGTGGAGCTCAGCGGGAGGACAACCCAGTGACAGCCACCCACTGGGGCTGGGACCCCCACGACAAGGCAGGACGGTCTGGTGATGTGGTAAGAGATATAGCAGCCATGTCCTCAGCGAGAAGCAAGAAGGATCAGAATCTAAAAAAGATGCTGACCAAGCTCCCAATGACCAGCAGCAGAGAAGGGAGGATCTCCCCGACGACACAAATCAGCCAAGATGCAGACACCTCTGAAGCCCCAGTTACCCACGCCTTTTTAGAGTCGCTATTCGGTGCATTACGAGGCGACTTGCAGACGCTGAAAAGGGAAATAGCGGGGGAGATGAAGGAGATAACCGATTGAGGCCACACGTCTCCCAACGGCATCAACGTCCTCCTTTTGATAAGGCGGGACGTCAATGCCGTTGGGGACAGTATGGCCTCCATCGAGGATCAGGGGCAAGCCCGGGAAGAGGAGGTGGAGCATCTACAGCAAGAGATACTCCGGCTCAAGGTTCAACAGATCGATCTCCAGGCACACACAGAAGACCTGAAGGATCGGTCTCGGCGAAACAACATCCACGTTAAGGGAGTTCCACCTAAAGAAGAAGGGCCAGACATCACACAGTACCTGCAGGGTTTCTTCAGGAGCATACTGGGCGCCCCCACCGGATATTTTGGCTTACTTTCCAGACTTTCAACTAAAAGAGTGTACACTACGTACTGCCAGGGACAAGCAACCACTAAGATATCAGGACCACTCCATAGCTTTGTACCAGGACCTGGCTCTACTAACCCTTCAAAAGTGTTGGGTGTTTCGAGTGGCAACCACGCGTCTTCGAAATCAAGGAATACCGTATTCTTTGGGTCACCCTTTCCGGCTGATTTTCATATGGCAGGGCAAACTCCTCCAGCTCAGATCCATGCAGGACACTTGCCAGGTGCTGGGCATCGAGAATCCAATCCAGGAGGAGACAGAGGGCCCACAGATTAAAACTCCTCGAGAAAATTGGCATAAGGTCTACGGGAGGCATAGCACAGAGTGAGCAAGGAGACCGGACACCAAGACCATGGCACAAGAAAGACTGGCAGTGCTGAAGACATTGTCGAAGGAGACATTCCCCCATGATGACACCGTGAACGACTGAGGGACAGATAAGTGACATTTGCAAGGCTTGGTGGGCAGTGAAGAAGTCTGCGGGGAGCGTAGAGACACGGGGAGTGTATAGACACGGGGAACAGGCCACACACATTCACAACTATTCAGACTTCCAAGGACGCGCACGTACGAATGGTGGGCCCTGGACAATTTGAGGTTAATGGGTTTCTAAGTTTGGGTTAGGGAGGGGAGGGTGGAGAACTGGTATGCAGGTTAAAGGCGTTGAAGAGAGGATCACAGGGCAATGGAGGCCTGGCAGACGTTGGGAGCTCAGTGGTAAGAGGGATCACAGAGACCCAAATACAGGCCAAAGCTGGTGCACTCACTATGACATGCTATTTCCCAGCCCACACTGAAAATTCTCACTCTCAATGCGAGAGGTCTCAACAATCCCAATAAAAGGAGGTCCATCCTTTCCTACCTCGAAAACATGGAGGCAGATGTGTGCCTCCTCCAGGAGACACAGCTCCTCTCCAAAGATTGGCATAGAATGAGGTCACAACTCTTTCCCCAGCTGTTCTTTTCATCTCCCCTGGATAAGAAGGCGGGTGGCTATTTTAGTAGCCAAACATTTTAAGGGGACAGTGGGGTAAAAGGTGGCCGAAATCAAAGAGGTTGATGGGAGCAGGGCCATCGATAGTGTAGGTGTTGGTATGAGTATTTTTGATGCCGAAATTGTGTTGCAAACCGCCAGAGTTACTGCTCCCGCAATCACCCTTCACCCAATATACGATCAATCCAGGGGCTGCCTCAATTGCCCATAGATAGGAAAGGGTCCCCCATACCCCTATACCAATAAGCATTTCAAATACCAACCCCACCAGGGATGTTGCTAATAGGTTAAACTGGCCCAGGAGCTCGAATCAGAACAGGTTGTCTAGTACCTTGTGCATTAATGTTCCTGCCGCCCCAAGTATGAATGGCTAATCAGGATGTCCTGAGTCTGCCGCCCGCTGCTTGCCCTTATGTGTTGGTACTGGCAGGAGTACCTACTTTAAAGAGGGATCAGTATGAGTCATGGGACCAGCTACGCGATAAATGTGCGGCCGGGCTATCAAGGCATAGTAGCTTCGAATTTTCCGAAATATAGGATATTATTATGGCACGCAGGGTTGGGTGAGTCAGTGCATCTACAAAAAATATCGAAGGGTAAAGTATTCTAATTAACTTTCGCAGACCTTCTTTGGCGAGACACCTACTAAGGTGTTGCGAATTCATAACACCTAATAGCACTAACATAAGCGCACTACCCCTTGGTTATTTCTACAAACCAAGTCATGCTCCTTTCACCAACAATTACTCTTGAATTACTACCTCTAATAGGTTCCAGGCCTTATCTGGATTAGAGACCCAAGACTGACTATCAACTTTTGGGGAAAATACTGATCCTGATATTAGGTTACCTCATGCCCTGCCAGTAACTGAGTGTATTATTCCCACAACCCACGTATCCCCCTATGCAAACGAAGGCCTCAGCAAGTTCAGACCTCCTCATCTTAAGCTGGAATGTTGCAAGGTTGTACTCTAAACTGGTTAGTGGAAACATGAATCTTATTAACATCTGTTTAGAGGCCCTGTTGCACACCCAGTGGCTATCAGCGCCTTTACCAAACTCAGTGGAGCCATTAAATCCTCGCTGTCTAAACCCTTTTGTACAGTACTGCGCGAACCTAGATCGTTCAATCAGGAGTGCTCAATTGTCAACAGGAAGCTCTGCAAGGCCCTATCTCAAAGGCCTAGGTGACATGATTTGGTCAAGTCCTTACGGTTGACATATAAGCAGGCTATTGCTAATAGGAAGGAACAGTTATTAGGTGAGCACTGGTATGCGCTCATTAATGTTGCCAGCTTAAATAATGGGAATATATTTTGGACTACCATTAAAGAGTTAAGATCAATGGGACAACCGTTAACTCCCATCAGCTGCAACATAATGAGCACTTCCTGGGAAAGTCACTTTTCCACTATTTACCAAGAGCCTGCTTTTTAATCCGACCCTTTTATTAACAGGGTGCCACCTTGAGTCTCATTATCAATAAACGAGGTTGAGGAGGTTATCTGTCAGAGTGTGGGCAATAAAACTCCAGGCCCTGATGGGTTGCCCATCGATCTTATTAAATATAAACCAGATTTTTGGGCCCCACTGTTGTTAAATATTTTTAATATTCTAACCAATGCCCCACTGCCTAAGACATGATCTACTAGCACGATCGTTCCCATTTTTAAAAAGGGCGATTGCACACAACCTTGTTGCTGTAGACCGATCTCCTTGTGTGGTCTCATGACAATCCTTTCGCCATTTTTCTAATAAAAAATCTTCATGACTTTTATTTGGTTTCAAACATCATTTCTTTTTATTCCTTTAATCTTTCGGAGTCAATTGAATTAATCCATTCATTTATGACGATTCGTTACTTTGACATTCAACGTCTACCCAAT
Source organism: Lissotriton helveticus (assembly GCF_964261635.1). Classification (NCBI taxonomy): domain Eukaryota; kingdom Metazoa; phylum Chordata; class Amphibia; order Caudata; family Salamandridae; genus Lissotriton; species Lissotriton helveticus. Next base: position 429,289,030 of record NC_136058.1, read on the forward strand.
GCATTTCGGGTCGAAGTTGACCCTTCCTCGGGGGTCTGTGTAGGGAAACAAGGGATACAATGAGCTATACAGCTAATGTTTCAACTTAATTAATAATACAGTTAGTTGCTGTTAGATCTACATTAGACAAATTCATCAATTGCAAAAGCCATTTCATTACGTTCTGAATCTTACTGAACTGCGTGCTAACAAAAATGAACCTAGGTTTGTGATTTACCAAACTCGACATATCCGAATTTCTCAACCCTTATTCATAAATTATTGACTCTCTACATTTCAAGGTGTGACCATTACATATCCAATATCTTGAATGCTATGCGCTGTTCAAAAGAAGAACACACTAAACTAAAATATTAACGTGCCGAAGCCAAACAAACATTCAAACTTCACTTACTGCCAAATGTCAAGTATCGCGCGCCGTGTCTCTTCTGCCAATCAGAATACCGGTGACATACTCTGATGCATTCTCACCACTTTTAAACCATGCGATAGGCTCAAAACCGCGATCACGTGATTGCTACTCGGTTAAGTTGTTTATATTGTTCGAACGTGAATTAAATCTAAATCCTCTCTATATCCGGATGGTTAAAAGAACCCGAATGATATAAACAAAATGTTTAAATGCAAAACACTTTTACGCGCAGTTAATGTTGACATACAGGATTTAAACTTCACTATCAAAGAACAAGCCAGAATGCAATTCCTGTCTTTTTCATACAGTAGCATACAAAAAACAATGATGGAAATGAAGAAAAAAGTCAATAATCAAAAACGTAAAGAGTCAGGTAGTTCATTTATATGTCAGCCATCTTAGATTGGGACCATAGTTCGATGTTCATAACAAAGGTAGCAGGAACCCGGTCAAAGCTTTCCTAAGTTGTTCATAAAAAACAGGATAATTCTATCCTATCATTTAATCCATGCGGGTATAGACTTCCCATTCTGTGAATCCAAAAATATTCAGATCTTAATCTCTGTTTGTGAGTATCCAAATCCAGTCTTGGTTTCATCACCTCCAGTATAGTGAAACGCATCTGAGCTATGTTGTGTCCTGATTCAGCCCAATGTGTTGCCAGTGTCGATTTTACATTTTTCATACGGATATTACTTTTATGTTCCGTGATTCTTATCTTAATTTTACGCTCAGTTTGGCCAATATATAGTTTCCCACATGGGCATTTGATACCATAAATTACTCCTTTGGTGTCACATAGCATTCAAGATATTCGATATGTAATGGTCACAACTTGAAATGTAGAGAGTCAATAATTTATGAATAACAGTTGAGAAATTCGGATATGTCGAGTTTGGTAAATCACGAACCTAGGTTCATTTTTGTTAGCACGCAGTTCAGTAAGATTCAGAACGTAATGAAACGGCTTTTGCAATTGATGTATTTGTCTTATGTAGATCTAACAGCAACTAACTGTATTATTAATTAAGTTGAAACATTAGCTGTATAGCTCATTGTATCCCTTGTTTCCCTACACAGACCCCCGAGGAAGGGTCAACTTCGAGACCCGAAATGCATTGGGTAGACGTTGAATGTTAAAGTAACGAATCGTCATAAATTAATGGATTAATTCAATTGACTCCGAAAGATTAACGGAATAAAAAGAAATGATGTTTGAAACCAAATAAAAGTCATGAAGATTTTTTATTAGAAAAATGGCAAAAGGATTGTCATGAGACCACACAAGGTCATGTTAATGATGTGCACACCTCCTCCTGCAAGTGGAATTCCCGCTTTCTCAATTTATCTCTTTGAATAAATGTGTTTCTGGACAAAACACTTAAAAGGAGTGAGTAGCACATAAATAAAATTGTGAAAAAATTTGAAAAATAAGACGAGTGCCAGACGGGTCAAAGCTAAGATTTATGTAGACCGATCTCCCTCATAGATAACACCCTTAAAATTTAAGGCAGAGTTTTATACACAAACATTTTAACCTGGACAGAGGACAATCAGATTTTAGAACAATGTCAACTAGGTTTCAGGGGTAAAGTTGGCACAAACGAGCAAAGCCCTAATCCTAATTTGATCATAGGGAAGTACACTATTGCACATCACTCGCCACTTTACTTAGCTTTGATGGACCTGTCCTCAGCTTTCGATTTTGTCAATAGGTCCCGTCTATGGTCCATCCTTTTAGAATATGGACTGGATGAGACCCTTGTTAATTTTTTGGCCTATCTCCATATGGACCTGAAAGCGCGGGTCAGGACTGTTGGTGGGGGAGAAGTTTCCAATTACATCAGTGATGACAGAGTGGTCACACAGGGGTGTGTTCTGGCCCCTTTTCTATTTATCATATATATAAACAATTTACATAAATCACTGACCACACTAACTAATGATATTCCCAGAATTCAAGGCAAACCTCTCCCAGTGCTTTTATACACAGATGATGCGGTTTTATTGGTCGCACACCAAATGCACTGTACACTTTAGTTTGAGGTTTCACAGATTTTATGTCCGGCTTAGATTTATGCACAAATTTTAAGAAATCTTTTATAATGCCTTGTGGGCCAAGGAAATGTCCTTTAATTTTATCTCTGTGGGTGACCAAAAATTAACTTGCACTGCTACTTTACCTTATCTGGGAATGGTCTTTGTTGCGAACGGCACCTGGTGTGAACACTTGGCATATTGTAAAAGTAAGTTAGTCGAGGGATTTTAACTCAATCCTCAGTCTCCTCTGCCCTAAAAGATCGAGAACAATTCTAGCCTTTTTTAAGATTTTTAAGATCCAGAGTGTACCAATAGCTACCTATGGGGCAGAGGTATGGAGTGTTGCCAAATGCTCTTGCGTCCAATCAGAGGAAAATAGATTTTGTAGAAAACTCTTGGCCCTCCAATCTCCACCCCTCTGTACATATGTTAAGGCGAACTGAAATTAGGATACATTGAAGACATCATAAGGGCCCGCCCCACACTATTTTGGCTATCCATAATGAAGAATCCCGAGGCTTCTCTCACAAGGGACATAATAGATGATAGTCTTCGCTGTGAGAAAGGATTGGATATTCCATGGCTTCCTGGGGTAGTCAAGAGTCTGAAAAGCGTTAACCTTGGTAGACTGTTTGCCAATTCAAACACAGCTGTATCAATGGACAAAAAAGTTTTAAAGACAGCATTGTACGCACTTCATAGCGCGGAAAGACTAGAAAGGGAATTGAATAAACAAACTGTTGCAAAATGTATATCCATTGCGTACCCCGTGCATTGTCTACCAAGTTATATTGCACTACCCATGTCCCAATGGGAGAGAGGCCTCCTATTCCGTCTAAGAGCTGGGACAGTAAGATATTTTCTTTGTTTTCCCTATAGCTATGAAGCAAAACGTGACTCCCTGCCATGTCCATGTGATGGTCACAGCAGTCAAACACTTTTACACTTTTTATTCTTTAGTAGATACTATATGAAATATGCACTATGGTTTCTAATTCCGTATTTAAAAAAATTGTCACCTATTAATTTATCAGACGCTCTTGACTGCAAATTTAAATTGGACAATGTTTAATTTATGTTGAGCATTGGCACCTTTTTGAGAGTAGCTACGGGTGCACGGAAATCTATGTGCGATCTATGAAGTCATTTGTATTGTACTATTCACAATATGCACTTTACCTAGGTTTACTGTATTTTGCTACATTATGATTGGATATTGCTATCTATTTCATTCAAAACATCTTTATTCGATTCGTGGAATCATAAAAGAAAAAACAATGCAATATTTATAAATACAACATTTCCGTCCAATGCCATAATCCTTGAGAAAGTAAATTTCAGATTTTTGGGTATCATTACATTTGTGCAAATACGCAATTCCAAAATAAACTGCAGTTAGTAGAATCAGTGCAAATAACATGGCCAATAGGTTCTCGGTGCAATAGACAATTAAAATAATAAAGTACAGTGCATATGTATCATAGTTGTATTCCCAAAGGTACTTGTGCCCCTTATATGTTTATCACAGTAACAATTAAAAAAGGAAATATTAAGAACTACTATAAACAAAATACATTATAAAATATTAAATACTATATACAATAAAACGTTTCGGCGATTCAGTCCTGCAATACTCAATTAATGTTCTTTTATCCTCTATTGCAGAATCCTAGTTAAAATTTCAAACCCTTCTTCATTCGCATATAGTTGATAGCCAATAAAAATCTAAAAACTCCAAATACAGTAAGCTGGGTGTTATCTGTTTTTAAAATGCGTAACATATCATTATATCTTCTGACACCCATATTCCTGCCCAACGGCACAATCCATTTTTGTCTAGCTCTCAGGTAAGTGGGGCAGAAGAACAAAACATGTGCTATATTTTCCTGCGTACCCAGCTGGCACATTTTACACTCACTATCTTTCCCCCCTTTTCGGCAATTTTCCCATTTGGTTGTAAAGGACTTAACACGGAGGGTCCCATACCTGAATTTCAAGTGCAATATTTTCGCCAATTGGGGTTCGATTTGGTCTAAAAATGCCTCAAAGCGGGGTGTTGGTTTAACCATCAGAATATTGTTTGTGAGTGAGCCAACTCACTGTGCACAAATTTTGTAAAACTTTGTGCACAGTGAAGTTCCAATAGACCCTTCTGAGTTCCCTTTTTGATTCTGCGGTCAACCTTTCTGGGTGGTGCCGGAACTCACTAAGCCCCAAGGTCAAAAGCCATCTACGTATATTAGCCAGCCATGGGAAAGTAACATGGGTATCTAGTGCGATAAGTTCACTTAGTGCCTGCCTGTAGATATGGAGTTCATCAGTGGCCCATAACCTAAACCAATATGACAAAGTCATCCACACAGCCCTTTGCTCGATGCGTTTTAACCCCAGATTGTACATGTAGGGGATCACCAGTGTATTTTGGGGGAGGGGGACCATGGCTCTTAAAACCCTGTTTTCTCCCGCGGTTAAGGTGGAGATTTGCTCTCCGCTCCACAGCTCTGAGCCATAGAGAGAAGCGGTTTGGGCCCTAGATTCATATACCTCCAATGCTGGGGTGATGGACTTGATACCAGTTGCATGGAGCTTTTTCAAGATGGGCACTGAATTTTGCATTAAAATGGTCCCAGATTTTCTGACATGCGGGCACCATGAGAGCTTAGAATCTAGGGTCACCCCTAAGTAAACAAAAGTGTGAACCCTCTCTATCACTATGCCATTCAGCATCATCTTTTTCTTTAAACTTTTGTGCGGCCTGATGGACATGTATTTTGTTTTTGATGGGTTTATTTCCAATCCTTTTTGTTTACAGTACACCACCAACTTATTCAGAAAATTTTGCAGTCCCATTGGGGTCTGTGAGAGGAGGATGGTATCATCCGCAAACGTCAGAGCACATACATGAGAGCCACCTAACTTTGGGGAATCGTGGTTTGTGTCCAATAGGAAATCCACCATATCATTACCATAGAGGAGAAACAGGGTAGGCGCCAGGACACAGCCCTGGCGGACCCTCTCCTCACCGGTATCTCCTCTGTCAACTCCCCGCGCATACCCCAGCGCACTTTTGCAAAATTATCTTCATGTAATTTTATGAGTTGCACCAGTAAGTTTTTTGGAACCCCTTGATTTAGCAGATTTATCCACAGCAGATCTCTTGGAATTGAATCGAAAGCGGCCTTTAGGTCAATAAAGGCCATATACAAGTTGCCGGATCTTAGTTTAGTATACTTCCCGGCAATGGTTAGCAGCCTAAACACCTGATCTATGGTGCTGATTCTTTTTCTGAACCCTGCCTGGCATGGGGATAATATGTTGTTGTCAACTAGCCAGTTGTTTAGCCTGTCCAGTATCTGCTTTGAATAGACCTTTTGGGTAATATCTATCAAGCTGATAGGTCTATAATTAGCGGGATCGTCCCTACTGCCCTTTTTGTATATAGGGACGATCTCCGCGCCCTTCCATGATATAGGGATAGGCTTCCCTCTGCTAATTGCATTGCACAGTAAGTTGATATACAGTGCCCATACCTCTGGGTCATGTCTAAAGAGGTCTCCCGGGATAATATCTGGGGCTGGCTCTTTGGACGGCTTAATGGCGACTATAGCCTACTTAGTATCTAAGATACTAAAATACAGTGGTTCAAACTCCTTGGACATTGTCAGCTCTTTAATTATGCATACGTTCTCGCTTGAAGGGGAACCCGGACATGCATATAAATGTGCAAAGTTTCTGAACCATGTTTTAGGATCTAGATGGTAGTCCTGGGCTGGCTTGCTCGACTTATTGCCGTTTGCAACAATTGATCTCCTGCCCTTGCTGCGGCTCGCAAGCCTTCCCAACCAGAGTCCTCCCAATGTCTACGTTCTGGTACAGTCTGAGCTTGCTGTGCTTGAGATTGTGTGCCTTTTGCCTGTGTTGTTTTGATTCTATGGCTGCTGTTTTTATTTGTTCCATCCTGTAACAGTTCTCTCATGTAACGTCACTGGTTCTATTGGTTCTATTGTACGGTGCTGTGACACCTTCGGGTAAAGTCCGCGCTTTATAAGAATGCATTAAATAAATGACCTCACCTGGGGCTTTATGTGGGTGCTGCTCTCTGTTGTGGGTCGGGTTAACAGAGGGCCTTGGATAAACAACTGCGCATGAGCCAAGGACAGACACTGCTTCCCACAGCGCGGGCTTAAGAGGCATTGGATTATGTGCGCATGCGCGGAGGACAGACACTGCCTCCCGCTGCGGAACGAAGGTTAGAGGGCCTTGGAAGAACAACTGCGCAAGCGCGGAGGACAGACACCGATGTTACTACAATCCAACTCCAGAAGTCGATGCAAGAAAGATTTCATTTAGTTCACAGCACGGAGCGCAGAAAAGGGCGACAGCTCAGAACCAGCACAGGTGGGACTCAAAGAAGCACAAGAATTCCAGTGTCCGCGCGGGGACACAATGAATGAGATATAACTGCCTCCCACCGCAGAGCACGAGGCGCCTCGCGCCACAGCATAGGGTGAGAGGTATGTAAATGCAAAGCTCCTCGGTCCGCTCCTCTGGGTATGTCTTTCCTCTGCGCATGCGTAGTGCGGCTGAGTGTTCTCTGTGCAGGGCGGTTCACAGTCCGTACCCCGTGCAAGGTCCTAACTCGGCGATAGGACGTCGTGTCTTCGCTCCGCACATGCGCAGCTGTGACGCGCGGTCCTGCGCGTGCCCAGCAGTGAGACGCCATGTTTTGTTGTGTTGAGCGCGCGCGTCACTCGGAGGGGGAATAACACACCGGACCCCACTCCCCACAGGCAGCCGGCCCCCGGGGCTCGAGCAGAGGTGAGGGGGGCCTCTGACCCCGGGGTGACGCACGAGCGCGGGGGCATCTTCAGGACACTGAGAGTCCACACTCAGGGCAGGGGCTGCAGGGCTCTCCAGACTCTGAACTGTTTCATACATGTGTGACTTAAGAAAAGAAAGTGCATTCAATAGTTCCACCATCTTTATAAAACAATGTACATATGCGAGCATAGAACAACTGTATGTAGCGTTTTCCTACAATGCTTTCCCGTGTGTGTGTCTGTGTGTGTGTGTCTGTTGGTCTCTGTGTCTGTGTGTGTGTGTCTGTGTGTGTGTGTCTGTTGGTCTCTGTGTCTGTGTGTGTCTGTCTGTGTGTCTGTGTGTGTGTCTGTTGGTCTCTGTGTGTCTGTGTGTCTGTTGGTCTCTGTGTGTCTGTTGGTCTCTGTGTGTCTGTTGGTCTCTGTGTGTCTGTGTGTGTCTGTCTGTTGGTGTCTGTGTGTGTCTGTCTGTGTGTCTGTTGGTCTGTGTGTGTGTGTGTCTGTGTGTGTCTGTCTGTTGGTGTCTGTGTGTGTCTGTCTGTGTGTCTGTTGGTCTCTGTGTGTCTGTGTGTGTCTGTCTGTGTGTCTGTTGGTCTGTGTGTGTGTCTGTGTGTGTCTGTCTGTTGGTGTCTGTGTGTGTCTGTCTGTGTGTCTGTTGGTCTCTGTGTGTCTGTGTGTGTCTGTCTGTGTGTCTGTTGGTCTGTGTGTGTGTGTGTCTGTGTGTGTCTGTCTGTTGGTGTCTGTGTGTGTCTGTCTGTGTGTCTGTTGGTCTCTGTGTGTGTGTGTCTGTGTGTGTCTGTCTGTGTGTGTGTGTGTGTCTGTTGGTCTCTGTGTGTCTGTGTGTGTGTGTCTGTGTGTCTGTGTGTGTCTGTCTGTTGGTGTCTGTGTGTGTCTGTCTGTGTGTCTGTTGGTCTCTGTGTGTGTGTGTGTCTGTGTGTGTCTGTCTGTGTGTGTGTGTGTGTCTGTTGGTCTCTGTGTGTCTGTGTGTGTGTGTCTCTGTTGGTCTCAGTATGTCTGTGTGTGTGTGTCTGTTGGTCTCTGTGTGTGTCTGTGTGTGTGTGTCTGTGTGTGTGTCTGTTGGTCTCTGTGTGTGTGTGTGTCTGTCTGTGTGTGTGTCTGTGTGTGTGTGTGTCTGTTGGTCTGTGTGTGTCTGTCTGTGTGTGTGTGTCTGTGTGTGTGTGTGTCTGTTGGTCTCTGTGTGTCTGTCTGTGTGTGTGTGTGTGTGTGTGTCTGTGTGTGTGTCTGTGTGTGTCTGTTGGTCTCTGTGTGTCTGTGTGTGTGTGTCTGTCTGTGTGTGTCTGTCTGTCTGTGTGTGTCTGTGTGTGTGTGTCTGTCTGTGTGTGTCTGTCTGTGTCTGTCTGTGTGTGTGTCTGTCTGTCTGTGTCTGTTGGTGTCTGTGTGTGTGTGTCTGTGTCTGTCTGTGTGTGTCTGTTTGTGTGTGTCTGTTGGTCTCTGTGTGTGTGTGTGTCTGTGTGTCTGTCTGTGTGTGTGTGTCTGTCTGTGTGTGTTTGTTGGTCTCTGTGTGTCTGTCTCCCATTCCCTGTAGGGAGAGTATGTAGCTCCCCGTTGTAGAAGAGTCAGTCAAGAAGGAGCACACTGCATTGAATAATTTCTTGGTATGCACTTTTTATTATTATTACAGGAAATCACAATGATTGATTGTCTCTTTTGTATTCTTCTTTCCCACAGGGTCTTCCACTTCAGTCCCTTAGGTGAGCCTCAGCCGCCGTCGTCCCTCAGACAGAAGGAAAAGGCTCAGGTAAGTGTTTTTGCTTTATGGTTTAGTCAAGGGAGGATATGAGGGATAAATAATAGCTATGCATAAATGTGAAGGAAGGGGGTAGAGGTTGGAGTAACCAAAAGAAAAAGAGTAGCCAATGATTTCTGCTCTTGTCTTTGTTTCCGTCTCACTTATTTCCTTTTCCCTGAGTCCCTTTCACCCCTCGGCCTCCCCTCCCATCCCTCTCTGACTCAGCCCCTTTCCAAAAGCCCCGTAGACGCCCACTCACATGTAAGAGCCACGTCACTCCGGGGCCATGGCGTGGTAACTCCACGTCCTTCAGTGAGGTCTGGTCTCCTTCTGTTTCGACTTTCCCTCCTCGCCAACAAGCTGTGACCTCCCCAAGGCTCCAGTTCTCTCTCTCGGAAGGCTGTTCGGTGTTCTCCGTTTTTCCGGTCTTCCCTGCTGGTTTCTCCGCCTTAGGTTATGGCTCACTTGAGCTCGTGGAATGCCTTTCTGGCAGCTTGGGGAGGATTTACCAAGTCTTAGTTCCTTTTCTCTTGCTTCAGTAGGTCGGTTAGTGGTGCTGCTATTTCAGAATAATTGGGTTTAAACCAGCGGTAGTAGCCTTGTAAGCCCAAAAAGGATCTAATGCCTTTTTTGGTGGGAGGGAAGGGGGTGTCTAAGACTGCTCTCAATTTCTCTTGTTGCAGAGCGATAGCCCCATCTCCCAATAAATAGCCCAAATATTTGACTTTGGTGAAGTTTATCCTGGTCTTTTTGGAGTTCACGTGGAGCCCTGCAGTCCTAAGTGCTTGGAATATCTTCCCACAATGGACGAGATGTAGTTCCAAGTTAGGGCTAAATATTATGATATCGTCTGTGAAGGCTAAGGAGTACTCTTGATGTTGGGAGCAAACTTTGTTCATAAGTCTTTGGAACGTCGCTGGTGCTCTGTGTAACCCAAAAGGCAGTGCAGTAAACTCGTATAGCCCATTAGAGGTGCTAAAGGCGTTTTTTTCTTGGTCTTCCTGTTTAAGTGGCACCTGCTAATAGTCTTTTGTAAGATCGAATGTGGTTATATATTGGGCTAAGCCTAATTTCTCGATTCATCGACGGGTATGAGTGAAATTTCGAGATGGCATTGACTGCTCGGACGTTTGGGGGAGACCAGTTACTGCTGGAAGGTTTTATGACTCCTAGTTGTAACATGCTCTCTATTTCGTCAGGAACTGGGTCCCGCCTAACGCCTGGTATTCTGTAGGGGTTTTGTTTTATTACTTTATTTGGTGGGGTAACAATGGCATGCTCGAGTATTGTTGATTTTCCCAGGAGGTCGGAAAAGATGGAGGAGAAGGACTCTAAGAGGGTCTGAAGAGACACTTTTTGTTCCTCTGTTAGATGTTCGTTTATGGGCAATTTATTAAATGTTGAAGGAATGGGTTTTGAGTCAGACAAAACGTAATGGGTGTCTTTGGGGAGGGGTCCCAACCATTTCTTTAGTAGATTTATGTGGTATATCTGGGTTTTGGTTGAGGAAAGGCGCAACCGGTAAGTAGTGAGGCCTATCCTTTCAACAACTACATATGGTCCCTTCCATTCTGCCCGTTTTTGGCGTATAGAGGAAGGTAGGAGTAGGAGCACCCAGTCATGGACCTGTAACTGTTGTCACCTCTTTCCTTTATTGTAAGACATCTGCTGGCTTCTTTGAGCTTTTTCTAGGTTTTTGTGAGCAAAAACTCGCAATTTCTGTATGCGGTTTCTTAGGCTTTGGGTGTATTCTAGATGGTGTTGTGTCTCTTCTTGTTTCTCTTGTTCCCACGCTTCTCTTGTTATTTCTAGCAAGGTTTGTGGCTGTCTCCCGTAAAGAAGTTCAAAGGGAGAACAACCGAGCTTCTCCGAACCTGGCTTCAAATAACAAAGAGGGCGAGTGGCAACAACATGTCCCATTCTTTCCCTTCGGTGGTTAGCATTTTGTTCATGGTTAGTGTTGGACTTGGCCCTTCTAGCAGGTTCACCCCTAAACTTTTTGCTTTTAATGGTGACCTAGTGATGGTGATTTTTGTGTTCTGCGCACTTTCACTGTGTCCCAGTGGAAAGTGCGTGCGCACTCTGAGTGCGTGGAGTAAGGTTGGCCTGCCCTCCCATAGGAATGCATGGGGAATGTATGTGTCCCTGGTAGTTCCTGATGCGTGGGGTGTACAGGCTCGAGTCTGGTATGTGCGGACTCGTGTGATTCAATGCTGCGAAATGATGTATGCGGCGTGTATGTGTCTAGTGTGGAAGTGCCACTTCTAGACATGGCTGTGTGTGTGCTGTAAAGGTGTTGGCGTGTGATTGGCTGGAGCTGGCTGGGATGCCAGGCTCCATGAGTCATGATGGGTCTGCCCGGTGGTGAGTGTGGAGATTAGCGTGCTGATGGCTGGGGAGGAGTGCACCTGGGTCCTGAATAGGGCTGGGCTTTCCCCACACAATGCTGGCTCCGCCCCCTGTGGTGCGTCTAACGACCCTAGCCTGCCTAGTGAATGGAGTGAGGGGCTGAGCACATCAAGGGTGCTCCCAGACCAGCTGCGACTGGTTCTTCCCCCACCCTGCACACAGACAAAGGATTTATTAGTATAAAAAGGGTCTGTGTCCCCTTGCAAGTTGTTCTTTCCTGATCTTACTGAGGGGGGCTGCTGCTGCTGCTGGGACCAGGAGGAACTGCCACTTGGGACTGCCTTCCTGCCTGGAGGGCCCAGTGAGCTGGGCCCTGGCCCAGCCTTGCCCCCCCATCTTGCTGCATTCCAAGGACTTTCTCTGGACTTGTGCTGTCCTCTAGCGCTGGGAGCGCTGGAATTGCCTCCTAGCGCTTGGAAGCGCGTTATTTGCGCCTGGACGCGCTTTATTTTCTGGTTATAGCGCTGAGAGCGCTTTATTTTACCTCTAGCGCTGGGAGCGCTTTGTTGCTGGAGGCCGGTGCCCACCCACAACCATTCCCCCCAATGTGACCTGCACCTAGTCTTGTTCTGTGTGTTTTATAATACAGGAAGAGAAGAATTTATCCTTTCGATTTTAAAGCGCCACAATTTTAAACGATGCCAGGTGGCACGTTACTTCTTTAAATCTCTGCCTGATCCCTTTGTCTGTGGTAGCCTCCTTTTTGTGGGCCTGTATGAAAAGTAGAAAGGCGCGAGGTTGGTTTTAACTAATAATTATATGCAGAAATGAGTAATTTGATGTAAACTAACTGGATTCGGTCTATGAGGCACATGATGCACTTTATGGGATAAAATGTCCTGTAAAAATTATCTGATGTTCTTTTTAGATAATTCTACTTGCTCTAGGATTTTAACTTGTTATGAACTGGGGCTGGTTGTTGATCACTGTTTTAAATTGTGCTTTTATGATCTGTATTTAAGAGATCGAATACAGATTTTATTGATTGATTGTTTGCATGTGTGTCTCAGAGTCTCACCCCTCTGTGCTCCCTCTCCCTGCTGCTTGGAGCTGCTGCTGCAGTGTCCCTGGCATGGCAGTGAGGAGCTCATGGTAATCCAAGGCCCGGGAGCAGTGTCTGTCCTCAGCGCATGCGCAGCTGTTAATACAAGGCCCTCTTGAAGGTGTCTGTTCTCAGCGCATGCGCAGTTGTTAATCCAAGGCCCTTCTTAGCTCGTGCTCCGCTGCGGGACGCAGTGTCTGTCACCAGCGCATGCGCAGTTGTTAACCCATCAAGACCTCTTTAACCCGCGCTCTTAGTTAAGTCCTGGGGTTTTCAGTTTTTCTGAATGGAAGACAGTGTGGACGTTCCCAGTTGCGTCCCCTCTCGGTTGGACTCTCCAGGCCGTGCTTCCCTGCGGGCTGCTCAATTACACACTCTTTATGTTTCATGGGCTCCGCTATTCTCAGCGCATGCGCGGCCACAACAAGCAGACATCCTGCGCATGCGCACTTGTGACAAACTGAGTGTCCTGCGCATGCGCAGCTACAGATCAGGGCGGCCCTTGTCCAGCGCGCGCTTTGTTGTCATGTGGGGCCCTCGGTGTGTCCCCTCCACCAGGCCGACACTGCCCCCTCGAAACCACAAGAGAGGTAAGGGGAGACAAGGACTCGAGGCAGTGGTGGAAGAGCATTAACGTATGATTCCTGAGAGGGGGCGGGGCCTGTGGTTGTCAAGGCGGGGTCTATGGGGGCGGGGCCTGTGGGTGTGGATGCTCCTCCTCTGCCGGGGGCGGGGTCAGTGAATGTGGGGGCGGGGCCTGTGGGTGTGAATGCTCCTACTCGGGCGGGGGCAGTGAATGTGGGGGCGGGGCTTGTGGGTGTGGTGTGTGGGGGCGGGGCCTGTGGCAGTGGGGGCGGGGGTCTGTGCGTTGGGTGCGGGGCACGTGGGCGTGGTCAGTGGCAGTGGGGGCAGGGTCAAAACAATACACCTACACAGCCTGGAGGCATTGACTGTTTCGTGTTCCTCACTGGAGACTACTTTGTCCTTACGCTTCAACTCTGGAATGTGTTTTTTTGGAACCCTAATCGCTCCAACTTTAGTTTGTATCGTGTCATTTTTGGTGGATTTATACTCTGTAAATATGTTGCCATAATATCTAATCCTATATACTACGCTCTATTGTAAAGCGCTCTGACACCGCTGGGTAAAGTATGCGCTATAAAAAATGCCTAAATAAATCCAATGCCCTGCGACCAGGCTGTTGGAGGCTCGTCGTGGCCTTGGGGCTCCCAGTCACATGTCCTCAGGTCTGTAGACTAAAGACTGTTGCAGCTTGCAACTCAGAACTGGCAATTCCTCAGGCTCCGGCGGGCTGCTTTTGGAGGCTTCAGGCATGATTCTGAGTGCCGCCGTAGTCCGCGAATCTCAAGTTGCACATTCTTACCTTTCTCCTGAGCCACCGCAACCACAGACATTACCCACTTGCTGACCGCATCTATAAAATAAGTTTTTGACACAAGTGTGTCCACATGAGCATCTTTTAATTTGGCTGATCTGGGGTTTTCAGCAAATATTTTTTTTAACCCTTGCGTGCATGCGTTGGCCAACGGCCGTCGCAAGCACTACCTCAGTAGTGCTGTGCACGTCCGTTAGCCGACACAGCCCCGCCTGCGCATTGGAACGCCCACACCGCAGCGGAATTGCCGCTGCAATAAACAGGTTAAAGCCATGCTCTTGTATTTACAATCAATAGAAGCTTGTGCAGTGAGGGCTGGTGCTGTTCCTGACCTCCCATTCATTTTGTGGAAGTGCCTGGACCAGTCTTCAGCGCGTTCCTTGCTCCCAAATGGTGCCTCTCAGGCCCAAGACCCTTGCTGTGGTTCGGTGGGCTCCTAAATCAAACTTTTGAACTCTTCATGAGTGGAAATGAACCCATTCGCACCGGAATCCCACTGCTCGCACGGAACTTCAGCACGAGCCCCTGCCGCCTATCCCCTTGCACGGAAAGCATCAATCGATCTGGAAGACCAACAACGTAAAGCTCCAGCCCGACCTTCTGCGACACCTGGCCTGCTCTTTGTGCCATGTCCACCACCGCCATCAACTCTCACCTTTCTCCCTGCGACCCTCTCCAATGCGAACGGGGCTCTTGGCTCAAAACTTGAGAGGGTAAAACCTTCAGCTGAACTAATCTGGGGCTCTATCTAATTCGCGCTCCATCGTGATCAGTTTGAACTTTTTACTTTAACCTGGTCCAGCATGACCAGATTGCCTCGGTTGACGCTTTATGTTTTTAGGTGCTGTATAGAAGTTTATACTTTAAAAATTCATATCTCCGGTTATACTGATTGGATTTTTGTCTTTGGGTTTCGATTTGTTGATTAAATTGAGCTCTATTTTTCTAACCTGGTGTTGATTTTGTGTGCTGTTTACGCTGTTTTACTGTTTGAAGTGTTGCACAAATATTTACTCATTGCCTCTAAATTAAGCCTGACTGCTCTGTGCCAAGCTACCATGGGGTTGACCACAGTTTAAATATGGGGGTTGCTTGTGCCTTATACTGACTAGGATTGTCAAATTCTGAAAAGGAGCATACAGTTATTACTAGATTCCTAAATCAATTATGCTCAAGCATGTAATTAAACCTCATTTCCTTTTCAAACTATACAAAATATTATAAGTTCCACCAAATCAGAAAATACAGCGCAGTCTTGAGATTTCTTTTTTTCAATGTATTCTTTATTTGTACTCAAACGCATCAGCCCAGCCAACGTGTTTCGTCCAACATGGACTTCATCAGGGTTGGAATAGTCTTTTATAGAAGCTCACCAAGGTGCTATTTCTGTAATCAGATGTAGTATAGATATATAGGCAATCACCGTATCATTCATGATTGATTTAATTCCTTCGATCCATATTGAAATAGTTTTATTGAAGAACACCAAGTCGCTTATTCTTATTAAGAGATGCAATATCAATAAGCTGGTAATCACCATCGCATCCAGTCAGATAAAAGCATGAAAGGATTATTGCCTTTGATAAGTCCTAGCATGTAGTCTCGTCGGGTATGCAAAGCCATCTATCCGATCTGATAGACAGACGGTCTTGCATGCAGCGGTGATTGGCTATATATCTATCCTACATCTGATTACAGAAATTGCACCATGGTGAGCTTCCTTGCACCTGCTTCACTAATGATTGCTGCTCTTGTGTGGGCGTAGGGTAGGCTTCAGTGAGCTCTTACCCCTTATTTTTTTTTAAACTTTATTTTGCGTTTAGGTATGAGTAAAGAAGTACACTAGGACTGTTGTATAGCTCCTATATATCCTTATATCGTGTTAAGTTAGCATAGGTACGTTTCAGATTTAAACGCCATTTTTCCTTTCTTGCAACTTCTGCACACGACCCTTAATTGTTGACTTAGCTTTCAACCTAGTGGTTTGCCGTGGTGTATGTGAGAATAATATGTTATTGCTCTGATATCAGTCTTGTTTAATAAACCATGTCTGCACGGAGAGTGCTGAAGTTTCAGGAGCAACACGATATGGAATTGTTATGAGGTCTGATCTCCACGCCTTCATAGTCATAACACAAGTGCAGCCTTTGCCAACTTGGGCTTGAGGCGGGATTGATATTGCTTTGCAGGAGAATTGTTAACACACTTGATGCGGTGCACATGCAGAGAGAGCTGGTGTATGCTGATGTGATTCCTTCATGCTAGGACACTAAGGTATGGGCCCGCCCTAAAACAACCCAAAGAGACCTTCTTAGATAATAATATAATATATGTGTTAGGGAGGGTGAGATATAAGTGTTGTTAACTCTTATTCATGACAGCATGTTAACATGCTGTCACCATTCGCTTTTTATGTCTTAGTAACTATGCTGATAATTTTGCTACTGATAATAAGTATACTTGTATTATCAAAGATACTGCGCCTGAGAAGACGGCATTAGTAAATAAACATTTCAAATGCACATGTGTCTTCTTTACTCCATGTTCTGGTTTGTAATGATAATATAACGAAAGAGTGTTCATGAGTCCCACGTACCCTGAGGTACTGTAAGTTCATGTTCTGGTTTGTCTAAACATTGGGTGTTTGATATGTCCAATGAGACACTGTAGCTAGCTCGGTAAGGGGTGAGTTGGTTGCTAAGGTAAGTTTTGGGACACCCTAATTTGCCGAGGTTCCACTCCTCTGTGCACAGTTCTGTGTGAGTACAGAAACCCTGCAACATGGCGCCCAACGGTTTTCGGTGGTCTTATATCATGACACTCGAGTAGTTTATCATTCATGCCTTAACCCCTTCACATCCGTTTCCGGAAAACGGGGTGTCGGTGAAACCTACCTATTTTTTGAAATAGGTCTTTATTCAAGCTTGATTCTTTCTCAAACGGTTTCTTTGAATTACTACCCAGTTGTGCTACAAAGTATTCTTTGTTTTTTCTTGTTTCCAATTCTGTGATGGCGGCAGCGGTGGCTATTGCGCAGCATAGTCGCGTAGCGGTACGCAACCATCTTCAGACGTACCAGGTCCCAGTAGATGGGATGGCTGTGATTTTCGTGGTATGTGCAGATCCGGCGTTTCCTTACGAGTTGTTTTACTCTTGGGTTACGTTTCCGGCTGTGGACGCTAATTCTGGTTTGTTCCACTCCTACACCGCCTCGGATGTCCCGGCTGAATATACGCCGTACAGGGCATTGGAAATACCTATTGATCATTGGCAGCATCGAGTTTGGTTTGATGGCGCCCTCCCCCACTCTATGTCCCCTGCGAGGTTAGGCCCACTCTCAATTCCAGGTACTAATTGGCCTGCGTTGGGTGGCTTTACCCCGCACCCGAATCACGGGGCTTGCACCCTGGCAGAAATTCGCAGGCTGCATGTAGTTTCCATTTCCGTGATTCGTGCTTTAGTGCAATACATCGGTCGACATCTTCCTGGTGGTCCCCAGGGGGGTGCGGCCGCTCCCATGGAACGAGGCGGAATGCGTCTCAATCCAGTGATGGTAAATTCGGTTTTTGGTGCGCGTCCAGTTGACAACGATGACTTCCCATTCTGGCTAGCAGAGAAGTTTGATCAACTGGAAGCGGTTTTTCCGAATTCCACTCCTGCTGATAAACATAGAATGTTGACGATTACTCTCCCGAAGGATATTACTCCTGAACTTGCTGACTGTGACAGCTGGGGAAAAACATTTGCGGCAGTTTATACAAGGTGCTTCGGCACCCCGTCTATGACTGCCCTGCCTGAAATCGTTCGACGTGTTCAGAATGATCACGGTCCAGAGGCAGCGGTTGAATTGGGTATGCGCCTGTGTGGTTCTTTTGAGATTGTAAGTGATCTCATTCTCTCCAATGTTAAAGGAGATGCAGTTAACTTTCAGGTGTCGAATGCTTTGGCTGCTCTGCCCGATGCCGACAAACCCCGCCAGTTAGCAAAGATTGTGGTGGCCGCTTATAAAACGATTGGCCGCACAAGTAGAGGTCTGAAATATTTTCCAGTGAAGGAGAAAAAACAACCACAGGGACAATCTGCAGTGACAGATGTCCAGCCCAAGTCCAAAAAACAGATTTGGCCTAAAAAACAGACACAGGGGAAGCAGACAACGCAGACTCAGGGTACTTTTCCTGCAATACAGGCTCCTGCGCCACCCGAAAAAGTTTATGATTTGCGCGACCGCGCGATGATTAAATCGCCTGATCGTTTTCAGGGTTCTGATCAACGCTCTCCTCGTTCCTTTCAGGACACATCGGCCCCGAAGACCGGTGGAGGAGGAGGGGGTGGACGTGGACGTGGTGGCCAACAAGGACGTGGTCAGTCCCGCCAGACGGACGGCGCAGTGAAGCAGGAGGATTCTACGCCTAGGCGTCCGCAGTTTGCGAAAAAGAAAGTCGCAGCCTTAACAGCGCATCGATATGCCACAGATAGTGAGAACGCGGCTTCGGAATCTGACGTGGGCTCTGACCTTGCTGGACAGCGCGGCGGAGATAACCATAGTCAGAGAGGCGCTGCGTCCACTACTGAGGGTGACAGCGACTGATGTCTACGTTGTGATAGAAACAGCGGATACGAGACTTGCTCCCCCTGAAAGACTATATGAAATTGTCCTGTTAATTGAAGGTGACATACAGCGTACCGTTAAAGGTGTATTTTGGGAGAATCTGTCTTCTACATATGATATTTTACTTTCGGAGGCTGACTGGCCCCCACCTTTTGTGCTCGCGGCGCCGCGAGGGGAGGAGGTAATCCTACCCAGTTTCGCGAACACTGTCTCGAAAGAGCATGCGCAGCATTTTGCAGAAGAGTGGGCTCGGGCTCTCGCGCCGGCTCTGTACCGTAACCAATGTGGTTGGGATAAATTGTCGCCTTGCCACGAAATTCCGTTGCGGTCTCAGCCGCAGCCTCAACCTCAATATCCCATTCGGCGTGAAGCAAAATCTTCCGTCGCGGAAATCCTTGAACAATTGGAATATCAGGGAGTTATTGAAACGTGTGTGTCACCGATGAATAATCCCCTTTTTACTGTGAATAAACCTGACGGATCATATCGTTTGGTTTTGGATTACCGGCATTTAAACTCGCATTGCCGTAACTGTGCTGTACAGAATACCCACGGCTCTGCCCTAGTGGATAGTCTCGTGCGTAAGCGTTTCAAGACAACGCTTGACATATCCAATGGTTTTTATGCCCACAGATTGGACAGCTTTAGCTCCCAATGGACCAGTTTTACAAGCGCTGGAGTCCAAAAGCAATTCCGGCGTCTTCCAATGGGCTACAAGAATAGTCCTGGTGTATTTACCGCTCGAATAGTCTCTATTCTGGAGGCACTCGACCCTGATGCTTTTTCGTATGTGGATGACATATATCTCACAGACGACGATATTTGGGAGCATCTGTGTCGTGTAAATTCTCTTGTTTGCAATTTCGCTGACATGGGTTACAAATTCAACTTTGCAAAATCGCACATTGCTGAACACACAGTGTTGTTTTTGGGCTATGAGCTCAACAATGAAGGTAGAGGTTTGGCTCCTCACTTCTTGGAGAAGTGCGCACAATTGCGCGCACCAACAACTCTGAAAAAATTACAATCCTTACTGGGCTTTTTGAATTTCGGCAGAACTTACATTCCGGAATATGCCCAGCGTATCAAGCCTTTGTATGCTTTGATACAACCAACTTTCTCAAAATCATGCTGGCTGCCTGAGCATTCAGCCATTTTGCAATCCTTGCAGGCTGATCTGCTCGCTTCTAAATATTTACTGACTCGTGATAACCACACCAACCTGGTCATAAGAATAATTCCTGGGACGGTGGGTTTCACATACCTCACTTTTAATGAAGGTGACACAGTACCTATTGCTTACAAGTCACACTTGTACACCTCGGCTGAGATGCGGTTTCCCACCATAGAAAAGGTTTTAACTGCTGTACAGATGGCTATTCTAAAGGAACGAGCTCTGTCACAGGGGAAACGCATGCTAGTGGTAACACCCTGTCCTCATTTGGAGGCAGTCACGAAAGCCAGTGTACCAAATTCAAAAGCTTTGCACCCTCGGTGGATTCAGTGGGCTGCGTCATTGTCATCCTCGGATGTCATGTTTATTTTTGACGCTTCCTTACGGTCGCAGGAGTTCTTGCAGTATGAATTCGTTCACCCTGCTCCTCTGGCGATGCGACCTTTGGAGGACTTCCATTGCATCATTTACACTGATGGGTCGGCGCAGGTTGCGCATGGCTCTAAACATGCCTACGTTTCCGCATGCGCCATTGTGGTCGGTGCTATGTTGAATGATGAGTTCATTTCCAGGGAGGTACACACGTTGCCCCTGGGCGATTGCACTGCACAATTAGCAGAGCTTCGTGCTCTCTTACTAGCTTTGGAGTACGCAGATCCAAGTGTTACTACTCTAATTGTAAGTGATTCTTACTACTGTGTCCAGTCTTACAATGAAAACTTGTTCTTTTGGATTCAAAATGACTTTCATGATTCCAAGGGTAGCACAATAAAACATAAAATGATCTGGGTTCGAGTGGCAGAGCTTAAGGCTAAGTTGCCACTCGTTTATGTGATTCATACTCTCGGTCATCAGCGCTTAGGAGTTCACGCTGTTGGCAACTCGCTTGCTGATGAAGCAGCGAAATCAGCAGTATCTACATACTTAGTTGCAGCAGTTACTAGGTCTAAATCCAAGATTGATAGCGACATCTTGGCAGCGATTGCTGCCTCTGAGAAGGGAAGTAAACATCCTG
Source organism: Lissotriton helveticus (assembly GCF_964261635.1). Lineage (NCBI taxonomy): Eukaryota > Metazoa > Chordata > Amphibia > Caudata > Salamandridae > Lissotriton > Lissotriton helveticus. The sequence goes on from NC_136058.1 coordinate 429,309,694, forward strand.
CGGGATTCCCTTCGAAGTATAAATACCACTTAAGTCCCGAAAAGGTTCCTTTTGTGACAATTCCTGATGTTGGGGAACGGCTGATTCCCAACTCTGATCGCAGAACAGACTTGATTACAGCGGCTCATGAAGGTGTGGCGTCTGCGCATGCGGGCGTCTCAGCCACTGTAACGCAACTGCAACAACGTTTCTGGTGGCGGGGACTGTACAAACAGACGCGTGATTATGTCCTTCTTTGTGACATATGCCAGCAGATTAAACCTTCAACTGCTACGCGTCCGCCTCAGACTCAGTTGTACATTTCTAATAAACCACTAGGCTGTGTTTATTTAGATCACTGCGGTCCATTTTCATCTGATACTGCGTATAAATACATCTTAGTAGCAGTTGACTCATGCACACGCTTCGTTTGGGTATGGCCACATCGCAGCGCTGATTCCCGGACTGTCATCAGAGATTTGCGTATCTTTATAGGGATTTTTGCCTGTGGTACCTTCCATTCGGATCAGGGTCCGGCTTTCGCCTCTAAGGCGTATAAGGATGCCATGACTTCGATGGGGGTCCAAGTCAAGTTTTCGTCACCCTACAGACCCGAGGGTAATAGTGTAGTTGAACGAATGAACCGAGATTTAAAGCAATCTTTGACAGCCCGGGTTATAGGCACTGGCAGAAACTGGCTGGCTCACCTCTATGGCGTGCAGCGTGCTCTTAATAATCTCCCTAGAAGGTCTCTGGGTGGGCGGACCCCATACGAAATGCTCTTTGGCATCAAGATGTTCGTCCCTGACCTTGACGGTCTAGACTCGGTGGTTCGCGCCACTTGCTTTGACGCAGATGAACATTGCAATGTTTTACAGAATCTACAAAAGACGAGAGACACTCTTGCAAAGGAACATTTGCCCTCCACATCGGATGATGCGTTGCAGATCCCGGTAGTTGGCTGGCTACCCCAAGTTGGAGAACTGGTTCGAGAGAAGATCGACAACAAGAAAGAGTTTGGTCCCTCCTATCGAGCTCCGGTCCCAGTGCTTGGAGTGAAGGGCACAAGAACAGTCATTTTACCACCACTTCCAGGTCGTAAGGAAAACAGGTTTATTTCTATTGACAATGTCAAGATACACAGAGTGGCCGATTCTTCTTAGCATGACACCGGCTGTTTCCTGTCCTTCCATTGTGAGAAATTCAATTATGCCCACTGCTTCTAATAATGAACCTGAGGTGGCCATCGAATTACCTGCTGTTTCCAGTCCATTATTGAATAATTTACCAGGAACTAACCTTGATGAGACAGACTATACATACCCCACTGATTTGTCCATGCCTGACCTGCAAGCTCGTTTAGCCACGGAATCCAGCTTTTCATTTGACTCTGCTTCCCTTGCCTCGAAAAAACCCTCTAAAATTGCATTATATGCTAGCCTGTTAAAAAAACATTTTTTGATACCTCCTTGGATATACATTTGGCTGGTCCTTTTTTCAGTTTACCTTTTTATGTCAATTGGTTTTGTGTTTTATTTTTTTCGGATTATGAATGGACACTATGTCGAGGAGAGAACTTGCATTACACATTTGAATGGAACTTTGGCCCCACTTTCCTCTTCACATTCTACACACAGATTAAAAAGAGACTTGACTTTGGTTAACATCACAGCGTGGCCTGTTCTGGATGGAATCGCGTGGGATGCAGTTCGTTTTCAGATTCATGGCCCAACGGAAGTCGTTAATGTCCCTAATGTACTAAGAGTTAATATGGGGGATGTGGTGAAACAAAACATTCGTTCTGATGATTGGGATGTTAATGCTGTGGAAAGTTTGTTTTCTGATTTGAAATATTATGCTGCTTTTGATGCTGAGGATTTATATTTAGAATCTGCTAATTATGGTGAATTGTTCTGTTACCAACATTATGGCAATCACTTCTTACACAAGACATCTTCCCGAAGGGATGCGGTTAATTTTACTCAGTGGGAACATTGCCCAGCACCAACACAAGGGAGTTCAGAAACGTTTCTTAAAAAGTATACTTATTTCACTGACTTTAATCAGTCCAATCCCGAGTCCTTTTATTTTAAATTTCACAAACAGCCACAGTCCAAGGTTCGACTTACAAATACAAAATTGTTATATTCAAAAGCCTTCCTGGATCAATTAGTTACTGGAGGGTATGAGTTATGGAAGGATACCATAGACCTTAAATCAGTTTGGGGCTCAAGGGCCTGGCAGGTACAAGGCACTGAGGCTTTGCACCGTGCATGTCTCATCCCAAATCATATGTGGTTTTTAAATGAAACCATTTCCCAGACCACATGCTTTGGATTGGCTACATCTAAAAGGTTGAACTCCCCGTCTTTCCCGGAGTTGGAGGAATATGAGAATTGGAGTAATTTTACTAAATTGTCCATTAGAGAAATACAGGCTCTGCTTCTGAATTCCTCCTTTAACATTTCCAGTATGAATCCCAAGGGTTGGCTGCTTTGGCACCGTAGTGCTGATTCTTGCCAAAAAAGATTTTTAAATATGACTGACGGTTTTAAGACTGTTAGATCTGATCCCCGTTTTGATTTGAGTCATACTGTCACCTCTTACTCTGTTGGCAAGTTGTGTCAAGCTTGGCTGAAACATTCAACTTTACCTGCGGTTAAGTATCACCTTTCCAAACTGAATGCAGACGTGGATTTGAATGATTTCATTAAGGGCCCAGCTAGTGGCAGGTCGAAAAGGTGGTTATATGGTGTTTACAATGAAATTTGGAAACTCTCACAGATTGAGGCTGCTTCACGCCTTAGGGCTATTGATCAGGCGAATCTTGAGAAAGTGCTTGCAGTTGTTGACAATAGCATTAACGTGCTTTCCTCTAGAATTTACACATTAGATAATATTGTGTCGTCTGTTGTTGATATTGTACATGATGAAGTGTCTGTATTATACCATGGTCAAAATCAATTACGTTCAATCATGCAGTTTGCATGGACACTACAGACTCTAAAAATGGGTAAAGTTCCCTGGGGATACATGAACGTTTCCTCTTTATTTGCACCGTTTAATTTGACAGACAAACAACGCTTGCTTTCAATGCGTGATGCTTCCTTTTCTATGCTCCATATTGAAAGATTGGAATCTTTACCTTTTTCTGTGGCGGAGACCACTGCTGCTACGTGGCTTATCCACGGTTTAATAACGCTGCCTTTTGCTTTATATAAGTTTTCAAATTGTATGAAATATGTGCCAATAGGTCGTTTTGAACCCTTAGGTAGCGGTTTTCTTCATGAGGTCTGGTCACTCCCATACACATACAGATGTTTCAAGGATGAACAAGAAGTTTATCTAACAGGGGATGAGTGTACTGAGACGCCAGATCATTCTTTAATGTGTAGACACATACAGTTACACGGTTCATGTAACAAGGACAGACCGAATATGGCTTGCGTTTTACAGGGCACGCCAGTTCCTGCTATCATCCCCACGTTTAAATTGTTAGAGAATGGTAGTTATTTAATGCTCAATAATGAAAACTGTTGTGGTTTAATTAAAGGTATAGCTTTCATAGTAACGGTTAGTGAGCGAGTTATTTGCTGCAGAAATGTTCTTTATCCTCCCACACGTGAACATAGGGAGTCTTCCATTTGGCCACAGATACCGACCTTGGGAGCAGAATTCAGCGGCATGGCTAGAATAAGAGCTCTATTGTCCCAGAAAGAGGTGGCCTTGAGCTCGGCCCGTGAAACTTTCGTGCTTCACATTGCTAACACCCGTACGGAGGTTCAGGCTCTTTTAAACACTGATTTGCCTTTGCATTTCGGAGCCATGGTCCGTTCTATCTTTAACGCATCCTCCACAACGGGCCTAGCACATTTTTTTAAAGTTGTTAGCGGTGGTCTCGTGACTTCCTTTGAGAAGATTTTTGGAGTCATCCCTGCCTTCTTCCATTCTATTTTTTCATCCTTATTTGGAGGGTTCCCATTTTTGCTTGCATTAGCGGCTGGCGCATTGGTGGTTTTCTGCCTTTTTAAATATGGATGCCCTTCCTGTGCAAGACCACGCACAGCTACTACTGACGCGGTTTCGCAACCGCATGCTTGATTATTATGGCACACTGCCGTTGGCGACTCTAAGCACGGCGTTTGGATTATCTTTTCGGTTCTCCTATTTCACCTGTGTCCAGCCTGTATTTTCGCTGCCTGACCTGTGATTTCCTTTGGGCCATTGATTTGTGTCTCTGCGGACCAGCATCTTCTGACGTCGATTTTGATCAACTGATGAGTCCTATCATTGCTCACGAGTTGGTTTGTTCTGACGAAAGGATTATGGCCTTGGCGTTGGCACATGGACTAATGGGTCCCTGGGATGTGTTGTCGGCAGCGCAAAATTTCTTGGAACAAAGTTTTCTTGAAAACCCACCGAGCTGTCCTCTGATGGTTATAGAGGATCCGGTGCTGGAAGATCACGTATGTTCCTTTCAACTTTTAAACTGGATGGCTGAACTGTTTTCGGATGAGGACAGTGACTTCCTCCTTGAGGCTGTTGCAGCTTACTTTTCATATACGGTCTTATCATAGACACTGCCTCAGATTGGCATGCTGATTGATAGCATTTCCTTGATTTTGTTGACTTTTGGTCAAGACATTTTATTTTTGCTTGCCTATTGGCTTGAGCCACATTATATTTGTGGGCTATTTTTTAGCGTTAGTTTTTATTATTGAATTTTTATTCATGCTCGTTTATAAATGGATTCTGCTCTCATGTGATGGCACTTCTGTTACCTTATTTAGTCCGTTCTCGGATCATGGGGGGGTGTTGTATAGCTCCTATATATCCTTATATCGTGTTAAGTTAGCATAGGTACGTTTCAGATTTAAACGCCATTTTTCCTTTCTTGCAACTTCTGCACACGACCCTTAATTGTTGACTTAGCTTTCAACCTAGTGGTTTGCCGTGGTGTATGTGAGAATAATATGTTATTGCTCTGATATCAGTCTTGTTTAATAAACCATGTCTGCACGGAGAGTGCTGAAGTTTCAGGAGCAACACGATATGGAATTGTTATGAGGTCTGATCTCCACGCCTTCATAGTCATAACACAAGTGCAGCCTTTGCCAACTTGGGCTTGAGGCGGGATTGATATTGCTTTGCAGGAGAATTGTTAACACACTTGATGCGGTGCACATGCAGAGAGAGCTGGTGTATGCTGATGTGATTCCTTCATGCTAGGACACTAAGGTATGGGCCCGCCCTAAAACAACCCAAAGAGACCTTCTTAGATAATAATATAATATATGTGTTAGGGAGGGTGAGATATAAGTGTTGTTAACTCTTATTCATGACAGCATGTTAACATGCTGTCACCATTCGCTTTTTATGTCTTAGTAACTATGCTGATAATTTTGCTACTGATAATAAGTATACTTGTATTATCAAAGATACTGCGCCTGAGAAGACGGCATTAGTAAATAAACATTTCAAATGCACATGTGTCTTCTTTACTCCATGTTCTGGTTTGTAATGATAATATAACGAAAGAGTGTTCATGAGTCCCACGTACCCTGAGGTACTGTAAGTTCATGTTCTGGTTTGTCTAAACATTGGGTGTTTGATATGTCCAATGAGACACTGTAGCTAGCTCGGTAAGGGGTGAGTTGGTTGCTAAGGTAAGTTTTGGGACACCCTAATTTGCCGAGGTTCCACTCCTCTGTGCACAGTTCTGTGTGAGTACAGAAACCCTGCAACAGGACAAGTAAAATCCTTTGGCAAGTACAGGTAGACATAATACACACTGTCAAGGGTTCAATCAATGCCGCAGAGTGATCACATGTTACATAAAGCAAGTCCCTCGGCTGCTAACATATTTTCTGTTACAATCGTTCTTGACTCTAATTCACATAAACGGTGTTTACAAACATGACATAGGGATACATCAACTGTACCGACATCAAAAAAGGAGTTTAGCATCCGGTGTAGTTGATTATTGACATGTATCTCGGGACAGTCTAACCCACCCCTGTTGGGACTATGCGCTGTTCTTTCTGGGTAGGGGGTCTTGTCGCTGCGCCTCTAGGTATGTTCTGAAAGGTCCCCAGATATCTTTGGGCCTGGAGGTGGGGGGACCGTTATTGCGTATAGGTCGCTGTTTGTGGAACAGGACGCCATGCTCTTCAGCCATCCCTTCATCGATGGTGCTGTTCTGCCACCCCAATGAATGGATACCTCCCTTTTGGCCAGTAGTAAGCTTATGGCAACAAACCTGCGAATTGCCAGTGGGAACTGCTTTACATATCCCAACAGAGCAATCTCGGGCAAGGGGGTCATCGGTACCTTAACCATGCCACTCACTATCTTATGTATTCCTACCCAGTATGAGTGTTTGCGTGGACAGGTCCAGGCGAGGGGGGCGAAGTCTGCATTTGGAGCGTTGCATCTTGCACAATGGTGCGGCCTGGCAGGGTCTATCCTGTGGAGTCTGGAGGGGGTAATGTATATCCTACGAAGAAACTTAAAGTGTATTAGTTTGTGTCAGCTACTAAGGAATGGGCATCTAACCCGTGTTTGTATTTTCCTGGCAATAGGGGAGGTTTTGGGTATTTCACTATTGTCTCCCATAATGGAGCTTGTGGCGCAGTAGTGGTCGAGGCACAGTACTTCCACGAAGCAGGTTGTTTGAAGACAAGGCAATGTGCAGTGGACAGTTAATGTTTCAAGTTTGCTACAGCATAAATTGGTGGCTGGGGCGCAGACACTGCTGAAGTTTGGATTCAGTTTTTCGCTCCGGGAGCAGCGCAGACATGCCAAGAAGCCTTACAAAAACGGAGCCCTGCGGGAGAAGAGAGGGAGAACAGCGCAGGCCGCGGCCGAGCGAGTGCATATGCAGGGAGGAGATCCCCAAGGGTGCTTTGGAAATGCTGTACCAGGTGTCGACGGGGGAGCAATCACAGGCACCGTACCTGTGTGCCCCTACGATCAGCGCAGACATAAGAGTGCCGCGCTCAGACCGCCGAAGGTCAAACGGACCTCCCGCCAGTACCGAGCGCCGCTTTGCCCAGATTGTGGCTGCTCAACGATCCGGCCCGTGGCCCGGTGACTCGCAGCACCCCAGCTGCTGGCTCAGTCCCTCCGCTGCTGCACCCGGAGTCTCCTCATATCGTCGATGCCGCCATCTTGAAAGTCGTCCGTCCGGCTGGAGTCGCCGATTTCTGCCGTTCCGGTGGTTTTCTCGCAGCACCGCAGGGAGACTTTATATCAGGATCCCTTCCGCTGCATTATGGTGTCTTTTCCCTGCCCGGTAGCCTCGCTGGATAGCGGGACATCACGTTGTTGCAACGACTGCTGGCGGAGCTTCAAAGCCGAGCGACCATCTTGGTCTCTGGCTTGGCCACGCCCCCGGCTCTTACCTCTTCTTCAGCCCTGGTGCCACTGTGCCTGCTGCACTAATAATAGATGTGCCTATGTTCTCTGTCCTAGGAGCATTTTGCACTTTGACCCCTAACCTTCAGTGCCCTGAGAGTTGGTTGCACTGGGCTGTTTACATTTATGTGCCCTCATGTGACTCCATCTGCCCTCATATGAACCATACATTAGATAAGACCCTTTCAACTCTGCGATCCGGAAGGGCCTCTCTGAAACCTGATATGCAGAGAATAGATAGAAGAAACCAAAGCAAGAGAGAAAATGGGGATATAAAAAAGAGTGAATGTTGTAGAAAAACAGAACGAGAAACAGCAAAGGAGAAACAAAGGTTATGAAGTGCGTGTGTGATTAAGGTGACCAGGTGCCCCGGATTCACCAGGACAACCCCAGTTTTTCAAAATTCAAGAAATTTGTCTTGTGTCCCTGTTTTCTTAGAGGGCTAGCTGAAAGAGGCACATTTTTATGTATTCAAAAGGAGGACTGGCTAGTTTCTGTGATCAGAAAGCAATTTAATTTGCAGGTATGAAACGGTCTTTAAAATGGCATTTTATTTATTTCCTTGGCATTTCGATGTTGATAAGCACTGTCATTCCATACCCCTCAGTTGATGTAAAATAGTCGTCCTTCTTTTAGTTTTTGAAATTTACAGTTTTTTTGTTGTTTTCAAAATCTGGTAGTCTTATGTGTGACCAACATAGCAAAAGAGATAGAAAGATAGACTAAGAGAATCTGAAAACTAAGTGAGAAATAGCATGAGAGAATGAAATAGGGTAAGAACCAGAGCAAAAGAGAAACAAATTAACATGAAAGTGACTGCAAAATGAAGGGAATTACAGAATAGAGTGAAAAAGTCAAAGGTTAGCATTTAGAATTTGTGAGATGATGGATATCAGCCAGAGATTGTCAGATATGATGTCCCCCTTATTCAGAGTGCTTAAAGGTGCACACTCTGCAAGTAGGGTGGAGAGTGAGAAAGATGAGAAGGGACAGCAAGAGGAAACCCAAAAGTATCAGAGAACAGAGTGAAAAAGAGGACAGAAAGAGGGTGATGCAGACAATGGTTGAGAAGAAGAGCAAATAAGGCAAAAATAAAGAGAGAGATAAAAGGAGACAAAGATGAGGATGAGAGAAGAACAGAGGGATAAAAAGAGCAGCAGAGCTAGAAGAGAACAAGATCAAGAGAGCGAAAATACAACAGACAGTGAGACAAAAAGTAAAAGCAAGAAGAAAAAGAGTGAGAAAAAAACAAGATTGAAAGAAAAAAAGGCTGTTGAAAAAGAGGAAGAGAGTTAAACGAAAACAGTGAGATAATACGGGAAAAAGAAAGTGAGAAGCTAGAAAGAGAAAGTAAGAGATAAAGTAAGAGCATGAAGGACCACTAGAGTGAGGGAATGAGAGGCTGAAAAGGATAGAAGAGGGACCACATTCGTGAGAGACATGTAAGGAGAGAAAGTAAAGTGGACTGAGAAGAAAGGCTGCATTGAAGGAATTTGTGATGTTAAAGGTTTTTTTTTCACAAATTGACGTACTTTTCATGAATACTATAACCAGGCGCAGGTAGCAATGTCTTTTGTACGGGATTTACTAATGAAAATCAAAACAATTACACCACTTGTAGGTGGTGGGAATAAAGAAAAAGCAGCAATATTGATCCATTAAAAAAATTCAGGATAAACAGTTTGAAATTATCTCACAATAGAATGATACATCGACTTTCAGTGCCAACTAGTTCTCACAATGAAATGCTGTCTGTAGACTGCTGTTTTGGGGAAAAAGTATGCCACAGAGTAATCGCAGGCACATCTGTGAAGTATAAATAGTCCAGTAATCATGATCGATACAAGACTTTGATTGCCAACGTGCTGCACTCCAAAGAGTAGGCAGTCGAAGCAGTTACAAATGGAGGCTGCATAGATTGAGAGAGAGAGAATTTACTAACTAGCCTACGGTAAACTGGAAGATCCTATTATAAATTGATATCTTTGAGCGTAGAGGTAAGGGCTGAGGAGCACATTGGGTGTCAGTGAGTACCCGAAAGTGAATAGGATCACTCATCAGTGAGGCAGTAAAGCCAGAGTCTCAGAAAATGCAGACCACTGCCATTGATCACATGTGAGTTTTATTGCGACAGTGCCCTGTCCCTCAGGGCCAACTAGCCCTCCTGTTACCTCCAGTAAGCCCCATACAGCTGGACTGCTGAGAGTGTTCAAAGGCCACGCCACCTTTTTACACCATTCTGCAAACGCGACTCCTGGCGCACTGCTGCTCAGGGGATGAAGTTCACTTTAGTCCTGAGGGCCTCAGGACACAACAGGACATCATTGCCCCATCAGCAATGCGCCACAAAGCGCGTTTGCAAAGTGGTGTAAAAAGGGGCGTGGCCTCGGACCACCTCTCAGAAATCCCACAGTGTGCTGCTTGCTGGAGGTACCTGGTGGGCTAGTTGGCCCCTAAGGACCCATAAGATGCAAGGGGACTTCATCCCCCAACCCAAAACGCGCCAGAAGGCGTGTTTTCAAGTGGTGCAGGGAGGGGGCGGGACCTCCGGTGAGATCCAGCTTCGGTTTTCTTTTTTGTTTTTTAGGAGGGGGCTGTTTGCCCCGCCTTCTCTTAACATTCTTTGGGCCCGGGGACCACCTCCCCCGGGGCCTGGCCTTGTTTTATTTATTTTTTTACAGGGAGGGTGTCCCCATGCCCCTGGGTCACTTGTGACCCCGGGGACCCAATACCCCAGGACCTGGCCTTGTGTAAAAAAAGAATTGCCGGGAGGGGGGCAGCGTGGCCTCACTCCCCAGGGCCACCTCTAGCCCCGGGGACCACATCCCCCAGGGCTGCCCTTCCATTAAAAAAAAAATCAATAAACTAAAGATGAGATGGCTTTGTGGCCCCCCTCCTGTGCCATTTGTGGCCCAGGGACCCCACCCCCGGGAGCCGACCCTCAATTCGAGGGGAGCCCCAATGCCCCAACGGTCCCTGCTGGCTCCTCGCCTCCTGCAGGAACCATAATTGCCTTTGGGCAAGGGGAGCTGCTAACATGCAGCTCCCCTTGCCCTAAAGCAATTCTGCTTTGCTTCTTGGAAGCGAGAGCAGGTTTCCTGCTCTCGCTTCCAAGAAGCAAAGCAGAGTATGCTATGGCATAGCGGGAGACATTGCAGCTGGCTCTAGGGGGTGATGGTGCCCAGGCCATCAAGGGCTCTAGAATGGGGGCTGCGTGGCCCCCCTCCCAACGAGTACAAAGCCCCTTGGAGGTGGTGGTCCCCGGGGCCCAGGGTGTCATGAATTCACCCACCTGTACTCCGGTTTGTTCCTTCCTTGATGCTTCTATTACCCAACTCCCTCTGAACTCCACCAGAGAGGCAAGGATAGGATTCACTTGCCGCCCTGATCGAACCCCGGGGGAGGGGGAAATAGGGACGAGAGAAAAGAGAAGACAAACTGGATTCTTGTAGACCGACTTGACAATTCAGTCGTGTAGAATGTCTCTCGAGAAAGGCAAAGTGTTACTGGGCTTCAGTTTTCAGCTCGTGTATAATCTGATAAATGTACCCGATTAATCTGAACACCCTAAATCACTTCTTTAGGTCAAACATCTGCTTTGGAACTCTTAACTGGGTATACCTGAATTTCCCTTAACCATTTCTCAAAAGGATTCTTGAAACTAAAAGAAAGAATAAACCAAAAAAAACACTACAGGTGCACTAATAATCTGTGATTGCTCAAATTATCACATTTCCTTTACAATATTTGCTCCGTAATTTCACATTAAATATATACAAATAATAATTACAAACAAGCTCTCTGTTCCCTTTCAGTCTTCTAATCAGACTCAAGGTATTTACACAAATGTCTGTTTTACTTTAACATTCTTCACTTACTCAATGTCCTTAAAGTCCTTGGATTGTTTCAGGAAGAGTTTCAAAACGTTCTCTTGATTTATAGAAGGTCAAGAGGTCTGCCACAGTTTTCATAAAGTTTAAATTCTTACAGGTATGTGTTCAAGCATGCTGACGCTTTACCATTCAGAGCGAGGTGTTGCTTGGCAACCCTTTGTTGATTCTCTTTTCTTTTCTCCTTTGCAGGAAATCGGAAACAGTGCCGGGAGAGGATCTGGAGCCGGAAATTCAGAAACAGGAAGGAATGTCTGAAATGTGCTCCGGGCAGCAAGAACACAGCCGAAGACACTGAGTGAAGACAGGGAAGGTGTGGTAAATAAATAAATAATACCTCTATTTTTGACTGGATATACAATAACAGATAGCTCAATAAATAAGAGGCAAGATTCGAGGTAGCTGGAGTTTGCAGGTTTAATACAGCATAAAGGACAGGAACAGGACAACCTGCACGGGAATAGGATGGCAGCGCTGCACGGGGCAGGGACAAAGGAATGGTAACTTTTCATAACAGTGCACAAGTATATATACTTAAACAAAATACATGGTATTCAATACAATAGGCGTAGCAGTGGGCAGGGCCTGTAGCAGTCGCGAAAGATAAGGCAGAAAGTAGGTGTAACAAGAGGCGTGAACAGGGCGTATACATAGACATGTGATGTAAACGTAACGGAATATGTCATAAATGGGGCGGAAACATGGAGGGGGCTACCTAAGGAGCCGGGACCTCTAACCTAGTGGTGCGCGCAAGCTGGCAATGACGTGTTACTAGGGAGAAACTGGGGGCTATGACTTCTGAGCTAGAAGGAGAGACGAAAGTCTGGAGTGTCAGAGCGACATGTACCTAAACACTATCTAGTATCTGATGTTTAGAGAACATGTTGATAGAATCCAAAAGTTATCAGGGTAAAGGCTAACAGACTCTAAGACTGGTGCATGCATTATTCTACATGTAGTGTGTGTTGAGGAATATTAAATGACCATAAATACAGTATTTCTCTTACATGGAGACGTAAAGGCTAGACGATGACTGAAACTATTGATGCGATTCAGTAGCTTAGGAATGCAGAGAAGGAGAGCTGGACTGATAACTAGAATCATAACATACTCTTGGCAGACTGGCAGGCAGAGCCAGGCCGAGCCGGGCACTGTGAGGCAGGAAGTAAGTGAAGGGTCAGGGATACAGGTGGGGGCTGTATCGCTCCTCAGCGAGGGTTCAGGAGACAGGAGCTGAATCTGGTGTCCGGGCCCTTTTGAGGCCTAGAAACGGAGACTTTTCAATGAAATAACGTGCACACTGAGAAACGTGGCAACGTAACTTTACATAGGCCTGATGCTCGTAGCTTTCACGAGAACTGGAAACTCGCATACTAGAGATGGACACAACTGTAATTGCGTCTTTAATCGATCATGGGGAATACATATGCATATTAATCATGCACATACAACATAACATGGGGAACACGTAGGGACACAGAACATGGCAAAATTTACTTTTCCACATTCCCTCCTTGTCACTACGTTTCCATCAGGAAACATCAATATTCATGATACCATCTATCATTTCATACAGTATCATTTGTTCGTCTCGAATTGCCTTGGAACGGGACTTAGGACGGGACTTGGGACTAGGAATACAAGAGGTAGCACAAATGCCGCAAATCGCAGGGCCACATTGTAAACAGAGGCAGCAACTGAATATGATCGCTACTGCAATACCTAGAAATGACAATACTTTCCATCCCCAGGCAGAAATTATACTCCAAAACCAACCGGACCATGTCCAGGTGCCTGGATTCTGGTGTAACTGATGGGCAATTTTATGAAGTCTGGTTATAGCTGAATAAACAGACGGCGCGTTATTAGGAATGAAAATGCAGCAACTAGATCCGATGACTCTACATGCTCCTCCTCTATCGGCCAGTATGACGTCAAGAACGAGACGATTTTGGAGCACGACAAATCTCATAGCAGATTGCTCTTCGGTTAAGTTACCTAGGGCAGAGGTAGTCTCATTCACTACTGCTTCAAGGGTTCTGGTTAACCTACGGATTAACTTACTATTCTGGATAGGTCCTATAAAGAAGAAGAAACCTCTATTGAAGTCTGTATACTGTTCTAGAGCAGTTTCAGTTTGATCGACAATCGGGGACTCGATCTCCCTTCTATGTCTAATGTGTACTAGATGTGTGTTTCTATGATAATCAGATGCGGCTAGAAAAACTGGTGGCAGTAGGAAGGCAATGTAACAGGTTCCATCCCAATCGAGGGGCAGACGAACATATGCGGTCTGACCACAAACAAAATAAGAATGACGTGAAGCTTTGAAAATAGATTTCCCACTGTCACTATACTTGACAATAGTAGTACAATCACTATGTCCTACATGTGCGGAACCATTATTTCGGACACATAATTCGCCTTTGACTGGTAGTACTGAAATAGCAGGTAAGTCTGGAGTAGTATCAGACTGAACATTCAGGACCATAAAATTCGAAGAATAATTACCCAAATTATAAACTTCATTTTCTAGGTCTAACCCGGTTCTATGGGGAAGACCTTGCTTGTCTGGAAAACATGTACTGTTCAGAAGGGACATATCAGTTGAGGATGACGTTAACGTGGACCAGGCTCCACATGAACCATTATGTGAAAACGGATAAGGAAACAGTGGCAGAACTCCCTTCGGTGTCTGGAAAGGGGGGAGTCGACCACACACCCAACAATTAGTGGCATTGCTGGTCTGGTGTGAATAGTGTAACATACGGATAAATGTATTGTTGCGCATAGCAAGACGATAGGATAGTTCGTGAGGAGGCAGATCACTAAACGTATGCTCTACTGTAGCATTAGAATACTTATTTACATGAGAAATTGGAAAACATAAATGAAATGCATAACTTGTACAGGTAATCATTAAACTCAAAAACAATATAAAACTTAGAAAAACGATACATCGGATAGAGTTTTGACTAACTCTCTCACTATGGGGGTCTATCTCATACATGTCAGATACCTGTCTAACCGTTTCACCCAGGGGGACTTAGACAATTAAACTGGTTGACTTAATTTACTAGACCGGAGCTTACTTTTATACTCCTGCTGTGGAGTTTTCTCTAACAGGGAATCCTTTGAATCAGAGTCAATAGCGGGACAGTCCTTGATAATAGTATCTTGGCAGTCTTTAAAATCTTGACAATCCTTGGAAATGTTCTTGGAAACAGTTTTTAGTCGGAGTCCGTGAAATTTCTTGACATGCGACAGGTGCACCCACCCCTTCCTGCCTTCCAACTTGACGGCAGTACGGGTGGTCAAAAGGACTAACTTCGGTTCCTTCCAGCGAGGCTCCAGCGGACTTGAACGATCGAAATTCCGGACAAGCACTAGACTTCCTGGAACGATTTCATGCGGTTTCACCTCGGTATTGTCTGGAAATGCGGCGGCGACCTGTGAACGACAAGAGTGTAGGGCAGACATCAAGGAAGCTAGGTAATCTGTCAGCATATTACTGGAAACATCTGTAATACTTCGGGGTCTAGGTGTACCCCACACGTTCGGGGGGCGGCCGAATACGACCTCATAAGGGGACAGACCTGATCTGGAATGTGCGACCATGCGCATATAGAACAGAGCGACTGGCAGGGCAACTAACCAGTCTACACCTTTTTCTTGACAGACTTTGGCAATACGGATTTTCAAGGTTTGATTATGTCTCTCTACGAGACCGGCTGCTTCTGGATGGCGTACACAATGGAACTTCCACTGGTACCCTAACAAAAGGGAAACATGCTTCATAAGTTCGGATGAGAATGGCTGGCCGTTATCTGAGTACACGACCCTAGGGAGTCCATAACGGGGGAAGAATTCACGAACCAGCTGCTTGGCAGTGGTCGCGGCTGTATAATCTGGGACTGGATATGCCTCTGTCCACCTGGACAAAGCGCATACAACTACAAGGACATACTTGAAACCTCGACATCGCTCCATCTGAATATAATCCATCTGGAGGACTTCAAAAGGGTGGTCAGGAGGCTGGAATCCACCTTGTTCCACCGGGACACTTTTACCTGGATTGAATTGACAACATATCATACAGGTACGGACTTTCTGCTTGGCTGCAGCTCGTAAATGCTTGTTAAACCAAATGTTCTGGATACTGTCTATCATGGCTTTTTCTCCTAGGTGTGCAGGACTATGTGCGGTATTAATAATGACTGGAACCATTGAGTCGGGGAGAAACCATGTGGCCTTTCCCTTCGTCAACCATCCCTGATCTGTCTGGACCCCTCCTTGTTCGGACCATTTCTTGATTTCTTCGGGAGTAGCATGTGACTGGATATCTATGACATCTTGAGTAGGGTCCTTAACTGTCATACAAGTAGTCGGTTCTAGAGTGGATGTCGGTGTCTTGTTGACTGGTATGTCTGGTGTCTGTGCTGTAAGCTTGGCTGTTCGATCTGCTAGATCATTACCTTGAGAAATAATGTCAGTAACTTTCGTATGTGCTTTGCATTTCATGATAGCGATAGATGTCGGTAAATGTATTGCATCTAACAGAGCTTGAATAAGGAACCCATGCTGAATCTTGGTTCCATGAGAAGTCATAAAACCTCTCTCCTGCCAGAGCACTCCAAAGTCGTGTACAACTCCGAATGCGTAGCGTGAATCTGTGTAGATATTAACTTTCAGGTTCTTGGCATGTATGCAGGCTTGTGTCAGAGCGACTAGCTCTGCTGCTTGAGCAGACAGGGTGTCAATACGGTGTGTTTCTATAACTTCAGTCTCAGTAGTCACTCCATACGCGGCTACTAGTTCTCCTGTACTTGTTCTCATACATGAACCATCCACATAAAGTGTCAGGTCGGGATCTGGTAATGGAATATCTGTCAGATCTTGTCTTGGCTTTGTCATAGTGTTAACAACTTCCACACAGTCATGTGTGGCAGGATTTGAAGTAACTGACGGTAACAGTGTAGCAGGATTTAGAACGTTGCAGCGTCTGATTTCTATGTGTGGCTGGAACAGTGTCAATTCATAACCTGTTAAACGTGCAATGGTCAAGTGCTGAGTCTGGGTTCGGTTTAAAAGAACTTCCACGGAGTGTGGAACTTGTACTGTCAGGGAGTGTCCTAATACTATGGAATCACTTTGTCTGATAGCTAGTGCTGTGGCTGCAACTGACTTGAGGCACGCAGGCAGAGCCTGGGCTACTGGATCTAGTGTGCTCGAAAAATAAGCACAGGGCTTGTATTGTCCTGCTTGATCTTGTGTGAGAACAGATAATGCTGTACCATTACGTTCTGTGACAAAAAGTGTAAAAGGCTTACTGTAGTTCGGAGTAGCTAGAACAGGAGCTTGGCATAAAGCTTTCTTTAACTCATTAAAACTAAGTGTATGTTCCTGGGTCCAAGGGAGGACAGTCGATACGGCTGCCTCCTGTGTCGTTAACTGTATCAGTGGTTTGGCTAGAAATGCATACTGAGGAATCCATTGTCTGCAGTAAGAAGTGAGGCCGATAAAAGCACGTACCTCCTTCTGTGTCTTGGGCTGAGGAAGACTCGCTATTAACTGGATACGGTCAGGTGTCAACTGCCTACCCCTCTTGGACAGTAAGTGGCCTAAGTAGATCACTTGCTGGACACAGAATTGAAGCTTCGAAGGGGACACCTTGTGCCCCATCTCGGCTAGGAAATACAGAACGGTAAGTGACGCACGCTCGCAGGCACGTTCAGAACGGGCTGTGATCAGTAGATCATCGACATACTGGAGCAGGGCAGTGTCAGTTGGCATGTGAATGTTGTCCAGTTGTCTCTTAAGTGCTTGACTGTAAATACTAGGACTTTCTGTGAAACCTTGAGGAGCTCGTGTGAATTTATAGCTCCTTCCATTTAAACAAAATCCGAAAAGAAACTGACTGTCTGGATGAATGGGGACACTGAAAAATGCGTTTTTGAGGTCTATGACTGTGAAAAATGTAGCCTCAGAATCAATGGCTGTCAATAGGGAAGAAATATCTGGAACAACTGGGTACTGGGGAATGATACATTTATTAAGTTCTCGAAGGTCAATCACTAATCGATATACTGGGGGTGCATTTGGATCAGTACGTTTCATGACTGGAATGATAGGAGAATTACATACATTGGAGTCAGTTTCTACAACCACTCCTTGAGCAATGAGCTCGTCAATAATTTTGGATAAGGCTGCTACAGCCTCAGGTGGCAATCTGTACTGTCTGATTCGTGGTAACACTACACCTTGCTTGAGAGTCACACGATGGGGTGTGATTTGCATAAAACCAACATCAGTTGGACCTTGTGCCCATAGATGCTGCGGAACATTAGACAATCTCGGATCAAAATCTCGTAAAACATAGTGACCCTTGAAGTCACGTAAAAACAAACGTATTCCCTCTGGGGAACAGCAAATAACTGCACCTAATTCTTCCAGTGTCTTAATTTCCAACAAATTTTCTGGACATGATTTCGTAAGCAATAGATCAGTAGTTCGGGACAATGGTCCAACTTCTAAAGTAACTGGCTTTGATATCTCGTTTACAATAGGCTTTCCTGAAAATCCAAGGGAAACATTTCTAGAGCCTGAGAGCGGAGCCCCTGGAACCTCGTCATGACTAATAGTCGTCCTACTTGCCCCTGTATCAATCAAAAACTTTCTGTCTTTCCCTAATACTTGACTGTGAACATAGGGACCTTCTTGATCTACAGGAATCTCGATGAGAGGCAAGCCTACCTCCCTCTCTAGGCTGTTTCATGAATACGCTTGATACTCTGGATACTCGGACTGTGCATACTGGTACATCTGCTGTGTAACATGCTGTGTTGCAGCGATAGGCTGCGGTGCTGTAACTGTCTGTTGTGCATTCTGTGGCTGAGAAGTCTGTGAAACCTGTTCTTGTCTAGGTGGACGTGGTCTTTCTTTAGTCTTACCAGTGGCTATGTTGTGTTTCAGAACTGCACACTCGTTTATAAAATGACCTAGCTGTTTACAATAATTGCATGTCCCTTTAACGGGAACTGCAGGATGACTGGCTTGATTCGGACCCCTCTTCTGACTGTCTTGTGGAACAGATTGTGCAACTAGTACTTTCATTTTCGTGTCTTTCATACGTTTCCTTTCGTGTTCTTGCTCTTCCCTGATTCGATTCTGGTGATACTGGAGCATCTGGAGCATTTGGGACGGAGTATTAGCTTGCCAGGTACTCTCGACTTTCAAAACTCTATTTTTAACTTGTGGGCTTGAATTCTCGACTAATTTAGTAACAAAAAGATGGGGGTATGACTCGCTACTCGTCTTCAAACCACTGTTTATGCTAAAACATTTCTTGAATCTAGAATAGAAATCACTAGTATCTTCGTCTTGTTTCTGTTTACAGGCTGAGATTGCATCCCAGTCTTCCTTTTTAGTGGCTAATAATCTAGGCAAAACTTGTATTAACAGTTCAGGTAATTCTTTACATTTGTCTCCAAGACCGGTACCTGGTACTCGTATCTTATCTTCAGCTTCTAGAGCTGTCCAATCAATCTTTTTCTCTCCCACCTCCCAATCCTTTTCCTTGAGTTTTTCGTATATGCCCGCAGGCAACAGGACTTTTAACATTTTAATTATATCTGGATACGTGTATTCTCCCATACGGAGCATGTCTTTTAATTCACGGTGGAACCCTGCTGGATCTTTGTCGTGACAGGGAATTAATTTCTTCATCTCTAAGAGTTCCATCTTTGAAACTGGGGTGTAAACAAATACTCGTTGCATCTCACCACCCGCTGTCCTAACTGGGTGTACTTCTCGTAACGGATGCTGTCTATCTATATAAAACGGTTTACTTTCTGGAGGTGAGACATGAACAAAATGCGGATTTAGGAACGTTCTATATTTGTGGCGCTGATCTAGAATGACACTAATTAAATCGGTGCCTAAACCTTTCCATCTATACTGGAGTAACTCGTTCATGACATCATGTAACGGACCTGGATCAGAATGTTGACCCTCATACAATGTAATGAGGTGTTGGATCATATACATACCCACCAGTCGCTGCTCGGCTGGGGGCAGTTTCAGAAACATTTGTGCCACTATTTCGTCTGGAAAAGTGGTAGAATCAGTAATCCATCGGACTGCTGATCGGGCTAGTTCTTGTTCATGCATGGTACTTAACTCACTATAACCGATTCGTGATTTCAGAATGTGATCGGTAGCTTGAAATACTTGTTCTAGAGAACCTTGTTCTGGTGCTGGAAGAGGAACAGTTTTCTTGTGTTCTAGGCGTAAATGTCGGTCTGGAAATCTAGATTTACCTACATACGCTATTCTGGCGGGATTCTCGTCGTCTACCTCTTCAGCAGAAGAGTCATTTTCTTTCTCGCTTCCTAGAGCTTCTTTGCGTTGTTCGTGTAACCTTATTATTTCTTTACGAATTTTCTTGTACATACTCTCTATACTATTGAGTGTCTTGTGCTTACCCTCGGCTATATTATCACTCCACTTTGTCAGAATTTTCATTTCGGTCGGATCTTTAGTCGGGGAATCTTGTTCCCTAATTAAACAATTGATCAGAAACTTTAATAGCATGAACTGGATCTCAGATTTTCTGTGAGACATGACTTCACCAATACTTTCTGGATCTTGTCCTGTACGGATGAAACAATACATTCTGTCTAGATCTTCTTTCATATTCGGTAGGGTGTCCAAATACTCGGTCACCCGTCTTACACGCAATGAATATAAAACCATATTATCATCACCTGGGACCGGATCATAACGGCATTCGGTAAGAGCTCGTCTGATATCTGCAACAGACTGATGTTTGGGCGTGCGCTGTAACGCACGTTCATGTAACTCGACTGACGTTACACGTTTGTGTGGCGGCGGGGTACCCGGAGGACCTCCTCCCGCGGCCCCTAAACTGGAATCGTCGACTGATACTCTTCGTGCTGGCAGAGTGACCAGTGTAGCGGGTACTTGTAATGTAGGCTGGACCGGGGGTACCGTAACAGGTGCTGTAACAGGTGCCCCGGTGACTGGAGGAGCAGGATTTACATTATTTACAGGAGCTGGCGGAACAGGATTTGCATATTCTGGGACTGTGTCGTCCAAATAGGACGAGAGAAAAATATCAGCTGCGGTCGGTTTGTGACGTAGCTTGGTCGGAACTAAGGGTGGCGGAAAATTACTGGATGCCTCCGGGGTTGCTTTTGGCAAGCCTTCGGCAAGAAGAGGATACATACCCTTAATAAGGGCATTCCTCTGTCTGTCTGACTGTTCGGTTTTAACTCGTTCACCTATTTCGATTAATTCCCTTTCTTGGGCTCTTTCTGAGGATTCTCTACTTAATTCTGACTTTCTGATTTCTTTTTCGGTTCTTTTATGAGATTCTTTGCGCCATAACTCGATGGCATCTTTCTGTGACTGTCTGGCTTTCTTTTTCCATAATGCTTCTTCTACTCGCATGATGCACTCGGCATCCCATGTACCCGATACGGGCCATCTATATTTCTCTTCTAACTGTTTGGTGTACTCCACCCACAAATCTAGATACAATATGGCACTTATGCCATGCTTTTGATACATAAAATGACCTGGACTGTCCCTAGGCGGGACAGGAACTGCTTCTTCTAACAGACCTTTTCTAGTTTTTAACTGACGCAATTTGGAAAACAATGGCATGACTGGGCTGGAGTCTAGACACAATACAATACACAATGAACACGATAATTACTGAAGAAACACCATTTTCATACCACGACATTGAAATACATGAATGACATTTAAAATAACAGTTCTGACAAAATACTACCTGGAATACTGAAAACAGAATACATGAATTTCTCGAGAACAGAACGGACTAGAACAGAAACTAGATGCACTGCTAAAACAGTACGAAACTTACCGGTCTCATAAAGAGACACGTCAGGACCCGCATCCACCTAAGTGGACACTTCGTGTTGGATCTGTGTACCCAAACCCACGGACCAGAGACAATGCAATTGACCCTGTCTAGATACTACCCCAGCAACGGTACTCACCGGGCAGCAAGAACGGAAGGCCTCGGACTGGACTGGACTGCTACGACGACGGACGGACGAACTTCGGACTTCAGTTACGGGTGGGCCTCCGGATACCTCGGACCTTGGACTCTCGGCTTGGGCTCTGGTCGGGACTCGCCGCGTTCCTCCACCGCCTCGTCTGGATGCTGGACCGCAACCTCCGTCTCCTCCGTGGGCCTGAGGGATACTTGAAGCAGAAATATCTGCACGTGCACGGTATGGTTCCGTCACGGCTGCAGAGGATCAGGGGGCTTGCGTGGCTTCACCGGCGCGTGGGGAAAGGGCAAGTCCCTATTCGGGCGCCATTATGTGGTAAATAAATAAATAATACCTCTATTTTTGACTGGATATACAATAACAGATAGCTCAATAAATAAGAGGCAAGATTCGAGGTAGCTGGAGTTTGCAGGTTTAATACAGCATAAAGGACAGGAACAGGACAACCTGCACGGGAATAGGACGGCAGCGCTGCACGGGGCAGGGACAAAGGAATGGTAACTTTTCATAACAGTGCACAAGTATATATACTTAAACAAAATACATGGTATTCAATACAATAGGCGTAGCAGTGGGCAGGGCCTGTAGCAGTCGCGAAAGATAAGGCAGAAAGTAGGTGTAACAAGAGGCGTGAACAGGGCGTATACATAGACATGTGATGTAAACGTAACGGAATATGTCATAAATGGGGCGGAAACATGGAGGGGGCTACCTAAGGAGCCGGGACCTCTAACCTAGTGGTGCGCGCAAGCTGGCAATGACGTGTTACTAGGAGAAGCTGGGGGCTATGACTTCTGCGCTAGAAGAGGAGACGAAAGTCTGGAGAGTCAGAGCGACATGTACCTAGGCATATCTGGTATCTAGTGTTTAGAGAACATGTTGATATAAACTAAAAGTCAGGAGGGGAAAGGCTACTTGACTCTAAGACTGGTGCATGCATTATTCTACATGTAGTGTGTGTTGAGGAATATTAAATGACCATAAATACAGTATTTCTCTTACATGGAGACGTAAAGGCTAGACGATGACTGAAACTATTGATGCGATTCAGTAGCTTAGGAATGCAGAGAAGGAGAGCTGGACTGATAACTAGAATCATAACATACTCTTGGCAGACTGGCAGGCAGAGCCAGGCCGAGCCGGGCACTGTGAGGCAGGAAGTAAGTGAAGGGTCAGGGATACAGGTGGGGGCTGTATCGCTCCTCAGCGAGGGTTCAGGAGAAAGGAGCTGAATCTGGTGTCCGGGCCCTTTTGAGGCCTAGAAAAGGAGACTTTTCAATGAAATAACGTGCACACTGAGAAACGTGGCAACGTAACTTTACATAGGCCTGATGCTCGTAGCTTTCACGAGAACTGGAAACTGGCATACTAGAGATGGACACAACTGTACTTGCGTCTTTAATCGATCATGGGGAATGCATATGCATATTAATCATGCACATACAACATAACATGGGGAGCACGTAGGGACACAGAACATGGCAAAATTTACTTTTCCACAAAGGAAGCAGGGTGGAGCGCTAAAGAGCTTCGGATGATCTGCCACCCAGGTTCGGAGTCAGGTGAGTGTTTTTCTTTCAAATGAGTATGTACTTGACTTAATATACCGTCGACTTTGACCAGCTTTCCATATTGATATTTAAATTATGATGAATTTCTGCCAGGTTTCATTTGCTTGCCACTTAATGCATTTTCGGGCAAAGTAATCTTTTATAACTATTTTCTATAATGTTCACCGCACTAAAAGCATTTATTACTGACAGTTTGGTGGTAATTTACATTCTACATTGTAAAACAAGCATTAGGAATGCATTAGGGCTCGGGTTTGTTTTAAGTTATAGATAATGGCATTGTAAATGGCAATGTGTTTTAGACACTCTGCACTACCACTCTGCACTCTGCACTACCAATCTGCACTCTGCACTCTCAATCTGCACTCTGCACTCTCAATCTGCACTCTGCACTCTCAATCTGCACTCTGCACTACCAATCTGCACTCTGCACTACCACTCTGCACTACCACTCTGCACTCTGCACTACCACTCTGCACTACCACTCTGCACTCTGCACTACCACTCTGCACTACCACTCTGCACTCTGCACTACCACTCTGCACTCTGCACTACCAATCTGCACTCTGCACTACCAATCTGCACTCTGCACTCTCAATCTGCACTCTGCACTA
This sequence comes from Lissotriton helveticus, assembly GCF_964261635.1. Lineage (NCBI taxonomy): Eukaryota > Metazoa > Chordata > Amphibia > Caudata > Salamandridae > Lissotriton > Lissotriton helveticus. The sequence continues at coordinate 429,333,228 of NC_136058.1, forward strand.
CCACTCGCACTCTCAATCTGCACTCTGCACTCTCGCTCTGCACTACCACTCTGCGCTCTGCACTACCACTCTGCGCTCTGCACTACCACTCTGCACTCTGCACTACCACTCTGCACTACCGCTCTGCACTCTGAACTACCACTCTACACTCTGCACTACCACTCTGCACTCTGCACTACCAATCTGCACTCTGCACTACCACTCTGCACTACCACTCTGCACTACCAATCTGCACTCTGCACTCTCAATCTGCACTCTGCACTCTGCACTCTCGCTCTGCACTACCACTCTCGCTCTGCACTACCACTCTGCGCTCTGCACTCTGCACTACCACTCTGCGCTCTGCACTACCACTCTGCACTACCGCTCTGCACTCTGCACTACCACTCTGCGCTCTGCACTACCACTCTGCACTACCGGTCTGCACTCTGCACTACCAATCTGCACTCTGCACTACCAATCTGCACTCTGCACTCTCAATCTGCACTCTGCACTACCACTCGCACTCTCAATCTGCACTCTGCACTCTCGCTCTGCACTACCACTCTCGCTCTGCACTACCACTCTGCGCTCTGCACTACCACTCTGCGCTCTGCACTACCACTCTGCACTACCGCTCTGCACTCTTCACTACCATTTTGCACTCTGCACTACCACTCTGCACTCTGCACTACCAATCTGCACTCTGCACTACCACTCTGCACTCTGCACTACCAATCTGCACTCTCATTCTGCACTACCAATCTGCACTCTGCACTACCACTCTGCACTCTGCACTACCACTCTGCACTCTGCACTACCACTCTGCACTCTGCACTACCAATCTGCACTCTCACTCTGCACTACCACTCTGCACTCTGCACTACCACTCTGCACTACCAATCTGCACTCTCACTCTGCACTACCACTCTGCACTCTGCACTACCAATCTGCACTCGCCACCAGACACGGCGGACTCGTGGAAAATTAATGAAGTGACCTAGAGGGTGAGGATGGGATACTTTGCTACCATCGAGTTCGTAGAAGAACAAGATTACATACGAAAAACAAGCAGCACAGAAAGCATCACTTTCGCGATCGCAATTGTTTAAAAAAACCAGATCTGATGCATGTGATTCTCTACATTGCTGGCCGGCTGTTCATGCGCGCACACAGAGCTGAAGGGAAAAAAAACACAGCAGTGCACACGCTCCCAGCACCATCTGCCTTCAATTACCGGCACCTCGGACAGCTGGTAATTGAGGATTTATGTATTCTTCTGCGCGTGTCCGAACACTTTATGCAGATTTTATATACACTAAGCACAGGGGTTTGAGGCTATGAAAGATTGCACCTATCCATTAGTGTCCAATTTGTATCTAGAAAGTTTAGGTGCTAAGGACAGGAAATCCAAGACCCCTCGATCTCCCTAAGACTAACAAGTCTCAAACAATCAGAAAAAAGATTTGTCCAGCACTCTTTAACACATGGTATTACACAAAATAATCATACTAATTTATAATAAACAATGTTGTGGCATGATATTCCAATGATTGTAGTCCCAATCAATGACGAGTCTTCAGTGGCAGAGTAATAAAGTCTTTATTAATTTCAACAAAAGATTCTTTCTTCATAAAAGACAGACTGTAGCCGATGCCTACGCGTTTCGTCCATCAAAGGACTTCTTCAGGGCGAACTGATAACTGTCTGAAATTCTTAGTATGTTGGAAGAAAGGTTTTTACTGGTTCTTCTCAAGGTAACAATTCGTATTTAGTTACTTTCTTGGCACATTTGGTGCGATCCCAAGTCGCTGATTTGCTTATAGATTTAATGCAAGGTTTCTCCTGATTAATATCACTTTTTCTTTTCGATGAGCATTTGACTGTAGTCAGCTGGTTTTTTACAAGTCCAACATATTGCATTTAGTTTTGCAGCTCGCTTAGTGGCGTCGTGTCCTGCCGCGATGCAGGAAGTGGACATTGACAAATTCCTAAGGCCTATGGCGTGCTGCCTTACTTAAAAACAGCCTTGCCTGGACCAATTACCATGCACATGGCAAAATACCACACGCAAAAACCGCGCGCTTTCTGGAATGTATCCTACAGAAGTCTGGAAGCCCCAATAGGGTCGGAACTCCTCCCACTGCTGACGCAGTGGCAGAGGCCTCGCCCTAAAAACCAGTATTCACAACCATTGTACTAATGCGATCCCCGGTGTACACGCTGACAGATTATATATTTATTGCTCCATTACGTATCCTTTGATGTTGGGAAGGAAGACTTGTGTCAACACATTTTTTCATACTTCCGTTTCAAATTGGTTAGACACGCTCTAGTAGCTCCAGGGAGTTTCCCATTTCCGGAACTACGCTCCAGTGCGCATGTGCACGGCCATAATTTCACATTTAAGCCGAGTCCCTCGGTGTCATCGGTGATCTTCCCGCGCACTGACATACACGTCAGGTAAGAGCACATCTCCCCGTTTGGATTCCGAGGCCATGTAACAGAGCACAGTTACTGTAGGGTGACCAACTGGCATTGGTGCAAATTCAGGACAGTGAGGGTAAAAATTCAGGACAAAGGGTCAAAATTCAGGACAAAAATTCAGGACAGGAGGTCAAAATTCAGGACAAAACTTCAAGACAATTGGATACGTTTTACAGACACATCAGAGGTCGCGCAATAGTATATAAGTAAGCCCAGCCATATCCAAACATATTCAACTATTTGCAAACCTATCCATCATGTATCCTTCCATCTATCATTTCACTCATCCATCCCTTCATCCATCCTTTCACTCATCCATCCATTATCCATCCATCCACCCTTTCACCCTATCCATCTGTACACTCATCCATCCACTCTTCTACCCATCCATCCTTCCATCCAGCCATTTACCCTTTCACCCATCCAGCCATCCTTTCCCGTACTCATCCATCCACCCAGTCACTGATTCTTTCACCCATCCACCCTTTCAGTCATCCATCATCCTCCCTTTCTCTCTCCATCGACCCTTTCACTTAGCAATCCTTCCTTCCATCCATCCACCACCCATCCATCTACTCATTCACTCATGAATCCATCCATTGACCCTATCACTCATCCATCCTTTCTTTCATCCATTTATCCTGTCACTCCTTTACTCATCTATTCATCCTTTAGTCCATCTACCCTCCCTTTCACTCATCCATCCTTACATCCACCCTTTCACTCATCTGTCCATCCATTCAGCCTTACACTTATCAATTCATCAATCCATCCATCATTTCACTCATCCATCCATCCACTCACTCACTCATCCACCTTTTTACTCATCCATCCTTTCACTCATCCATCCACCCTTTTACCCATCCAGCTACCCTTCCACCCACACATCCAGCTATTTACCATTTCTCTCTTCCATCCTTTTTTTTTGCAGAGTTTTATATAGCGTAAACTAGACCCGAACTGAATCAGGTATCAGAGCGCTTTACATAGCACCAGTTACGTTACATGAGGACACGCATTCATTTTTAGGCACGGGGAGATTAAGTGATTTGCCCAGAATCACAGGAGGTTTTTGGTGTCGTTACCGAGACTCGAACCCCGATCCCCAGGTCCGAGGTCGAGCGCCCTAGCCGTTAGGCCAACCCCTATCCTTCCACCACTCATCAATCCACCCATCCTCTCCCATTATCCATCTATTCAATCTTTCATTCATCCATTCACCCTTTCACTAATTCATCCACGCATCCCTTGACTTACTCACTCGCCCATCTTTTCACATTAATTTTGAGCTGAGCCTTTTTGAGCTGCAGGAGCCATTCCAGGACTGGGACAGAAGCCACCCAGGGCAGAGACAGGTCCACCACAGGTGGGGAGGGTGGGGGGAGGGGAGGGACAGGAGCCATCACTGGGGAGAGGGAGGGCAGGAGGGGGACCAGGATCCACCAGGGTGGGCACAGGGGTGGGCATGCGGTATTCTAGTATCATCTTGGTCTCTTCCAGGGTGGGGTCGGGCTCCTCACCCCCTCCTGGACAAGACAATGAGAAGTCAGTCTCTCTTTCCAAAATTTTACTTTTGCCCAGGGCATGTGCAAGCTGTGCACCTGCACAGGGCCACCAAACCCCAGGGGCCACCACGCCAATATATATCGTTAATATATTAATCCTCTGAGGATGGATACATATTTGCATGGTGGCCCCTGGCAGGGATTTGGCGGCCTCCGGCTCTGTTCCACTTCTAAACACCCTGACCCCCTCCCCTCTTTACTGGCCTGCGCGCTCCGCCCCGCCCGGACCCCTCTTCCGGGCGCCCTACCTACGCTCCCTGCCCAGGGCCACCATGAGCCTAGAGCCGGCCCTGTTTTGCCATCTCCCACTGCGATGTACAGTACATAAAGGAGATACTCCAAGAGAACTGATTTAACTGATTTTCCTCCATACTTGGTTAATCAGTGTGGTGCGATTGTGCCATTTCTTTATTTTATTACATGAAAGTCTTCATGTTTGAACAACCGAGGTTTGTTTATAATTTAGTGACAGTAATTTAGCTCTGTGCTGTGAAGAGAACCATGCGCTGCCTCGGTGTAATCAGGGCCGGTTCGAGGATGTTTGGGGCCCTGGGCAGAAAGGGAATATCTCACACAAATTGCAGAGACATGGCACATTCAGAGCTGTTTGCATCTGAATCGATGCCCCTGCTCCTGAAGCTGCAGCCCCTCCCTCTCAGTCAACTTCAAGCACTCCTTAACAGCTCATCAAGGGCTGGAGGTGTGAGGGCAGGGGGCTGCAGCTTCAAGAGCAGGGGCATCTATTCAGATGCAAACAGCCCTGAATGCGTCATGTCAAGTCAAGAAGGGAGGTGGGTGGAAGCTGTGCCGGCGTTAGGGAGGTGCGACTGGTGCCCGGTTAAAATTACGGACAAATGGCGTCCGTTAAAGAATCCTTCACGGCAACGGACAGACGGCCGAAATTACGGACTGTCCGTGAAATTTACGGACGGTTGGTCACCCTAAGTTACTGGTGACAGCAGCAACTGGAGTCTTACTCATGGCCCCCTTTGTTTTCTTAATACCTACAGGAGATCGTGTGCCTGTCAGACCCGACGGCATTGACGGACCTACTCCTATTTGGACTGCTCGTAGTCCCCGACAAAATACCAGGGACCTCGCGCCAAGTTTACATATTGCCGGTGAGATTTGTTGCTATGTGTAGTTAACCGGCCGCGCCTTCTGCGTTTACATCGGCCTGGTTTCTTACTCGACTCTTCCCTCTTTCTTTAATCCCTACAGCTCAAAGCCATACACATCGCTACAGGTATGGGCACACGAGTCATTTCCTTTTCTTTTTCCACCCCTTACTTATTTACAGCTACTCTCGGGGATCGCATTATAGAATCTGTAGAGCCGCATCCGGCTTTTTGTACTGAGCACACTGTTTCTTGGCATTAGCTACGCATTGAACGTGACTGTTGCCGTTTGTTTTGATGTGAAGTGTATTTAACCGTGCATGCACTGTACCGTGACGGAGTTCTACCTTAAGTGCCTCCTTTTCCGCCCTTGTAGATTGTTGATGATGACTTTTCACTCACACTGTTCGGTGCACGTTGCAGATTTCGCGTGTCATTGTAGAAATGGTAATAATTGTAATATGATCACTGTGTACCATCATTGCCTTCTAGCAACCTTTCAGGGATAATGTCCTAAATTGTGCGATGTTGACTTGTTCGACATAGACGTTCGTGTGCCGTTTTTTATTGTCAGATGTACTAAGTTATGTCACGCCACCACCAGCATGGTCACACGCCGGCTAGCCCACGTTATGACTTAGACTACCTAAATCATTGCATCGCACAAACGTTTAAACCTACGTGGTTCTTTATAATTATCACCTGTTTAACGGTCACTTGAAGCCCTTGGGTCACTCGGGACGTTACACAAACATGTAGGCAATATTTATTTCTCTCCAAGTACTCGGTAAAATAGGGTCTGATCCTTTTACCCTGAACAGTCCTTCACTACACCACTCTCACCATGGACTGGATGCTCTTCATTCACAACGTCACAGGCGATCCACATGGTTTTAATGTGGAGGTCACACGTATTCCCCCTCGTTATTTTGCACATCCCTTTGTGTTATCCCGCACCTTTTCCCACAGTAATGTCTGTACTTTGGTGCACATTCTCACATATGTAGACACTTTCATGCGGAGGTCCAGATTATCACACACGGGCCACTTTACTTCATTTTTTTTCCCCCTTTCTTTTTCGTTCACAGTGCTGCTTGCTTGTTGTAGTGCCTCTAGATACCAAAAACTTGTATATTGATTTTGTAATTATTTTCCTATTGTTGTATATCCTTCACAGCCCTGATGAGTCACAGGTCATCCTGTTGACGAAACACGTGTCGGCTGATGTTCTATTTTGAAAAACAAAACAAGATGAATTATATGAACTAAAATATATTACCTTCTAAAGAACCCTGGTGTCTCCTTTGTTTGTTGTCACTTACTACTTAACACCAACCAGTGTGTTTTTTGTACATTTGACGTGTGCACAGTACTTGCTTAATCAGGTGAGTGTTTAGGCACGAAGCAAAGCATCGGGAACCAAGTGGGTGGGGTTTAAATTGCTTTGGGTCTCAGGTTTTCTCACGTGTGCATGTGAAGGTGATTTGGGCCTTACATCTTTCCCAAGTAATTCACATGTACATGCCAAGACCATTTACACATGCAGGAAATGCCTCCTGCCCCCCAAAGGTCTTCGTATGTGACAGGGTTTTTCCGGATGCAAGGCATGGAAAGATCTGACCAATCTTGGAGTATGTACATGTGTTTCTGTTTCCAGGATCTTTCTGACAATCCAATCCAAAAATTCTTTATTTCGGCCATATAGACCATAAAAGATGCAGTACAAAACAACACATACAATAAAATACACATTTTTTTTAAAAATACATATTATAAAAATCCACTAGCCCAGCGGGGAAATAGTAAAAACACTAAAAAGTTCAAGAGGCTTCAGCAGTTTTTTTCTTTCTGATCAACCAAATAGCCATAAGAAATTTGGAAACAGCGAACACAATGTGGTCCAGAGTACTGGTTTTCAGGATCCTGTATGCCTGTGCATACTCTCTGAACCCTAGGTTCTTACATAATGGCGCTATCCAATGTTTCCTAGGCCTTTGGTAAACGGGGCACACAAACAGAATGTGAAGATCATCTTCCACGTGGGTGTTACAGCAAGGACAGGTTTTATCGTCCGCGTTGGACCACTTGCATGTGAAAGAGTTAATGGGTAGTGTGCCAAGCCTCCATTGGACAAACAGTTTCCTCGCCAGGATAGGGAAGATAAAATCCATAAAAGGTTCAAAAGCATATGAATTTTTGGATTCTAAAAATCGCAAGGTAAGGGTGCCGCTGTTTTGAGCGTCCATCAAGTGTGCAAGGGACCTATCCTTAAAAAATTTTGACAGGGCTTTGCGCGAGATTGCTTGGCAGCCTCACGCTGGGTCCTCCCAGAGGTCACGGAGATTCATGGCAATCAGTTCGTTTTCACAGAGGCAAGCCAGGGGATTTTGCCACTGCAGTTGAAGCTCATGACGTGGGTAAGATCCTCCCTATAATGATGAAGTTTGTTCGTAGACCAGAGCCTGTGCCAGAACTTCACTGGCTTTGACACAAGCTCCTCTGCAATAGGGGGGAGACCCAAGTCCATTCTCTGGAGAAGTGTGGCTCAGTGGTTAGAGGCGGCAGACCCGGAATCTGAGATCGACCGTGGACCAGGGTTCGATTCCCCGCCTCGGCGGGTCTCGGGCTCATAAATTCCACGGTCTCGACAATTCTCGCTCTGGTGCCTACTCGACTCACGGGGTCACACTCTGCGACTCTGGGCAATAGCTTGCTTAATCTCCACATCGGCCCCTCGCGGCGGGATGCCTGGCTTTCACCTTGTGGATACCCTGCCAGGGTTTCTCACAGGGGAATACCAGGACGGGTTCCCTAAGCAAGCGCGGAGATGCCCCAGGGTAAGTCCTGCGCTATATAAGTTTCATACATTTACATTTACATTCTCAAGGGCAAAAGTGGCGTGGCACGTGGGAGAGCCAGTAGGCGCCTTAGAAAACTGTTTTCAACTGTTGATAAGTCCTTCACCGCTTTGTGCCCCCACAATTCACTGCCATAGATGGCCGCTGCCTTGGCCTGGGACCTGTACGTTTCAAGGGCCGGACTTATAGGCTTGAAGGAAGAAGTATTGGCCACCTTCAAAATTGCACCCGACAGTTGGGACAGTTTAACCCTTGATCGTACTATCTGGCGGTCCCAAGATAAGTTTTCCTGCAATGTTACCCCCAGATATATGAAGGTAGACACCCTCTCGAGGCTAACAGTCCCCAGGGTGGGATTAGGCCTGGTTTTAATGGGTGGATTAAAAATCATAAACTTGGTCTTCTCTGTGTTCACCTCCAACCCGTGCTGACAACAGAAAAGACCAAATCCATCCAGGATCCTCTGGATCCCCATGGGAGATTTGGAAAGGAGGAGGGTATCATCGGCAAACATAATTGCCGGTACCCTCCTTCCTGCCAAGCATGGGGCGTCGTTGTTCTTGACATTTTCCAGGTGGGAGATGACATGATTGATGTATAAACAAAACAGGGTTGGTGCCAAGACACAACCCTGCCTCACCCCTCGACGGACGGGGAACCTGGATGATAAACTGCCATCTTTCCCACACCTGACCTGCGCATAGTTGTTCTCATGCAGCCTAACTAAGATGTTAAGTAGCTGGGAAGGAACTCCTAGCTTTTCCAGCACCTCCCACAGTTTCCTGCGCGGGACTAGGTCAAAGGCTGACCTCAGATCCACGAAGACCATGTACAATCTTCCCCCCTCGATCTTCACCGTCTTCCAATAAAGGAGGACGAGGCGGAAGATCTGGTCCATGGTCGACGTGTTCTTCCTGAAGCCAGCCTGCAAGGGACTCAAGATGTCATTATCCTCTACCCAGTCTAATAGATGGTTCAAAATAAGACGCGCAAAAAGCTTTTGGGGGACATCTATAAGGCTAATTGGCCTATAGTTTGCCGGATTCAGAGGGGACCCTTTCTTGTGAATCGGCACTATTTCAGCCCCTGACCAGGAGGGAGGAACCGCCATACCTCCTAAAATAGCATTAAAAAGAATAAGAAGGTACGGGCCCCAGATGTCGGGATGGTGTCTAAACAGATCACCGGGTAGCTTGTCCAGCCCCGGTGCCTTCCCCAGCGCCAGGCGCTCCAGTGCTGTCTTCACCTCACCTAAGGAAAATTCCAGGGCCGTATCTGGAGGGCAGGGGGTCTCCGCCGCCATCCCTTCGGGCCATAGAGTGGATTCATGGTACAATGCTCCGAAGTGAGCCTCCCAGATAGAGGGGGCGATATTGGGTTCTACTGCGGATGTAAGCTCCCCTGTTCCGTTGTTAACCAAGGCCCAGAATTTCCTAGAGTCTTTGCATTTCAGGGCTTCAATCAGTTCATGCCAGTGGTTCCAGTCCCACTCTGCCCTAGAGCTGGCTAATGCTAACTTGTACTCCCTCCTAAGGGTTGCAACCCTCTCCTTGTCACTACCTTCCTTAATGGCGGAGAGTAGGTCAGATTTAATTTTCCTACAAGTAGAGGTGTACCAAGTCGCAGTACGAGTGACTTTCCTTCTTGAGGGCACCACCGGGTTAAAAACATCTGCAAGGTCCCTGACCAAAGCCTGATGGATGCCAGAAAGTCTCTCATTATAATCAGAGGGTCTGGGTTGGTTGATGAGAGCATCCACCTCCTGAAACATGGGGATTGCTATACCATATAGCTTGTTGATAGCGTTTTCATTATTAGCCAACTTCCCCCATTTCACCCGACGCCTACTTGTAGTGAGGAGTATATCCCCCTGGTCACCTCCGGCGTCAGTAGTTGTCGGCCCTGCTGCGGGGGCTGGGTGCTGAATCTCCAGCAAGAGGGAATTGTGGTCACTGTCTGTTCTCGGTACCACTTTAAAGTCTTGAACTTTGGTCCACAGGGAGATATCAATGAAAATATAATCCAACCTTGACTCATGCCCCTTTCTATTGAATGTACACACCGATGGAGTATCGGAAGGGGTGCGCCCATTGCACGCCCTCAGTGCAAAGTTCAGAGTGAGGGAGGTAAGTTGTATTGCCAACGGAGACCAAGCTTTGGGGTGAGGTGAGGAGGAGGGTGGAACTCCCCAGTGATCATCCTCGGCTGTGAAGGGACCCTCCATTAGACCCTCCAGTGGTTCAAAGTGGCAATTGAAGTCCCCTCCCATCACTATTTTCAGGTCAGCTGGTAGTTGACCTAGAAAGGATGAGAGTTCGACTAGGGTAGAGGATTCCTTGCCCACAGCGACTGGTCGTGAGTAAACATTAACAATGGCCCAAGTCCTTTTACCGGGCCAACTAAGGAGCACACACTGAATGTCCTGAGAGAGAGTATCCATACTTTCCACCTGACACCCAATGTGGCTCGCCACCCAGATAGCTAGACCTCCCGAAGGTCTCCCCCTGCCATTCCACTTTGCCGGGATTTCAGAAATATCATACCCCCTCCTAGACTGCGGTTCCCTTGCCCACGTCTCCTGGAGGAGGAGGATATCACTTTTGTTGACCAGGGATTCCCACTCCGGAGTGCCCACCTTATTCATAATGCCTGCCACATTCCACGAAAGAATACTTAGCCCTGAACCTTGAGGTTGCAAATCTACTTCACTAAGTGCAGGCAAGATGTCGTGTGTATACTTTGCCGGAACACCCAACCCGGCTATGGTGGGCGACGGGATGGGTAATACAACAAGCTCCTCCGATTGCAGTGTAAGAGCAGTGCGTGTGCCTGATGGTTCCTCAACTTGCACTTGGATACCTCCCAAAAGGGTCCCCCCCTCATTGAAAGAAACCTGGATCTTTGTGTCATTTACGGGATGAGGTGAACCCTCCCCCCTGGCTGAGACCCCAAGGGGAGATTTTGCAGAGTGTTTTGATATGTCTCCCCGTTGTGGTCCATCTACTTGGTCCAGGCAGGAAAATCTGTTCTGGTGAACGAAGTTGCCAAGAGCGGGAATTGTGTTGTGCTTGGGTCTGTACCGTGAACCATCAATTGCGAAGCCCACTCTAGTCCAGCTCTGTTCCCTCCCCATAGCTAAATTAGAGACATTTGGATAAAAGTCTGAGAGGGACACTAGATCTATATTGGACTTATCCGGCCTTACCAGCCAGTTGCAGATGTAAGGGGCAACCAGTGGGCTTTTAAAACTGATTATAATACAGTCCCCAGCCCTATTCTTGGGGGTGACTCCAATCCATGGGATCCTTCTGACCATCAGCACATCTCCTTTGATGTTAGGGGGGAGGGGCCTGTTAATATTGAGCCAGCTGATTACCTTATTGCGAAGTGAGTCCTGTGGCTCTCTAGTATGACCGGTGAGCTCAGGAACTCCCACCATAATCGCTGTATAGGGCACTGCCTCAGGGGGCAGATTAACCGCCCTGCGCCTGGTATTGGGACTAATAGAGTGACCAGTATGTTTATTAGTATCACACCCCACACTCCTTGGTTGGGGTGGTGCCGGTGGCTTAGATCTTCTAGGTGCAGGGACAGGGGGCCTGCGGGTTTGTGAAGGGGGGAGTAGGGGGACATGACTATCTGTAGTACTATGTTGTGCCCCAGTCTGGGCCTGTGTACATGTTTCAACAGTGGGAGGTCCGTTCCCCACAGGTTCTCGGGGAGCCATCTGTGCGCTTGGGCCCAACCCCCCACTAGAAGTGTTTCGATTGTGTGCATTTTCTATAGCTATAAGTCTCGCGACTATAGAGTCCAATTTTACAGATAGTGGTTCCAATAAGTTCTTAAGGATGACCGTAAATGAACTAATTAGAGCATCTGTAAGGTTAGGTGGGGGTCCGCCGAATATAAATGGCCCTGTGCACCCTGGTACAGCTGTGACATAAGGTGAACCTAATTGACCAGACCCGATACCCAGGGCAATGCTATCAGGAGATGCCGAAATATCCGTGCTGGCATCAAGTATTGGAGTGGTTATGTCCACTTTAGCCCTTTTTGCCCCTGTTAGCTCCCTTGACCTTTTCCTTTTCGGCGGGTGAACCATTCCACTGCCTACAGCATCCGTTAACACTATAACTTGGCCCCCCTCCAATGACTCGGTCATTTCCACACAATTCACATAAGGAGTGGTTTCCACTACCCCGGAGGGATGCAAGGACTCACTGTCCCTTGGTAGGGTTGTCGGGGTCCTAAGTTGTTGGAGGACTGACTCAATTGTCTCATCAATGCTGTCCAAGAGTGATAAATGGGTATTATGGAGGGGTATTGGAGTACTGACATCAATTGAAGAAGAATCCGAAAGGCCCACGGACACGTTTTCAATGTTCACCTCAGGCAAAGTGTCTGGCACTGTGTGACCTTTCTTGACCGCAGCACTGGCCTTGGGGAAGAAATTTTCAAGTGTATTAGAGAACTGTTGGGCAGACTTACTCCTGGATACTCTGGAAGCCATAGGGAAGGTGCGATCAGGAAGAGCAGGCTTAAGAAGGCAAGGGCAAAGACTTGGGACAGGCCAGACGTCAGAGGGGGGGCCCGGTCCGGTCTCTCCCGGCCTACAACGGCCCGCTCTTTGCCCGGTCTTCGCCCGCGCGCGTCCCGCGTTCGCGCGGGTGAGCGAGATTAAGTAGGAGGAAGAGCGAGCGGGAAGAGGCAGCAGGTGTGCGCGCTGGTCCGGCGCAATTACCTGTGGGCCTCGCAGTCCCGCTCGCGCTGTAGGAGTCCTCTGGTCACACCGGGTTCCAAAGACCTGGAATGGAGCACGCCGGCTCCCGCTGATGCCCACAGATAGCAAGGCAAATGAAACCAAAGAATGTTTTCAAAGAGCACTCCGGCTCCCGCTAATGCCAGCAATTAACAAAGCAATTTAGTGACTGGAATGAAGGGCACGTCCCGCTTGGCAGCACGACTTCGAGCGGCTCCCGCGGAGCGGGGGCCGCGAGTCGTATTTAAGTGTTGGAATACTTCAGGGTGGGGCGAGCGGGAAGAGGCAGCAGGTGTGCGCGCTGGTCCGGCGCAATTACCTGTGGGCCTCGCAGTCCCGCTCGCGCTGTAGGAGTCCTCTGGTCACACCGGGTTCCAAAGACCTGGAATGGAGCACGCCGGCTCCCGCTGATGCCCACAGATAGCAAGGCAAATGAAACCAAAGAATGTTTTCAAAGAGCACGCCGGCTCCCGCTAATGCCCGCAATTAACAAAGCAATTTAGTGACTGGAATGAAGGGCACGTCCCGCTTGGCAGCACGACTTCGAGCGGCATCTTTCTGACACATCATAACCCTTCCAGTCAATTAAATACTGTAATCGACCATGTATACGTTTTGCATCTATAATGCGATTTTCTTCATATGCAATATTGTCTGCAACTACAACAGGTGGAGGAGGGTTGTCTTTTCGTGTGGACTGATGTAATAAATGATATTTTCCTACGTTTCTGGTGTTTCAGCTAGTTAGCTATAAAGTAATTACTCATCACAGTCCCTTCCCAGAATGCCTAACAACAAAACACCACATTCAGACTACCTATCTGAGAAAGGAATAACATAAAAGCAGAAGAAGACACGGAGCCTCTCCCCGATCTCCTGGGTGCACAAGAGAAAGACGGCTCTGTAGACTGAGTATGGCTCTCCTCCTCCCTCACCCCCGAGCAACGCGAGGGTTGTCGCCAGTTGCTAGGGCAGTTCTGCGACCATTTGTCCCTCGTCCCCGACGTCACCAGCTGGTGTGTCCACGATGTGGACACCGGGGACAGCCCTCCGGTACGGCACAGAGCCTACCGCGTTCCTGACAGAGTCCGAGCCTGCATCCAGGCCAAAGTTTCCAAAATGCTAGCCCTGGGAGTGGTCGAGGCCTCTTGACAGTCCATGGGCCAGCTCCGTGGTCCTGGTTCCGAAGGCGGCTGCCCCTGGCGAGGCTCCCGAGCTAATGTTCTGCGTGGACTACCGCGGGCTCAACGCAGTCACCAGGGCCGACACTCACCCCATTCCCCGAGCAGACAAGCTCATTGACCGCCTGGGGTCGGCTCGCTATCTCAGCACCTTTGACTAGACTAACGGGTACTGGCAGATCGCACTCACAGAGGGGGCCCTGGAGAGATCCGCGTTCTCTACCCCGGATGGTCACTACGGAATGAAAAATGCCCCCGCCTCCTTCCAGAGGCTGGTTAACCAGGTGCTGGCTGGGTTGGAGGACTTCAGCACCGCATATCTGGACGATATCGCGATGTTCAGCGCCCACTGGTCCGAACACCTCCAGCACCTCTGGGAGGTGCTGATGGCCCTGCGTCGTGCGGGCCTCACCATCAAGGCCAGTAAGTGTCAGATCGGACAGGGGTCCATGGTCTATCTGGGGCACCAGGTCGGAAGCGGCCTAGTGGCCTCCTCCAACCCAAGATCGATGTGATTGTTGCCTGGGAGGCCCCCACGACCCAGACGGAAGTGCAGGCTTTCCTGGGGCTCACGGGGTACTACCGAAGATTTATAAAGGGGTATGGCAGCATCGTAGTCCCCCTCACAGAATTCACCTCCAAAAAGCAGCCACAGAAAGTTAGCTGGACTCCCGCCTGCCAAGAGGCGTTTGACACCTTGAAAGACGCCATGTGCACCGCCCCGTACTGCAGGCCCCCGACTACTCCCGAGAGTTTGTGGTCCAAACGGATGCATCCGAGCATGGCATCGGAGCCGTCCTATCTCAGGTAAACGACAAAGGCCTGGACCAGCCAGTAGCCTTCATTAGCCGGAGGTTACTCCCTCGAGAACAAAGGTGGACCACCATCGAGCGGGAAGCCTTTGCTGTGGTTTGGGCCCTGAAGAAGCTGAGGCCCTACCTGTTCGGTACTCACTTCCGGGTCCAAACTGACCATTGACCCCTCCGATGGCTAATGCAAATGAGGGGAAAACCCCAAACTGTTGAGATGGTCCATCTCCCTCTAGGGGATGGACGTCACTGTTGAACACCGGCCTGGTGCTGACCACGCCAACGCGGACGGCCTGTCCCGATTCTTCCGCCTCATTGAAGAGAACCCCCAAGGGGATGGGTAGTTCTCTCTGCCTTTCAGCTGGGGGGGACGCGTGTTGGACCCGGCCTCGTGGCGTGGCTCCACCCGTTCCCCAGCACCCCGTTAGCCCCGTCCTGCACCCCGAAGCACCCCTGGTCGTCCAGTTCCCTGTCCGCCCTGCTACCCACACGCCCCTACTGACAGACGACCATCCCCGCATTCCGCCATTCCTCCTTCCCGGTCCCGGGCGCCCTGAACCTGCATTCCCCCCAGGACACCCGGCCGCCATTAACCGTCCCAAGAGGCATGACTCCAGCCCCAGCGGAACTTAGACTTCAGACGTACCATGCCCGGCTGGGGGGTAGAGGGCCTCCTGAATAAGATAAGCCCAAGGAGTTTCGATTGCACCTCTGGCCTCCCCTGGGAGACTAGTTTCTCTCACACCTCTGGCCTCCCCTGTGGGCTGGTTTCGATGGCACCTCTGGCCTCCCCAAGAGCTGGCTCCAGACCATGCTGAGCGTCTGGCAATCCCCAGACGCATCTTCCAAAGGATCAAAGAGCCAACCGACGAGCCCTCCAAAGACCAGCCCCGAGGCCTGAGATCTCCGCCTGCGAGAGTCCGGATATCAAAGGGCTACTGCCCTATTCCAAGCCCCGTCCGAGAACTAGCGGGCAGTTGTATCCTGGACAAGAGAGCCCTGCTGATCTGATCGCAGCATACCTTGAGGAGCAGACTGAACTCTGGAACTATCGAGACCTGCTGACGCTGTTGCGGCTCTACTACGGAAGGAAGGAACTAGAACCTGGGAGCCCTGCTGACCCCGTCGCGGCTCGCCTTTAAGACTTAAGGACATTCGTAACACCCTGAGCCCTGCTGACGTGGTCGCGGCTCTGCAAGACCTGTTCAACACTCCGGATCGAGCCCTGCTGACGTCGTCGTGGCTCGAGGAGGAACCTGGTCCGGCTGGACCAGCAACGCTACCGACACGACCTGGTATGAGAAGAAGTGAGTGGAACAGCAGTACGATCCCCATCTCCGTACCCCACGGTTCGAGGATTGAGAGCTCTGCATAGGGTATGTTGTGTACTGGCCTGATACCGAGACTGTCCCGCTTCCCTCTTCCTTTCCTCAGAGACCTTTGCGATCCCTCAATTGCCTGTAAATACGTGTGCCTTTTACTTGAATTTACTGCTGATAAAGAACTTGTGTACTGAACTCTCAGTGTGGTGTCCGTTCGTAAGTGTGGTGTGAGCTCAGTGTGTATGATCCTAGGCTCCGAATCCTCCCCGGTGAGGATCTCACGTAAAGCCTCGGCAGTACTGGTGGGAGAGGTGGAACTCGGCGTTGACGGGAGCGCAAATCCTGGCCCCCGGGGAACACCCCTTCTAAAACACACTCAGAGCTGGACACACGCACACACACTTCGAGCTGGACACACACACACACACACACACACGCAGAGCTGGACACACACACACTCAGAGCTAGACACACACGCACACTCAGAGCTGGACACACACGCACACTCAGAGCTGGGCACACATGCACACTCAGAGCTGGGCACACACGCACACTCAGAGCTGGGCACACACGGACACTCAGAGCTGGGCACACACGCACACTCAGAGCTGGGCACACACACACACTCAGAGCTGGGCACACACGCACACTCAGAGCTGGGCACACACGGACACTCAGAGCTGGGCACACACACACACACTCAGAGCTGGGCACACACGCACACTCAGAGCTGGGCACACACGCACACTCAGAGCTGGGCACACACGCACACTCAGAGCTGGGCACACACACACACTCAGAGCTGGACACACACACACTCAGAGCTGGACACACACACACTCAGAGCTGGACACAGAAGCAGAACTAACAAAAGACTCATAACTGCGTTACAAACACAACTGCTTGTCTGTAATGCATGCATGTTACAGGTACATGAGACACTGCAGGCGCGCAACTGTAGTGCAAGCAGATGTATGTATGTGACAGATAACGTCAAGATGCAATGATAGTGACTGCGGACACCTGCCTTTTAAATGCACTCAAAACTTGACTCGATTCCATAAATATGTAATACAGATAACTTTATTACAAAGACACACAAGTAAGCTGTAACAAACACACAGGTCAGCTGTCGCAGACACACAGACCAGCTGCCGCAGACACACAGATCAGCTGCCGCAGACACACAGACAAGCTGCCGCAGATACACAGACAAGCTGCCGCAGACACACAGACAAGCTGCCGCAGACACACAGACAAGCTGTCGCAGACACACAGACCAGCTGTCGCAGACACACAGACCAGCTGTCGCAGACACACAGACCAGCTGTCGCAGACACACAGACCAGCTGTCCCAGACACAAAGATAAGCTGTCGCCTGTCACAGTCACAGACGAGCTGTCCCAGACACAAAGATAAGCTGTCACAGACACAGACAAGCGGTCACAGACACACAGACACATTCTCATACAGTAGTCGAGTTTTCAGAAGCTGCTGCCGTCAGACAGCCTTGAATGCACCAGTTTGTCCCACTCACAAGCATTTCAGAAACAATCGTTCTAAGACACACCAGTGCAAATGGTGCACAGAGACGCTGACCCCACAGCCCACCCCTCTCCACACTTCTAGGCGCTAGACAATCCTCCATAGAGTACTCACGGGAGGTGCCCGGGGGCGCCGGCCCCACAGTGGACGCTGCAACCAGTGAGGCTTCGGTGAGGGGAGGGGGGCTGCCTCCCACCGAGACCCGCGCCCACTTACTGTCCCCGCATCTCCAGGGCCCAGCAGTCCAGATGTGACTCTTCCCCAGGCCCCTCCCACCCCCGGCACTAGTTGTACTGGGGGGGGGAGGGCCTGCTGCTGCGCCACAGAGCACTCTATCCAGATAGAGAGCCCCCAAGGAGGGGGTGGGGGCTGTGGGCAGAGGGGGCGGGGTCATGGGCAGAGGGGGCGTGGACAGAGGGGGCAGGGCTGTGGGCAGAGGGGGCAGATTAAGGCTTTAATGACAAATAATGGAGTTGGCACTGCGGACTAAGTGATCGGATGGGCTAAATTCAGTGGCAACAGGGGGCGGCGGGGATGTGTGAGGGGGGGACACTGCCAACCGGGGAAGTCACAGCTAAAGTAGCTACTAAGGGGGGGGAGCAGCTGCAATTCACAGATCTAAGGCCATCAAGTAAGGTTTGGCAACTAGGGGGTCCAGCTAGAGGGATTTCACTGCCCACTTGCGGGATAGAGTGAGGAGGGGGCGCGGTAAGTGAGAGATTTGGAGGTATTTGCAAGGAGGAAACTGGAGGGAGACGGAGAAGGAGACAGAGAAGGGGGTGCAAGTCAGCACCGGCCAAGTTTGGGGAGGGCGTGGTAATCTGGGGGGGGGGGCGTTATCAGCTCTGACGCCCCTGGAGAGAGAGAAAGGGGAGTTGGGTCCCTGGCTCCGGAGAGGATTGAGATAGTTTCTTCAAAACAGGCAGAAAATGTCTGTGTCTTCAAATCAGAGGCCAGCCAGCGAGCCACAGCACACAGTGCTAACCAAGGAGTGAGACCAGCTATGGGGAGGACAGTGCACCCAGCAGAGGGCTGCCAACCACAGGGGCAGTGCCCACAGTGCCAACCAAGGGGTGAGACCACCTCTGGGGAGGACAGTGCGCCCAGCAGAGGGCTGCCAACCGCAGAGGCAGTGCCCACAGTGCTAACCAAGGAGTGAGACCAGCTATGGGGAGGACAGTGCGCCCAGCAGAGGGCTGCCAACCACAGAGGCAATGCCCACAGTGCCAACCAAGGGGTGAGACCACCTCTGGGGAGGACAGTGCGCCCAGCAGAGGGCTGCCAACCACAGAGGCAGTGCCCACAGTGCCAACCAAGGGGTGAGACCAGCTATGGGGAGGTCAGTGCGCCCAGCAGAGGGCTGCCAACCACAGAGGCAGTGCCCACAGTGCCAACCAAGGGGTGAGACCAGCTATGGGGAGGTCAGTGCGCCCAGCAGAGGGCTGCCAACCACAGAGGCAGTGCCCACAGTGCCAACCAAGGGGTGAGACCAGCTCTGGGGACAAGGGCACCCAGACCGATCAACAAGGGACCCTGGGGAGTTAATATTTCAAAACAACAACGGTCCCTTTACAAAGGACAAAATAGTTTCAAATGAATATAGACCAAATCGTAGCTATATTAGGGTGACATGTCCAGCCGGACAGAGGTCTAATGCATAAGTTGGTGTAAAACATTCTCACATTTGTACAAGAACGGGCACAAGCCTGCACCCAATTTTACAGACAAATAGTGAACACAAAGAGACAAACAAAGGGCTTGTAGGCAAAAACTGCAAGTTCTATTACACTGTTGTCATCACAGTATTAAAATGTAGTGCAGAACATTAAGAGACACCTTTACACTCAACGAAAAAATTAATATACTGTTGTATAAGGTGTAACTACTTGTCGATGGCATTTCGATTCGTAGTAGAATTCACGAATCATCATCAGGACACATATATACATGCCTAACATTCATATAGCCTCAATTGCCTATAGGGAGGGAAGGGAAGGAAAATACAACAGGGATACATTAAGAAAGACATAAAGGAATTCGTGTGCATATAATTATTCACTTCACTTCTCCAACATTGGCAATACCCAAAGTGATTCTATTGGTGGCTTTCATGATTGTACATTTCCATGTTGACTCTTTTGGGGGCATATATACATCCACTTCTACATCATTGGCATTACCCAAAGTGATCAAGATTGTACATCTCCATGGTGATTCTATGGGGGCATTCAGGATTGTGCGTGCTTGGGGGTGCCCAGCCACATACTCGGGGACGCGAGGCGGTGTGCCATGCTGCCTACGGTGAGGTGTTCAATGCGTGCGTGATACAGGACGCGCTAAATGTGCAGCACGTGGGGTGCAAGTGAGCGCCTAGGCGGGGTGATCGTGGAAGCGTTGTCTATTGGTAGACTAAGTGATTGGAGATTGCCGGTGGGGAACGGTGTGCTCAGTGTACATATAAAAAACGGAGCGTGATGCCGGTGGGTGACGCAAGGTGACAGCGGGGAACTAATTGGCTTACCAGACGCATTGTAGTGCTGTCATTGATCACAATCTGGGCAATTTATGGCACCTGTGAAAGGGAGGGGAACTGTTAGTGACATAGGGCATGAATTGTGTTAACGGACGAGTACCGGTGAAGAGTCGGACTTCCGCTTACCTAGGAAAACCTGCAATGAGGATTCAGGCGTTTTATGTATTGTCCACGCTGCCCTGCCAGGTCGCTGGGTAGTTCGTGTAATTGGATACGAGCACGTCTCTCAGCGGCCAGAGTAGTGGATCTGACCGTGGATGTGCCCTCCTACTTAAGCGGTGCTGGTTACAGGTCACATGGCCAACATTAGGCCAGTGGCATGAAGAGAATTACTGGCGACATAGAGTAGTTCTCAGATTAGAGCTGTCCAGTCCTCAAGGAGATTGAGCCCAGAGTCATTCCATTGCCAACTACTTTGAAAAGAAAATCCTTGACATCGTTAAGGATTTCCCGAAACAGACACCGACCTCCTCAGACATTGAAAGGATGGGGCCTTTTGAGGAGAACATCCATATGGCCCGCTTTAACGCATTCGACCCGATTTCCTTAGACCCCTGCCCCCCATCGTTCTTACAAGCCTTGGTTAGTGAAGTGAACCCTACCATCAATAGCATTATTAATTCCTCACTCTCCACGGCTGAGAGCCGCTCATTCAGCGCTCTAGTCTACCGCCCATTAATCCCTACATAACCGGTGGGAAGGCGCGGACGCACGCAGCGGCGCCCCGATCAAAAGGGTAAAGCTGGTTTTGTAGCTGTACTGCTAATCACTAGTTAACCTGATGTAAATTCGGGCTCAGATTGAATTGTGCTCCGTTTTTAAATTCCTGTGTTGCATTTATATTGTTTACGCCGCCAAGATTAACCACTTTTAAAGTTCACAGCAAGTACTGTCTCACCTGTTTCTGCCCAGACCCAAGTCCGCCTCGGCTTGTGCCGTTAGAGCGGATGGTCGTTGCTGGCATTTAGACTCACTTCCGGTTGTAAGAGCGGAAGGGTCATTCAGCGCTCTAGTCTACCGCCCATTAATCCCTACATAACCGGTGGGAAAACGCGGACGTGCGCAGCGGCGCGCCGAAGGCAAGCCCGTCCGCGCCAGGCCGCCACCAGCCGCCACCACATCATCGTCTCTGCGGGCACTTTTCTCCACCTCACTTGCATGGGGCGCTAACTATTGTCGATCATGATTGCTGCCAGTATGCCACTCATCAGGTATGGGAGGGTGGAATTGTTAGAACTGAATGCTCCTCTCAGTCCTGTATCGGCGGCCCTCCTGGCAGAAATCTGGGCGGCACCTTGCTTATGGGCTGTAGTGCCGAGTATAGAGAGTACATTGCTGCCAAGCCCACGAGAGGCTCTTTGCTCATTCCGCCCATATCGAGTCCCCCGGGAGGGACTCCACGAAGCCCTGCATTGGTCCCGAGCCCCGAGAGGCTCCCAGCGGCCATTTCCCCCGAGCCCCGAGAGGCTCCCAGCGGCCATTTTCCCCCGAGCCCGAGAGGCTCCCAGCGGCCATTTTCCCCCGAGCCCTGAGAGGCTCCTCCGATGTTCCGAGCCCCGAGAGGCTCCACTGTTGCCCCGAGCCCTGAGAGGCTCCACCTTTGACCGTTGTCTCCCGAGCCCTGCGAGGCTAACAGCATCCCTTTATGTCTCGAGCCCTGAAAGACTCCTCCTTGGACCCTTTTGCTTCAGAGCCTGCGAGGCTCCTACGTTGGCCCCATCATATACAGCTGCCCAGCACTTTGTGGGCAGCTGCCACGTTTAAGTTCTTCTTGGCTCCCTGCAGCCTATCTTGACTTCGTCTCTTAGGGCGTCTTAGCCCCAGAGAGGCCCGTTGGCCTAGAGAGAGTTCTGTGTTCTTACTAATGTGATTCCAGCGAATTATTCTATGTTGCACCATGGAAGGTGATGTATTGTGTCATGTGCCTTGTCTTTTCCCCGCTGAAGGTTCTATGCATCTTGTGTGAAGCTGAAGGTTCTATGTATCTTGTGTGAAGCTGAAGGTTGTTATACGGTCCCAATGTTAGTCTCCCAATTGCCTATTCCTGGCAGTGGTCCTCGGGCCCTGCCTTGTAAATATTCCCCTGTAGATTCTGCACGTGCCTGATGGCACCTTGTGAAGTGTGTATTCCTATATAATGTGTGTTTTCAACACAAAGGCTATTTTTACATAAACCTTGTGTGGAGTTCCTTTTGTGGGGGGCCCTGGATGTTGCTGCTGGTGGGTGCGTGCGCAAATACTTTACACTTCGCCTCCGAGATAGGCCTGACTGCTCGTGCCAAGCTACCTAGGGGGTGAGCAGGGGTTGTCCTGGCGGGTACCTTCCTTACCCTAGCGGGGGATGGTGGTTTCTGCCTGGCCTTGGCGCACGCCTTGGCCGGACAGGGATCCCATTTCCTACACACACTAATTCCTTTATGTCTTTCTTAATGTATCCCTGATGTATTTTCCTTCCCTTTCCTCCCTATAGGCAATTGAGGCTATATGAATGTTAGGCATGCATATATGTGTCCTGATGATGATTCGTGAATTCTAATAGGAATTGAAACGCAGTCGACAAGTAGTTACACCTTAAACAACAGTATATTTATTTTTTCTTTGAGTGTAAAGGTGTCTCTTAATGTTATGTACTACATTTTAATACTGTGATGACAACAGTGTAACAGAACTTGCAGTTTTTGCCTACAAGCCCTTTGTTTGTCTCTTTGTGTTCACTATTTGTCTGTAAAATTGGGTGCAGGCTTGTGCCCGTTCTTGTACAAATGTGAGAATTTTTTACCCCAACTTATGCATCAGTAAAAATTAGACCTCTGTCCGGCTGGACATGTCACCCTAATATAGCTACTCTTTGGTCTATATTCATTTGTAACTATTTTGTCCTTTGTAATGGGACCGTTGTTGTTTTGAAATATTATCTTGATCTAGGGCTACAAGTTGTTTTCTCTCTAGGCAAAGCTGGCGCCATGCTCTGGCCGCCCCTGTTCTCTGATGTAGCTGCTCAAGGTCTGAGACTCTCTGGGTGAGTTCCGCTCTCTTACGTTCCCTATTTTGATTTTGAGCCGAAGAGATCGCTATGAATTCCCCCTGCAGGACTGCCTTTAGGGCCGCCCACTGCTTAGCTAGGGAAGTGTCCGGAGTATCGTTGACGGAATGAAAATCTGTGATGGCTTTCTGGATTTGAGTCAGTACAGGTGGGAGCTGCAGCAGCGTGTCACGCAAGCGCCAGTGTCTGAGGGGGCGCGGTGAACAAGGGAGGTGAAAATTGGCCAGGACAGGGGAATGATCCAAGAGAGAGGCCGTCCAAATATCAATGTTGGTGATATGGGTCAGGAGGGAGGAGGAGCCTATAAGATAGTCCAGGCGTGCATAGGTTGTGAGCGCCCCTGAGTAAAAGGTGTAGCTACGAGTGCGGGGGTGGGAATGTCACCAAAGGTCAGATAATCCCAGCTCCTGAAGCAATGCTTGGCCTGAAGGCAGGAAGACCCCGGCTTGGGTCGTCCTCTGGCAGGAGCGATCTAGGTCATTGTCAAAAACAACTTTGAGGTCTACCCCAATCGGCAAATGCCTATCTGCGGCAGCAGCCGCCTCCCTTATAGCCTTGAGAAGGAACGTCATCTGCCCCTCGTTAGGTGCATAAATAGATCCTATGACAAAGGTTGTGTCCCCTGTAGGAAGGTGGCTACCTGACTATGGTTACCCCAGATTTTTTGCCTGTGTTTAGCTGTTTTTTTGACTTAGTTGACCTGGTTGCCTGCTAATCAGGGCCCCAGGCCATCTGCTCTCTCTGTAAAATGGATTCCATGTACCCTAGGTACATACCACAATTGGAAATGGACTCCTTGTCAGCCCCTGTATAATGCACTATAGGTGCCCAGGGCATAGGAGCCCACAAGGCCTACCAGGGGCTGCAGTATATCTTTTGCCACCCCTGGCTGGTTCTTAAATTGACACAACTGGCTGATCACTCAGCTGGGGTAAGGTGGTGTAAGCACCCCTTGCTTAGATATAGTATACCTATATCTAAACCTATATCTGGACACATATTAACCTGTGAGCCACTCCTATGGAAGGCCTCATCAATCCTGGAGGCAGAGTGCGTGGTTTAATGTGAGATGGAGCTCTAGCATGAGCTGAGCCTGTCTGCAGCTGTCGGGAACAACTCCCTAAGCTGTTTCAGGATAGGGCCATACCATATACTCTTAAGTGCCTTATAATCCTCGCGGTTATATAGCAACTTTGGTTTGGCTTTATCAAAACATGTCGTGTAAGGTGTCATACGATTTGGAATACTATCCCCTCGCCAGTTCTGGCGACGGGGATAGCATTCCACCCCTCTAGAGGGGTAAGACATGTTACTTTGCTTAAATGCGGTTAATTTCAAAAAGGACCTTAGATCCACAAAATGGATGCCTCTGCCACAGACAAATGTCTGGACCCCTGCAGTTGACCGAAACTCAGCAGATGGGGCCTGGACAAAGGGTTTCCTGTCACAGGAGGGTGTCACCGCCCTCCAGACAGGAGATAGTGTATTGTAGCAGGGAGGTTTGAAAGAAACCAGACAGTGCCTGGGGAGCACAAGGCTTCCCCTTGCATAATCCGGTCAAACCGGTTCTGGGGCAGCCCAGCCCCAGCTCCAGTGAGACCTGGACAAAGGAAAGGGGGTGTAACCACCCCCCTTCCTGGTCCCACCCATAGGGAGGGACCTAGCAGGAGATCCACCCCTCAGATTGGAATAAGAGTGGGAGCAGTGCCCTAGCACAGCAGATCATCCTGAAATCACCTTTAAACTAAGAAGACGACTGGACTTCGACATTCTGATGAACAGAAGACTGAAGAGCATCTCCCTTGTGGCCTAGGAGGGGCCACCCTGTGAACACAGGCACCACCCAGCACCTCGACATCTGCTTTGCCGCCGCCTCCCGCCGGAGCCCGAGTGCAGAGCCTGACAAGACCCAGCTTCCCAGACTTCTCCCAGCCCGATCCACAGTCCCTGCAAAGAAGGGACCCGTGGAGGCACCGAGAGACGTGGGAGCGGACATCTTGAAAGACCCCCGAGACGCTGACTGCGCAGCACCCGAGGCACCCTCGACTCTGTGCTTTGGGGTTTGAGAAGCCCCACAATCGAGCAGCATTTACTTTAAAGATCAGCCCTCCAGCATCTCCACGATCTGCGTGGGGCCCTTTTGCTTTGTGCCACTCGACTCGCCATCCCGGCCGCTTGTCACGTGGTCAGCGGCCATCTTGGCGACGAAACCTACGATTTACACTGTGGGTCTGGTTGCTCCAGACCTGCCCTCGCTCCTGTAGAAAGGAGTACCCGCTCTGACCTTGCTGGTCCGAGTAATAAGCCTTTTTCACTTTCCCCGTGGCTTGCATTAGCCAAGGCTTGTTTGCTTCAATCGAGTTCTCGACACCGCCATCAGCTAGAGCCTTTGAGGGACAGCTCGTGATCGACTCCTGGACGTCCTTGACCTCTTCGTGTCCACGTGGCTGCAGAGAGAAGCAACACCTCATCACCTGTTTGCACCCGACTTTGCCTGGTTCCAATCTGGTTCCACGGTGGTCACTGGCCAGTGACTTTGAACACTGTCCCCTCTGCTTTCAGGTCTTCACCCCTTCAGATCCACCCTTGGATCCACCGGACACTTCTCCTTCACATCGCCTGCAGCGTCTTCAGCTTCAAGCGCCAAGAACCTGCGTGTCAAAACCCGACGCCTCTTCGACCCTGTGCACCCACTTCCTGTGGGTGAGGTAACTTTGCTCCGCCGGTGTTCCCACACTGGTGCACACCTCTAGGGTCTGTGTGTTAAGTTTTGTTCCTCTAGGTTCAGCGGAAGTGTCCTTAAACTTTAACTTTGCAACTTTTACGCACCATTGGTTAACATTGGTGCATGCGTGCGCTTTCCGCACATCTCCCGAATCCCGAGGGCCATTCCCGACTTCAGCATTGCTTGTCCTGACTGCTCCCAGCGATTCCCTAGGCCCTAGGCCTAACCACTGTTCGAGTGGCCTTTCTTATACCACTTGTTTAGTATATGGTTTGAGTGGCCACCCGCCCTCATCCATAATTGTGCAACTTGTATGTTTAAACAGTGCTTTTGATTTAACGCTTGTGCCCCTTTATTCATAAAGAATACTGGGGATTGTTTTTAGTAATAAACACATATATTTTTATAATATATACTTGTGTGGTGTCCTTTCATTTGGTATTACAGGATTGTATGTGGTAAAACAGCTCGCTTAACACGACCTCTTAAGTTAAGCCTTTAGGCTGCTTAGTCCATGCTACCCCTAGGATAGCTTGTCTAATAAGGTTGACTTACAACCAGACACCATAAGGGGATTGTTTGGTCAGGTAGTAGGTGGTTCCAGAATTGGAAACATCCCCTACCAGGCCAACTTCTCACATCCCCCAACAAAAACTGGTATGTCAGTAAGCGACCCCTGAGCTCTGCTTGCTTCTGTAGCACCCTCCCCTAGAAAGATCGGGTGACTAGGATGGCCACCCCTGCTGATTTTGTGGTGTTGGAGGAGAACAACTGGATGGGGAATGCCCTAGCCTTCAATCTGTGATGATCTTTGGAGAGGAGGTGGGTCTCTTGGAGTAAGCATATATCCGCCTTAGAATGCTCAAGGTAATGTAGTATAGCCCTGCGATTGATTGGGTTGTTCAGGCCGCGCACGTTAAGGGTAAGGACTTTAAGAGAATTGTGCGCCATAAGAGATCTGGGATCGAGGAAAAACGCAATGCATGGCGCTGGGCATGTTGTGCAGCCACTAACCTATTAAGGTGGAAGGGAACGTAAAGTGGCCGGCGGTATAGAACAGAACAGTTCGTTAAGGGCACCCAGGGGAGGTGGACGAGGAAACCCAAACCCAACATAAAAAAAAACCCAGACAGTTCCAGTAGCACTAATGTCTCAGCCAACAACAAAAAGTTCAAAAATGCAGGAAAAGCCCAGTCTCTAGGGTATAGTCCACCAACCCGGAGGAGCCGGGCAGTCGTTGAGTGAGGGCTCATAACGTGACCAAGGGGAGAGGACCAGGTCCCCCCGCCATCCGCCAGAAATCAGAGTATCGCAGCAAGGGTACATAATGGCAAGTGTCTTACTCTGTGCCAGGTTTCGTTCTGTCCAGGGCATCGGCTGCGGAGGCGAGGGCCTCCTGTTGCCCCCTCACAACATCTGCCTTATTCGGCTTTCGGACTCACCGCCTCCAACTATGGTTATGCCATCCTGAGGGTGTGATCTCGGGCCCAGGGCTGCCGTTGTGCCTATCATCGTCCTCATCATCCGGCACCGTCCGGCCCAGCAGCTGACAGGACTCTGTGAGAGAGCGCATCTGGTGAAGCTTGCCATCAAAGCGGAAGATGAGACGGAATGGGTGCCCCCAGGAGTAGGTGATGTTGTGTTGTCTAAGGTGGTCCGTCACCAGGCGGAATTGCCTGCGGCGCTTTAGGGTGACTAGGGCTAGGTCCTGGTACAGCACAGGAGAGTGACCTTGATAGGAGAGAGGGTGGAGGGTTCTCGCCTTTGTCAGAATGGCTTCCTTGGTTTTGAAGTCCTGCAGGCATACTAAAATGTCCGCCGGGGTGTTGTTGGGCGCCCCCGGGGGTCCGACTCTGTGTGCTCTATCTAAGACAATTTCCACATCCTGAGCAACAGCCACGATATGGCGGAAGAGGCCCTGTGTGAAGGCAAAGAGATCTTTGGTATCTTCCGTCATCTTTACCCCTGGGATCCGGATGTTGTGTCGACGTGATCTGTTCTCGAGGTCCTCCACGTGCGTTTGGAGATCCAGCTATTGATCTTGGAGCCTCAGTATCTCCTGTTGGAGCATTATCACCTCCATCGTGGTGGAGTCGTGCTTGGTATCCAGCGTTGCGACCCGCTCCCCCACCTCATCTACGTCTCTGCGTATTTCCCACATCTCAGCCTTCAGATCCGTCTTCACTGTCAGTATGTCAGCCCTGAGAGTGTTGAAGAGCGATTTTAGGAATGCCTTAGTGATAGGCTCCAATCCGGCCCAGCTCCACAGGTCCAGGTGTCGCAAGGGGTGTTGTGCTCCCAATCTCCGGCTCCACGGGTTCCACGGGTCCGCGACTAGGAATGCGGCCCCCGCCGTGCAGCAGATGGCCGAGGCGGGCAGAGGCCGCGGTGTTGAGAGCTGGCCTCTGCGGTCTCCGTCACGGGCTGCCCCTGTTGTTAGGCTTCTGCCACGTTGGTGATGCAGCCGCTGGACTCGGATCTCTTCGGCCCGTATTTGGCCCCCGCTGCCAGTCATCAGTCCACCGACGGTAGGTAGGGACAGACGGGTCTCCGCCACCGATTTTGGCGCTTCCCAGCTGTCGTAGGAGCGAATCATCCTGCCTCGCCACCATCTTGGCCACGCCCATGCCTAAATATTTAAAGCCATGTAGTACCACAAGAACTGTGCACCTAGAGTGCAGCCGCAGGGTCCCTGATTCCAGCAGGAATATTAAGGACTTCTTCCAATTGATCTTCTATCCTGAATAATCTCTAAATATGGTAAAAATGTGTAGGATTCGTTCACTCGAGAAGGCTGAATACGTGTCCTACAGCAAAACGTCAACGTAGAGGGAGATTCTTGCATCCCACTCCTGATCAACTGGAATACACCATATGAGAGGTCCTGGCGAACCCACGCACGTGTGAAGAGCATAGGAGGCAAGGAGCATCCATGTCGGACGGCAAAGACTCGGGAGACTGTATTATTGACGTGCATTCACGCTAGAGGGGCCACATACAAGAGCTTAACAGCAGCGCCGCTGGTTCAGCAAAGGAATCCCCGGTTGCATGTGGTACTCCATTAAGGTGTCGGAGAGTTAAGCGCGTTCCCTGGTGTGACATAAAGCCCGGTTGATCAGGATGAACCACTGTTGTAATTAATATCCGCAGGCAGATCGCCAGGGCTTACGCAAGGACCTTAGTCTCAAAATTAAGCAGGTAGAGAGGTCTAGAAGACCCAAACTCAGTTGCTGGTTCGTCCTTTTTTGGGATGACCACCACCTCAGACATTCTTTGGTCCTCTGGGAGACACCCTTATTTTCAGGCAGTCTGAAACCTACACTGGAGGTACTCCCTGAATTTATCCATCATGCTTGTATATAATTCTAACGGGAGCTCATTAGGCCTTGTTGCTTGTCCTGTTTTCAAGGTTCTTATTGTCTTATTTATTTAGTCTACTGCCAGGTCTTGCTCTAGTGCGTCTCAGTCCTCATTCGTTAGCATTGGCAGGGTCAGGTCCTTCAGGAAGTCTCTCCCAGTATTTCCGGCCCCTTAATGTCCGTGTCCGCAAGGATCACTGGCTTGAATTCATCCTATAGCACGAAAGCTGATTCAGCAGGCCGCCCGTTCTCCTTAAAATAGAAGTCTGCTCGATCTCTCAAACGAGCTTTGTACGCCTGGTCTTTTAAACATCATGGATCAACACTTGGGGGTAGGATGAAGTCCACAACCAGACCATCGAGTTTCACCTCCACCAGCGAATGGTCTGTGATTCCCACTGCTATGTGCGTAGCGGCTCTAAAATCATCTTTATGGACTGTCTGGGTGAAAAGATAGTGTAGGCATGCCAGACTACCATGTGCTGCAGACCGGTGCGTCCGGTTCTGATCCCCTCTTCCCCTCAAGGGGCATTTAGGAGTATCATGAATATAGTATAGGTGCAGTTCTGTCACTCCAGTCACCCCAATGCGTATATGCTCTGTCGTAAGCGTCTTACCCTTTCACAGGATGAGTCAGTCTTGTCTGGGTCTCTTTCCTGTTTCCCGACACTTGACTGGCACGCCCCAAGACTCGAGAGAGCAGTGACCCACCAGCAGGCTTTTGTGGAGTGCTTTTGTCCTGGATGTAGGGCTGTATTCAGTCAGAAATTTCAGCAGCTAAAAGCCCAACACGGGCTCTCCAGGAAGTCAGTAGATTCAGACCCTGTTGTGTTAGGAATTTGACAAGTGCAACCTTGAACGGGGATGTTGGCAGCACACAATCGTCCTACTGGGCCTCAACAATCACGTTGTCGTAAAGTTTTATTTTCTGCCTTGAACTGTTGGGAGAGTATTGGCGGAGCGGGGTCCCTCAGACTAGCTGGTCCTGCTGGATGGCTTGCCGGCCCACCCTACAGATGAAAGGGATGTGTCTGACCTTGCTTCTTCCAGGACAGCCTTGTCCTCCTGCTGGATAGTCAAACTCCCTTCCCTTTCTCACCAGACAGGCAGGCTTCTAGGCACAGTTCTAGGCTCTGCAGGACAGGTACACAGCTTCTCCATTAAGTAATTCAGCCTGCAGGTGATGTCTCTTCAACTTAGATAAACTGTCAGGCTCTCACCATCCCTGGTGGTACAGCAGGCACCTGAGTACTTTGTAGAGCACATTATTACTTGGTAACAGGGGACTTTGAACTAGAGTATAAAAGAGGGTTAGATGGTCCCACTGTATACACAACTGGCAGGCAGGAGATGCTGTTTATTCTATCGCGGTTTACTCTGTCGCGGTTTACTCTGTCGCGGTTTACTCTGTCGCACTCTCACATTGCATTTATGCTACGCACACCAACACCCTAAACACGCACTTGATGTTAGCGCAAAGTCTGGGCACAGGTATAGAAATGGAGCATTACATGGGTGTGTCAGCAGGACGCCACTCCACTGACCATGATGCAAAGATCTCATCAGGCTATTGATCCTTACAACAGGGTGCATTGCCACCACCGCTCTAGCTGTTAAACCCATGACAGTCCTCTGCCTTAAATATAGGCACACTTGGTGTGACCCTCCAGGTCACAGGACCGTTCCAAGACCTCTCATAGTCCCTTGTTAGAAGTTGCACAGTACTGAAGTGGCAGAAAAATCTCATGTAATTGTTTTTTGGTAGATTTACCCCAGTAACGTGCAGTCACAAGTTTGGCGCCATGGACTGGGTAGTTGCCACGAGGAACAGATTCTCCTGCCTGTCAAACCACATGCCATTCACTATTTCATAGTGTTTTTCTTCTTTTATTTACCACTTGTTTTAAGCAGGTGGTAGATATATGCATGTGGTTGGTTGGGGGGATATGGGTGAAGCATTGGAGGGAAGTGGAAAGCCTTTTCTAACAGAGGGAAGAATTGTGGGTTTCCCCCAGTTAGTACAAAATACAGGATAATTCTTGGCTGCTTCTGCTGCACCCAGAGTCTTGTGCGTCTTTTCAGTCTAATTTTCCGGTCTGGAAAAAAATGGTGTCCTGTTTTTCTACACCTGATACATCCAGGTGCAGAAAAACCTAACAACTGATTTTTTCTTTTTTGTAAAACCTTTTTATTGATTTTTGTTAATGGAAATAATGTTCACAGTACATAATAATGCGGCAAAGGTGATACAATAGTACAGACATGCCCGTTAGATGTATACAATATTCCACAGGCGCGTGGAGTAGGGGCATGGGCCGCTTAGAACTGATGTAGCTAGAGCGCAAGGAGAATTTGGGGGAAAGAAACAGGGGGACTATGTGTGGGATGAGGGAACTTGGTAAAGAGAGCAGTGTCCCTGCGAAGGGAGGGAGAGAGGAGAGAGAAAAGAGAAAGCCCCGGAGGGGAATTAACTAACTGGGGAGGAGGGGGAGGGGGGGGGGGAGGGATGTGACTGAGCCAAGGGAGTAGAGCAGGCGAATTGCACTGAGCGCATCTACGGAGTAAAAAAATCGTGGGGGGGAAGAGTGGGGTAGAACGGAGCGAAGGCCGGAGGGGTGGATTCGGAAATGGGGGGGGGGTGCGGGGGGGCATGTCGATTACTCCCTATGAGGGCATCGATGCCGTCCGGGGCGCGGGGCGTGTTGGGAGGGGCTTGGGGTATCACGCTGGTGATCTGACAGAGATTCGTGGGATAGGGTGGCCCATTCTAGGGAGATAGGACGCTTGCGCTGACCTTTAGCTTCCTCCTCCCGAAGGGCATCCTCTTCCGCTGCAGTCCACTTTCTCACTGCGCCCGCCCACGTCTCTAGTGAGGGTCCAGCTGGCGCGCCATTGCATGGCTATGTTCCTTTTGGCTAGAAGCAAGGATAGCGCAGCATATCTGAACTGCACCTTGAGTGTTTTTTGGCCTGCGGAATGTCCCCAGGGCGACTGCCTCCCAGGAATGCAGGTCGGTGAGGCCTGTGAGGGTGCTAATGGAGTCAAGTATGGCTGACAAGTAGGGCTGAAGGGTTGGGCAGTCCTAGAACATGTCGTGGAAGTGTGCGTACGGGGAGTGACATCTGGGGCATAAGAACTGAGTGTCAGGATAGAAACGCTGGAAGCGTGCCGGGGTCTGGTAAGCCCTATGTAAAATGTAGTATTGTATGTTTTTGAACCACGTGTTTCTCTACACCTTCTTTGGGAATTCCAGCGCTCTGTCCCACTCCCGGTCATGTAATTGTCTCCCAATCTCGTCCTCCCACACCGTCCTAAGAGTGAGTAGCGGCTTGTGTGTAAGTTCCCGGATGGACTTGTACAACCAAGTGACTAGGTGTCTTCCGCTCCCCATGTAGAGGATAGTGTGTATTACGGGGTGTGTTGCGGGCTCACTGACCGTTAGATCACCATGTGGGCGATAGCCGTCGATGTGTTGGGGATGTGTCAGGAACTGCCCTGGGGGGAGGCCAAGGTCCTCCATAAGTTGTGCGAACGGGCGAAGCTGGCCCTCCTCAAATAGTGCCTCCGCCTCCGTGACCTCCGAGTCCGTCCATGTGCCTACCATGGCGCTCGTAAAGTAGGAGACGCCCCGTGGCCACCCCGCTAGTGGCAGCCGTGGGGGGTAGCAAGTCGTCCTCGTTGCCATGCGGTGAATTCGCAACATACATTGGCGGGCCACGGACACCTGCAAGGGGTAGGTCCGGCAGGGTTTGATGCCAGCGAGCAGCAGCCGACAGAGTTCCGGGATGGGGCCGTGCGCTGTATGAGTCTCCCCAGAATGTCTTCCCGCCGTCCAATACGAGAGCCATTGAAGTTGCGCTGCTAGGAAGTGCGATTCGAAGTCTGGGGCACCCAGGCCCCCCTGTGTGGTGGATAGTCGAAGTTTGGCGAGGGCTATTCTATGCCGACCATTTCCCCATATAAGGGTGCGGCGCAACGAGTCCAGTTCGCGGAAAAAACGTCTGAGAGGCACGACCGGGAGGTTGGTGAAATAATACAGTAAGCGAGGGACAATGATAATTTTTGCCAGGGCTACTCGCCCGATGGGGGCTAGTGGAAGGTGTTTCCAGAAGCCCACCGAGGCGCGGATGCCAGCGAGAACCTTGCCATGATTGCCCTCAAAGATGTCGGCGGGTGAACGATACAGGCGAATCCCCAGATAACGGGGGTAAACAACCTAACAACTGATAATCAGGTGGAATAAAATTAACACATGAAAGTACGCCTTAATTTAAGTGCCCTTGATTCATACTGTGGACCATAGTTGAGGGATAGGTCTAGGCATAGTCCTTGCAACATACAATAGATTTGCGTGCGGCAGAGGCCAGAACTCAAAAGTCAGGATACCAGATACAAGTAGTTGGTAACTCAGGGCAGGGGAAAACACCTGTTGTCCGTGGAGAGGAAATTCCCATCTCAAAAATCTACATTAAAAATTAATTAATAGTATTCTTTTTTAAATATCTGTTTGGTGCCAGTCCATATGACTTTAATTTCTGCTTTGGGATTCTATGTTACAAGTCCATAGGGTACATGTATCCTTTGTGAGCATAATAAAATGTTGGAATTTCTACAAATCCTCACTCCTACGTCCAAGTACTCTCAGGCTACCATTCTACACTCTGCTCTGTCTGAAGAACAGGTCAACATTTTCAAAATTCTGCAATTCTGCATTGATATGGCTTGTAAATTATTTTTGGGGAAATTTACATGTATTATGTATTAACTATTTAATTTTAATACTACAGGTGATTGAAATTACGGACGAAGAAAGCAAGATTTAACACCAGGCAACTGAATGTTAGTGCCATAAGAAGGATTATTTTGAAAAACTGAAGGACATCCAGCATTCTAAGTTTAAACAATTTCCAAAATCTAGGTGTGGGGAGGAAGTATGAGCTGAGGAAAGTACTATACCTGTAAGTGAAGTCTCTAATTTTGCATTTCATTAACCCAGAGCAAAGTCATATCTGTGCACACAGCATCAGAAATAATCCCAGAAAGACCAAGCACAACATCCTCATCTGAAATATTATCAGAAAGACAAATTGCCTCAGCATGACAGAATAACGTTCATCTAAAGCACGCATGATCTAAAGCATCATGTAATTCCAGAGAGGAAGCACACACTGCATAAAAGAAAGATATAACTAAATGTTTCTTCTGCAAACCATCAAAGAAAAGACACTGAAAGAAGACTTCGAAGCTGACACGTTAACAACCAAAAGATTGGAAAATCACCTTCGTTCAACAACCGTTTTTAACCAGTTACACAAGTTTGAGACTATCTGCCTCGGGATATAACACCTCGACCCACTCTGCTCACTCTGGCGAAAACCTTAAAAATCCACCACTTTATTGTTTTCATGACCATCTCAGATTGTTTCCTTTTTAATGTGTACTGCTCTGAAATTCTATGTAAATCACCTAAACATTCTGTTGTGCAGGAGTGATATGTAAAAACTGATTAAATGAGCACCGTTGCGCTATAGCTAATGTAAATAAATCCTCATCTTCAGAACTACACCTTACACCAAACATAGAAAGGGTAAAATTAACTGATGTTCTGTGACTGGTGAGCCACAATAGTACTGTGCATGTTCTAATGTTCTCAGTTACTGCCATTACGCCAGTGCAAAAAGGTACGTCTCAGTTTAATCATTAAATATCAGACTAACACCTTATCCCTGCATTGCTAAGAACCTATACAAATAGATTTGAGAAAAACTTCAGTCACAAAATAAGTTGCTGCCGGAGAGGCTGTAACCAAAAGACTATTATCTGCTAGAAACATTTCGACAGGTGTTACAGGGCTGCATCCAGACATATTTTGCTCAATTCAAGTGTTAAGAAGATTACACACAATTTCTTTTAGAGATAAATACTGTACATTATCTAAACAAGCCCGACTCTAAAATCGAGTTCACTCGTACCGTGGCATATAAGCAAGAGAAAACTAAATGTAACTCTAGGAATACACCTTATAAAAACACGTGCTGTGAGAACAAATTCAGTGTTCAAACCCGCCTCAATCAAAGCAAAATAACCCAAGTTGGAGAAATAAGTTACCTGTGCCAAAAAAGATTCAGCCATCAATCTCATCTCACTGAATTTGAGAGAATGCACACTGGGAAAAACCTCTCTCAGTGCTCTGAATGCCAAAAAAGTTTCAGCAGTAAATATTATCTCACTGAGCATATAAGAATCCACACTGGGGAAAAACCTTATCAGTGCTCTGAATGCCAAAAATGTTTCAGCCATAAATATAGTCTCACTGCGCATGTGAGAATCCACACTGGGGAAAAGCATCAGTGCTCTGAATGCCCAAAAAGTTTCAGCTGTAAATCTCATCTCACTGAACATATGAGAATCCACACTGGGGAAAAACCTTATCAGTGCTCTGAATGCCAGGAAAGGTTTAGTATCAAAGCGTTTCTTTATCGACATGCATTAACCCACTGTGTGGAAAAACCTTACCAGTGCTCTGAATGCCAAAAAAGTTTCAGCTGTAAATCTAGTCTCACTGAACATATGAGAATCCACACTGGGAAAAACCTCTCTCAGTGCTCAGTGTGCCCAAAAAGTTTCAGCAGTAAATCTTATCTCACTGAGCATATGAGAATCCACACTGGGAAAAACCTCTCTCAGTGCTCAGTGTGCCCAAAAAGTTTCAGCAGTAAATCTTATCTCACTGAGCATATGAGAATCCACACTGGGGAAAAACCTTATCAGTGCTCTGAATGCCAGAAAAGGTTTAGTATCAAACGGAGTCTATATCGACATGCATTAACCCACTCTGTGGAAAACCCTTATCAGTGCTCTGAATGCCCAAAACATTTCAAACTTAAATCACTTCTAACTGCACATTTGAGATTCCACACTGGGGAAAAACCTTATCAGTGCTCTGAATGCCAGAAATGTTTCATTGACAGAAACAGGCTCACGGTGCACATAAAAACCCACACTGGGGAAAAACCTTATCAGTGCTCTGAATGCCCGAAATTTTTCTGTTTCAAAGGACTACTCACTAAACATACTAGGACCCACACTGGGGAAAAACCTTATCAGTGCATTGAATGTGACAAATGTTTCAGTGATAAAAACCGTCTCACTCATCATATAAGAACCCACACTGGGGAAAAACCTTATCAGTGCTCTGAATGCCAGAAATGTTTCTATGACAAAAGAAGACTCACTAAACATACTTGGACCCACACTGGGAAAAATCCTTATCAGTGCACTGAATGCAAGAAATGTTTCAGTGAAAAACGCAGTCTCACTCAGCATATAAGAACCCACACTGGAGAAAAACCTTATCAGTGCTCTGAATGCCACAAGTGTTTCAGCCGTAAATCTGGTCTCACTGCACATGTGAGAATCCACACTGGGGGAGAAACACCAGTGCTCTTTATTTTTTGACCATTTCCGTCTGTATTTATCCATATTTATTTTTTGGGCATTTTTTCTGTATTTATCCACATTTATTTTTGCCACACGCAAAAAACGCCACTACAGCTAGTATTTTTCCGCATTTATTTAAATTGACAATGCACGCCAGTGTCGGGTTGTTATTGGGCAACACAATACATTCATCTGAAAACGTTGCCATTGTAGTACAAGCACATGTGCATTTCAAGAGACTTTGCAGACATTGAGGCTCTTTCTGGCTTGTAACGTACCGGTTGCTACCTCATCTTGTATCTTGGTTACTGGAGTTACTTGCACAATTGTCACTTTTTCCTCATGTAACGTAACATTTGCTCTTGTAATGTTACTGTTCCTATTGTGAAGCGCTCTGACACCCTCGGGTAAAGTCTGCGCTATATAAAAACGCATAAATAAATAAATGCCTTGACAGGGGCCTAAACGCAACGAGAGAACTGCATCTCCTAAAATGGGAATTGCAGCCTGCAGTTCTGTTTCTCGAGAGGCCTAAGCCTAAGGTAGTACTTCCTCTCCCTGAGCCCACGCTGCCAGTCAACCGCCTGCATTGAATGGCTTACCAGTGGTAAATCGCCTAGATGCAGCTCAGTGCAGCCTGAATATGAATCATTCCCAGACAGCAGAGGACAAGGGGTTCTGAAAATGCTTCCCTTTATTCAAGTACAGAGAAACCGACTGCTTCATCAATCAGGATTGGGTCTTTTTCAAGTCACGGCAAAGAACTACTAGTTGGAATTATGTGATTACATGGCTGCTTCACTTTCTGCATAGTTATGAATTTTGCCACATTATCCAAATGATCCATCATCGATACATGATCTGTTGATTCTAATAACATTTTTGTTTAAAGCACATTTCCCAGGCAATGGATGCAGATGAAGCATAAGGTCACAAAGGGGGATCAGCTCCAGCTTCTGGTGATTAATGGAGCAATGAGGCATTAATTGAAGAAACTTGAAAAAAAGAAAGCTAAAGTGTGTCATTTGTTCGATATCGCTTCTGTGTAGGCTTGGTTTCTAAGCGCTGTTAATATATCTCACAAATCCTACCCATATCACGTTGATAGTTAAGTTGTGCCGTTTTAGGTTGTTTACAAAGGAACGTTTACTTTGTTTTTGCATCACAGTAACTAAGATGACTCTGTAAGGGGATGCGAACAGCTGGTGCTACGTGGGTGGGGGCGGGAGGGCCGGAGCCCGAGGCTGTAGAGGTCAGAGAGAGGCAGGAGCGGCTTTTAAGGGAATCGATCTGGATTCTGACAAAAACATTTTTTAAAACACATTTCCCAGGCAATGGATGCAGATGAAGCATAAGGTTTACAAAGGAACGTTTACTTTTTTGCATCACAGTAACTAAGATGACTCTGTAAGGGGATGAGAACAGCTGGTGCTGCGTGGGTGGGGGCGGGAGGGCAGGAGCCCGAGGCTGCAGAGGGCAGAGAGAGGCAGGAGCGGCTTTTAAGGGCACATACACGTACCCACAAAGTGCAAATAGAAGGAGCTGGAGCTGGCGCAGGCTAACGGCGGAGGAGCTGGTGGTATTAGCACGCCCGCACTGTGATGCTTGTAAACAACCGGGATTGGCTCAGGGTCACTTGAAGACCCTGAGCCAATAGGTCAACAGTACGTCACTGAAAGGATTCCACGTCACTGGAAGGAATCCCCAGAATCTGAGCAGGGCACGGCAACTCTGAACAAAGGCTGCAGCGCGGCAAAATGTACTTTTTTATTTGTATTTTTCTGCTTCTACATACAAATACAGACAAAGGAAAAAAATATTTCCGTCTGTATTTATATGTGTAAATACGGAAAACCGGGAGCCCTATACATAATATACAACAGCAGGAAAACATAACAAACCAGTTACTTGCCTTCGGTAACGCTCTTTCTGGTGGATACTCCTTTACCTGGAGATTCCTTACCTTGTGAATATTCCCCACACGCCAGAGTGGATCCTCAAACTTTAAAGCAGTCCTGCTGCACGCAGTAGGAGACATCATGCAGCTCAGTGTCGCCGTCATTCTGCTCCAGAAGTGACAAGCGTAGACGTATAAAAGCACTTCCCATGTGCACTGTGAACAACTACAGAGGTCTGAGTTCATTATCTCACAGGTCTGTATCACATATGCAGGCCCTGGGCAGATATTAATTCACCATTTTTATGAAGATTAGAATTCAGATGAGGCCTTTTCATTTCCAAAAATTCTGATTGTGTTCTCAGCAGCAAGTGTATATATAACACGTTGAGTGATGACTGCGCAGTGCTTAAGATGAAAGTGATTTGATGATAAAACAGTACGATCCACATTTTGCACACAGAAACAGGGGTGCAAATGCTTTTGCACAATACAAGTTAAGCAAAGGCGATTCATAGAAGATATAATGTATATGAAATAATCCCTGTATAGTCAATGTTTCAACCGTTCCATTTAATTACCATGGTCTCATCAGGACGGTAGATCCCCGCCTCTCCGATATGCTTCTCAACCATATTCAATACAACCGAGTAAGGATTCTTCTGTATCTCTGGGCAGCGTACCAGGGAGGAAGTTAAATTCAACTAAGCAGTTCCAGCGCCCGTTCGTCAGACCAAACAACTGCAGCCTGTGAATCCTCGGCTCGCTGTCAAACAAGTTCAAGTGTGACTCTTCCTGATGAGACCATCGTCATTGACTGTCTTGTCTATGAGAAGTTGCACCAGCCATCCTGTGATGGTGGGCAGGAAGACATTCACCGCTAAGTGAAATGCTCGCAACTCCAACAGCTTGATGTGGAGTTGGGTCTCTGCCGGTGACGAGGGTTCCCTAATCTCTGTCTCCCATATGGCCTTCCCATCCCAGAAGTGATACATCCGTCGCCATTGTTAAGTCTGGGTGGAATAGAGAGAGGGGTCTGCCACTGGTATAATCTAATTCACTGGAGAAAATGTTGGATATTGCCTATAATAGAATGAGTCAGTGTCTGGAAGGACACAAAGAGGTTTTGCAGCTGCACCAGTTGTAAGGCAGGTCACTCAGTGGCATGATGTCCTGGACGTTGCCTTTGTGTGCTATGGCCATGAAAGAACTAAGAGACCTGTTGGGTTTGTAGCAGGGTCTGGTGCTGGCAGAGTTGCAAAACCCTACTGTAGCCAAAAGGGGACGAGATTTGTGATGAAATTGCGTGGCGGAGGCAGACAGACCAAAGGAATCTGCCTGGGGCCTAGTCCACTTCTTGCTTAAAAGGCGAGAGCCATCGAATAGCTTGTCCATTAACGATGCTCGGGTTTCTTTAGAGAACAATATAGACATAATCTTGGCAATGCACTGTAGTTCTACACTCATGCCAATCGCCTGACCCAAGCAATAGGCTATGTCCAAGTCACAACATAGTACAAACTTTGCTGCAACACATCTATCCTGAATAGCTTGTGTTCGCCTGCAGAATTTGGGCCACTGTTTCCCACAGGGCATGATTATATTTGGGAGCATTGTCATTGAGACCCTCCAGGATTTAGCGATGTGCCCAAAAAATCGCCAGTTTTGTAACAAGTCTGCATTTTTCAAAAAAATGCCAGTGAATGCTACCTCGTCCCTGCATTGATCCAGCGCTCGCCAATGGGCCAATAAAAGGAGGAGTCTCAGCAGCAGGCAAGGGATGTGTTCTTTGTTTATTTACTCCTCACCGGCCTGCCTGCTGTTTTGCATTCATCTGGAGGGCTTCGGACTCCACCACCAGAGAGTAGGACCTCATATTGCACATTGTTACCAGTCAGTTTGTCAATTAGGGCCTTTTAGATTGAAGACTAACCATCTGTCTGCGCCTTCCACGCCATGGTACTCCTATTATCTCAATAAATGTAAAAGAAAATGTAGGCACCAATAGCAATTTTGGAGGAAGAGTTACAGCCTACTGTTCAACACAGTTAAATCACTTTCATCCTTTGGTTATAAAAATTTAGCAACTCCCAGCCAAAAAGCTGTGATGAACTAGCCATATTACTTTTTCCAAAGTTAATAAAATATTCCTGGATTTTAAGATAACACCAGATCATCTTCAGGGACAGATATAGTGGAGTAACGTACGGTGAATAAACTAACTTACCATTTCCTGGTAATGAGTACATTCACCCCACTTTCTGAAGAGAAAGTATCTAATCTTATTAGCACTATGAAATGTGGAGCCCTGCAGATTCTTGCCCTCCATCCGGTTTCAGCGACCATTTCTGCTCATCTCACTTTGTTATTACAATGGTGCTCAAGTCCGTCTTTTTTCCAGATGCTTAGAAAAAGCATCGCTTTTGCCACTTCTAAAGACTCCTTCCCTCGATCCCTCAGATGTAAAGAACTACAGACCCAGATTGGTCCTTCCTCTTCCTGATGAAATTTTAGAAATGGCCATGAATCAGGAGATCACCGCCTTCTTTCAACATACCAACTGTCTGGATCCTGCTCAACATGGGTTTAGACCCTACTGCTGTACAGAGTCGACCTTATCAGCAGTAGCTGAAGAGATCAGATCCATTGTGGATAGAGGAGATAAATGCAGCCTTGATCCTATTGGATCTTTAGGACACCTCCAAAATGGCCTAAATCAATCAATTTAATTGAAATTCAAGTTTATCATTTGAATCCTGTTGTTGGAAAAGATGTGATTTTGAACTCCATTAGGCGGGTCCTTTCCAGAAAGCATTCAGGTTGTAATCATGAGTCAAATAATGCTGAGGAGGTTAAAATATTCAAATTGAATTCTAATTACACATGAAATGTTCATTGTTCAATATATTTATCTTAGTATTTTAATGTACGGACTTTATTGCTTAAGGAAAATATTAGTATTTGTTTTTCTATATGTAGGAAGCATTACATTAATGAAATCACTGTATCCCCACCTTCTTTGTTTCCTTTCCTGTTCTTTATGAACGTTTCTATTGTTGAACTTTAAAGACTGCCCGAAATTAAGAATTGTGCTCTACATAACTTTTCTGTGTTACAGTTTGTTGATTTTTATGTACTACTTGTGTCTCTTATGTGTATGGCAACTGATGTTTTGCTTTAATAATCAGCTTATGTTTATTAGGTTTTATTATTCAATAAAATGTTTCAAACACAACAAATGGTAGTTGATTTGTATTTACAACTGCAGCATTTTTATTGTATGGGCACTTTCAAAGGGGCCAAAAATATGGTCTGCGGGTTGACGGAATACCACATTGGCATCAGCAGGGAGAGGTTTGGGCAGGTGATTGGGGGTACATGTTAAGTTGGAATTAGGGGGAACAACGGATTTACATTGTGTGGACTGAGACTCCTGGAGTTATTGTGAGGGATACCATGCTACCCTGTAAATGAATCCCCTAGTGATTATTATCACGGTGAAGTTCCCTCAGAAATAAAATGATGTTACTGTCAATGCCAATGGAGGACATCAACTGCCACAGCTTGGACCTATCAACACAGTCGAATGCTGAGAACTGGTCCAGGAAGGCTAGGTATATGGGACTGGAACGAGCCACGGTGTATTTGTTCAGAACCATGTACAGGTTTAAACACTGTTCCACAGTGGAACGACCTGGGCAAATGCCGTTTTGGATATCGGATAAAAAGTTGTTTTCCTCAACCCATGATACAAGTGTGTCAAGTACCATGCGGCCCAACATTCTTCACCACAGAGTCCAGCAGAGAAATGGGCCTATAACAATAGGTACTGTCCCGTTATCCTTTTTTAAATGCCGGGACTAGAATCGATCAAGCCCAAGAATTTGTGCGGCCAATCTGGACTGCAGTATTGATAACAGCTGTGAGGACAGGCAGCCAGGTTTTTAAGTGGGCGATGTAGAGATCTGTTGGGATCCCATCTGGCGTGGGGGCCTTGTTTTTAGATAGACCCAGAATACCGGCACTCACCTCTTGCATGGTGAAAATAAGTTCCGACTTGCCTTCCACCCTTTCTTGCCCCTCAATTGGAGGGGTATCCAACTGGAATATACCCTCGAAATTATGTACCCAATCGTCCTCTGTGATTTGGG
Organism: Lissotriton helveticus; assembly: GCF_964261635.1. Taxonomy (NCBI): domain Eukaryota; kingdom Metazoa; phylum Chordata; class Amphibia; order Caudata; family Salamandridae; genus Lissotriton; species Lissotriton helveticus. The sequence goes on from NC_136058.1 coordinate 429,375,999, forward strand.
CATCCAGTAAATTAGCATTATTTCCAGATAGAAATGGGCTGTTAATAATGCCCCAGAACTTTGAGCTATTACGCAGTGTACTAGCCTCCACCAAATTGATCCAGGCCTCCTCCTTCAGGACAGACTCGCGAGTTGCTAGAGCAGCCTTATATGCTCTTCGTAGTCCGTTGACTGCCACCCGGTCTCGGGGCTTAACACCCAAGGCCTGTCTCAGGTTCCTGGAAGCCTGGGAGCACGCAGAGTCAAACCATCTTGGACCTGGTTGTTAACAGGCCCCGTAGAAAGTTCCTTATGACAGTAGACATGGATCCAAATGCACCCATGATGTCGGGAGCACTTGCTTCATCATCGAGGCTGGTGGCAAACTCGCTGTGACAGTGAGTTAAAAGGGACTCGTGGAGTAGCTCTGGGACAATACACCCCCACTTTACGCTCCTTCCCGCTTCCACCTCGTTAAGGGGGACACTAGCCCCCCGCCCATCTTGGTTTGTCCTAGTGTTAGGGTCCAGCAAGTTGAGACACAAATGGGGTTGTGGTCACTGCATTCACTCGCCTGCACAGAAAAATCGGTAACCAGAGAGTAAAAGGGGGTATATACAAAGGTGAAATCAATAAAGGTCTCACACCCTCTCCAAATAAAGATGGGAGTAATGTATGTTTTCCCCGGAGGCAGCTTATTTATTACAGATGTTAGATCAAATTCAAGCAAGATGGAGTTAAGCTCAACACCCTTGGGAGTATGTTCCATGTGTAAGCCTGCTTGTCGTGCACAGCCCATAGCTTCCACTCCTCCTTGCATGATGTCCCTACAAATGAGTGTTAAAATCCCCTGTTAAAAAAATGTAGTGATAACTCTGACCTTTCAAGATGCTATGCTGAAGTACAGACCCCAGCAGAGTTATATTTCCCTCATCCGGGTGTGTAACTCCAGCGTTGAAGAAGTTACCAGAGCAGCTTGCTCCTTCCACTGGGCAACATCACATGTAAATTGAGAGAGACATACAATGAGGTATTGTAAGAAACTGGATCTGTATACTGCACCAAAGTGAGGTATAGTGTGTATAGAGTCCAAGGGTCTCCAGAGGTAGGCAGAGGTTAAAGTTAGATAGAACCTTACTCTCTAAAGTGGTAGCTTGGTTGAGCAGTGAGGCAGTATAAGAGGACAGTGTTAAGCATTTGATGTTCACACTCAGTCAGCAAATGAATTCACACACTCAAGAACTGAACTCTAGGCCAATTGTTTTTGTATAAAAAAATATAAGGTTGTTTTATTTCTAGAACCAAGCAAGCCTGGCACAGGTAAGCATAAAAATACTTTACGGTAATCATTTACTTGTATGAACACAGTTCAAGTATGCAGTAGAAATTGCACTTTGTTTGATTTACAGGGGAGAAGTAGTATGCAACACTTAGCAAATACAGTACATTGATATGAATAGGCTTTTTCACTAAATTGCAGGTAAGTAACTTTTTGCTTTACTTTTCTAACTCAGTGCTAGATACCTAGATTCAGCACTGGTACATTTCCTAGAAACAGCTAAGTTATTACGTTTTGGTTATTCGCATGATTTTTAAAGAATATTTTCAGTTTTCAAAACTCCACACTTGGAAACTTTTTGGAGCAATACATGGAAATGAATGGGCTTCTACAATAAATTGCAGGTAAGTTACTTTTCGTGTTACTTTTCTAACTCAGTGCTGGATACCTAGATTCCGTCCATCATCTCCTTTTGTATCGCTTTGTTTGCCCTAAGTTGGCAGGGTATGCTCAGACGTGAGTACCTTGCTCACTTTGCCACTTGATTCAAGATAGCCTGGCTGATGAGGGTTATGAACCCGAAACCGATCCCAGGATACTTGTTTCCGGTCCAGGGAAGACATATCTTGGCAGTTCGGGCTGGACTGTTCCCATGAGGCACAGGGTCAGACTGATTGGCATATGGCCATGTCTGAACTGGGGTAGCGGAGTGAGCTAAAGAATGGTGATGGATTACACCCAGATCAGTTGACTGGGGGTGAGTGTTTGGTTTGCTCAAACGCTCCGTCCATCATCCCCTTTTGTATCACGTTGGATACCTAGATTCAGCACTGGGACATTCCCTTGAAACAGGTAAGTAAACACATTTTGGTTATTTGTGCAATTAAAAAAAATATTTTTAGATTTCAAAACTCCACACTTCGAAACATTTTGGAGAAAAAGTGTCCATGTTATCCTATGAAGGGAAAACAGGTTAACGGTTCTCAGGTAAGTAATTGACTGTGGGAGTTAAGGTTCTGGGGTTAGACTCAGGGGGTCTCCCAGGGTCAGTGATGCACTGTTGTTGCACCCTCAGCGGCACTAGGACGGCTGGGTGCAGAGTGTTGAAGCCCAATGTTATCCTAGGGAGGATAGGGGGACTTCGTTTGGTGGTGGCTGGCAAGCAGGCCACAGGATTGTGGGAGCAAAGCTCCTAGGGTTTAGCTCGGGGCAAGTTGGGGACCAAAGGTGCACCCTCAGCGGCACTAGGGCGGCCGGGCACAGGGGCTGTTTTGAGGTCGGGTGCCCGGTTGATTTCAATGGAGATTCTCCGGGACAAAGAAACACTGCAGGCTTGTGGACAAGGATCTTCCAGGAGCGACCACCACTTCGAGTGGTAAGTTGGGATCTTGAAGGTTGGTTAGGCACCGCTGGGTTGGGATGTAGGGGTGTCTTTGGACGTCGGATTTTCTTACCCGCTCCGGTCACGGTAGGGGGTCCTCTTGATTGAGGCTACAGACGTCTTCTGGAGGCTTGAGGCAAGTCATGGGTCGTCGGATCTCGGGTCAGGATCGCCGTGGGGACCTCCTTGTGGTGTTTTTCCACTAGAGCTCGGGTCGGGTTGGGTGGATGTGGAGTGGGCTGGATTCTCGATTTCTGGCTCGCACCAGAAGCTGCAGTTTAAACACGTCTGGTGTTCACCGGAGAAACAGTCTTGAAAGTGAAGGCAGGCAGGTCCTCTGGGGTTTGTGAGGGTGCTGGCTGCTGGAAAGGCCGGGGTTTCGCAGGAGCAGGTTCAAGGGGAGACAGGCCTGTAGGGCTGGGGCCAAGTCAGTGGGCGTCGTCCTCTTGTTAGCTCTGCACAGCTTCTCGTCCTTCTTCTCTTCTTTTCTTGTTGTTGCTGGATCTGAGTAAGGAAGGTTCTGGCTGCCACTAAATACTAAATTTAGGGGCGTTACAGGTAGGTAAAGGGCAGGGACCAATGGGTCCCTTCCCTGGGGTGGGTACACCCCCTATTCTGTCACTCTTTAGTGGGAGGGGGGCAGGAGCCTGTCCCTGGTTGGCTGGGTCCCCCCATCCTCAAGATGGTGGGGCCTCGAGGTGGTGCTTGACCTCGCCTCCCCCACCTTAGGGGTGGAGTTGGCAGAGGTGGGCACACCTCTCTTCCGCACTTGTTTTTCCCGCCGGTTCTCCCGCCCAAAGTGGGGGGGGTAGAACCAGTGGGGACCCATTGCTGAAAGCGGCAAATGGTCTGGAGAGTCTCACAAAGGTGGCATGCCTTTGAAGCTTCCCCTTCGTGAACCCTGCCTATCCTGGGGGAGGAGGCTTGGCACCTCTTCCCAGTATGTGCATTGTTTCAGGCCTGGTCTGGTGGTGGCAGCCTAAGCAGCCGCTCAATCAGGTCACTAGGAGTTGGTCGAGTTTCAGGGGGCATCTCTAAGATGCCCTCTGTTGTACATTTTACATTAAATACCACACTGGCATCAGTGTGGGTTTAATGTGCTGAGAAGTTTTATACCAAACTTCCCAGTCTTCAGTGTAGCCATTATGGTGCTGTGGAGTTCGTAATGACAAGCTCCCAGCACCATATATTCTTAAGGGCAGCACTGCACTTACAATGCCCAGGAATAGACTTGGGCACTGTAGGGATATAGGGCTCATGCACCTGAACACTCACCACTGGCATTGGGCACCAAGCTAGAGGGGTGACTGATGTATGCCAGGGCAGTGGTTTGTGGGCATGGCACACAAGGATGTGTGCCATGTCGACTCTTCACTTTATTCTGCACCAAGTTACTTCAACAGAAACCCACTGTTCGAGGCATATGAGCTGCAGAATTCATACTCTGTGCATAGATCGCCATCTGGTGTCAGGTTTGGATGCTTGCACCTTGTTCTTGTCTTTGAAGAAGTCTTTTGTAGTCACGAGATAGGTGACTCCTCCCTTGGACGATAGTGTGCATGGGCATCGACTCCATCCTCAGATTGTTTTTTCCGCCATCGGGTTCGGATGTAACTTCTGCGCCTGGGTTCAGCACCATATCTCCAAACCTTTTCGACGTGCAAACCATCATAAAATTTGACGGTATTGTTTTTCGATCGCATGACCTTCGGCGCGCTCCTCAAATATCCCATTCCGGTCGTCGACACGGTCCGCTGGGCCTATCAACGCCATTCAGGCCTACGGCTCATGGAAAGGACTCCACACAGTGACCACCACAAGGTCTGTAATCTGGGTCTCTCGACAGAGCACAATGAGAGTAATTGCCGGGCCTGCGCCTCCTTTCGATCCAAAAAGACCATCCGTGATCGCCGGGCCCGACGACACATCATGGCGCAGCAAGCAGCTCCGGTACCGGTGAACATCTTTGATGCAGGTCCCGATGTCCCGGAGTAAGATTCTGAGGAACTGGAAATCGTGTCCGAAGCAGACCACTCCAACTCAGACCACCCATCCCTCCAGATCAACGAGTGAGTACCACTGCCGCATCCCCAACCCCACCTGCAAAAAAGAAGGCCCTGGTCAAGACTTCGCCTGTTGGCCCCAGCCGTGACCGAAAACAATGTTCAGAAGCCCCGCCCCCGGGCTCGGCTCCAAAGACAAAGGACAAGCCTTCAGGCAGCTCTTGACCGAGCAAACCGCATGTTAGTGTCCCACATGCGCCATCGGCACCGAAGTCGGGAGCGCAGCCTACTCCCAGAAAGAAATCAGCATCGACCACCCCGGCGCCGAAAGAAAAGGCATCGGATCCTAAACCAACACATTCGGAACCAAAAAAGATTTCCGCCTCCACAACGAAGCCGAAGGATCCAAAAACACCTTCCAAGGCTCCGGAGCAGAAATCCAAACCACGCTTGGACCCAAAAAGATCGACACCGAAAGCATCTACCGAAGAGGAAGAACTTTTTCGACCAGATCCTATCGCTCCGAATAAAAAAACACTCCACATAGACCCTAAAACCGGACATGTGTCTACTGTTCCACACGAGAAGAGGAGACTGTATACACCAGGCATTCCTGCAGTGCCTGTTAAGAAAAGAAATGGTGCTACTAAACCTATACAACCTTCTTCTCCTGTTCTTCCTACCAATCCTATCTCTCCTCCACACTCTCCTATACTTCCACCAAACTCACCATTACCACAGATCGATGATAATTTAGGCAATGGGGGAGGCAACAATGACCCTTTTACAGACTCTGATACCGACACAGACTTACCACAGGACGGCTGGGAAAATTATGATGACCCGGTCGACCCTCCAGACCTCCCTGATCCCCAGGCATACCCAACAAAGCCATCTCCCCCAGATGACAATATTGGCTTTAGTCAGTTGGTTAATAAGGCAGCTACATACCATGGTGTTTCAATGCATTCAGACACTTTTGAGCAGTCACTAAAGACTGCACAAACCCTGCCAATGTTAAAAGGTGTCATTAAACATGCCCCTGACATATTTAAAGACCCTGCTGTTAGGGCTAGAATTCTCAATCTGACAATTGACAACAAATATAAACCTCCTCTCAATGATCCCGCCTACATCAAAAGTCAACTCCCTTAAGATTCCCTGGTGGTAGCTAACGCTAGAAAATGGGCTAATTCTCAGACCTCTGGTGAGGCACCACCTCCGGACAAGAAGTATAAATTATTAGATGCTTCCGGCAAACGAGTTGCTGCTCAAGCAGCTAATCCCTGGTGGATAGCCAACACACAAGCATTACTTGCTAGGTATGATAGGGCTCACTATGACCAACTAGAAACCCTATTGCAACATTTACCAGATCAATACAAGACCAAGGCCAATGATCTCATCCAAATAAATTAATAACCAATGCATCAATCAAGTGTGCCCTTGATGCAGGGGAACAAGGCAGGGCCGTCCCCTTTCTCCCCTTTTGTTTGCTATCGCAATGGAACCACTTGCGGCCAGAATTTGGCAGCACCACACGGCCCGGGGGATTGGCTTCAGCTCCAGAAGCCTATTGATCTCCATGTATGCGGATGATGTTACTTTGTACATCCTCAACCCCTCCGAAAACTTGGATCCTGTGCTCCGTGAATTCATTAACTTTGGCGGTATCTCTGGTATTGCCATCAACTGGAAGAAATCTGTAATATTCCCGCTTACAGATGGTACTCCTGAGGTGGTTTCAGAATATCCGCTGCGCTGGGAAGCAGACGAAGTAAAAAACCTGGGAGTGTGGCTAAGCCATTTTCTGCAGAACATATGGGATTTAAACTTTGGGAGGGCCATGGACTGTTTGGAGACGAAAGTAGCTATAAGGTCTAAACTGCCGCTATCCATTACTGGGAGGGTGGCATTGATAAAAATGGTCATATTGCCGAAATTCCTGTATCTGTTTGCTAAGGAACTGCTCCCTCTTACGCAGCATTTTTATAAAAGCCTTAGAACACAGCTGCTGTCTTTGGTGTGGGCTGGGAGTCAGGCGAGAGTATCCTGGGATCTCCTGACGCTTCCACTCAAGCAAGGTGGCCTCGGTGCTCCTGACAAGCCACTTTATGCACTGTGTGCACAAGCACAATTCCTTCACTTCTGGGTATACCCTACCCTTTATCAGCCGCATGTCGCGGTTGAGATGGACGCTGTTGCGCCCACTCCTTTGAAAGTTGCACTCTACAAAAAGGCGCCACGGCCCGGCAGGACATCGACACTGCTGACATGTTGCGATGGGTCTGGAGTGAACTCCAGCGGCGAGCTAATGTCCCACTATTGTACGCGCCCTCCATGCCCTTGCGCGATAACCCCACTATACCGGGTCTGGAGCAAGGAGGTGGGGTGGTAGAGATAGGAGGTACGCAGCTGCTAACCTTTGCCGACCTATATCCAGAGGGCAGTTTTAGGCCCCTACCTGCAGACACAGAAGATCAGGCATTGACATTTGCTGAGCGGTTCCCCTACCATAAATTGAAGGCTGCATGCCGCGCGATGTGGAAGGGTTTCCTGGAGGCCTCTCCGACACTAAACGCATTAGATAACATCTTGGCCAGGGCCTCCCCTCGGAAACTAGTCTCTAGGCTATACACAACCATGCAGGACCAGACCCCAATTATTCAACCAAAATCCTTGCAGCTCTGGAACGCCGAATCGGATCCCCCCTTTACAGAAGAGCAATGGGACTACTGTTGCAAACAATTATCGGACTAATCCCCCAATTACAAACTCCGACTTATACATTTTAAATTCTTACATCGGTATTATAGAACTCCTATTAGTCTCCACAAAATGAAGTTGCGCGAGGATGAGCGATGTTGGAGATGTGGGTATGAACCTGCTTCCTTCTTACATATAGCATGGGACTGCCCGTCGCTAATAAATTACTGGACAGACATTTTTTCGGCAATCAATCAGATAGTTGAATGTAGAGATGAGGCATCACCACACCTGGGTCTACTAGGGCTGTTTTATCAAACGAAATGGAGGAACCCTACTATTGTTGAAATAGGGACAGGGTAAGTAGACGAAAAAGTAAACAAATGTCCCTCAAGTCTGTTCCTAAAAGTGTGCCTCTACAGGGGCAGATGACTGTTAAGCCATATATTATGTTACAACAGTTCAGATATTTTGTACAAACAAACGAGATTTTATCAGGGGTCAAACCAACAATAGATCGTAATAAAAGCAAAATTTACTCTAAAAGTAAAAACATTGACTTATTTTATTATATCATCTCATAGAGAACAAAGAATACATTAGATTCATAGTTTAAGAAATGTCACATATAAAAGCATATTAAAAATCACACAATCATATAGTCAATACAGTTCCCAATGATTACATTCCAAATTAAAAGAAAAAGAAAACATTCGTCGACGCAGCGTTTCGGTGAATTTTCTACTATATACACCTTCTTCAGGACTGTTTTCTACAAGAAATGATATTTATAATTAATATTAACATCCATTGTTGGTGACCACATGTTTGTTGACAACTGTAAGCATAACATTATTAATTCATCTGAAATCCTTATGCCTATATCGTAGGCATTTACAAATAACTTTTTCATATACTGATGTGTCATATTTATTAGACAAAGGAAGAAGGTGAAGGATATATCATATCTAGTCTTTATAATATATCACCACTATTCGTCCTCTATTGATAGTCGGTCTATCGGGTTATAAAAATCAACAACCATCTATAGATAATACATTTTGAACCGTCTTTCAGTTGCCCATCTATACACAACGATATATTTTCATAAAATGACATACATATATTGGCTTAAAGGGTCGAATATAGATTTCAACTTCTATAAATGATTTAAAATAGCAATTCTTTTAGCATTGAATTGTTTGTATCGGTCCAAGGTTGAGAACCTATAGGTAGACAAAATAATACTTGAACTTTTCAGTCTTTATATTTCTCTAGTCTTTATCTATCTCCAAGGTCATCTTAGGTAGAGATATGTGTTTAGACATACCCTATAATGAGGGAATATTCAAAGTGGACGGCCGTCTGTGGGTGCCACCGAAGTATTTGGTAGTGCACATATAACACTAAAGATAAATAAAAATACAATGTGAAGTCTTTATACATCTATTTAATGTTAAACAGGATATTTAAAACAGAGGTCCACGTCGACTTGCCTTGAAATGAATATAAATCAGACTGAGAAATTGGTCTGCTGGCACTTCGCTGAGAATGGCGAGGGGCCTTGTTTCTCCCAACCACTTTCTCATTTCCGTTCTGCAAAGAGATTAATTTGAAGAATCCTATCAATTATTCGATGGCATCTGGATTTGCCATTTTAGTAAGTCTGTATAGTGATATCTTATAATCCATCATCTAGAGCCATACGATTGTGCTGTATAATTGAAAGTTTCCCCCCCCCTAAATATGTATATATCATTTCTGTTTAACGCTATTAAAATATACCTTTTATATTGATATTTTTCTATACCCCCCTGTCATTAATCGTGTCATCTTCATCCTGATGAGTTATCATTTTTATTCCGACTCTCGATACAGTCCTTCTATTAGTGTTGTGCCTTCTATGTTTACACTTTAGTTGTCGATAGCGATACAGTTTATGCCAAAAATAAGTTGACCATTAGGCTTTAATGAAATGTTACCCCATTGGTCTCATTTTCTCTTACAATCGAAATATTTTTGTGATATTTTTGTAAAAAAGACCTACCCAGTTGCATAGGGGCTATTAAGTGATATTAAATGGGGCAGTGTTAGGTAGAGAGAAAATTAGCGATATGAAAAAACTGTTGTTTCTGCATTATAAAGCAGGCTAAATACATTAGCTATATCATCAAGATCTTAACTTTGTGCTGTGTTAGAGACACCCTATAATAGTCCCGTTGCTTTTCTCCAACGCTTACCTTTGAAAATTTGGACGGCCTCCCTGCACCCACACGGATCTTGATATTTTCCAAAGATAATCCCCTTTGGCGTTCTTGTCATTTATAAGCATGGGCGGATTTTGCGGATCCACGATTCACGAATTTGCGTATTCACGGATCGTGGATCCGCAAAATCCGCGTATTTGCGGATTTTCGTAATTGCGGATTTGGGGCGGGGCTTCCATGCGAGTGCACATGCCTCTTGTGTGTATAAAAGGTCAGATACCGATCAGAGACAGCTTCCCAGCCTTACAACGCTCACGATTGTTTTCGGGGCCGCTAAATGAGTCACTGAATTTAAGCTTCAACTAGGGCTCATGCTTACATGATATCTGTAAGTGCTTCCCGTTGAGGTTTAATTTTGTGCCAGCCCAGGACCATCGTGCCAGAATGAACTCTGCCCTTCATATTTATTCAAGAAGACGCCACCGTTTTGGGAAGAGGGCACAGCTGCCTGGCCTGGAAACTATTTTACGATGGCGCCGGCAAGCTGCCAGCGCCATCCTAAAATAGTTGCTACATTAGCTTCAACAGGAAGCGCGAATAGATAAAATAAAGCAGATGCACGAGCGCCTGCTTGATTTTATCTATTGGTGCTTCCTGTTGAAGCTAATATAGTAACTATTTTACGATGGCGCTGGCAGCTTGCCGGCGCCATCGTAAAATAGTTACAACAACAGGCCAGCAAGGCTTGAACTTTTGACCTAGAAATCCGCCGCTCGCGGATTGCGAATTTTCGGTAAATTTGCAAGAGTTCGCGGATCGCGAATTTACCGAAAATCCGCAAAATCCGCGAGCGGAGCGGATTTAGCGCTCATGCTTAGTCATTTATACCGTGCTACGTCGGGTCAAAGTTCACTGAAAGTCACGTGACTTTCCCGGGAGTTTTCATCAATTTTATATATCCAAATTAATTATTAATTTACCTAAAAATAAGGGTTATAACAACACTGACCCATAATTACTAATATCCTGCTACAGATTATAGTATTGACTTATATATACTCGTTCGTTTTACTTAACCGCAATTTTTGGCCGCCATTTTGGATCGGGATTTTTTTATTTTTTTATTTTAATTGTGAAAATTGTATCATCACTTACATCAACTTAATTCACATCCTGTCTCATCCTCATTGCTATTTTAATCACAGATATCAATTCGATATTCTGATCCACAATTCATGAGTCCGGTTTCAACAATATTTGCCCGCCATCTTGGATCGGGAATCCAGATCGCCTAGACTCACAAAATATTTTCTAATATGTATCTTAAGCAGATTTCCAAATTACGGAAACCGCAAGGATAATTTTACGGAAGTCAGCAATATCTAGTTCCTAAATGGATCATATATGTCTGTGTTGCCGGTTGGTCTATATTTTAAAGATCCAACGTTATTCATGACATCAGAGTTATTTTACTATATTAGGAATTACTTCCTGGAACCATACACTAAGTATAAAGATTCTGGATGAGTATCCATAGTGTTAAAAAAGTGTTATAGGGTTTTTATAAGAGTCTTTCCCAGTCCTCACGGCTATTAAGCCCTCTTTTAACAGTGTCAAACAGACTCATGTAGAATTGTTCACGTGTTTTCCTTTTGGTCTGTATACCTAGTGTGTGGTTCCAGCTTTCCAGGTAAATATACCGGAAAGAAACCACTGAATTAATTAATGGCAAGGGCATATTAAGGACAAATGGGTTCAATTATATATTAGCTTTCTATGCCATGTTTTAACATTGCCATCAACAATTCGGAACCTTAATATGGAGCTTTAATATATATAGTCAAACTGTTAGAGCTCCAAAAAAAAGTAATTCCTAATATAGTTAAATAACTCTGATGCCATGAATAACGTTGGATCTTTAAAATGTAGACCAGCCACGCCAGCAGAGCTCCCGATTTGTCCCCCTCCCCGTGTATCCGTGTCCTAATTTCTTGTAATCGAATGAGCATAACCTCTTCATCTGCACCGCAACAGCTTCCACCTCAGTGCCTGCCCCGGGTTTCCCCGGTCTGTCTCTCTCGCTCCCCTCAGTCTGCCCTCCGCTGATTCCAGGTCTGCCAGTAACGTTTTCCTGACCCCTGCCACCTTGTTAATGCAAACGCCCCTGACCACAACCTTAAATGCATCCCATTCTATTACCGCCGATGTCGCCATCCCCTCGTTCTCCTCAAAATATCGGGCAATGCCCACCCCAACTCTTCACTAAAGACTGGATCTTCCAGCGCCTCCGGGCGGACCCGCCAGGTCTGTATAAGTGATCTCTCTCGGCTCCATCGTATCCGCACTAACAACGGATTATGGTCAGAGATTGTTCTCGCTAAGTACTCATTATCTGTCACCTTAGCATGGATGTCAGGGGTGCACAATATGGCGTCCAGTCGCACATGCAGGTTATGGATGCTAGAGTAATAAGAGTATTTTAGAGAAACAGTGGTCCTTAGATAGGAAGTGCAGAAGAGACAATAACATATAGACCTTAATAGGTACTATAGATATTCAATGCCCTGCCGGACAAAGAATTTTTAATTTGCAATTGGTCAGTAATAGTTTACATAAGGAACAACACAACACAATGTAGAAGAAAGCAAAACAAAACACATACAACACGAAGGGTTTCAGGCAACAAAAGAGCAATGGCTGCTTGGAATAATCATAGAGTCAAGCGAGCTAGCCAAAACAGTGACCACATTCTTCATATAAATTGCTAAACAATGGTACTGTTTTTGAAAATGTCGACGACGTTTCGATCCCTATCTCTTAACATACAAGGATCATCATCAGGACTACAGAAATAATTGCCTGGTATTTTTACACAATGCCTTATAAAAGCAGTGATGCCATCCATAGGGTGAGGGATGACAATCCTGCCGTGATGGATATACTGGGGTAGTCAATAAGGCATTTAGAGTGGAGGAAAGCGCTGTAACAGCTTCACTTCGGGATTCACGCGTCAACTGCTACGATGGGCGTGGCACATAGACGCCTCTCAGCCATTGAGCGAGAAGGATTTTGCCCATCGTAGCAGCTGGTGCGTGAACTCCTCGCGATCGCTCCAACTATGCCGATAGTGCAGGATCAATAATGAAGGTCATGGAGCTGCAGCTGTGTGATAGCCAGGTTGCGTACCTCACTTCAGAAGAGTTCAGGATCAATAACGAAGGCCACGGAGCTGCAGCCGTGTGATTTCTAGACCGAGCACAAGGTGTCTGTTCAGCAGATACAAATTAATAATGAAACTCACTGACCCACATGCTGTGTGATAGCCAGGGTGAGCACGCAGCTTCTCTTCAGGAGAGTGAAGAATCATTTATAAATGTCAATGAGCCGCATGTTGTTTGATATTCAGGTTGAGCACAACAGTAGGGGCTCATTAACAAAAGTCACAGAGCCTCACACTGGTTGATAGCCAGGCAAAATCACCATTTTCCATTCTTGGACAACAATTTCTAGATGGCTAATGGAGCCAAATTTTGAAATGATTGTTCCACAAAAGAAATGAAAAACAAAAAGATTGATTGCACAAAATAATATATAGCTAGAACCAATCACGATGCTATAAAACTTACACAATAATTACTAGCTTTTACATGTTAAAAAGCAATGCATGTTTTTTGATATGTAATAGAATTTAAAAAATGATTTGGATTTTGGCATTTGACTGCTGATTGTAAAGAAATGAAATTGCTCCCCTAAACTCAAGATAATTTTTGCTGTCAGCAGGGAGTCTGATAGAGGAGGTAGTAGAAGGGGGTCCCGTCTCGACAGTGTGACTGCTGTCAGCAGGGAGTGTGGCAGAGGTGGTTTTAGAAGGGGGTCCTGTACCGACAGTGTGACTGCTGACAGCAGGGAGTCTGGCACAATGAAGAGACAATGCTTGAAATGAATGTCTAGAGTCTTCCTCATCGGGAGTTGTGAGGGGCTCGATGTGACACTGTTAGTCAAATCTTCAAGGGGAGGTCACAGAGACTCAAAGACAGAGGATTTCAATGTCGAGCCTGTTTATCGCCACTTAATCATCCACACTGATCATAATAAGTGATTGGATCAGGCCCTCTCCTACCAAATTGTATTAGTATTGTTTTTATCTATGATTTTCTACTGTACCATTCTGCGCAGTGATGTTAACTACGATCCCATTGCACTTGTTACTTTCTTATATGCATAGTTGATGTTTGTCCTTCCGTATATATCCTTGTATGTCTTTATATGATTTACTGTATGTAATTTTGTCTGGAAACAACCAATAAAAACTTGTTTGAAATCAATAAACCACTAGGACAGCGGCTGATGTCAAACTCTTGAAGGGGGAAGAGTCGCGTTCCCTAAACCACGGCAGTTAGGAGACCACCCAAACTTCACGCAACTTGGCCTCCACTGGTTCTTTTGGTCGGGCACCGCCAGAACCTCCTTTAGGCTTACTTCAGGAAGTAGTGGGTTTGAAACTCTGTGACTTGGATTACAGTCCGTCTTTGTGTAAGTAGCCCTAAAGTTGTAGGGTGGTTCATAGGGTTAGCATTAGAGTTGTAATAGGAATGTCCCCTGCATTTTTTGGGATTTATATTAAGCTTGCACTTGAACCGAAGGTATTGGGGATCATAGTGCTTTATATGAGCCCCAGTTGCTTTACAGATGGACACATTCATTTTTGTTAGGCACAGGGATATTGAATGTTTTGCCCAGAATCACAGGATCTCTCACGTGACGGATCTGAGTGCCATGCATGAAAGTATAGAACTGGGAATTTTCAAGATTATTACGTCTCCAACAGATAGTTGGAACGGTGCACTAATATACAGACCCCCCCGGAACTAAGACCAATTTCACAGACCAACTGATAGATCTAATTGCTATACATGTGCTCCCCTCAAATACATTTCTTTTTTTGGGGGATTTTAATTTTCATGGTGAAAATCATACGAACCCTGAGGTTAATAAACTCCTCTCTACTCTTGACATGATTGAACTCACCCAAAGAGTTACAGGCCCAACTCATCCAGCTGGCCACTCGCTAGACCTAATCTTTTCTAATATTGATCATCTAACCTGTAACCTCCCAGACTCTCTCACTTGGACTGGTCCTTCAATGATTAGGTTCTCTATCCAACAGCCATGCCCTAAGAGCTCAGACTTAAGTGCAGGGAAAAACAAGTGGCGCAAGACCTTGGCGAAATCTTTCTGTAAAAGCCTTTAATGAGGATTTTCGCCTGGAATCACCAAAGAAGGATAAGGATGCTCCTACGACGTTGGAAGAATTTAATACCGCCTTTGTGACAGTTTTAGATTCTCCCCAATGTCCACCATCAGCCCCCTGGTGCACTTCGGAGCTAAAGATTGAAAAATCCAAATGCAAGAGATTGGAGAAACTTTGGCGAGTTATTAGAGACCCACAAAACAAACTACGGTTTGAACAATTCTTGTCTAGCTGTAATCTGAATTTAAAATCAGCCAGACGTCTATTTATTATTAACCAAATTGAACGTGCCAGTAACGGTCCAAAGGCCCTTTTTAATATAGTAAAAGACTTTGTATCTCTTCATGTCTGTAGACAATTGCCTATGGAAACCCAAGATTTTTGTAATTCGTTAGCAATCTATTTTCGAGAAAAGATAATTATTATTTATGCTAACTTTTCATCGATCACCTCTCAAGACCTTGAAGCCTCTACTAGAACAGAGGGCTTAGAAAAAATGGCAGCTAGCACCTTAGGTTGTTTCGCGTTAACCACGCTTGAGGAAGTTTCCAATGCTCTCTCCTTCTCAAAATCTGGCTCACCCCAAGATCTTTGTCCTCCAAAGACAATGGCCCTATTAGCCACTCGTTGTGAGCCAGCAATTCTAAATATCAATAATTATTCAATACAATCAGGTACCATTCCAATAACCTGGAAGGAAGCATTCGTACGTCCAATATTGAAGAAACCAACTGCGGATCCCCAAGAACTCAGAAACTATAGCCCTGTTTCTTTGGTACCCTTATTGGGCAAGCTGCTGGAAAGTATAATTAACAAGCAACTAAGTCTATGCCTGGAGTCCAACGAAATTCTAGATCAATCACAATCCGGGTTTCAACCAGGCTTCAGTACCGAGACTGCCATGCTCGCTGTAACTGACTCGCTCAGACAGAAAATAGACATTGGAGGATCGGTAGTACTGATCCTTCTAGATCTCTCGGCGGCTTTTGATACCATCTCACATTTAGTGCTCGCGGAGAGACTAACTTCCCGTAGCATTCAAGGTACAGCCTTAAAGTGGTTGCAGAACTTTGTCAGACAGAACGCAAACTATCATGCTAGGGCCATATCTGTTAGAAAAAATTGTAGAACAGCTAGGTTTTGAGATAATTTCATATGCTGATGATACTCAGCTTATATTTACTATTGGCCCAAAGATAGAAGCAGAGAAATTGCTGTTCTCCAGCAGAATGCTTGTAATCTCTAGCTGGATGACACAGAACTGCCTCCAATCCGAGGTCATGCTAACGGGGAAAGCCTCAGCTAGCTGGTCTGATGAATGGTGGCCCTTACAATTCGAACTAGCTCCGAGTCCTGTTCCTAAACAATGTGTTAAAAATCTAGGCCTAAAATTAGATCAGTCATTAACTATGAAAGACCACATTGCTGCCACTACTAGCTCCTGCTACTATAGTATGCGATTTCACAAGACGCCGAACGAGGAGAGTTACAGGTTGCCCGTACTGCAGGGACCTGAGGATCTAGGTGGAAGGATTGGTTCCGCATTTTCGTCATTTCTCTAATATATGGATAGAATCGGAGCAATGTCAATGTACGAGATGAGTAATTGAACCTTAAGAGACAACCTGGAGAAATATTTTAGGCGGACTGTTTGATTTAATCGGCGGATTTACATGGTGAAAAATCGGATATTGAAAAAAGTTTTTAAAGTAGGAAAGGGACTCTTACCGTGGGAAAGACAACCTACTTCTTGCAACTGCGAGGGACAGTAATCTGACGCTTACAGGATACATAAGCCCTGAGGAAGTCGTGGGTACACACCCAATGACGACGAAACGCGTTGGCATAAGGGAGTGGAAGACTTTGATCAAGTGAAAAGAAATAAAGACACAAGACAAGCACAATAATTTGGAGATCAATCTGTATATTCTTTTGTATTGTCAATTTATATGTTATTTGGCTTGTGCTTCAAAAAACTTAAAATTGCATTCAATCTTCTGATTGATTTAATAGAAGGGATTGGGTGTACAATCTCCTTTTCTGAAGGCACAGCGATACGTAGCAAATGTCAGGATACTGTGGGTTCATAACAAATTGTGTGTAAATTTTACATGAGCGCCCCGAATCTCTTTAGACACCCAATTTCAGTTTCTACCATTCCATTAACATGGAAGGAAGCATTTGTACGTCCAATATTGAAGAAACCGACTGCGGATCCCCAAGAACTCAGCAACTACCGCCCTATTTCGTTACTACCCTTATTGGGCAAGCTACTGGAAATTAAAATTAACAAGCAACTAAGTCTATGCCTGGAGTCCAACGAAATTCTGAATCAATCACAATCCGGGTTTCAACCAGGCTTCAGTACCGAGGATGCCATGCTCTCTGAAACTGACTCGCTCAGACAGAAAATAGACATTGGAGGATACTGATCCTTCTAGATCTCTCGGCGGCTTTTGATACCATCTCACATTTAGTGCTCGCGGAGAGACTAGCTTCCTGTGGCATTCAAGGGACAGCCGTGAAGTGGTTGCAGAACTTTGTCAGACAGAACGCAAACTATCATGCTAGGGCCATATCTGTCAGAAAAAGAATCATCTAGACAGGGGCGTACCCCAGGGCTCCTGCCTAAGCCCAACATTATTTAACATATATATGGCACCTTTGGCTAAAAAAGTAGAACAGCTAGGTTTTGAGATAATTTCATATGCTGATGATACTCAGCTTATGTTTACTATTTGCCCAAATATAGAAGCAGAGAAATTGCGGTTCTCCAGCGGAATGCTTGTAATCTCTAGCTGGATGACACTGAAGTGCCTCCAGTTGAATCCTGGAAAAACCGAGGTCATGCTAACGGAGAAAGCCTCAGCTAGCTGTTCTGATGAATGGTGGCTCTCACAATTGGGACTAGCTCCTGTTCCTAAACAATGTGTTAAAAATCTAGGCCTAAAATTAGATCAGTCATTAGCCATGAAAGACCACATTGCTGCCACTACTAGCTCCTGCTACTATAGCATGTAATTACTCCGCAAAATTCTTCCATACATGCCCACTAATCACCGCAGAACCTTAGTTCAAGCCATGGTCATCAGCCAACTAGACTATGGTAATGCTCTGTTGGCAGAAGTGGGAGAGACCCTGCTTACTAAATTACAAGTGATTCAGAACACGGCGGCCAGAATGTTACTGAACCGCCGTGCTGGCTCCCCTTCTGCTCCCTTGATGAAAGAGCTGCATTGGTTACCTGTAAGGAAGAGATCCTTTTTCAAAATCTGTTGTCTCACTTACAATGCGCTGAATGGCAGAGGCCCTTACTATCTACAAAAGAAACTCACCTTTCATACACCGAACAGAAATGTCAGATCCAGTACTCTAGGCCTTCTACAGGTTCCTCGTATACGTTTGAGTCAGACTGGTGGAAAAGCTTTTTCGTATCTGGCCCCAAGATACTGGAATAAACTACTGCTGTCCCTAAGCTAAATTTCCATATACAGCACCTTCAGCAAACAACTAAAAGCAGTCCTGTTCTAACTCTGTTCTGACTTCAGTCCTCGGGCCAAATTTCTAGGCGAGCGCTGAGATGCCCCTGGGTGAGTAATGCGCTATAGAAATTAACTTAACATAACAACATACATAACATGCCTGAATATAGCTAAACCAGAGCCCCTAAATGTGCGCTGCCAGCTTTGCTCAGTTTGACTTCTAATTATTATAGCAGCGCTTCAGCACTTGACAGCTCAGGACGCCATAAAAATGTGTGTCTTTGCATTTCAATACGGTGATGCGGACCACCACAATGAAATGTGTTACTCTAACCCCTGATGCGTGGTACTTGGCAGGCCTGCTCCCCTCAACGCAGGCACACTTGCAGTATGGCGAAGGCAGCTAACTTCAGGACCAGCACAGGGAGAAATGCAGGGCTACACCGTATTCTTGTACACCGTATACGGTGTAGTCCTGCATTTCAGAAGTGGAGAGAGTGGCGTTAAGCCAAGGAGGCCAACGCCGTGCTCCATCACTTCCTTGTAAATATGCCCCTTAATGACAACAGCCTGACCTATTTTATCAAGAGACAGAAAATCCTCTCATTTCTGAAGTTGCATCACCTTGATGTAGCATTGCTCCAGGAAACACACCTGTCACCTATTGAACATGATAAACTCAGAAGGGATTGGATGAGTACGGTACTACATGCCGGCGGGATCCAGACTACCCTTACACACCCATCTACTCCTTTGGAACATGGGGAGAGTGGGTTGGACATCTGTTTTCACAAATCCCTTTGACATGGCGGGACCCCCCTGGGCAGATGTATTTTTGCCAAGGTTCAGATTCTCAATGAGTCTTTGTGTGTGGGCTCTATCTATGCCCCAGCGGCTGACCAAACTCCTGCTCTCCTTGGGACAGCCAGGGTATTCAAGAGGGGGCTGCTGGAATATGGCCCCTTGACAAGTCCAGAAACCAAACGACCAGGCAGCCCCGAGACCGGTTCATCCTCTCTGACATTATTGATGATCATGCCTTGATGGATCCATGGTAATGGACGCAACTGAGGGACGCGGACTATACTTTCACCTCCTGCGTCCATTTTAAATGTTTACCCTAGATCCTCCCAAACAGTACCTCTGATCATGATCTTCTGCTACTCGACCATAAACTTTGTTGAAAACCCCTCAGGCCCGTTGGCGTATGTATACAGCATGGTATAAAGCCCCTGAAAACAAATACCGACGGTTCCAATATCTGAGCCAGTACTTGGAGGAGAACGCTGGGTCCATCTCTTCTGCACAGGTTGTGTGAGAGGGCAGGAAGGCTGATGAACGATTTGGCTGCCTATAAGTGCCACTGTGAGGTATAACAGTGTTGGTTGACTGACCTTGAGTTTCACCTGGCTCAGACGTATAACGCACTGCTGATCCCTTCTCTTCTCAAGGAGCTGCTTGGGGCCAAGTATGATCTGAACTCCCATTACACAGTAGAGGGCCAGCGGGATACGCTCTGTTGACGATATAGTAGGGAACGTTGAGTTGGCCCCCTTTGCTACTCTCATGCGTGATTATGGGCTGCCACAGTCGCATCACTGACAGTACCGACAGCCTATGCATAGCCTGCGACACATGCTGGGAGCTCCCCCTTATGATCTTGAGACTGCCCCAATGTTGAGTTATACTCTGATGTGGAAAGGATTCAAGGACACTATGGCCTGATTCTGATACGGTGTGGAAAGCTTCCCGACCAAATGGGTTTGGGAATGGTTTCCAACCAAATCGAATCGGGGGAGTCCAATGGGCCGAGAATGATGCGTTGGGATGCTTCCAGATATGATTTGTTTGGACTCCCATTGACGTCAATGGGAGCCTATGTTCCTAACCGCATCAAAATCGGGCCTGAGGTGGGAATGCTTTCCTAATCACATTGTAATAGGGCCCTCAATTGGTAAGACACGTTCCCGATCCGATTTGGACATAGCAAATGCCGTTAGGAGGCCTTCCTAACCACATCAGAATCAGGCCCTAAGGTGGGATTGTATGTTACAGCTGTGGACAGCCTTTTTTAAAGCACTGCTGCCTACAATCTATGTTGTTTGCTGTAGCAGAGGGTGTGCCTCTCACTCTCTGAGCAGGAGTCCCATGACCTTTGGAAAGATCATGGCAGTATACCTCAGGAGGTCAGGTTGAAATCAGTTATTTCAAGTTCCTACACCACTGGCACTGGACGCCGGAGTGGATCTATAAAGCACATATGGCAGACAATTCCAAGTGCTGGAGGTGCTGATGGTGTAGCGCACTCGCCTGTGACATTTTGGATTTCCTGTGGACTGTACAGTACTTTGTGCTACTGCGGCTCAGTTTGGGATACCTTGATGACCAACCTAGGGGTGGCACCCCAATTCATGGCCCGTCAGACCTTGCTTCACAGAATGTCAATATTCCAGGATTTAACACCCCTT
This sequence comes from Lissotriton helveticus, assembly GCF_964261635.1. Classification (NCBI taxonomy): domain Eukaryota; kingdom Metazoa; phylum Chordata; class Amphibia; order Caudata; family Salamandridae; genus Lissotriton; species Lissotriton helveticus. The sequence continues at coordinate 429,396,755 of NC_136058.1, forward strand.
GGTAAGAGTAAGCTGGCTACGGCCTTCGTAGTGGGAGTTGGTTTTTTGGGGGGGGCGACCATGGGGCAAGGCACCCTGACTTTTCTCTCCTGTGTCCATGTCCCTTCCCCTCCTGTTCCCCCTCGTCCTCCTTCCCTGATCTTCTGCGGGATCTTCTAGGACACATCACCTCTATCTGGAGATGGTATTTTATTTATCATTTCTCCTGTTATCAATGTCGTCTCACCAGTTCTAGTTTACACAGTATCTTGGACTCTGCTGAATTGATAAACTTCAATCCCTGTTAAATGCTCATTGTGTATGAAAAGTCAATAAAAAAATTAGATATTTAAAAAAGACACAGGGAGTGGTGTCACTTAAGATTTGACTTTGACAATTCCAAAGGAAGAGACATTACTGAATTTATAGACATGATCAGAAGAAATGTAAAGTGATAAAATTAACAACCAAGTCTCACTAAAATTGACATTCAATTTAACATTCCACTGAACTGTGTGCAATACTCATGGTGAAATATAAGTTATGCCACTAAAATGTGGGACAGAGGGTCTGCTCTGCGCCGAATAGTCACGTGTGAAGTTCTAGTTAATCCCCATATTTTGGAAGAATGAACCAGGTTTGAGTGACACTTCAGACCGACCTCCAAATGTGTGAGTGTCACTCATGAAGAGTGAGGTTTGAGAGCTCTGATGTATGCACGTCCGAACTAATGTTGCTGTCGAGACATTCAAGACTGCTTGCATGACAATGCTACAAAGAATTGACCCACTCACTAATCAATGGTGTATTGATGACGAGCGTACGATGATATAGGGGCCTATGTGAAGGAGTAGAATATTTTCCAGTAGTCAAATGCCCCTCCCCAGTTCTTCAGACCTGTAACACCCACTCATTTTTATGATACAATGCAAACTGTGTGAGAAATTTCTGGTTCATACTTGATATCACTATCTTAGGAATGAGTTGTTTTAAAGATAAATTGCTTTATTTTTTGTCAGTGAATCTTTGTTGAGAGAGGATGGTGGTTACTGTAAACAAAACAACAAAGCCTGGAAGAGGCCGGTGTCTTAATATTTTAGGAGACAGTTGTGCTCTTAAACCAGAAACTCAAAACCTAATTAGAACCTACAATTCAATCTTGTTTGAGGATATAAAACCGTATTAAATATAAGGAAAAAGCCACAGACATAGGAAAATTAGAAATAAGCTCCTTCAATTGTCGCTTTGACACATGACCTATGCCTCATTGTCACTGATCTGGTGTCTTAAACTCCATGGTATTTATCTCTGTTTACTTTGCTATCCAGCACGTTGTGGATTTGAAAAACTGCAAATAAATTATTTAAAAGAATAAATAAGCTGTCCAGTTTAATTGCAAAACTGACCGAAATACACATATATTCATTAAAATACCGATATATTCATTGAAATACAGATATATTAATTGAAATACAGATATATTCATTGAAGTACAGACTGCCACTTCCAGTTGTCACCTTTCTGTAAACACTCTCAAGTCCTTTACATCAGTGTTTGGAAGATGCTCACCTGAAGTGAAGCTATAAATACTTTTCTACAGCAGCAGCCAAGTGTGAGGCCCTGTACTTGAACTGTCTGACCCTTAAAACCATTCCCGTCTGTGACATCTGAAATCCCAGGTCTTTACAGGTATAAATGCTTGTTTGTGTGAAATGTATTCACTCCTGGAGCCTGGAGACGGCGGTTCCGTCAGCGGCCACCAGAGGGCGCTCCTCGCCTGCTGATGAAACCCACTGAGCTGCTCATTGGATGAAAGAGAGAAGGGTTTCCTTTTCCGGGTCACCGGTGGCAGAGACAGCACCAGCAGCGATGGTGACATCACTTCCTGTCTCTCCTGGTGTGTGCAGCCTGCAGCAGAGGAGGAAGCAGCCCTGTCTGGTGGGCAGATACCTTTATCTACAGACCCCAGATCCCCCCATCAGCCCCCAGTGGTGGTTCATCTTCAGACTCTCACAGACCCCTCCCAGCCCTCCAGGGGGAGGAGAGAGCCTGGAAAGGTTTCTGATCAGGTCGGAGAGGCCTGTCCAGGGGTGCAAGGGGAAGAGGTCTGTCCAGGGGTGCAGAGGAGGTGAGGCATGTCCAGGGGTGCAGAGGAGCTGAGGCCTGTCCAGGGGTGCAGAGGAGGAGAGGCCTGTCCAGGGGTGCAGAGGAAGAGAGGCCTGTCCAGGGGTGCAGAGGAGGCGAGGTCTGTCCAGGGGGGCAGAGGAGGAGAGGCCTGTCCAGTCGTGCAGAGGAGGTGAGGCCTGTCCAGGGCAGTGCAGAGGAGATGAGGCCTGTCCAGCGGGAGGAGGAAGAGAGGCCTGTCCAGGGGTGCAGAGGAGGAGAGGTCTGTCCATCGGGCAGTAGGTGAGGCCTGTCCAGGGGGTAGTAGGTGAGGCCTGTCCAGGGACAGAGGAGGTGAAGCATGTCCAGGGATGCAGAGGAGGTGAGGCCTGTCCAGGGATGCAGAGGAGGTGAAGCATGTCCATGGGAGCGGAGGAGGAGAGGCCTGTCCAGGGGGTGCAGAGGAGGAGAGGCCTGTCCAGGGGGTGCAGAGGAGGAGAGGCCTATCCAGGGGTGCAGAGGAGGTGAGGCCTGTCCAGGGGAGCAGAGGAGATGAGGCCTGTCCAGGGGCTGCAGAGGAGGTGAGGCCTGTCCAGGGGAGAGAGGGGGGGGTGCAGAGGAGGAGAGGCCTGTCCATGGGAGCGGAGGAGGAGAGGCCTGTCCAGGGGTACAGAGGAGGAGCGGTCTGTCCAGGGGGGCAGGGGAGATGCGGCCTGTCCAGGGATGCAGAGGAGGTGAGGCCTGTCCAGGGGTGTAGAGGAGGTGATGTCTGTCCAGAGGGGTGCAGAGGAGGTGAGGCCTGTCCAGGGGCAGTAGGTGAGGCCTGTCCAGGGGTGCAGAGGAGGTGAGGTATGTCCAGGGGTGTAGAGGAGGTGATGTCTGTCCAGAGGGGTGCAGAGGAGGTGAGGCCTGTCCAGGGGCAGTAGGTGAGGCCTGTCTAGGGGTGCAGAGGAGGTGAGGTCTGTCCAGGGGTGCAGAGGAGGTGAGGCCTGTCCAGGGGCAGTAGGTGAGGTCTGTCCAGGGGTGCAGAGGAGGTGAGGTCTGTCCAGGGGTGCAGAGGAGGTGAGGTCTGTCCAGGGGTGCAGAGGAGGTGAAGCCTGTCCAGGGGTACAGAGGAGAAGAGGCCTGTCCAGAGGTACAGAGGAGGAGAGGCCTGTACAGGGGGTGCAGAGGAGGTGAGGCCTGTCAAGGGGGTGCAGAGGAGGTGAGGTCTGTCCAGGGGTGCAGAGGAGGTGAGGCCTGTCCAGGGGTGTAGAGGAGGTGATGTCTGTCCAGAGGGGTGCAGAGGAGGTGAGGCCTGTCCAGGGGCAGTAGGTGAGGCCTGTCCAGGGGTGCAGAGGAGGTGAGGTCTGTCCAGGGGTGCAGAGGAGGTGAGGCCTGTCCAGGGGAGCAGAGGAGGTGAGGCCTGTCCAGGGGTGCAGAGGAGGTGAGGCCTGTCCAAGGGGGTGGGGGGGCAGAGGAGGAGAGCCCTGTCCAGGGGTGCAGAGGGGGTGAGGCCTGTCCTGGGGTGCAGAGGAGGTGAGGCCTGTCCAGGGACAGAGGAGGTGAGGCCTGTCCAGGGGTGCAGACATGGTGAGGCCTGTCCAGGGGTGCAGAAGAGAGGCCTGTCCAGGGGAGCAGAGGAGGAGACGCCTGTCCAGGGGTGCAAGGGGGTGAGGCCTGTCCAGGGACAGATGAGGTGAGGCCTGTCCAGGGGTGCAGAGGAGGAGAGGCCTGTCCAGGGGTCCAGAGGAGGAGAGGTATGTCCCGGGGTGCAGAGGAAGAGAGGCCTGTCCAGGGGTGCAGAGCAGGTGAGGCCTGTCTATGGTTGCAGAGGAGGTGATACCTGTCCAGGTGTGTAGAGGAGGTGAGACCTGTCCAGGGGGACAGAGGAGGTGAGGCCTGCCCACGGGTGCAGAGGAGGTGAGGCCTGTCCAGGGGTACAGAGGAGGTGAAGTCTGTCCAGGGGTGCATAAGAGGTGAGGCCTGTCCAGGGGTGCAGAGGAGGTGAGGCCTGTCCAGGGGTGCAGAGGAGGTGAGGCCTGTCCAGAGGGGGTGAGGCCTGTCCAGGGGTCAAGGGGGTGAGGCCTGTCCAGGGGTCAAGGGGGTGAGGCCTGTCCAGGGACAGAGAAAGTGAGGCTTGTCCAGGGTTGCCGAATAGCAGAGGCCTGTCCAGGGACAGAGGAGGTGAGGCCTGTCCAGGGGCAGAGGAGGTGAGGCCTGTCCAGGGGTGCAGATGAGGTGAGACCTGTCCAGGGGGAAAGAGGAGGTGAGGCCTGTCCAGGGGTGCAGAGGAGGAGAGGCCTGTCCTGGGGTGCAGAAGAGGTGAGGCCTGGCCAGGGGTGCAGAGGAAGAGAGGCCAGTCCAGGGGGGCAGCAGAGTGGAAGCCTGTCCAGGGGTGCAGAGGAGGTGAGGCCTGCCCACGGGTGCAGAGGAGGTGAGGCCTGTCCAGGGGTGCAGAGGAGGTGAGACCTGTCCAGGGGTGCAGAGGAGGTGAGGCCTGTCCAGGGGTACAGAGGAGGTGAGGCCTGCCCTGGGATCAGAGGGGGTGAGGCCTGTCCAGGGTGCAGTAGGTGAGGCCTGTCCAGGGGTGCAGAGGAAGTAACGCTTGTATAGGGGTGCAGAGGAGATGAGGCCTGTCCAGGGGTGCAGAGGAGCTGAGGCCTGTCCAGAGACAGAGGAGGTGAGGCCTGTCCAGGGGTGCAGAGGAGGTGAGGCCTGTCCAGGGGTGCAGAGGAGGTGAGGCCTGTCCAGGGGTGCAGAGGAGGAGAGGCCTGTCTAGGGGTGCAGAGGAGGCAAGGCCTGTCCAGGGGGAGCAGAGGAGATGAGGCCTGTCCAGAGGGTGTAGAGGAGGTGAGGCCTGTCCAGGGGTGCAGAGGAGGTGAGACCTGTCCAGGGGTGCAGAGGAGGTGAGGCCTGTCCAGGGGTGCAGGGGAGGTGAGGTCTGTCCAGGGGTGCAGAGGAGGAGAGGCCTGTCCAGGGGTGCAGAGGAGGTGAGGCCTAACCAGGGGTGCAGACGAGCTGAGGCCTGTCCAGGGTGCAGTAGGTGAGGCCTGTCCAGGGGTGCAGAGGAGGGGACGCCTGTCCAGGGCTGCAGAGGAGGTGAGGCCTGTCCAGGGTTGCAAGGGGGTGAGGCCTGTCCAGGGACAGAGGAAGTGAGGCCTGTCCAGGGGTGCAGAGGAGCTGAGGCCTGTCCAGGGGTGCAGAGGAGGTGAGGCCTGTCCAGGGGTGCAGAGGAGGTGAGGCCTGTCCAGGGGTGCAGAGGAGGAGAGGCCTGTAAAGGGGGAGCAGAGGAGGTGAGGCCTGTCCAGAGGGTGTAGAGGAGGTTATGCCTGTCCAGGGGTACAGAGGAGATAAGTCCTGTCCTGGGGTGCAGAAGAGGTGAGGCCTGTCCCGGGGTGCAGAGGAGGTGAGGCATGTCCAGGGGTGCAGAGATGGTGAGGCCTGTCCAGGGGTGCAGAGGAGGTGAGGCCTTTCTAGTAGTGCAGAGGAGGAGAGGCCTGTCTAGGGGTGCAGAGGAAGTGAGGCCTTTCTAGCAGTGCAGAGGAGGAGAGACCTGTCCAGGGGTGTAGAGGAGGAGAGGCCTGTCCAGGGGAGCAGAGGAGGTGAGGCCTGGTGTGCAGAGGAGATGAGGCCTGTCAAGGGGTGCAGAGGAGGTGAGGCATGTCCAGGGGTGCAGAGGAGGTGAGACCTGTCCAGGGGTCAGAGGAGGTGAGGCCTGTCCAGGGGTGCAGAGGAGGTGAGCCCTGTGTCCAGGAGTGCAGGGGGGAGAGGCCTGTCAAGGGGTGCAGATGAGGTGAGGCCTGTCCAGGAGTGCAGAGGAGGTGAGGCCTGTCCATGGGTGCAGAGGAGGTGAGGCCTGTCAAGGGGTGCAGAGGAGGTGAGGCCTGTCCAGGGGTGCAGAGGAGGTGAGGCCTGTCAAGGGGTGAAGAGGAGGTGAGGCCTTTCCAGGGGTGCAGAGGAGGTGAGGCCTGTCCATGGGTGCAGAGGAGGAGAGGCCTGTCCAGGGGTGCAGAGGGTGAGAGGCCTGGCCAGGGGTGCAGATGAGGTGAGGCCTGTCCTGTGTTTTGGTGGTTCATAGAAGGTGGGGCCTCTCTCTAGGAGGGATGCAGTGAGATGAGGCCTGTCGGTCCAGGCCGGGTGGTCGAGAGCTGAGTTTAAGTTTGTTAATTGTTGTCCCAAGAGATTTGTGGAAGGCGTGTAAGTTGTTTGTAAACTGGCCAATTGAAGAGCCACAGAGTGAAGCGCCTCAAAATATTTTATTATATATTACAAGAGATTGATGCAGATTTACAGACAATATTGCAAAGTCGTAGACCGGGTAAAGGAGGACGCGTTATCTTCCAACACCACAGTCTTCGTGACTGAGACCAGTAATACTGAAGACTCTGAGACTCACAGCAGTAATTTCTCCTTTCAGAGCGTTATTGCTGCAGATGGAGTGAAGCACAGAAGTAAGCACATTACTAAGGTACCAACAAAGTTTAATATTGTTCATTTGTATTAACTGGTTCTCTTTTACAGCATTTGGAAATGCATTTTCTAGTTTTGTTGTTCTTTGTTTTGTTTTTTCTTGAAGGTTGTTACCTTTGGTTTAAAGGGAACGATGTTGTAGTGTGTGACCTTAATCTGCAGTTTGCATTTCATTACCATCATTTGCTTATCCTGGAGAATCTCCAGGGTGCAGGAGGCTTGCTGTTCCAGAGTTCTTTCTTCAGCTTCTGAGCAGTTGTCGCTCTGTGGCGATCTGTGGTCCTGTTTCTCTGCTCTTCTTGTAGCAGCTCCTATCAGAGCTTCATCCTCCCGCCAACGATAATAAGATGCTTGGTGTTAGAGGGCGATCCCAGGGGAGGGCAGACTTGGCACCTGACCACCCTGTGACCCACCTCTCCTAGGAACACAGCCGAGCAATGGCGGGAGATCCTCAGGGAGAGGACCTCGAATCTAGGATCGTACGCGCTGCGCTAGCACCACTCGACAAAGGGACACCACACCGTAGGATTAAGAGAACGTGTTCTTTATATCTTCAGGTAAAAATGGATCTTTATGATCCGCAGATTCTTATGTACAGGCGAGCAAGGGCCCAAAGAGTCTCGGTAGGGGTAGGGTAGCGGGACAGTCTCAGGGTTCAAAGTCACTTGCGGGTGCGTATCCGGCGCACAGCTCTCAATCCTCGAGCCGGGGGATACGGGATGATCTTGGGTCCAGCCGGACCAGGATAGTCTCTGAGCCGCGATCGAATCAGCAGGGCTCGAGCAAGGAGGTCGCAGTTCTTATGGTCTTAGGGAGCCGTGATCGAATCAGCAGGGCTCAGGAGTCTCACGGTTGCAGGAGAGCCGCGACAGCATCAGCAGGGCTCAGGTGGTCTCGGGCAGAAGTCCTTCTCTGCCAGGTAGGAGCCGCGACAGCGTCAGCAGGGCTCGGGTGCTTCTTTAGGTTGCAGGGGAGCCGCGACGGCGTCAGCAGGGCTCAGGTGGTCGTCGAGTAGAAGTCCTTCTCTACTCGGTAGGAGCCACGACAGGGTCAGCAGGGCTCACGTAGTCCAGGATACAGGGCTCACGTAGTCCAGGATACAACAGACTCGATCATCCCACCCATCATCAACCCTTGATATAGGACTCCTCGCCTTTGATGTCCGGAGTCCTCGCAGGCAGGGGTCTTAGCACCTGGGAGCCGGTTGTTGGGGGTTCCGCCTCGGCAGCTTCTTTCATCCTTTCAAGTTGGGTCTGGAGGGATCCCAGACACTCAGCAGGCCTGGAGCCAGCCCTCAGGGAGGCCGGAGGGGTGATCGAAACTCATCTCTCGAGGGGAGGTGGGAGGTGTGATCGAGCTACTCCTCCCTCTCTTGCTCACGGGGAGCGCTCTACCCCCTGGCCGGGTATGGCGCCAAAGGCCGAGGTCGGGCTGGGAACGGGGTGGCCATCTTAGGTGCAGGGACATGGGCATCGGTCTCGGGTACCAGGGAAATGGAGGGAGAGGACGGGGAAGCCCAGTGTCGGGGATTTGGGTCATGGAGGGAATGGTCGGGTGAATCAGGGCCATGGGGAGCTGCCCGGATCAGGAGGGATTACTACGGGTCAATAAGGACCACGCCACGAGGCCGGGTACAACACTAGGCATCACCCAGCACACAACACAGCCTATGATGGGCTACGTCTATCTGCTCGGCGCAGTTAGAGTGCAGATAAAGTTCTCCAGGTCTATCAGGCTGTGACTGTAACCTAAGGGCTTAAGATGAAATGTAGAGCTTACCTCCTTCCTGAGTGGCTCCAGACTGCAGTGTGCAGACCCGATAGCTGGCAGCACCCTGGAGTATGTATGTACAAATCAGATTATGTTGGAAGTAACCTGCAATATAGTGGCAGGCAGCACCCTGCCATAGAGTAGGATTTCTCATAGTATTTTTTCCTGACACATTAATGGAGATAGTCTTTTAACTGGCAGAAGAACAACACTGCCATACATTTCCTGCCACAGTCATTAAAATGACGTACACATTAGGAATGGCATTTTGTCCTGCTGGAATAATAACACAAGTTATCTTGCACTCTGCTATGTTGTTGCATAGATTGTTGTCTGCAATGCATTCCATGTTTCATTCAAACGTGCTTTCTACAGGACGCATACATGATTTGCTGCTGTAGAGAAATAATGCTCCTGTGTACTGTGGCAGACTCAGAAATGTTGAAAAACTTCATGATTTCTCTTTCAGCACTTCATAGTCAAACCTTTCATTTTTTGACTCATGCATTTTGCAGAAAAATAACTTAGTACCATTAAAATAGTTGTGATGGGGAACATTCATGTGGGGTTAGGACTGCCTTGACCAGAGTGCTTGCTGACTTGGAGGAGTATGGAGTTGACCACCTTGCCTGGCCTGGTGTGGAACCAAGCCAGCGAGGCTTTGCTGCAGACTCATTTGCCCTGATAGCTGGTCAACAGTTTGAGGAGGAGGAGGAGGAGGAGGTGAAGAGCTGGCTAAGTGTGCCATGAAGCTGGCATTTCAGTACATCCCTGAGAAGTGAGCTTTGAGTCGATGTAGTGTTCCTCTTATACCACGTGCAATTCAGCCTCTCCAAAGCCTCAAGAATTCCTGGGTGTGAAGGGCGACTGATTCTGATTGGGTGCTTGATAGTTTTCCAGAAACTCATGTAATTAATTTTTCATGTTTGTCTGTAGTTAATTAAACACGCCCAGGAATCTTATCTCTTCAGTGACACAAGCTGCAATAAAAGTTTATTAGTCGTTGCAAAAAAATATGAACGGCTGACGAGCGTCTGTCTGTCAAAGAATGGAAGGGCTAGGGAACTGTCAGTCATCTCACTGCTAAGCAGAGCAGTGTCATACTTCATCCTCCGTCAGGCCTCTGATTTTAGAACACTGGGACTTTAGAGACCATCCTTTTAACCCCTTCCATGCTCATGACGGAACGGTTCCGTCATCAGCGTCGGTGCTCCGGTGCTGATGACGGAACATTTCCGTCATGAGTCAATATGATTTATTACCCTTCAGCACTGCAGCGAAATTCGCGCAGCACTGAAGGGGTTAATGATGAAAACAAAACTACAAGTCCCATAAGCGATAGTTGCGGAAGGTGTCACGCATGACCTGGGGCAACATCCGATTCAGCACATCCAGTTCCATTTTTTAAGTATTTGACACAATATTGAATTTATAACCTTTGTTTTTTATGGTCATGAGTCACCAGAATACTAAAAACGTGTCTTTTATTTTCAAGGTCAATTAAGTAATGGTCACCAGCTTGGAAGCTCTGTTAATTCTTCAGTATGTGTCATTGATCTCCACGTGTGGCTGGTTTGGGTCTGCCCCCTGCATCGTTCCCGATAACTCGCACAGGTAAGAAGGTTGTAGCGGCAACATGATAACCCCATACTCGTCTGTAAGAAGTGCGCTCCGAAGCAGGTATCCGATCATTTTTGTGAAACAAGCAAGCGTCAATATCTGCTATGTACATTTGTTAAAATAAAACAGTCAAATCAAAGTATACTGTTCCGGAGGTTCAGTCCCAGAGACATTATCTTTAGCTAAACGCAGACACCCTAGGAAGCAGGTGCTTTTAAGACAAGTTGCGTTCACTCACCTGAAGGTGACATGCTTTATCATTGGGCAATACTCCTCACCAGGCCGGCACTACAATGCCTGGCGGGCGCCGCAAGAGGGCACGTTGTCGCAGATTTTTTATTTAGTACGCCGGATAAGCATAGTAGGACAGAGGATGTTGTGTCATAAGATGTGAGATTGGTGAAAGTCTGAATATAAGATCAACTATCGACCAGTTGCCACAATATAGTTAATGTGACCTTCCTGGTCCATGTTGAGATTAAAAACAGTGGCAGAGAAATTGAGGAACTAATGGCCCCTATCACTGTGTGAAAGTGTCGATCACCTATGGACCTGCTGGTAAGCTGGGGTCTGTACTTCAGGTCAACTTTTCTCATGCCTTGTGTAGTCATGGAGCAATCTGTTGGCATTTCATCAGGACCAAATATGGGAAAACGGGTAAATGTGACCTAATCTTCTCCACAGGGTAAGGAGCTCTGTAGCTCAAAGCCCTGCACCGTGCATAGGTGATAAGGTGCCTATTAACATCTTATTACCACAGATGAGCGCTGCCTAACAGGGTGCACTAGATACGGTAACCCTCCTAAAATTCAAGACATATGACTTATCCAATAGCGCCACACCAGAGGGCAACTGGTTTGAAAAGCACATGCTTCCTAGGGTGCCTGCGTTCAGTTAGAGATAATGTCTGTGGGACTGAACCTCCAGAACAGTATACTGTGGGTTGATTTATATGAAGAATGCGTATACTGGACTGTAATTTTCCTCGTCATCTCTTGTGATATGTAAAATAAAACACAACACACCTGGAGGCCAACAAATCTATCATGAATTTAATGCAAGAATAGCAAAAGGCCAAGCAAACTAACAAGTGACAATTGTCTTTGCAATGGACGAGAGCATCCCTCCTAAAGCAAGTTGGAATATATAATGCTAATGCTCCCCATGTATTTTTATACACTTTTCTCCTAATACAAGTCAATAAAACATGAACAAGTGCTAGAAACAGTTACTAAAACAACACTAATGAGTAGGAGGCAGGATCTTCTCTCGAGAGGAATGTGAGGAGTCCGTGAGGTGCCGATAAAAGATACACAGACAAGCTGCAGAATTCACTGTTTCTGGAAATAACACTTCTGTTTGTCAATATTCAAGTTACTACCAGATGCAGGAAAGTGTGCAGATGGACATCACTAAATAAAATGGTTCTGGGCCCTAATAGAATCATGTAACTTTGCAGGCATATTAAGGTGAACAGACACATCAAATTAATATAAGAATATTGTAATTTGGTAATGTAATATATCAATGCACGTTGTGGCATTCATGTGTAAACAATTATCGGTATTAAAGAAACCAGTATATCCAGTTATGTTTTCTCAATTCCTTCTTCCCAGTGGCCACCACTGCTGCTATCCAGCTGTATTCAGCAGTGCCTCCTGTGACCTGGAATCCTGCATTTAATCAATACCAAATGTTGGCAATGCTTCTAGCCAACTCCGGTCACTGGTGCCACTCGCACCCCCACCACCCTTGGGCCTGTTATTCTTTTAGCCAGCTCCAGTCAGTAGTGGCCCCTTCGGCCTGTTTGTAAGCCTACTAGCCAGCTGCTGTTAGTACTGGCCCCTGGGACCTGTTATCATTCTAGCCAACTTGAGTCATTAGTAGCGCCTTGGGACTAGTGATCATACTAACCAGCTTCAGTCAGTATTGGCCCCCTGAGATCTATTATCCTGCTAAGTAACTTCCGTCAGTAGTGACCCCTGTACCTTAAATCCTGCCAATATTCAAAACCAGAGGTTAACTCTACTGCCAACCAGTTCCGGTCAATATTGGCATGCATTGTTACCCTGCCTGTAATGAATACCAGAGCCCAGCATTGTTGCTAGCCAGCTCCAGTCACCAGTGGCCAGTCACATATTATCCTCAATAGGATCAATGCCCAAGGCCTGTGCAGCTGCTAACCTGCCCTAGTCAGCAGTGACCTCCCAGACCTAGTATTCTGCATATAATCAGCAAGGCTTCGGCCCTAATAACACTCACCCCACATCCTTATGGTATATTAGCAATGTAATTTATTTACATCATACGGTAGATACCGCACTATATCACACGATCCCAAAAACAACGAAAATCAAAATTTGCCTAACCGTTCAGCACTCCACCTTGTCAAAAATGACCAAATCACACCAAGCACTATAGCCTGCCACATCACATGGCACACTCAGCCACAACATGACAAGATACCACAGCAGGGATTTGGGGGCCAGTAATCCTCTGTTCGAGGCATGTATGCTGTAGATGCACATGCTTCGCATACTCCTGCCATCTTGTGTTGGGTCCCGATATTTGCAAGTTGTTTCATTATTACCCCTAGATTTATATTCCGGCATAAAAATTACCTGCACCACTTAACAAATCTCTATTCGTTTCATCCCCTCTGATACTCTCCCTCTTTGCTCTATTTGTTTCCAATTGTGATGGCTTATTTTCCACCTGTTTATTACATTCCTCCACTTGCAGCATTTCTAAGGACTGAATTTTCCCATTCCCTATCATTTTTATACTATCGGCTTGATTGTTTAGGCATTTATTTTTCATAACTGCTTGTACCTCCGATAGATCCTTATTAAATAGAGGTTAAAAGGGATTTGTTGGAGACATTTGTTTACCCTCATCGTCACGAAATGATATTTGGTCATGTTTGTTTCCAGTGTTCAATCTCACTATATCTGATGCATTTGTATTTTTCATACTTTTAGAAGCTTTATTTCTTGCTTTCCGTAGTTTTTTCCTCTGTCTTTTTGATAGATGAACTTCCGGAGCTGCGTCTGTCATTGTTGATTATGTCGAGCATAGGTTTATCACTTCTTGATCTTTTGTTTTATCATCTATTTTTTCTTTAACAACAACAGTATTGTCTTTACATTTTATTGTATCTTTAGAGGGGCAGTCGGTCTTGATGGGTTGAATTCCCACATTAGGAAAATTCCCTTTTACATCGTCAATTATTGTTTTTAAAATATCCGGAATGGTAGTGTAACAGGGCGAGGGAGGAACCGAACACAGAAGTGGACCGGTGGTCCGCCACCCCCCTTTTACCTGCTTCCGTTCCCTCTCAACAGCCGCCTGATCTCTACGCCCCTGAGTGAGCCATCACAGAACCTGAACAAGGATGGCAGAACGCCCCGGAGTGGGCCACCACAGGACAAGGCTGGCCGAACGAGAACACCCAGATGCACGGCCCCTTTAACTGGGATCCCTCGGACGACAAAGCTCCACCCTTACAAAGCGTCACGAGTGCGTCAAAAGAAGGCCGGAACCAGGAAGCAGTGGACGGCGTTTCCCAGGAGGCGAAAGGTGGTCCCAGCAGCGGAGAGCGTGGAGGTTACAGCAGCGGAGAGCATGAGTAGAGCGAGGCGGTCGAGACTCGAGAGGCCGGTGCCGAGTTGGAGAAGCCAGACGGCCAACGTATCTACGCATCGCCCCGCCACGTTCTCACGGGAGGAGCGTGGCTCCAACAGGTCCGGGGCAGAGTGGCGGGCTGGGTGGGACGTCAGGTCCAACCTACCGAGTGATCAGTTGTATAGCCCCGTGTACAGTCCGTAAACCCTTTCCTCTTCCTTACGAGCACTCTCCCCCCCCCCACAGACTGTATATATTCACGATTGCACTGGTTTCCTTCACTCCCGGTCCTTACTGCACTAATTGGTCACATACCCTGACCTAACACCGCCCTCTCTCTCCTTTCTCCCTACGACAACGGAACCGGCGGGACAAGCTGAGATCCGATTCCCGAGCAAGCTGGATCCTGTCAGGAAGTCTGCCTTCGACCCTGCCGCCTTTGCGAGAGAGAGGATTACCAGTCGCAGAAGAAAATCGTATAGATAAATAAAGCCTTCACTTAAAACCTTATTCAAAGGGTCCGACTCTCTATCTACTTCTACTACCCCCCACTGCACAGGAAGTGTCGGGCACTGGTCCTACGTCCCTCCCTACCCCGGGACAGGTAGCTAGTTTGTTAATTAGTTGGGCACAACTACACTCTGCATACGTAGATATTGGCTGAGATTGAGCCCTTACTATTAGATTATTTTGTGTTGTTATCTTCTGCTCAATTCCGGCAACAAAGGATGCCGCAGCACTCAAGAGATCTATTTGGACCTCCTTTTTGTTGGACTGATATGTTAAAGCTTCCAGAGTTAATCGCGAGGTTTTGAAGAATAAATCCCAAATTGCTCCCGCGTTCCCACTTCCTGGTACCTGAGTACCTGGGCAATGGTGTTGCCCATTTATGAATGATAGGTCCTTATACTTCTCTTTTTGTTGTCCTTGAAAATCATGTCCCTCATCACAAGAATTAATGAATTGTGGACTACTATTCAAAACGTCTTTTTGATACGGAGTACTCCAATGCTGCAGAGTTTCTGGGTTGCTGTTGTATTCGTCCTTATTAATTTGAGATCCGTTATTTTGAATACATTTCGGCTGGTCCTGTTTTTTAACTGAATATATCTTAGACAGAGTAAGATCCGATTTCAGTGGGGTATTGGCTTCCCTCATGATTTTTACCCCACCATTTAGTTCATTTGGAGCTTCTTCTTATGGTTGATTTATTTGGCTCAAATTAGATGGTTCTCCTATCCCGTTAGCTGTTCTGATTTTTACTTGCACTTCTATTGGCATTGGATGCCTAGTTGGTAGTAATTGCTGAGTATCTCCCATTGTTAGATTTGTGCATTTTGCGTCCTCTTCTTGTGAACGACCAGTAAGTGGAATAGTTAACATCTCTAGGGCCCAGATGTAGGTAGCCAAATACCGGTCGGTAACGGTCGAATTCGGCCGTTACCGACCGGTATTTGGCTTTTGAGATGTAGGGGGCAGGAAACAGGCCATTTCGGTAATTTTACCGATTCGGTAAATATACCGGTCGGTAAATTTACCGACCGGTATTTTTACAGAATCGGTAAAATTGAGATGTAGGTCGGACTCTTCTGAGTCCCACAAGCCCTACAAATTCGGTATTTTACCATCAAATTCACTTTGATGGTAAAATACCGATTCAGGTGTGCATGCACATGTGTGCATGCACACCTGTGCCATATGACAGGCAGACCTGCCCTTAGGGCAGGTATGCCTGCCACATGGCCCCCGAACCTTTTTTGGGGGTGCTAGAGGGTGTCAAAGTGACACCCCCTGCACCCTTGTCAAAATCAGTATTTACCGATTCGGTAAATACCGACCGGTAATGCCCCATTCATTCCTATGGGCTTCAAAGCCCATAGGAATGAATGGGGCATTACCGGTCGGTATTTACCGAATCGGTAAATACCGACTTTTAAAGATTCGGTAAATCCACATCTGGATTTACCTACATCTCGGTACTTCTATTTTACCGATTCATAAATACCGAATCGGTAAAATTCGGTATTTATGAGTCGGTAAAATAGAATTACCTACATCTGGCCCTAGGTCTGTTATTTGACCCCAATGGTTGACTTGGTCCTTAGATAAATTTGACATTTGTTCGACTTCATCTTCAGACTCAGGGTGGCCTGGTTCACTTACTCCTTGCTTAGGGGATATAATATTTGTTCTACTCAGTGGTTTAATTGGAGTTTGAAGATCACATGGGTCAGTTAGCAATGTTAGCATAGCACCAGTTGGATCTTTCATAAAATCAAACTTTGACGGCGACTTTCCCAGTATCCCAAATGTACGGACCTTAGATGTTTTAAAGGACTATATGTCACCTGCCTGTTTTATTTTAAACGTATCTAGTATTAGTGTTTGTTGTATTTTTCTTTTCCTTTTGATAGGAGGGAGAGGTGGCCGCTCCTTTCCTGACCTCAAAATACACCCTATAAGGTGAAGAAGTCTTGCTTCTTTCAGAGAATCAAACGGGCCAGTGACAAGACCAAACGGTGCTTTGATTGGACAAAAACACCTCCAAACACCTCCAAGGGAAAACACCCCCAAAGCACACGTCAGTACAGAATCCGCCGGTGCTGCTGGTTACTTAGTTAATTAACTAATTAATTAATCAATTGATTAATAGCCGGGCTCCGGGTAGGGCTGTAGCCTAGGCATGCAGAGTAATTCAGGGGTCGAGGGGTGCTTTAAGAGGGTCAAAGTCTATTGTCACTTTCCCCTTTGTATAATTTCTCAGATTTTGTATTACAGAGTTATTACAGACTGTAATGGCTCAGCGACTTACGGACCGATCAACCTTAACTACTCGCCACACGCCACACACCTCTTGCCACTTGTCACTCACCACTCACTGTTCATTGCTTGTTCGTTGCTATTCATCGCTGTCAAGAGTACAAGGGAGAATGCTGGCAATCGTTCAGGAGCAGGAGCGGGATCCAGAGCCAGTCCCACTACCGACGGCATATGTAGGCACTTCTCTCCACTCCTCTACTCAGCTCTGCTCTGTTCAATGCTTGGTGTATACGTAAAATCAGGTGGCAGTTCTCTGAGTTCTGAGGAATGATTGAAGCGTGCGATGTCGGACCATAGATGCGTCCATTCCTCATCGGAAATAGGACGGTAAATTAAGTCTTCTCACATAGACATGTACCGGGGGCGCGCGGAAAGCACTGTTTTAAGGAGGAAGCTATAGATAAATAAGATCACCCCTTTCATGTTAGCAGTCTTGGTGGGAAAGGCCTCAAATTTTGTGAGAGGTCGAGTAGCAGCCTCCCGTATCTGAGGTGTGAGGGCCCAGTGCATTAATTGGATATACTGATATCTTTCCGTGTTCTTCAATACAAAGTCCCTTTGACATTGATCAAAAGTAAGGGGATCAAAATTGTGGAACAAATGTATTAGAGCTAAGCAGCCTCCCCTTCTCCAGGCATCAAAGGGCCCTCATGTTGGGCCGGGGGTAAAGCTGGATTGAAATGGATTGGAGTGATTGGGGATGGAAAAGAAGTCCACCTGTCGTCACCCGAAATTGAGTCCCATACTTTAAGAGTGGTGCGTGTGGGGCAGCTAAGGTCACCCTGGCAGCCATCTGGAAGAGAAGGGTGGCTCCAGCTATTTCCCTATGGCACTCTCGTCTTTGGAGACTGCTTAGCCTAGAACGTATGGCTGATATTTTCAGGGATAATTATAAGAATTTCGAATTTAAATGGGGTCCCCTTGTCTCCTTCCTCTCCCAGGGCCATCCGTCTGCGGTGTGTCCCTCCACCATCAGAGTCCGCCATCTCTTCCAGTTTTGAACACGCCGCCACGTCGGGTGGGGGGTGGTTTTTTTTTTGTGGTTTTTTTTCTGTGTTCCTTGTTAGATTCATAATTAATTATCCCATGTTAGGATGAGTTTGTCCATGCTTTTTGGCTATTCCGCATACAACACCTCGGTGGAGCAACCTGGAGAAATTACCATTACAGAAGGCCGTTGAGTTTTCTTTAGACCTATCTACTGGCTTAGCAAAGTTGCATGATCTTCTTTTTTTTCTTTTTTATCTCTCTCTCTAAGCTCCGGGGCACTTAGAAGCTGCATCTTTCATTTGGCTTATTATATAATAAGAGGAGGAGCTGATTTATATTGATCAATGCACTTTGTCCACCTGTTATAATTCTGTTGAGGCTTTCTGATCCCCTGCGTGGGACCAAGTGATGATGTCATTTTTGCCTGTGGACTGTGGAAAAAAAATAATTAATAAACACATTTTTGAGATAAATCAGGTGGCAGGCCAAGGCTCCTCTGTGCTCCTCTGTGCTCTGCAGCAGCCGCCGCACGAGCAGCACCAGCAGCGCCTTAGCACCGCGGTGCTGGCAGCGGCCGTTCCTGCCTCCATCGCAGATCTGTAGAACTTAAAGCGCCCGTATAACAGGACGCGGGTGAAGCGGGAACCGGTCACAAAACAAACCCTGGCAGTCGTCCCTGGCTCCGCTCCGCTTACTCGTCAACTCCTCCTCGGCTCGGCCCCTCAGCTCTAATCGATATGCTCTGCACTCACACCGAATCACAGGCCGACAACAACTGTGAACACCAACAGAGGGAAGAATTGTGTGTTCCCCCCAGTTAGTGAAAAAAAAACAGCATAAGTCTTGGCTGCTTCTGCTGCACCCAGAGTCTTATGCGTCTTTTCAGTCTAAGTTTTCTGTCTGGAAAAAGATTGTGTCCTGGTTTTCTGCACCCAGTAAATCCAAGTGCAGAAAAACCTAACAACTAATGATCAGGTGGAATAAAATGAACACATGAAAGTCCGCCTTAATTTCATTGCCCTTGATTCACACTCTGGACCAAAGTTGAGGGCTAGGTCTAGGCATAGTCCTCGCAGCACACAATAGATTTGCTTGAGGCAGAGGCCAAAACTCAAAAGTCAGGAAACCAGATACAAGTAGGTGGTAACTCAGGGCAGGGGAAAACGCCTGTTGTCCGTGGAGGAGTCATTCCCTTCCCAGAAATCTGCATTACAAATTAATTAATAGTATATATTTTTTAATATCTGTTTGGTGTCAGTCCATATGACTTTCATATCTGCCTTTGGGATTCTATGTTGCAACTCCATAGGGTACATGTATCCTTTGTGAGCTTAATAAAATGTTGAAAATTCTACAAAACCTCACTCCTACATCCAAGTACTCTCATGCTACCATTCTGCACTCTGCTCTGTCTGAAAAACAGCTCAGCATATTCAAAATTCTGCATTGATTTGGCTTGTAAATTATATTTTTGGAAATGTACATGTATTAACTATTTAATTTTAATACTATAGGTGATTGAAATTACGGACGAAGAAAGCAAGATTTAGCACTCAGCAACTGGATGTCAGTGCCATAAGAAGGATTATTTTGAAAAACTGAAGAACATCCAGCATTCTACGTTTAAACAATTTCCAAAAATCTAAGTGTGGCGAGGAAAGTACTATACCTGTAAGTGAAGTCTCTAATTTTGCATTTCATTAACCCAGAGCAAAGCCATATCTGTGCACACAGCATCAGAAATAATGTAGAATGACTGCTTCAGAATCCTCATCTGACATATTATTAGAAAGACAAATTGCCTCAGCATGACAGAATAACGTTCCTCTAAAGCATCATGTAATTCTAGAGAGTAAGCACACACTGCATAAAAGAAAATTATAACAAAAGGTTCTTCTGGATACCATCAAAGAAAAGACACTGAAAGAAGACTTCGAAGCTGACCCGTTAACAACCAAAAGATTGGAAAATCACCTTTGTTCAACAACCATTTTTAACCAGTTACACAGGTTTGAGACTATCTGCCTCTGGATAGAACACAACGACCCACTCTGCTCACTCTTGGGGAACTCTTAAAAATTCACCACTTTATTGTGTTCATGACCATCTCAGATAGTTTCCTTTTTATTGTGTACTGTTCTGTAATTCTATGTAAATCGCCTCAACATTATCTGTTGTGCAGGAGTGATATGTAAAACTGTTAAATATAAAAATGGATTAAAGGATCACCGTTGTGCTATAGCTAATGTAAATAAATCCTCATCCTCAGAACTACAAACCTTAACCTTACACCAAACATAGAAAGGGTAGAAGGAACTGATGTTCTGCGACTAATGATCCACAATAGTACTCTGCACGTTCTAACGGCCTCAGTTACTGCCATTACAAAGTGCAAAAAGGTACTTATCAGTTTAATCATTAAATATCAGACTAACACCTTATTACTGCATTGCTAAGAACCTATACAAATAGAAAAACTTCAGTCGCAAATTAAGTTGCTGCCAGAGAGGCTATTACCTAAAGACTATTATCTGCTAGAAACATTTCAACAGGTGTTACAGGGCTGGTTCCAGACATATTTTGCTCAATTCAAGTGTTAAGAAGATTACACACAAACATTATCTAAACAAGCCCGACTCTAAAATCAGGTTCACTCTTACCGTGGCATATAAGCAAGAGAAACCTAAATGTAGAGGTATTAAGTCTAGGAATACACCTTATAAAAACACGGACTGTGAGAACAAATTCATTGTTCAAACCCGCCTCAATCGAGGGAAAATAATCGAAGTTGGGAGAAAAAGTTACTTGTGCCAAAAAAGATACAGCCATAAATCTCATCTCACTGAATTTGAGAGAATGCACACTGGGGGAATCCACTCTCAGTGCAATGTGTGCCAAAAAAGTTTCAGGCGTAAATCTTATCTCACTGAGCATATGAGAATCCACACTGGGGAAAAACCTTATCAGTGCTCTGAATGCCAGAAAAGGTTTAGTATCAAACCGAGTCTATATCGACATGCATTAACCCACTCTGTGGAAAAGCCTTACCAGTGCGCTGATTGCCAAGAAAGTTTCAGCCGTAAATCTTATTTCACTGAACATATGAAAGTCCACTCTGGGGAAAAACCTTATCAGTGCTCTGAATGCCAGGAAGGTTTTTGTAACAAAAGCGCACTCACGCGCCATACAAGAAGAACCCACACTGGGGAAAAACCTTATCAGTGCACTGATTGCCCGAAATGTTTCATTGACAAAAACAGTCTCACTCAGCATAGAAGAACCCACACTGGGGATAAACCTTATCAGTGCACTGATTGCCAAAAATGTTTCATTTACAAAAACAGTCTCACTCAGCATAGAAGAGCCCACACAGGGGATAAACCTTTTCAATGCTCTGAATGCCAGAAATGTTTCAGTTTCAAAAGCAGACTCACTGAACATACAAGAATCCACTCTGGGGAAAACCCTTATCAGTGTTCTGAATGTCCAAAACATTTCCACCGTAAATCCCTTTTAACTGCACATTTGAGATTCCACACTGGGGAAAAACCTTATCAGTGCTCTGAATGCCAGAAATGTTTCAGTGAAAAAAGACAACTCACGCTCCATATACAAACCCACACTGGGGAAAAACCTTATCAGTGCTCTGAATGCCAGAAATGTTTCAGTGAAAAAAGACATCTCACGCTGCATATACAAACCCACACTGGGGAAAAACCTTATCAGTGCTCTGAATGCCAGAAATGTTTCAGTATAAAAAGTAATCTCACAGTGCATATAAAAACCCACACTGGGGAAAAACCTTATCAGTGCTCTGAATGCCAGAAATGTTTCAGTTTAAAAAGTAGTCTCACTCGGCATACAAGAACCCACACTGGGGAAAAACCTTATCAGTGCTCTGAATGCCAGAAATGTTTCATTGACAAAAACAGTCTCACTCAGCATAGAAGAGCCCACACTGGGGAAAAACCTTATCAGTGCTCTGAATGCCAGAAATGTTTCATTGACAAAAACAGTCTCACTCAGCATAGAAGAACCCACACTGGGGATAAACCTTATCAGTGCACTGATTGCCAAAAATGTTTCACTTACAAAAACAGTCTCACTCGGCATAGAAGAGCCCACACTGGGGAAAAACCTTATCAGTGCTCTGAATGCCAAAAATATTTCCGAGACAAAAGAAGTCTTTCTCAACATATAATAACCCACACTGGGGAAAAACCTTATCAGTGCCCTGAATGCCTAAAATATTTCAAACTTAAATCACTTCTAACTGCACATGTCAGATTCCACACTAGGGTAAAACGTTATCAGTGCTCTGAATGTGACAAATGTTTCAGTGTAAAAAGCACTTTCATTCATCATATAAGAACCCACACTGGGGAAAAACCGTATCAGTGCTCTGAATGCCACAAATGTTTCAGTACAAAAAACAGTCTCATTCATCATATAAGAACCCACACGGGGGAAAAACCTTATCAGTGCTCTGAGTGCCAGATATGTTTCATTGAAAAAAGCCGTCTCACTCATCATATAAGAACCCACACTGGGGAAAAACCTTATCAGTGCTCTGAATGCCAGAAATGTTTCAGTGAAAGAAAGACTCTCGCTCGGCATATAAGAATCCACACTGGGGAAAAACCTTATCAATGCTCTGAATGCCATATATGTTTCATTCAAAAAAGCAGTCTCACTCATCATATAAGAATCCACACTGGGGAAAAACCTTATCAGTGCTCCGAATGTCAAAAATGTTTCAGCCGTAAATCTCATCTCACTGAACATGTGAGAATCCACACTGGAGAATTTTTTCTATCAGTGCTCTAAATGTCAGAAAAGATTCAGAGGTAGAGATGGTTACAAGCGCCATAAGAAAACACACCATCAAAATAATTCAGTGCTCCGAATACCAGAAAAACATCAATTTTAAATGCAATCTCACTCTACATGAGCAGACGCACACAGGGAAAAACATCACCAGTGCTGTGAATGCCAGAAATTCCTATTTGATAGGCACAGCCTCACTAACCAAAAGCGACTCCATACTGATGAAAAACCTCATGAGTGTTCTGAATGTCAGAAAAGCTGCAGAGAAAAACGCTATCTCACCATGAGAAACTCCACACTGGAGAAAATCCTTATGCCATAAAAGCTTGAATCTTAAAGACAGTGTTATGCTTCATGAGAGATCCCACTCTGGGGAAAAACTTTATGAGTGCTCGAAATGCAAGCAAAGTTTTGCTTACACTTAGAATTGTCTTTCACTTCAAGCTTTCAAAGGTATATTAATATAAAAGCAGTATTGAATTTTTTGACGTTGTGTACTCTTACCAAAATTTAAAGCATCAACTTTATATGACACACCATAGAAAAAAGGAGTTGTTTATATATACTAAACCTCCAGAAATGTTTGATTAACCAGTTATAAAGTCACGTCTAGCTTAGTTAGTTTATAGTCTTCTTTTTTTAATTGTAATTATTTCACATTGTTACTGAATATGCATGGCTAAACACTTATAAGGTCCCAAAGGCGAGACCTATTGGCTATGACAATGCTTGTTATTGATTGAGTACATTGAGCGGCAAAACATTTTGATTAAGTCCTGAAGAATGCCGCAAACATCTATTTGGAGGGTTAATAGGCTGAAACATGTTGACCTCTTATTGACTCTTAACAGTGCATATATATTTCTCCCACAGTGTCCTATTTTTAATCCTGGCCCAGGGGTGTACAAATAATGGATACCACATACCCTTTAGCAAGTTTTAACTTTCACTCTGCTGCCCCCACTACCCTGAGCTCATTATTGTGGTATTTAGTATACCTTTCTCTATAACAAAATATGCCTGAACTCCTCCCTCTCAGTGAGGGGGTTGTTTCATGGTGCAAGGAGATTCGCAATAAGGAAGCATGCCAACTATAGTGGGAGAGAGAAATCGTCCTTTTAAAGGGATATTTCATCTTAGCTAGGTCTTCATTTGCAACAGTAATCCTCAGAGACCCAAGGGTTTCTTGATTGTGGTAGAAATGCATTTTTACCCCTTCATTGTACGTTCAAGCACAGACCATTGCATGAAATGTGATCTATGTAGGGAAAATACTCTGTGCACTGACAAAATGTGTTAAAATAACAGAAAGTTGATCATCGCAAATATAACTAGAAAGTTAATTCTAGCATATTTTTGATACCACAATAAGAAGTTTGGGGATCTTTATCTGATATCTTTATCAGTAAATTATCTGAAATTATTGAACATAAACTTTTCCAAGTATTATTTCGAAAGATTAAGGAATTGGTCTTTTCTAAACTAACCCCAGTGTGTATGACTACAATATTCACCTCTCTCAAATCAATATTGTGCTTGTTTTAGTGAGAAAGCTAAATGATCTAGGAGAAACCAGGAACTGGCGTCAGTATTTTTCTTAGGAAGCTTCAAGTTAGAGAGTGAAAACACTTTTTAGAATGCCCCAAAATTGGGATAAAGATATTTCAATATGTTTGACAAAAAGAATAGGTACATTTCATGACAATATTGAAATTCTGAACTAACAGGAACAAATATTTACACATTACAAAAATATTAGGTACGAAATTTCAACAATATAGGAAATACTGAGGTTCATGTACTAATAATCCATTTGGTGAAAAGTGGTTGCTTGTAGAGTCAGCACACTACTTTGTCTGTGATAGCTTTTAAATAAAGGCATTTTTAATACACCCCATTTTACTTTCACATTCACAAATGTCCCCTTGGCTTACTACCTCCTGTTACTGTTTTTGCTGCCCACACATGGTTTCAAAGCTCAATATATACCTTAACAATGTATTAAATATTCAGAAGGGAAACTATTAACATTCCCCTTCCAAATTCTGAATTTTTAAATGGGCTTAGTACATTTCAAAAAGGGGTTTAGCATTTGCAAACTCTGTGAATTACTGAACCAGTAGATTTTTTTAACAATAAAACATGAGGCAATTTTTCTCAATTCCCTCCAAATTAATTAGGTTAAAATTGTTAGTTGAATGATAACCGGTGCATGTACCTATTTAGTGTTAGTGTTGCTTCAGATCAAATAAAAACCATCGCACATAACTCTTACACAATACTTAAAGACAGAATTTCTGACATCCAGCGTTAATGTTTTGTTAAATATATTTGCAAATGTTGTCACTTAAACAGGAAAGCAGCTAAAGCAGTCTCTGGACATAAAATAGGATGTAATCATAATCTTTAGATACATTTTCTGAGTTTCAGGAACAATGTGTGTCTTCTGGGTTTACTCTAAACCACTATAATAAACATATTCAATGATTTTAGATTTGATCTGTTTGTACTGGTTTCCATTGCAGACTTTAATCTAGATTTAGACCAAGGATCAATTCCACCCATGGCTTTTAAAATCTATTTATCAATGATCTGTATTAGTGTTATCGCAACTAAAACTGTAATAGAACTGATCTGAGAGATGGACCTTCAAGTATTATGCTCAGTCAATTTATTGAACAAATTATGGAGTTAAAATCTGAATAGATTAGATCCTCAAGCTTTGCCTGACCACTGTATTTTACATCAATAGATTACTTATCAGCACATTTTCTCTAAGTACAATTCAGTCATCTTCTATTTTTCGCAGAGCTCATGCTGGGTCTGTTAGAACTCTTTCAAAAATATGACATTTAAATGTCCCAAAAATCAGGAATTCTAGTTTCAAGCCTGGTCAAACCTTAATGAATGCTACACCAAAACATGCCCTTCTGTTCCTACATTTTATTGTGCACCATTATTCAGAAATGGCATGTTTTTGCTTTTGGAGTTAAAATTCTAAACATATTTATTGTTATTGCCAGCCAAAAAATTATCACTAATTGGGACGATAACAACAAGTGGTCTTGTGATGTTTGCTGGAATGGGAAGTATTTAATCAAAAAGTGGATGGAATTCAAGTTTAGGAGACAATTTTTACAAAAGTGTATGGATTTTGTATATATTTCAAATTGTTGATCTCCAAAGTGGCCTAAATAAATAAATTGAATTGAAATTCAAGTTTATCATTTGAATCCTGTTGTTGGAAAACATGTGATGTTGAACTCCATGAGGCGGTTCCTTTCCAGAAAGCAATCAGGTTGTAATCATGAGTCAAATAATGCTGAGGAGGTTAAAATATTCAAATTGAATTCTAATTACATATGAAATGTTCATTGTTCAATATATTTCTCTTAGTATTTTAATGTGAGGACTTTATTGCTTAAGCAAAATAATTAGTATTTGTTTTTCTATATGTAGGAAGCATTACATTAATGAAATCACTGTATCCCACCTTCTTTGTTTCCTTTCCTGTTCTTTATAAACGTTTCTATTGTTGAACTTTAAAGATTGCCCGAAATTAGGAATTGTGCTCGACATAACTTTGCTGTGTTACAGTATGTTGATTTTTATGTACTACTTTTGTCTCTTATGTGTATGGCAACTGATGTTTTGTTTTGCTTTAATAATCAGCTTATGTTTAATAGGTTTTATTATTCAATAAAATGTTTCAAACACAACAAATGGTAGTTGATATGTATTTACAACTGCAGCATTTTTATTGTATAGTCAGTGAGAGGTTTGGGCAGGTGATTAGGGGTACATGTAAGGTTGGAAGTAGGGGGAACAAAGCATGTACATTGTGTGGACTGTGACTCCTGGAGTTATTGCGAGAGATACCATGCTACCCTGTAAATGAATCCCGTAGTGTTTATTATCAACAAACTTTATTCGGTTTTATAAAAGAAAAACATCTTCCAAGTTACAGATTGACAAGTATAATATGTCCAAGTTAATCAGAGCACAAGATAAAAATTCATGAATTACTGTACAGAAGTTAATAGCAGCTTGACCTGAGTCTAACAGCGACTCGTAAAATGTTAAGCATATGCAAAACAGTGTCATTAGAGAGTAGTTGTTAAAAGATAAGAGCTGGTCTCACCCTCCTAAAACCTGCTTTTTTGAGAATGGGAATAATAAATAAATTTCTAGGGACAGCATAAAAACTACAAAACATTAAAAAAGTGCATCATGTTCTGACGAGACTCACTGTTGCAGCTACAGGGCATGAGGCACTGGCCTCTGTGGAAGCCGCAAGGGTGTGCCATGAGGTAATGGAAGAGGTTGAGCCGAAACCGGGTCAATAGAAAATGATCATGGATGCTTTTAAGCCCTAGAAGATAAGGTTCGGTGGTTGGTACAGTTTTTAACACAATCTACTTACGCACACTAGGCTTACACAGCTCAATTCCCTCTCTATCACAGCAGCTCATTCTTTAAAAAACAGAAAGGGCCCATCGCAGGAAAGAGATTGCAGCATTTTGCACTTCCCCTACCCCAATGTGGCCCCATATCTCACTTCCGTAACTAACCTTTGAGATATATATTTTTTTGCAGAGTTTTATATAGCGCGAACTTGACCCGAACCGAACCGGGTATCATAGCGCTTTACATAGTACCAGTTACATTACATGAGGACACACATTCATTTTGTTAGGCATGGGGACATTAAGTGATTTCCCCAGAATCACAGGAGGTTTAGCGACATTACCGAGACTCAAACCTGGTTCCCCAGGTCCGAGGTCGAGCGCCCTAGCCGTTAGTCCAAATCCTCTCCCCTAAATTTGTCTTCATACGTCTTCAAAAGAGCCCCTATTGACTTCCCTCCCACTCTGCTGACAAAGTTAATAACAGCTGCAAAAGCTTTCACAAGATCCCCTTTCTTTCGAATAAGCAAAGGCCACCAACTCAAGGAATCGTCAAACACAACTCCCAAATAAGAAAAAACATTGGTCTTCGGTATCGACGAAAGTTCGAATTTAAAAGTGAACTGCTTAGCTTTACGAGGTCCCACCTGCATAATGAACAACTTGGAATCATTAAACGAAAGGTCCAAGTCCTTCATAAAAAGGGCAAAAGAATTCAGAAGAAGTTGTAGGCACCTAGATGTCCTCGCCCAAGGACTGCGTGGTCTGCGTATAGGAGGACTGGCAGGCTACACTTGCCTACCCTGGGGACAATCAGCCTTTGTGGCCAAAAGGGTCTTTTCTAAAGAATTAATATACAGGTTAAAATGAAAGGGTACTAAAATGCATCCCTGACACACCCCTCTCTTGATGTCAAGCTGACTGGACACTTTCAGATTGTATGAATCGTGGACAACCGCGGTTGAATCACGGTGAAGATCCCTCAAAAATAAAACGATATTACTATCAATGCCAATGGAGGACATCAACTGCCACAGCTTGGACCTATTAACAAGTCAAGTCAAGTCAAGTCAATAGATTTATATAGCGCGCTACATACCCAGAGGGTCTCAAGGCGCTTGAAGAAGGGTGGGGAATTACTTGTCGAAAATCCACGTTTTAAGTTGTTTTCTGAATGCTAGATGGTTCTGAGTACGGCGAAGGTGAGTGGGAAGTGAGTTCCAGGTTTTAGCTGCTAGGTAGGAGAAGGATCTACCTCCCATGGTGGTTTTGTTGATGCGAGAAACAGTGGCAAGGGCTTGGTTGGAGGATCGTAGTTGGCGGGAGGGGGTGTAGAAGGACAGTCGTGTGTTGAGGCATTCGGGTCCGATTTCGTAGAGTGCTTTGTGTGCGTGGGTTAGGAGGCGGAAAGTAATCCTCTTATTGACGGGGAGCCAGTGGAGGTTTTTCAGGTGACCAGAGATGTGTTCTTTACGCGGGATGTCTAATATGAGCCTGGCTGAAGCGTTCTGGATGCGTTGGAGTTTTTTCTGGAGTTTTGCGGTGGTACCGGCGTAGAGGGTGTTTCCGTAGTCCAGTCGGCTCGTGACCAGTGCGTGGGTGACCGTTTTTCTAGTTTCGGTGGGGATCCAACAAAATGTTTTTTTGAGCATGCGAAGAATGTTGAAGCAAGATGAAGAAACGGCGTTGACTTGTCTGTTCATCGAGAGTGAGGAATCCAGGATGACGCCCAGGTTCCGTGCGTGGTCCGTCGGGGTGGGTGCTTTTCCAAGGGCCTCTGGCCACCAAGAGTCATCCCAGGCGGAGGGGGAGGTTCCTAGGATGAAGACTTCTGTTTTGTCTGAGTTCAGTTTCAGACGGCTGTGCTTCATCCATTCGGCTACTTCTTTCATTCCTTCATGCAGGTTGGTTTTGGCAGTGTTAGGGTCTCTGGTGAGTGATAGGATCAGTTGAGTGTCATCGGCGTAGGAGATGATGTTGAGGTTGTGTTGGCGTGCGATGACCGCGAGGGGGCTCATGTATACGTTGAAGAGGGTGGGGCTGAGTGAAGATCCTTGTGGTACGCCGCAGATGACTTCAGAGGCCTCTGACTTGAATGGTGGAAGGCGGACTCTCTGGGTTCTTCCGGTGAGGAACGAGGTGATCCATTCCAGTGCTTTTCCTTGGATTCCGACGTTTCTGAGGCGCTGTAAAAGAGTGCTATGACAGACCGTGTCGAAGGCTGCGGAGAGGTCGAGGAGGATGAGGGCGACTGTGTCTCCACTGTCCAGTAGAGTTCGAATGTCGTCTGTTGCTGCGATGAGGGCGGTTTCAGTGCTGTGCTTGGCTCGGAAGCCGGACTGTGAGGAGTCGAGGGATTTGTTGGTTTCGAGCTGGTTGTTGACCGCTTTCTCGATGACTTTGGCCGGGAATGGAAGGAGTGAGATAGGGCGGTAGTTTTTGAGTTCGGTGGGGTCAGCTGTGAGTTTCTTCAGGAGGGCGCTGAGTTCGGCGTGTTTCCAGCTTTCCGAGAAGGTTGCGGAGGTGAGGGAGCAGTTGATGACGTCTCGGAGGTGCGGTGCTATAATGGAGTCTGCTTTGTTGAAGATGTGGTGAGGGCATGGGTCTGTAGGAGATCCTGAGTGGATAGAGTTCATCAGACGGATGGTGTCCTCAGTGGAGATTGGGTTCCAGTTATTGAGGATGTTCAAGGGGGGTGGGGGTCCTGCAGAAGGTTGGGTGGGTTGGTCTTCGGGTTGGTTGTCGAAGCTGTTGTGGATGTCTGCAATTTTGTTGTGGAAGAATGAGGCTAGGGAGTCGCAGAGGGCTTGAGAGGGGGTGATGTCGTTGGAGTTGGCTGAGGGGTTGGTGAATTCCTTGACGATGTTGAATAATTCTTTGCTGTTGTGGGCGTTGCTATCTAGTCGGTCCTTGAAAGCGGCTTTCTTGGCATTCCGGATCAGTTGGTGGTGTATGCGGGTGGCGTTTTTGAAGGTGTCCTTGGTGCTGGTGGTTGGGTCTTTTTTCCAGGCCTTCTCAAGGGAGTGACAGAGTTTCTTCGATTTCTTAAGATCATCGTTGAACCAGGAGGCCTTCTTGCTGCCTAGTTTGATTTGTCGTTTTTTCAGTGGTGCTAGGATGTCGGCGCGGTTGGATAACCATTGGGTGAGGTTGGTGGCTGCTTGGTCGGGGTTTGAGGAGTGGGCGGGGGGGGTTTTAAAGAAGCGATGAGGAGATCTGGTCGATGGTGATTTTGTTCCAGTTTCTTCGTAGAGTGGGTTGGGGGTGGTTGTTGGATGTGGACTTGTTGTAGGTAAAGTGAACGCAGCTGTGGTCAGTCCAAAGGAGAGCTGTGGTGTGGCTGAAGGAGACATGTTTGCTGGAGGTGAAGATAGGGTCGAGTGTGTGACCTGCGATGTGGGTGGGGGTAGTGACAAGTTGTTTAAGTCCGAGGTTGGCGAGGTTGTCCAAAAGGGTGGTGGTGTTGCGGTCGTTGTTCTTTTCAAGGTGAAAGTTGAGGTCTCCCAAAAGGATGTAATCCTCGGAGGGGAGCGCGTGTAGAGTGATGAAGTCCGTGATGTCTTCACTAAACTGTGCGCGGGGTCCTGGTGGCCTGTAAAGGAGGGTGCCTCTGAGTGTGGTCTTGGGATCGATGTGGATCTGGAAGTGAAGGTGTTCAGTGATGGCGAGATTGACGTCTGAGCTGGATGAGATGCGGATGGATTTCTTATGGACGATAGCGATGCCTCCTCCTGTTTGGCCGGTCCGGTCCTTGCGAATGATCTTATAGCCTTCCGGGATGGCAATGGTGATGTCTGGGGCTGATGTGGCGTTCATCCATGTTTCTGTTAGGAAGGCGACGTCCGGAGAGATGGTGTCTAGTAGATTCCAGAGGTCGATGGTGTGCCTGTGGACCGAGCGGGTGTTGAGCAGGATGCATTGTAGGTGGTTGGGGTCGGATATCTGTTGTGTGTTCGTAGATGAGGAGTAGTTCTTGGTGCCGTCGAACTTGCAGGAGTTACAAGAGAAGGGTCCATGGGTGTGTCCAGGAGCGGCTTGGACGCAGTTGGGGGAACGGCCGGGGTTAAGGGCTAGGAGGGTGGTGGCATCGTAAGTAATGCGGGAGGGGTGGGCATCACGAGGACCAGGGGGTCTGGCGCTGGGCGCGGTCCAGGCGCGGACGGGCTTACCTTTGGCGCACCTTCGGCGCGCATAGGGCGCGGTCGCTGCGCGTGAACGCTGCGCGCAAATGCATCAGACATATATTGATAGTGGAAGGGGAGGGGCGAGGGAGGGTCTGCAGGGAGGCGGGGTGGAGATCAGGGGAAGGAGTCAACAACAAACAAAATGGCAGCAGCAAGCAGGCAATCCCAAAACAACACAGGGGCACAATGGAGGCGAGCGCGATGCAAAATCACAGCACAATTGCAGGCAATAATGTATTCTCAGGCAGCACGTCACTGACTAGGCGCTTCTCTTAAATAATGCTACTTATCTAAATAAATGCTCGGCGGTCTAGCGCTAATAATGCTACTTATCTAAATAAATGCTCGGCGGTCTAGCGCTAATCACAGACTAGGCGCTTCTTTTCAATAATGCAGGCTCAGGCAGGGAGTGAGACCGGGTCTCGGCGTCTACAATACCACTTCCAGGAGGCAGGGAACAGTGAGTGGAGCGGCCGCTTCTGCTGAAAGCAGGACGGTCGAATGCTGAGGGCTGATCCATGAGGGCTAGGTAGATGGGGCTGGAACGAGCCACAGTGTATTTGTTCAGGACCATGTACAGGTTTAAACACGGTTCCACAGTGGAACGACCTGAGCGAAAGCCTTATTGGATATCGGATAAAAAGTTGTTTTCTCAACCCAGGATACAAATGTGTCAAGTACCATGCAACCCGCCACCTTCAACACAGAGTCCAGAAGAGAAATGAGCCTATAACAATACGTACTGTACTGATCTCCCTTTTTAAATACCGGGACTATAATCGATAAAGCCCAAGAATCTGGCCAACCTGGACTGCAGCATTGCTAACAGCTGTGAGGACAAGCACCCAGGTTTCTACGTGGGCGACGTAGAGATCTGGCGGGATCCCATCTGGCGCGGTGGCCTAGTTTTTAGACAGACCCAGAATACCTGCTCTCACCTCTAGTGTGTTGAAAATAAGTTCCGACTTGCCTTCCAACCTTTCCTGCCTCTCAGTTGACGAGGTATCCGACTTGAAGATACCCTCGAAATGATGTACTCAATTGTCCTCAGTGATATGGGCTTCCAGTAAATTAGCATTGTTTCCAGATAGAAATGGGCTGTTAATAATGCCACAGAACTTTGAGCTATTACGCAGTGTACAAGCCTCCTCTAAATCGATCCAGGCCTCCATCTTCAGGGCCAACTCGCGAGTTGCTAGAGCAGCCTTATATGCTCTTTGTGAGCTTTGAGAGCCACCCGGTCTCAGGGTTTACCACCCAAGTCCTGTCTCAAGTTCCTGGAAGCCTGGGATCACGCCGAACCATCGTGGACCTGGTGCATATAGCCCCCACCCGAGGCCCGTAATAACTTCCTTATGACAGTAGACATGGATCCAAATGCACCCATGACGTCCATCGAGACAGGTTGCAAACTTCCTGCGACACTGGGTTAAAAGGGACTCGTGGAGTAGCTCTGGGACAATACACACCCACCTTATGCTCTTTCCCGCTTCCACCACTTTAAGGGGGACACAAGCCACCCCCCGCCCCCACCCACCTCAGTATGTCCGAGTGTTCGGGTCTAGCCTGTTAAGACACAAATGGGCTTGTGGTCACTACATTCACTCACCTTCACAGACAAATCGGTAACCAGAGAATAAGGGGGTAGATACAAAGGTGAATTCAATAAAGGTCTCACACCCTCTCCAAATAAAGGTGGGAGTAATGTCTGTTTTTCCCGGAGGCAGCTTAAGCTCAATACCCTGGGGAGTATGTTCCATGTGTAAGCCTGCTTGTTCTGCACAGCCCATAGCTTCCACTTCTCTTTGCCTGATGTCCCCACACATAAGTTAAAATCCCCTGTTAGAAAAATGTAGTGATAACTCTGACCTTTCAAGATGCTATCCTGAACCCCAGCAGAGTTATATAGCCCTCATCCAGGCGTGTAACTACCGCATTGTAAAAGTTTAACCGAAGTAGCTTGCTCTATCCACTGGACAACAACATCACATGTAAATTGGGAGAGACATTTAGTGAGGTAGCAGAGATGACAAGGACAGCTAGCGAAGCAAAGGTAATAAGCCTCCCCTTGGTTATCCCTGTCCTGGATGGGGTAGCTGGAATGAAGAGGGTTTTATAGCCATCCAGGTGATAATTATTGTCTACAGTCTATGTTTCCTGGAGGCATATCACATCAAAACTCTTAACAAGGGCCAACCATTCGGTGTTCTCAATCTCGCTCTCCAGCCTCGCGATATTCCAATAAAGAAATGTACGCCCTCCATTCACACTTGATGCCTGTTCTGGGGGCGATATATTACCCTCGGATGCGTGTTCCACAGGGTCCGAGAGACCCACACATAGTCAATCACAATCTTCCAATGAACTCAGAGGAGTAAACCTATTTGCTGTGCTTACCCCCATTATCCCCTCTGCACGACCCCTATGACCCACCTCTTGGAGCCGCTTGCGCTGGGACCGTAGTTGGTAATAATTGAGTCTGTAGAAGTATCCCAGCTGGAGTGTCAAGATTGCTGAGTTCCAACGCCTGTAGTTAGACCGGGCAACTGTGGTTAGGGTTCGGTTTACCATGACTGGATTGTTAAAATTGATTATAATACAGTCCCCCAGCCAGTATTTCTTGGCGCTACCAACCCACTGTGTCCGGTGCACCATGAGAATTTGGTTTTCCACCCTAAACCCAGGGGCAATGTTTTAATTGAGCCAGTGCACCACCTTATTGTTCAGCTGGTAAAAGTCTTCCTTGGTCCCGGGGTTGAGGCATGGTACTCTAGCTAACACCACAACAAGCGTCGTGGACTCTGCTAGGAGATGAATAGAGCCCGAGCTAGGATAATAATTATTCTAGTCCCCGGGGGCATGGCTTCCAGCGCTTCCCACCTATCATCGGAACTGTACAATCCACCCACTTTGAAACCCTGAGATTGCAGAGACTGAAAAGATACTGGGTTCTGGGTGCCCCCCTCCGGTTGGCTGGACGGTGCTGAGGGTCAGTCCTGGGCAAAAGGTGCCGTTGTATCTCCTACCATGTGACTAGGCTGCTTCGTGATAGACACTACTCTGTCTCCTGCTTCTGTGCCACTACTACTGTGACTGGAAATGGTGGTCGAGATCGTAGGCCTTGTAGGAGGGATACTTGTGGAGAGAAGGACATGGTCCCTTTGCAAGTAGCTATCAGTGCAGACAGGTTGCTTTCCAGTGCAGAAAATCGGAGTAGGATGGGGTCCAATTTAGTTTCAAATGCTGACAGCAAGGCTGCTTTGAGCATGTCTAACGAAATAGCATCCAGGTTAGGCACTTCTGGGTGGACTGCTGAAGATGACTGTTATCCAATGTTCTTTTTGCGTTTACATGGGCGCCCAACTGAGGGGCGCTTCCTCTTAGCGCCTCCTGGGCCCCACCCATTGCCAGGGGTCATGTCAGGGGCTGACCTAAAAATTGGAGACTAGGCACCGACCCGTGTGACAACAACTGGTGTAAGGGGGACGATACCCCCAGCCTAGCCTTGAGGCATATCTTGAGGTTTGTCCACCAAGCCTACCTGAGGGGACTGAGTATGGGAACCAGCATATGGAGCAACAGAAGAAACCCCTAGGGAAGAGTGGAAAGGTGAGCGAGATAATTGTCTAATAGCCAGTGTAATCTCCTTGTCCAGAACCCCAGCAGCCTGCTGCAAAAAAGCATCCTATCTATGACTTTTATGTTTTTTTCCATTTACAAAACCGAATAAAGTTTGTTTAATCCCCTAGTGTTTAGAAGAAACATAGATTAGACAGTACTGGACCTTAAAGTAAGACTTTTCTGCCTGCTATTGCTGCATTTGGTGAGCCAAGTTTACACAGGAAGTAACTTGATTGGTATGAAATAAAATCTTAGGCATCGCTATCTCCTTATTATACCTTTAGGGCCCGATGTAGGTAATCTCAATTTACTGATTCTTACATACTGAATTTGACCGATTCGGTATTTAAGAATCGGTAAATATGATGTAGGAAAAAAATAGGTAAAATTTACCGATTCGGTAATATTCCGTATTACCGAATCGGTAGTACCGATTGGGTAATGAGGAATACCTTCCAATTCATTCCTATGGGCCTGGAATGAATAGGAAGCCATTCCCTATTACCGATTTGGTAAATACTGAATCGTTATTAGCGGGAGCATATTCAATGGTGGCAGGGTGTCACATTGACACACCTGAATCGTGCATGTGTGCACATGTGGCACACATACATGCCCTAAAGGCATGTATTTCTGCCACATGGCACTTTGAAAAAAGCAAATAATTGCTTTTTAAAGGTATTCGGTATTTACCACCAACTTGTAGTTGGTGGTAAATAGAGAATCCTTAAAGCAAAAATGCACTCACTTAAGTGCTACCTACAAAGGTTTTAAGGATTCGGTAATTTACTGATTCCTTAAAATAAGGAATCAGTATTTTACTGATTCCTTAAAATAACGAATCGGTAAATTACCGAATCCTTATTTACAGCCTCCTACATTGGAAAGGGCTAAATACCGGTCTGTAACGGAAAATTCACAGATTTTTGGCCATTACCGACCGGTATTTAGCTTCCTACATCTGGCCCTTAGTCTCTTATCGGTAAACACTTTGAGTGCTTGGAAACTGGCTCTGTTAAAGTAGCAAGTGCTTTAAAAAAAATCCTTGTGAATCTCCCCCCCCCCTCCCCCACCCCCAACAAGGTGTTCACTGATTTGGGCAGCCACAAACCTCACTCATTTATTTGTGGCTTCACCTCTTTGCCAAAATATTGTGGTTGAGAACTCTTTATTCAAGGTCTGGGCAGCTCGCACTCAGTGGCATTTCCTTGATAAGAACAGTCCCGGTCTCACCATCACAGACAGTGACATCCACTAAAAAACAAGATGGCATCTATAAAACCAGGAGATTTGTTGTTTTTCTTAATTCTCAGCCCACCCTTGTGACAAATTGTGTTCTCAAGATCAATCTCTTTGTTTTGAACAGTTACAGCAATAACTTAAATCAAACAAAACATTTGAAGTAAGTTTGTAATAGAAAAACAGGACTGTAACCTTGGGTAGTCTTAGATACATATTTCGTATCATCCCACTTGTACCATTCAGCAAACGGCAGCTAAACCGCCACTCAACTGATCGGCCATCTTACACAAGGCCTTTGAACACTGCATGCACACGCTGCGGCTGCCAGCTGCATCCCGTTTATGTTGTAGGTCTTCTCTGCTGTGTTTCATTAACCAGAAGAGCGGAGAGAAGCCACACTAATCTATTCGTTCTTCAGAAATCGAACGTGGAGCATTTAAATTTCAAATGAATATATGAATCTTTTACTTATACTTTAAGTTCTTTGACTCTAAGTTCCCTGACTTATTGTAACAAAATGTAAATTTGAGCTAGGACAAGTGGATACTGTCCTTATAGAATCCCTATGGGATCGTAAAGAAGTGCCACACTCAGCGCAACTTCCTGCAAATGTGTTTTTCTACTGCCCTGCACTGAAAAACTAGGAAAGATTACATCAAAGATGGCATTATGAACTTTGGCACTGTATCTTATATAGCAATCCTAATTTAACTAATTTTCCTAATTATGTTAATTTGCCCCGTGGACAAAACATTGATCCACAGTTTTCATCTCATCCCGACTGGTAAGTGAGTCTTAACATGCTTTCTAGTGTTGCGAGTGTTGTGAGGAATGCATCTAAGGTAGTTGGGTTCTTTCCTGGTAGGAGGGTTGGCGGGCCGGATGCTGGTGAAGCGGCAGTTCCGGCAGGAGAAGGGTCCTTGGGTGCGTTTCGGGGCAGCCAGGCAGCAGGTGCATGATCGTCCGGCGTTGAGTGCGTGGAGGGAGCTGAAGTAGTTGCGGAGACGGGCGTCGTGGCGTTCACGGGGGCAGGTGTTCTGGCTCTGGGCGCGGTCCAGGCGCGGACGCTATAAGAAGGGGAGGTGGAAGGGAGGAGCAGCTGGGTGGTGGGGGCAGACGAATGGGTTAGCGGAAGGGCGGGGCGCAGTGGTTGGAAAACAGGGGAGAAACGGCGAGGGTACAGAAGGCAGAAAGGGCACAGAAATGGCACAAGAGGAAAAGGAGGAATAGGAAGGAAAACAACTAACAATCCAACAAAATGCAATACAAAATACACTAAGGCGAAGTGTAGCAAGTGGGGGGGCGGGCCGGAGGGGACGCCGTGGCGAAGAAACCATGGGAGGAACGGCAAGAAGGCAGAAGGGCACTGGGCACAGAAGTAGTGCAAGAGGCAAATGGGGTAATGAAACAAACAAAATAAACAATACAACAAGCAATACAATTACACAAAGCGACGCAGGTGGTAGCCTGTAGGTGGAGGATAGCCCGATCTCACGTCCAAGGCAGCTGCAGCAAGCTTGGAGACACAGGCAGACAGGTGGTGCTGTTGCGGCGTGGTGAGCCACCTGCCTGTGAAAGGGTCAAGGGTCGGTCTCCTCACCGTGCAGCAGCCGCCATAAGATGGGAAGATGGGAGGGAGGAGCATCTGGGAGGTGGGGGCGCATTAATGGGCGAGCGGAGGGTTGGGGCAGCAGGGGGCGCAGCGCCGGGAAAACTGGGAACGGCGAGGGTACAGAAGGCAAAAAGGGCACAGAAATGGCACACGAGGAAAAGGAGGAATGGAAAGGAAAACAACTAACAATCCAGCAAAATGCAATACAAAATACACTAAGGCGAAGTGTAGCGAGCGGGGAGCAGGGCCGCAGGGGACACAGCGGCGGGGAAACCACAGGATGAACGGCAGGAAGGCAGAAGGGCACAGGGCATGGAAGTAGCGAAAGAATCAACAGGGGGAATTAAGCAAACAAAATAAATAATACAACAAGCAATATAATTACACAAAGCAACCTACCACTGGCCACCAGGGATGAGGCACAGGTGGTAGCCTGCGGGTGGAGGAGGGCCTTGAACTCGTGTCCGAGGCAACAGCAGCAAGCTGGGAGACACAGACAGACAGGTGGTGCTGTTGCAGTGTGGGGAGCGACCTCCCTGTGACAGGAAACCTTTTGTCCTACCTTTCCCTGCTCGGCCATGGCCCAGCAGCAGGAGGGCAGAATTGTGTCTGGCATCGGCAGCAGACCTAGTTTGCTGTTAGGCTCTGTAACGTCGGTCCCGGGAGCAGGGAGGGTTCCCCGGAAGAGCTCTTCTGTGATTGGAATCATACCTTCAACACCGGATATGGTGTTGGGGTATGATTCCAACAGGTTTGATACCAAACATGCCCAGGTTCGTTCCAGTCAGTTTCGAGATGCTCATCGCGTGATGACTCTTGGCCTCTCTATTTCAGGATGGCTGTTCCACTTACAAAGCCTGGAGAATGGACTCCAGGGTTTGTAGGGGTGTCCCGCTCATGCAGGGGCACCCTCACACTTAAAACCGAGAACCCTGCCTCTGGGGCTGAAAAGACCTGCCAGAGGGGTGACCTCTAGGGTCTAAGTGCAGTGGAGAGAGATGTAAGGAGCTTATATCTCCGGTGAGAGGTGCAAGCACCAACTCACACAGTCTGCAATGGCAGGCCTGTAGTCAGGATTTAGAGGGACACTCATGGGTGGCATAATACATGCTTCAGCCTAGGGAGGAACCCTGGCGCACCTTTGCCCCAGGTACTTCAGTGCCATATACTAGGGGCTTACAAGGGTGCACCAGTAGCCAAACAGGAATGTACCAAGGTACTTGCCATAGCCAATTTAGGGAAGAAAGAACAGAGGCTAGGGTACTGGTTAGCAGGATCCCAGCCAGACTAGTCAGAAACAGTATAACACCGGGCATAAAGGGAAGGGAGCCACAGAAGCAGATCCTACTTTGCTACACCGCTGCAGACAGCCTTTTTTCGAGCGTCACCATCCACAATTTATGGTGTTTGTTGGAGCAGAGGCTGTGCCTCTCACTCTCTGAGGAGGACTCCCATGAACTTTGGAAAGACCATGGCAGTTCCCTCCAAGAGGCCAGGTTGAATTAATGAATGAATACGCACTTGTATAGCGCATGGCTACCCAAGGGCATCCCAGCGCTTCTTGTGACACCTTATCATTCACCACTGCTCAAGGAAAGAGAAACGTCTTCAACTGCTTCCTGAACCTAAGATTGTTATGTTTAAGACGAATATGGTCCGGAAGCTGGTTCCAAAACTTGGCCGCGTTGTAGTGGAACCGTCGACCTCCCTTCCGTGACTGTTTAATCCTAGGGACTGCAAGAAGTTGTTTATTGTTAGATCTAAGAGTCAGATTGGTGCGATATAATTGCACAAAAGACTGAATCAAAAAGGTTGAAATTCAGTTATTTCAAGGTCCTACACCACTGGCACTGGACGCCGGAGTGGGTCTATAAAGCACATAAGGCAGAGGATTCCAAGTCCTGGAGATGCTGAAGGTGTGGTTCACTGGCCTGTGACATTTTGCATTTCCTGTAGGACTGTATAGTACTTTTGTGCTACTAGGGCTCAGTTTGGGATACCTTGATGACCAACCTAGGGGTGACACCACAATTAACGACCCGTCTGACCTTGCTTCACAAAATGTCAATATTCCCAGATTTAACCCACCATGGTAAGAGTTGGCTGGCTACGGCCTTCGTAGAGGCAAAGGTGGAATTTTACGCCATTGGTCATCCACCACGCTACTGTCTCATAGTACATGACTCTTTGACATGCACAACATGGCCACTTACAAAATACCTATTTGTAAGCTGATGGACCAACTGCAGAAGTTTGGGGTCCCTTCCTACATCGGTAGCAGTATACGCTGACACCAATCGACCTGGTTCCGTCCTCTGTGCGTGCCCCTTGATTACTTTGGGGGTGGGAGTGGCTTCTTGAGGGGCTGCCAGGTGGCCTGGCACCCTGACTTTTATCTCCCGTTCCCATGTCCCTTCCCCTCGTGTTCCCCTCGTCCTCCTTCCCTAATCATCTGCGGGATCTTCTGGGCCGTATCACCTCTATCTCGAAGGGTTATGCTATTTGTTTTTCCTGTTCTCGATGCATTCTCACAAGTTCCAATTTACACAGTATCTTGGACTCTGCTTAATAGATGATCTTTCATGCCTGTTGATTGAATTTGGAAAATCAATAAAGAATTGAGATATTTAAAAAAGGCCTCTCAAGTTTTTGAAAACTAATTGGCATACTGATGACCTTACAGGGAGTGATGTCACTTAACATTTGACTTTGACTATGTTAAAGGAAGAGACATTACTGAATTTGTAAATATGATGACAACACGTGAACAGTGATACAAGCAACAACCAAGTCTCACTAAAATAGACATTCACATCAGCATTCTATTGAACTGTAACATGTGCAGTGCTCAAGGTGAAATATGAGAAAGGTTTTGCCACCAAAATGTGGACGGGGAGTCTGTTCTGTGCCGAAAGTTAGGGCGATGCTACTCAGCACACAGCAGATGTCATGTGTGAAATTCTAGTTCATCTCCATAGTTTTGAAGAATGAGCCAGGTTTGAGTCAGACTTCAGCACAACCTCTAAATGTGTGAGTGTCACTCGTGATGAGTGAGGCTTGAGGGCTCTGATGTATGCGCGTCTGAACTAATGTCATTGTTGTGTCACCCAAGGCAGCTTGCACGACAATGCTGCAAAGAGTTGATGCACTCACTAATAAACGGTGTATTGATGACGAGCGTACTATGATATAGGGGCCTATGTGAAGGAGAACAATATTTTCGAGTAGTGAAATGCTCCTCCCCTGTTCTTCAGACCAGAAACACCCACACATTTTTATGATTCAACGCACGCTGTGAGAAATCTTTGGATCATTATTGATTGCTCTATGATCTTAGGAGTTAATTGTTTCAAAGACATATTGCTTTATTTTTTTGTGAGTGAATCTCCGTTGAAAGATGGAGGTGGTTACTCTAAAGACAACAAAGCCTGGAAGAGGCCGGCATCTTAATATTTTAGGAGACAGTTGTGCTCTTAAACCAGAAACTCAAAACCTAATTGGTGCCTACATTTCAGTCTTGTTCGAGGATATAAAACCATATCAAATATCAGCAATATGCCACAGACACAGGAAAATTAGAAATAAGCTGTTCCTTTAATTGTTGCTTTGACGCATGACCTATGCCGCATTGTCACTGATCTGGTGTTTAAAACTCCATGGTATTTTCCCGTTTACTTTCCTATGTACCACGCTGTGGATTTGAAAAATCTGCAGATAAATTATTTAAATAAATAAATAAGCTGTGCAGTTTAATTGCAAAACTGACCGATATACTCATATATTCATTTAAATACAGATATATTAATTGAAATACAGATATATTAATTGAAATACAGATATTGTCATTGAAATACAGACTGTCGCTTCCAGTTGTCACCTTTCTGTAAATACTCTTTAATCCTTTACGTCAGTGTTTGGAAGATGCTCATCTGAAGTGAAGCTATAAATGCTTTTTTACAGCAGCAAAGTGTGAGGCCCTGTACTTGAACTGTCTGACCCTTAAAAACATTCACGTCTGTGACATCTGAAATCCCAGGTCTTTACAGGTATAAAGGCTTGTTTGTGTGAAATGTATTCACCGCTGGAGCCTGGAGGCGGCGGTTCCGTCTGCGGCCATCAGAGGGCGGTCCTCGCCTGCTGATGAAACTCACTGAGCTGCACATTGGATGAAGGGGATAAGGGTTTCCTCTTCCGGGTCAGCGGTGGCAGAGGCAGCACCAGCAGCGGTGGTGACATCACTTCCGGCCTCTCCTGGTGTTTGCAGCCAGCAGCCGAGGAGGAAGGAACCCTTCTGACCTTCATCTGCAGACCCTCACAGACCCCCCCCCCCCCCCCCCCCCCCGCCTCCCCTCAGACCCCAGATCTGCCCCCCAGGAGGAGGAGAGAGCCTGGACAAGTTTCTGCTCAGGTAGGAGAGCTGCCAACTCACTTGGCAGCAATTTATTAATCCATGGATCAGATTCCCTCCGACGGTGACGGAGAGCTGCTGAGGCTGAGTGGGAGCGGAAGAGGTGAGGCCTGTCCAGGGGTGCAGAGGAGGTGAGGCCTGTCCAGGGGAGGGGCAGAGGAGGAGAGGCCTGTCCAGAGGGAGCGGAAGAGGTGAGGCCTGTCCAGGGGTGCAGAGGAAGAGAGGCCTGTCCAGGGGCGCAGAGGAGGAGAGGCCTGTACAGGAGGTGCAGAGGAGGAGAGGCCTGTACAGGAGGTGCAGAGGAGGAGAGGCCTGTCCAGGGTCAGAGGAGGTGAGGCCTGTCCAGAGGAGGAGCAGATGAGGAGAGGCCTGTCCAGGGGTGCAGAGGAGGAGA
Source organism: Lissotriton helveticus (assembly GCF_964261635.1). Lineage (NCBI taxonomy): Eukaryota > Metazoa > Chordata > Amphibia > Caudata > Salamandridae > Lissotriton > Lissotriton helveticus. The sequence continues at coordinate 429,438,807 of NC_136058.1, forward strand.
GGCCTGTCCAGGGGTGCAGAGGAGGCGAGGCCTGTCCAGGGGTGCAGAGGAGGAGAGGCCTGTCCAGGGTCAGAGGAGGTGAGGCCTGTCCAGGGGTGCAGAGGAGGAGAGGCCTGTCCAGGGTCAGAGGAGGTGAGGCCTGTCCAGGGGTGCAGAGGAAGAGAGGCCTGTCCAGGGGTGCAGAGGAGGCGAGGCCTGTCCAGGGGTGCAGAGGAGGAGAGGCCTGTCCAGGGTCAGAGGAGGTGAGGCCTGTCCAGGGGTGCAGAGGAAGAGAGGCCTGTCCAGGGGTGCAGAGGAGGTGAGGCCTGTCCAGGGGTGCAGAGGAGGAGAGGCCTGTCCAGGGGCGCAGAGGAGGAGAGGCCTGTCCAGGGGTGCGGAGGAGGAGAGGCCTGTCCAGGGGTGCAGAGGAGGAGAGGCCTGTTCAGAGGAGGAGCAGATGAGGAGAGGCCTGTCCAGAGGAGGAGCAGATGAGGAGAGGCCTGTCCAGGGGTGCAGAGGAGGTGAGGCCTGTCCAGGGGTGGAGAGGAGGAGAGGCCTGTCCAGGGGCGCAGAGGAGGAGAGGCCTGTCCAGGGGTGCAGAGGAGGAGAGGCCTGTCCAGGGTCAGAGGAGGTGAGGCCTGTCCAGAGGAGGAGCAGATGAGGAGAGGCCTGTCCAGGGGTGCAGAGGAGGTGAGGCCTGTCCAGGGGTGCAGAGGAGGAGAGGCCTGTCCAGGGTCAGAGGAGGTGAGGCCTGTCCAGAGGAGGAGCAGATGAGGAGAGGCCTGTCCAGGGGTGCAGAGGAGGAGAGGCCTGTCCAGGGGTGCAGAGGAGGCGAGGCCTGTCCAGGGGTGCAGAGGAGGAGAGGCCTGTCCAGGGTCAGAGGAGGTGAGGCCTGTCCAGGGGTGCAGAGGAGGAGAGGCCTGTCCAGGGTCAGAGGAGGTGAGGCCTGTCCAGGGGTGCAGAGGAAGAGAGGCCTGTCCAGGGGTGCAGAGGAGGCGAGGCCTGTCCAGGGGTGCAGAGGAGGAGAGGCCTGTCCAGGGTCAGAGGAGGTGAGGCCTGTCCAGGGGTGCAGAGGAAGAGAGGCCTGTCCAGGGGTGCAGAGGAGGTGAGGCCTGTCCAGGGGTGCAGAGGAGGAGAGGCCTGTCCAGGGGCGCAGAGGAGGAGAGGCCTGTCCAGGGGTGCGGAGGAGGAGAGGCCTGTCCAGGGGTGCAGAGGAGGAGAGGCCTGTTCAGAGGAGGAGCAGATGAGGAGAGGCCTGTCCAGAGGAGGAGCAGATGAGGAGAGGCCTGTCCAGGGGTGCAGAGGAGGTGAGGCCTGTCCAGGGGTGGAGAGGAGGAGAGGCCTGTCCAGGGGCGCAGAGGAGGAGAGGCCTGTCCAGGGGTGCAGAGGAGGAGAGGCCTGTCCAGGGGTGCAGAGGAGGCGAGGCCTGTCCAGGGGTGCAGAGGAGGAGAGGCCTGTCCAGGGGTGCAGAGGAGGAGAGGCCTGTCCAGGGGTGCAGAGGAGGAGAGGCCTGTCCAGGGGTGCAGAGGAGGTGAGGCCTGTCCATGGGTCAGAGGAGGTGAGGCCTGTCCAAGGGTACAGAGGAGTAGAGGCCTGTCCAGGGGTGCAGAGGAGGTGAGGCCTGTCCCTAGGTGCAGAGGAGGAGAGGCCTGTCCAGGGGTGCAGAGGAGGTGAGGCCTGTCCAGGGGTGCAGAGGAGGAGAGGCCTGTCCAGGGTCAGAGGAGGTGAGGCCTGTCCAGAGGAGGAGCAGATGAGGAGAGGCCTGTCCAGGGGTGCAGAGGAGGAGAGGCCTGTCCAGGGGTGCAGAGGAGGAGAGGCCTGTCCAGGGGTGCAGATGAGGAGAGGCCTGTCCAGGGGTGCAGAGGAGGAGAGGCCTGTCCAGGGGTGCAGAGGAGGCGAGGCCTGTCCAGGGGTGCAGAGGAGGAGAGGCCTGTCCAGGGGTGCAGAGGAGGAGAGGCCTGTCCAGGGGTGCAGAGGAGGTGAGGCCTGTCCAGTGGTCAGAGGAGGTGAGGCCTGTCCAAGGGTACAGAGGAGTAGAGGCCTGTCCAGGGGTGCAGAGGAGGTGAGGCCTGTCCCTAGGTGCAGAGGAGGAGAGGCCTGTCCAGGGTCAGAGGAGGTGAGGCCTGTCCAGGGGTGCAGAGGAGGAGAGGCCTGTCCAGGGTCAGAGGAGGTGAGGCCTGTCCAGGGTCAGAGGAGGTGAGGCCTGTCCAGGGGTGCAGAGGAGGAGAGGCCTGTCCAGGGTCAGAGGAGGTGAGGCCTGTCCAGGGTCAGAGGAGGTGAGGCCTGTCCAGGGGTGCAGAGGAGGTGAGGCCTGTCCAGGGGTGCAGAGGAGGAGAGGCCTGTCCAGGGGTGCAGAGGAGGAGAGGCCTGTCCAGGGTCAGAGGAGGTGAGGCCTGTCCAGAGGAGGAGCAGATGAGGAGAGGCCTGTCCAGGGGTGCAGAGGAGGAGAGGCCTGTCCAGGGTCAGAGGAGGTGAGGCCTGTCCAGAGGAGGAGCAGATGAGGAGAGGCCTGTCCAGGGGTGCAGAGGAGGAGAGGCCTGTCCAGGGGTGCAGAGGAGGAGAGGCCTGTCCAGGGGTGCAGATGAGGAGAGGCCTGTCCAGGGGTGCAGAGGAGGAGAGGCCTGTCCAGGGGTGCAGAGGAGGCGAGGCCTGTCCAGGGGTGCAGAGGAGGAGAGGCCTGTCCAGGGGTGCAGAGGAGGAGAGGCCTGTCCAGGGGTCAGAGGAGGTGAGGCCTGTCCAGGGGTGCAGAGGAGGTGAGGCCTGTCCAGTGGTCAGAGGAGGTGAGGCCTGTCCAAGGGTAGAGAGGAGTAGAGGCCTGTCCAGGGGTGCAGAGGAGGTGAGGCCTGTTCCTAGGTGCAGAGGAGGAGAGGCCTGTCCAGGGGTGCAGAGGAGGAGGGGCCTGTCCAGGGGTGCAGAGGAGGAGAGGCCTGTCCAGGGTCAGAGGAGGTGAGGCCTGTCCAGGGGTGCAGAGGAGGAGAGGCCTGTCCAGGGTCAGAGGAGGTGAGGCCTGTCCAGGGTCAGAGGAGGTGAGGCCTGTCCAGGGGTGCAGAGGAGGTGAGGCCTGTCCAGGGGTGCAGAGGAGGAGAGGCCTGTCCAGGGTCAGAGGAGGTGAGGCCTGTCCAGGGTCAGAGGAGGTGAGGCCTGTCCAGGGGTCAGAGGAGGTGAGGCCTGTCCAGGGGTGCAGAGGAGGAGAGGCCTGTCCAGGGTCAGAGGAGGTGAGGCCTGTCCAGGGTCAGAGGAGGTGAGGCCTGTCCATGGGGTGCAGAGGAGGTGAGGCCTGTACAGGGGTCAGAGGAGGTGAGGCCTGTCCAGGGGTGCAGAGGAGGTGAGGCCTGTCCAGGGGTGCAGAGGAGGAGAGGCCTGTCCAGGGGTGCAGAGGAGGAGAGGCCTGTCCAGTGGTGCAGAGGAGGTGAGGCCTGTCCAAGGGTGCAGAGGAGGAGGGGCCTGTCCAGGGGGCAGAGGAGGGGAGGCCTGTCCAGGGGTGCAGAGGAGGTGAGGCCTGTCCAGGGGTGCAGAGGAGGAGGGACCTGTCCAGGGGTGCAGAGGAGGAGAGGCCTGTCCAGGGTCAGAGGAGGTGAGGCCTGTCCAGGGGTGCAGAGGAGGAGAGGCCTGTCCAGGGTCAGAGGAGGTGAGGCCTGTCCAGGGTCAGAGGAGGTGAGGCCTGTCCAGGGGTGCAGAGGAGGAGAGGCCTGTCCAGGGTCAGAGGAGGTGAGGCCTGTCCAGGGTCAGAGGAGGTAAGGCCTGTCCAGGGGTGCAGAGGAGGTGAGGCCTGTCCAGGGGTGCAGAGGAGGAGAGGCCTGTCCAGGGGTGCAGAGGAGGAGAGGCCTGTCCAGGGTCAGAGGAGGTGAGGCCTGTCCAGAGGAGGAGCAGATGAGGAGAGGCCTGTCCAGGGGTGCAGAGGAGGAGAGGCCTGTCCAGGGTCAGAGGAGGTGAGGCCTGTCCAGAGGAGGAGCAGATGAGGAGAGGCCTGTCCAGGGGTGCAGAGGAGGAGAGGCCTGTCCAGGGGTGCAGAGGAGGAGAGGCCTGTCCAGGGGTGCAGATGAGGAGAGGCCTGTCCAGGGGTGCAGAGGAGGAGAGGCCTGTCCAGGGGTGCAGAGGAGGCGAGGCCTGTCCAGGGGTGCAGAGGAGGAGAGGCCTGTCCAGGGGTCAGAGGAGGTGAGGCCTGTCCAGGGGTGCAGAGGAGGTGAGGCCTGTCCAGTGGTCAGAGGAGGTGAGGCCTGTCCAAGGGTACAGAGGAGTAGAGGCCTGTCCAGGGGTGCAGAGGAGGTGAGGCCTGTTCCTAGGTGCAGAGGAGGAGAGGCCTGTCCAGGGGTGCAGAGGAGGAGGGGCCTGTCCAGGGGTGCAGAGGAGGAGAGGCCTGTCCAGGGTCAGAGGAGGTGAGGCCTGTCCAGGGGTGCAGAGGAGGAGAGGCCTGTCCAGGGTCAGAGGAGGTGAGGCCTGTCCAGGGTCAGAGGAGGTGAGGCCTGTCCAGGGGTGCAGAGGAGGTGAGGCCTGTCCAGGGGTGCAGAGGAGGAAAGGCCTGTCCAGGGTCAGAGGAGGTGAGGCCTGTCCAGGGTCAGAGGAGGTGAGGCCTGTCCAGGTGTCAGAGGAGGTGAGGCCTGTCCAGGGGTGCAGAGGAGGAGAGGCCTGTCCAGGGTCAGAGGAGGTGAGGCCTGTCCAGGGTCAGAGGAGGTGAGGCCTGTCCAGGGGTGCAGAGGAGGTGAGGCCTGTCCAGGGGTGCAGAGGAGGAGAGGCCTGTCCAGGGGTGCAGAGGAGGAGAGGCCTGTCCAGTGGTGCAGAGGAGGTGAGGCCTGTCCAAGGGTGCAGAGGAGGAGGGGCCTGTCCAGGGGGCAGAGGAGGGGAGGCCTGTCCAGGGGTGCAGAGGAGGTGAGGCCTGTCCAAGGGTGCAGAGGAGGAGGGGCCTGTCCAGGGGGCAGAGGAGGTGAGGCCTGTCCAGGGGTGCAGAGGAGGCGAGGCCTGTCCAGGGGTGCAGAGGAGGAGAGGCCTGTCCAGGGGTGCAGAGGAGGAGAGGCCTGTCCAGGGGTCAGAGGAGGTGAGGCCTGTCCAGGGGTGCAGAGGAGGTGAGGCCTGTCCAGTGGTCAGAGGAGGTGAGGCCTGTCCAAGGGTACAGAGGAGTAGAGGCCTGTCCAGGGGTGCAGAGGAGGTGAGGCCTGTTCCTAGGTGCAGAGGAGGAGAGGCCTGTCCAGGGGTGCAGAGGAGGAGGGGCCTGTCCAGGGGTGCAGAGGAGGAGAGGCCTGTCCAGGGTCAGATGAGGTGAGGCCTGTCCAGGGGTGCAGAGGAGGAGAGGCCTGTCCAGGGTCAGAGGAGGTGAGGCCTGTCCAGGGTCAGAGGAGGTGAGGCCTGTCCAGGGGTGCAGAGGAGGTGAGGCCTGTCCAGGGGTGCAGAGGAGGAAAGGCCTGTCCAGGGTCAGAGGAGGTGAGGCCTGTCCAGGGTCAGAGGAGGTGAGGCCTGTCCAGGTGTCAGAGGAGGTGAGGCCTGTCCAGGGGTGCAGAGGAGGAGAGGCCTGTCCAGGGTCAGAGGAGGTGAGGCCTGTCCAGGGTCAGAGGAGGTGAGGCCTGTCCAGGGGTGCAGAGGAGGTGAGGCCTGTCCAGGGGTGCAGAGGAGGAGAGGCCTGTCCAGGGGTGCAGAGGAGGAGAGGCCTGTCCAGTGGTGCAGAGGAGGTGAGGCCTGTCCAAGGGTGCAGAGGAGGAGGGGCCTGTCCAGGGGGCAGAGGAGGGGAGGCCTGTCCAGGGGTGCAGAGGAGGTGAGGCCTGTCCAAGGGTGCAGAGGAGGAGGGGCCTGTCCAGGGGGCAGAGGAGGTGAGGCCTGTCCAGGGGTGCAGAGGAGGAGAGGCCTGTCCAGGGGTGCAGAGGAGGAGAGGCCTGTCCAGGGGTGCAGAGGAGGCGAGGCCTGTCCAGGGGTGTAGAGGAGGAGTGGCCTGTCAGGGGTGCAGAGGAGGAGAGGCCTGTCCAGGGGTGCAGAGGAGGAGAGGCCTGTCCAGGGGTGCAGAGGAGGAGAGGCCTGTCCAGGGGTGCAGAGGAGGTGAGGCCTGTCCAGGGGTGCAGAGGCGGAGTGGCCTGTCAGGGGTGCAGAGGAGGTGAGGCCTGCCCAGGGTCAGAGGAGGTGAGGCCTGTCCAGGTGTCAGAGGAGGTGAGGCCTGTCCAGGGGTGCAGAGGAGGAGAGGCCTGTCCAGGGTCAGAGGAGGTGAGGCCTGTCCAGGGTCAGAGGAGGTGAGGCCTGTCCAGGGGTGCAGAGGAGGTGAGGCCTGTCCAGGGGTGCAGAGGAGGAGAGGCCTGTCCAGGGGTGCAGAGGAGGAGAGGCCTGTCCAGTGGTGCAGAGGAGGTGAGGCCTGTCCAAGGGTGCAGAGGAGGAGGGGCCTGTCCAGGGGGCAGAGGAGGGGAGGCCTGTCCAGGGGTGCAGAGGAGGTGAGGCCTGTCCAAGGGTGCAGAGGAGGAGGGGCCTGTCCAGGGGGCAGAGGAGGTGAGGCCTGTCCAGGGGTGCAGAGGAGGAGAGGCCTGTCCAGGGGTGCAGAGGAGGAGAGGCCTGTCCAGGGGTGCAGAGGAGGCGAGGCCTGTCCAGGGGTGTAGAGGAGGAGTGGCCTGTCAGGGGTGCAGAGGAGGAGAGGCCTGTCCAGGGGTGCAGAGGAGGAGAGGCCTGTCCAGGGGTGCAGAGGAGGTGAGGCCTGTCCAGGGGTGCAGAGGCGGAGTGGCCTGTCAGGGGTGCAGAGGAGGTGAGGCCTGCCCAGGGTCAGAGGAGGTGAGGCCTGTCCAGGGGTGCAGAGGAGGTGAGGCCTGTCCAGGGGTGCAGAGGAGGAGAGGCCTGTCCAAGGGTACAGAGGAGTAGAGGCCTGTCCAGGGGTGCAGAGGAGGTGAGGCCTGTCCCTAGGTGCAGAGGAGGAGAGGCCTGTCCAGGGGTGCAGAGGAGGAGGGGCCTGTCCAGGGGTGCAGAGGAGGTGAGGCCTGTCCAGGGTCAGAGGAGGTGAGGCCTGTCCAGGGGTGCAGAGGAGGAGAGGCCTGTCCAGGGTCAGAGGAGGTGAGGCCTGTCCAGGGTCAGAGGAGGTGAGGCCTGTCCAGGGGTGCAGAGGAGGTGAGGCCTGTCCAGGGGTGCAGAGGAGGAGAGGCCTGTCCAGGGGTGCAGAGGAGGAGAGGCCTGTCCAGGGTCAGAGGAGGTGAGGCCTGTTCAGGGGTGCAGAGGAGGAGAGGCCTGTCCAGGGTCAGAGGAGGTGAGGCCTGTCCAGGGTCAGAGGAGGTGAGGCCTGTCCAGGGGTCAGAGGAGGTGAGGCCTGTCCAGGGGTGCAGAGGAGGAGAGGCCTGTCCAGGGTCAGAGGAGGTGAGGCCTGTCCAGGGTCAGAGGAGGTGAGGCCTGTCCATGGGGTGCAGAGGAGGAGAGGCCTGTCCAGGGGTGCAGAGGAGGAGAGGCCTGTCCAGGGGTGCAGAGGAGGAGAGGCCTGTCCAGGGGTGCAGAGGAGGTGAGGCCTGTCCAAGGGTGCAGAGGAGGAGGGGCCTGTCCAGGGGTGCAGAGGAGGAGGGGCCTGTCCAGGGGTGCAGAGGAGGAGAGGCCTGTCCAGGGGTGCAGAGGAGGAGAGGCCTGTCCAGGGGTGCAGAGGAGGAGAGGCCTGTCCAGGGGTGCAGAGGAGGTGAGGCCTGTCCAGGGGTGCAGAGGAGGAGAGGCTTGTCCAGGGTCAGAGGAGGTGAGGCCTGTCCAGGGTCAGAGGAGGTGAGGCCTGTCCAGGGGTGCAGAGGAGGAGAGGCCTGTCCAAGGTCAGAGGAGGTGAGGCCTGTCCAGGGTCAGAGGAGGTGAGGCCTGTCCAGGGGTCGGAGGAGGTGAGGCCTGTCCAGGGGTGCAGAGGAGGAGAGGCCTGTCCAGGGTCAGAGGAGGTGAGGCCTGTCCAGGGTCAGAGGAGGTGAGGCCTGTCCATGGGGTGCAGAGGAGGTGAGGCCTGTCCATGGGTCAGAGGAGGTGAGACCTGTCCAGGGGTGCAGAGGAGGTGAGGCCTGTCCAGGGGTGCAGAGGAGGAGAGGCCTGTCCAGGGGTGCAGAGGAGGAGAGGCCTGTCCAGGGGGGCAGAGGAGGTGAGGCCTGTCCAAGGGTGCAGAGGAGGAGGGGCCTGTCCAGGGGTGCAGAGGAGGAGAGGCCTGTCCAGGGGTGCAGAGGAGGAGAGGCCTGTCCAGGGGTGCAGAGGAGGTGAGGCCTGTCCAGGGGTGCAGAGGAGGAGTGGCCTGTCAGGGGTGCAGAGGAGGTGAGGCCTGCCCAGGGTCAGAGGAGGTGAGGCCTGTCCAGGGGTGCAGAGGAGGTGAGGCCTGTCCAGGGGTGCAGAGGAGGAGAGGCCTGTCCAGGGGTGCAGAGGAGGTGAGGCCTGCCCAGGGTCAGAGGAGGTGAGGCCTGTCCAGCGGTGCAGAGGAGGTGAGGCCTGTCCAGGGGTCAGATGAGGAGAGGCCTGTCCAGGGGTACAGAGGAGGAGAGGCCTGTCCAGGGGTGCAGAGGAGGTGAGGCCTGTCCAGGGGTCAGAGGAGGTGAGGCCTGTCCTGGGGTGCAGAGGAGGAGAGGCCTGTCCAGGGGGGTACAGAGGAGGTGAGGCCTGTCCAGGGGTGCAGAGGATGTGAGGCCTGTCCAGGGGTGCAGAGGAGGGAGGCCTGTCCAGTGGTGCAGATGAGGAGAGGCCTGTCCAGGGGTGCAGAGTAGGAGAGGCCTGTCCAGGGGTGCAGAGGAGGAGAGGCCTGTCCAGGGGTGCAGATGATGAGAGGCCTGTCCAGGGGTGCAGAGGAGGAGAGGCCTGTCCAGGGGTGCAGAGGAGGCGAGGCCTGTCCAGGGGTGCAGAGGAGGAGAGGCCTGTCCAGGGGTGCAGAGGAGGCGAGGCCTGTCCAGGGGTGCAGAGGAGGAGAGACCTGTCCAGGGGTGCAGAGGAGGAGAGGCCTGTCCAGGGGTCAGAGGAGGTGAGGCCTGTCCAGGGGTGCAGAGGAGGTGAGGCCTGTCCAGTGGTCAGAGGAGGTGAGGCCTGTCCAAGGGTACAGAGGAGTAGAGGCCTGTCCAGGGGTGCAGAGGAGGTGAGGCCTGTCCCTAGGTGCAGAGGAGGAGAGGCCTGTCCAAGGGTGCAGAGGAGGAGAGGCCTGTCCAGGGGTGCAGAGGAGGAGAGGCCTGTCCAGGGTCAGAGGAGGTGAGGCCTGTCCAGGGGTCAGAGGAGGTGAGGCCTGTCCAGGGGTGCAGAGGAGGTGAGGCCTGTCCAGGGGTCAGAGGAGGTGAGGCCTGTCCAGGGGTGCAGAGGAGGAGAGGCCTCTCCAGGGGTGCAGAGGAGGAGAGGCCTGTCCAGGGAGGAAGAGGAGGTGATGCCTGTCCAGGGGCAGAGGAGGTGAGGCCTGTCCAGGGGTGCAGAGGAGGTGAGGCCTGTCCAGGGGTGCAGAGGAGGTGAGGCCTGTCCAGGGGTGCAGAGGAGGTGAGGCCTGTCCAGGGGTGCAGAAGAGGTGAGGCCTGTCCAGGGGTGCAGAAGAGGTGAGGCCTGTCCAGGGAGGCAGAGGAGGTGATGCCTGTCCAGGGGCAGAGGAGGTGAGGCCTGTCCAGGGGTGCAGAAGAGGTGAGGCCTGTCCAGGGGTGCAGAAGAGGTGAGGCCTGTCCAGGGGTGCAGGGGAGGTGAGGCCTGTCCAGGGGTGCAAAGGAGGAGAGCCCTGTCCAGAGGAGGGGCAGAGGAGGTGAGGCCTGTCCAGGAGTGCATAGGAAGTGAGGCTTGTCCAGGGGTACAGAGGAGGTGAGGCCTGTCCAGGGGTGTAGAGGAGGTCAGGCCTGTCCAGGGGTGCAGAGGAGGTGAGGCCTGTCCAGGGGTGCAGAGGAGGTGAGGCCTGTCCAGGGGTGCAAAGGAGGAGAGCCCTGTCCAGAGGAGGGGCAGAGGAGGAGAGGCATGTCCAGGGGGCAGAGGAGGTGAGGCCTGTCCAGGAGTGCATAGGAAGTGAGGCTTGTCCAGGGGTACAGAGGAGGCGAGGCCTGTCCAGGGGTGTAGAGGAGGTCAGGCCTGTCCAGGGGTGCAGGGGAGGAGAAGCCTGTCAAGGGGTGTAGAGGAGGAGAGGCCTGTCCAGGGGTGCAGAGGAGGAGAGGCCTGTCCAGGGGTGCAGAGGAGGTGAGGGATGTCCAGGGGTGCAGAGCAGGAGAGGCTTGTCCAGGGGTGTAGAGGAGGTCAGGCCTGTCCAGGGGTGCAGAGGAGTTGAGGCCTGTCAATCGGGCAGAGGAGGAGAGGCCTGTCCAGGGGTGCAGAGGAGGAGAGGCCTGTCCAGGGGTGCAGAGGAGGAGAGGCATGTCCAGGGGTGTAGGGGAGGAGAGGCCTGTCCAGGGGTGTAGAGGAGGAGAGGCCTGTCCAGGGGTGCAGAGGAGGAGAGGCCTGTCCAGAGGTCAGAGGAGGTGAGGCCTGTCCATCGGGCAGAGGAGGAGAGGCCTGTCCAGGGGTGCAGAGGAGGTGAGGCCTGTCCAGGGGTGCAGAGGAGGAGAGGCCTGTCCAGGGGTCAGAGGAGGTGAGGCCTGTCCATCGGGCAGAGGAGGAGAGGCCAGTCCAGGGGTGCAGAGGAGGGGAGGCCTGTCCAGGGGTGCAGAGGAGGAGAGGCCTGTCCAGGGGTGCAGAGGAGGTGAGGCCTGTCCAGGGGTGCAGAGGAGGAGAGGCCTGTCCAGGGTCAGAGGAGGTGAGGCCTGTCCAGGGTCAGAGGAGGTGAGGCCTGTCCAGGGGTGCAGAGGAGGAGAGGCCTGTCCAGGGTCAGAGGAGGTGAGGCCTGTCCAGGGGTCAGAGGAGGTGAGGCCTGTCCAGGGTGCAGAGGAGGAGAGGCCTGTCCAGGGGTGCAGAGGAGGAGAGGCCTGTCCAGGGTCAGAGGAGGTGAGGCCTGTCCAGGGTCAGAGGAGGTGAGGCCTGTCCATGGGGTGCAGAGGAGGTGAGGCCTGTCCATGGGTCAGAGGAGGTGAGGCCTGTCCAGGGGTGCAGAGGAGGTGAGGCCTGTCCAGGGGTGCAGAGGAGGAGAGGCCTGTCCAGGGGTGCAGAGGAGGAGAGGCCTGTCCAGGGGTGCAGAGGAGGTGAGGCCTGTCCAAGGGTGCAGAGGAGGAGGGGCCTGTCCAGGGGTGCAGAGGAGGAGAGGCCTGTCCAGGGGTGCAGAGGAGGAGAGGCCTGTCCAGGGGTGCAGATGAGGAGAGGCCTGTCCAGGGGTGCAGAGGAGGAGAGGCATGTCAGGGGTGCAGAGGGGGTGAGGCCTGCCCAGGGTCAGAGGAGGTGAGGCATGTCCAGGGGTGCAGAGGAGGCAAAGCCTGTCCAGGGGTCAGAGGAGGTGAGGCCTGTCCAGGGGTGCAGAGGAGGTGAGGCCTGTCCAGGGGTCAGATGAGGAGAGGCCTGTCCAGGGGTACAGAGGAGGAGAGGCCTGTCCAGGGGTGCAGAGGAGGTGAGGCCTGTCCAGGGGTTAGAGGAGGTGAGGCCTGTCCTGGGGTGCAGAGGAGGAGAGGCCTGTCCAGGGGGGTACAGAGGAGGTGAGGCCTGTCCAGGGGTGCAGAGGATGTGAGGCCTGTCCAGGGGTGCAGAGGAGGGAGGCCTGTCCAGGGGTGCAGATGAGGAGATGCCTGTCCAGGGGTGCAGAGTAGGAGAGGCCTGTCCAGGGGTGCAGAGGAGGAGAGGCCTGTCCAGGGGTGCAGATGAGGAGAGGCCTGTCCAGGGGTGCAGAGGAGGAGAGGCCTGTCCAGGGGTGCAGAGGAGGCGAGGCCTGTCCAGGGGTGCAGAGGAGGAGAGGCCTGTCCAGGGGTGCAGAGGAGGAGAGGCCTGTCCAGGGGTCAGAGGAGGTGAGGCCTGTCCAGGGGTGCAGAGGAGGTGAGGCCTGTCCAGTGGTCAGAGGAGGTGAGGCCTGTCCAAGGGTACAGAGGAGTAGAGGCCTGTCCAGGGGTGCAGAGGAGGTGAGGCCTGTCCCTAGGTGCAGAGGAGGAGAGGCCTGTCCAGGGGTGCAGAGGAGGAGAGGCCTGTCCAGGGTCAGAGGAGGTGAGGCCTGTCCAGGGGTCAGAGGAGGTGAGGCCTGTCCAGGGGTGCAGAGGAGGTGAGGCCTGTCCATGGGTCAGAGGAGGTGAGGCCTGTCCAGGGGTGCAGAGGAGGTGAGGCCTGTCCAGGGGTGCAGAGGAGGAGAGGCCTGTCCAGGGGTGCAGAGGAGGAGAGGCCTGTCCAGGGGTGCAGAGGAGGTGAGGCCTGTCCAAGGGTGCAGAGGAGGAGGGGCCTGTCCAGGGGTGCAGAGGAGGAGAGGCCTGTCCAGGGGTGCAGAGGAGGAGAGGCCTGTCCAGGGGTGCAGAGGAGGTGAGGCCTGTCCAGGGGTGCAGAGGAGGAGTGGCCTGTCAGGGGTGCAGAGGAGGTGAGGCCTGCCCAGGGTCAGAGGAGGTGAGGCCTGTCCAGGGGTGCAGAGGAGGTGAGGCCTGTCCAGGGGTGCAGAGGAGGAGAGGCCTGTCCAGGGGTGCAGAGGAGGTGAGGCCTGTCGAGGGGTGCAGAGGAGGAGTGGCCTGTCAGGGGTGCAGAGGAGGTGAGGCCTGCCCAGGGTCAGAGGAGGTGAGGCCTGTCCAGGGGTGCAGAGGAGGTGAGGCCTGTCCAGGGGTCAGATGAGGAGAGGCCTGTCCAGGGGTACAGAGGAGGAGAGGCCTGTCCAGGGGTGCAGAGGAGGTGAGGCCTGTCCAGGGGTCAGAGGAGGTGAGGCCTGTCCTGGGGTGCAGAGGAGGAGAGGCCTGTCCAGGGGGGTACAGAGGAGGTGAGGCCTGTCCAGGGGTGCAGAGGATGTGAGGCCTGTCCAGGGGTGCAGAGGAGGGAGGCCTGTCCAGGGGTGCAGATGAGGAGAGGCCTGTCCAGGGGTGCAGAGTAGGAGAGGCCTGTCCAGGGGTGCAGAGGAGGAGAGGCCTGTCCAGGGGTGCAGATGAGGAGAGGCCTGTCCAGGGGTGCAGAGGAGGAGAGGCCTGTCCAGGGGTGCAGAGGAGGCGAGGCCTGTCCAGGGGTGCAGAGGAGGAGAGGCCTGTCCAGGGGTGCAGAGGAGGCGAGGCCTGTCCAGGGGTGCAGAGGAGGAGAGACCTGTCCAGGGGTGCAGAGGAGGAGAGGCCTGTCCAGGGGTCAGAGGAGGTGAGGCCTGTCCAGGGGTGCAGAGGAGGTGAGGCCTGTCCAGTGGTCAGAGGAGGTGAGGCCTGTCCAAGGGTACAGAGGAGTAGAGGCCTGTCCAGGGGTGCAGAGGAGGTGAGGCCTGTCCCTAGGTGCAGAGGAGGAGAGGCCTGTCCAAGGGTGCAGACGAGGAGAGGCCTGTCCAGGGGTGCAGAGGAGGAGAGGCCTGTCCAGGGTCAGAGGAGGTGAGGCCTGTCCAGGGGTCAGAGGAGGTGAGGCCTGTCCAGGGGTGCAGAGGAGGTGAGGCCTGTCCAGGGGTCAGAGGAGGTGAGGCCTGTCCAGGGGTGCAGAGGAGGAGAGGCCTCTCCAGGGGTGCAGAGGAGGAGAGGTCTGTCCAGGGAGGCAGAGGAGGTGATGCCTGTCCAGGGGCAGAGGAGGTGAGGCCTGTCCAGGGGTGCAGAGGAGGTGTGGCCTGTCCAGGGGTGCAGAGGAGGTGAGGCCTGTCCAGGGGTGCAGAGGAGGTGAGGCCTGTCCAGGGGTGCAGAAGAGGTGAGGCCTGTCCAGGGGTGCAGAAGAGGTGAGGCCTGTCCAGGGAGGCAGAGGAGGTGATGCCTGTCCAGGGGCAGAGGAGGTGAGGCCTGTCCAGGGGTGCAGAAGAGGTGAGGCCTGTCCAGGGGTGCAGAAGAGGTGAGGCCTGTCCAGGGGTGCAGGGGAGGTGAGGCCTGTCCAGGGGTGCAAAGGAGGAGAGCCCTGTCCAGAGGAGGGGCAGAGGAGGTGAGGCCTGTCCAGGAGTGCATAGGAAGTGAGGCTTGTCCAGGGGTACAGAGGAGGCGAGGCCTGTCCAGGGGTGTAGAGGAGGTCAGGCCTGTCCAGGGGTGCAGAGGAGGTGAGGCCTGTCCAGGGGTGCAGAGGAGGTGAGGCCTGTCCAGGGGTGCAAAGGAGGAGAGCCCTGTCCAGAGGAGGGGCAGAGGAGGAGAGGCATGTCCAGGGGGGCAGAGGAGGTGAGGCCTGTCCAGGAGTGCATAGGAAGTGAGGCTTGTCCAGGGGTACAGAGGAGGCGAGGCCTGTCCAGGGGTGTAGAGGAGGTCAGGCCTGTCCAGGGGTGCAGGGGAGGAGAAGCCTGTCAAGGGGTGTAGAGGAGGAGAGGCCTGTCCAGGGGTGCAGAGGAGGAGAGGCCTGTCCAGGGGTGCAGAGGAGGTGAGGGATGTCCAGGGGTGCAGAGCAGGAGAGGCTTGTCCAGGGGTGTAGAGGAGGTCAGGCCTGTCCAGGGGTGCAGAGGAGTTGAGGCCTGTCAATCGGGCAGAGGAGGAGAGGCCTGTCCAGGGGTGCAGAGGAGGAGAGGCCTGTCTAGGGGTGCAGAGGAGGAGAGGCATGTCCAGGGGTGTAGGGGAGGAGAGGCCTGTCCAGGGGTGTAGAGGAGGAGAGGCCTGTCCAGGGGTGCAGAGGAGGAGAGGCCTGTCCAGAGGTCAGAGGAGGTGAGGCCTGTCCATCGGGCAGAGGAGGAGAGGCCTGTCCAGGGGTGCAGAGGAGGTGAGGCCTGTCCAGGGGTGCCGAGGAGGAGAGGCCTGTCCAGGGGTCAGAGGAGGTGAGGCCTGTCCATCGGGCAGAGGAGGAGAGGCCAGTCCAGGGGTGCAGAGGAGGGGAGGCCTGTCCAGGGGTGCAGAGGAGGAGAGGCCTGTCCAGGGGTGCAGAGGAGGTGAGGCCTGTCCAGGGGTGCAGAGGAGGAGAGGCCTGTCCAGGGTCAGAGGAGGTGAGGCCTGTCCAGGGTCAGAGGAGGTGAGGCCTGTCCAGGGGTGCAGAGGAGGAGAGGCCTGTCCAGGGTCAGAGGAGGTGAGGCCTGTCCAGGGTCACAGGAGGTGAGGCCTGTCCAGGGGTCAGAGGAGGTGAGGCCTGTCCAGGGGTGCAGAGGAGGAGAGGCCTGTCCAGGGTCAGAGGAGGTGAGGCCTGTCCAGGGTCAGAGGAGGTGAGGCCTGTCCATGGGGTGCAGAGGAGGTGAGGCCTGTCCATGGGTCAGAGGAGGTGAGGCCTGTCCAGGGGTGCAGAGGAGGTGAGGCCTGTCCAGGGGTGCAGAGGAGGAGAGGCCTGTCCAGGGGTGCAGAGGAGGAGAGGCCTGTCCAGGGGTGCAGAGGAGGTGAGGCCTGTCCAAGGGTGCAGAGGAGGAGGGGCCTGTCCAGGGGTGCAGAGGAGGAGAGGCCTGTCCAGGGGTGCAGAGGAGGAGAGGCCTGTCCAGGGGTGCAGAGGAGGAGAGGCCTGTCAGGGGTGCAGAGGGGGTGAGGCCTGCCCAGGGTCAGAGGAGGTGAGGCATGTCCAGGGGTGCAGAGGAGGCAAAGCCTGTCCAGGGGTCAGAGGAGGTGAGGCCTGTCCAGGGGTGCAGAGGAGGTGAGGCCTGTCCAGGGGTCAGATGAGGAGAGGCCTGTCCAGGGGTACAGAGGAGGAGAGGCCTGTCCAGGGGTGCAGAGGAGGTGAGGCCTGTCCAGGGGTCAGAGGAGGTGAGGCCTGTCCTGGGGTGCAGAGGAGGAGAGGCCTAACCAGGGGGGTACAGAGGAGGTGAGGCCTGTCCAGGGGTGCAGAGGATGTGAGGCCTGTCCAGGGGTGCAGAGGAGGAGGCCTGTCCAGGGGTGCAGATGAGGAGAGGCCTGTCCAGGGGTGCAGAGTAGGAGAGGCCTGTCCAGGGGTGCAGAGGAGGAGAGGCCTGTCCAGGGGTGCAGATGAGGAGAGGCCTGTCCAGGGGTGCAGAGGAGGAGAGGCCTGTCCAGGGGTGCAGAGGAGGCGAGGCCTGTCCAGGGGTGCAGAGGAGGAGAGGCCTGTCCAGGGGTCAGAGGAGGTGAGGCCTGTCCAGGGGTGCAGAGGAGGTGAGGCCTGTCCAGTGGTCAGAGGAGGTGAGGCCTGTCCAAGGGTACAGAGGAGTAGAGGCCTGTCCAGGGGTGCAGAGGAGGTGAGGCCTGTCCCTAGGTGCAGAGGAGGAGAGGCCTGTCCAGGGGTGCAGAGGAGGAGAGGCCTGTCCAGGGGTGCAGAGGAGGAGAGGCCTGTCCAGGGTCAGAGGAGGTGAGGCCTGTCCAGGGGTGCAGAGGAGGTGAGGCCTGTCCAGTGGTCAGAGGAGGTGAGGCCTGTCCAAGGGTACAGAGGAGTAGAGGCCTGTCCAGGGGTGCAGAGGAGGTGAGGCCTGTCCCTAGGTGCAGAGGAGGAGAGGCCTGTCCAGGGGTGCAGAGGAGGAGAGGCCTGTCCAGGGGTGCAGAGGAGGAGAGGCCTGTCCAGGGTCAGAGGAGGTGAGGCCTGTCCAGGGTCAGAGGAGGTGAGGCCTGTCCAGGGTCAGAGGAGGTGAGGCCTGTCCATGGGGTGCAGAGGAGGAGAGGCCTGTCCAGGGTCAGAGGAGGTGAGGCCTGTCCAGGGTCAGAGGAGGTGAGGCCTGTCCAGGGTCAGAGGAGGTGAGGCCTGTCCAGGGGTGCAGAGGAGGTGAGGCCTGTCCAAGGGTGCAGAGGAGGAGGGGCCTGTCCAGGGGTGCAGAGGAGGAGAGGCCTGTCCAGGGGTGCAGAGGAGGAGAGGCCTGTCCAGGGGTGCAGATGAGGAGAGGCCTGTCCAGGGGTGCAGAGGAGGAGAGGCCTGTCAGGGGTGCAGAGGGGGTGAGGCCTGCCCAGGGTCAGAGGAGGTGAGGCATGTCCAGGGGTGCAGAGGAGGCAAAGCCTGTCCAGGGGTCAGAGGAGGTGAGGCCTGTCCAGGGGTGCAGAGGAGGTGAGGCCTGTCCAGGGGTCAGATGAGGAGAGGCCTGTCCAGGGGTACAGAGGAGGAGAGGCCTGTCCAGGGGTGCAGAGGAGGTGAGGCCTGTCCAGGGGTCAGAGGAGGTGAGGCCTGTCCTGGGGTGCAGAGGAGGAGAGGCCTGTCCAGGGGGGTACAGAGGAGGTGAGGCCTGTCCAGGGGTGCAGAGGATGTGAGGCCTGTCCAGGGGTGCAGAGGAGGAGGCCTGTCCAGGGGTGCAGATGAGGAGAGGCCTGTCCAGGGGTGCAGAGTAGGAGAGGCCTGTCCAGGGGTGCAGATGAGGAGAGGCCTGTCCAGGGGTGCAGAGGAGGAGAGGCCTGTCCAGGGGTGCAGAGGAGGCGAGGCCTGTCCAGGGGTGCAGAGGAGGAGAGGCCTGTCCAGGGGTGCAGAGGAGGAGAGGCCTGTCCAGGGGTCAGAGGAGGTGAGGCCTGTCCAGGGGTGCAGAGGAGGTGAGGCCTGTCCAGTGGTCAGAGGAGGTGAGGCCTGTCCAAGGGTACAGAGGAGTAGAGGCCTGTCCAGGGGTGCAGAGGAGGTGAGGCCTGTCCCTAGGTGCAGAGGAGGAGAGGCCTGTCCAGGGGTGCAGAGGAGGAGAGGCCTGTCCAGGGGTGCAGAGGAGGAGAGGCCTGTCCAGGGTCAGAGGAGGTGAGGCCTGTCCAGGGGTCAGAGGAGGTGAGGCCTGTCCAGGGGTGCAGAGGAGGTGAGGCCTGTCCAGGGGTCAGAGGAGGTGAGGCCTGTCCAGGGGTGCAGAGGAGGAGAGGCCTCTCCAGGGGTGCAGAGGAGGAGAGGCCTGTCCAGGGAGGCAGAGGAGGTGATGCCTGTCCAGGGGCAGAGGAGGTGAGGCCTGTCCAGGGGTGCAGAGGAGGTGATGCCTGTCCAGGGGTGCAGAGGAGGTGAGGCCTGTCCAGGGGTGCAGAGGAGGTGAGGCCTGTCCAGGGGTGCAGAAGATGTGAGGCCTGTCCAGGGGTGCAGAAGAGGTGAGGCCTGTGCAGGGAGGCAGAGGAGGTTATGCCTGTCCAGGGGCAGAGGAGGTGAGGCCTGTCCAGGGGTGCAGAAGAGGTGAGGCCTGTCCAGGGGTGCAGAAGAGGTGAGGCCTGTCCAGGGGTGCAGGGGAGGTGAGGCCTGTCCAGGGGTGCAAAGGAGGAGAGCCCTGTCCAGAGGAGGGGCAGAGGAGGTGAGGCCTGTCCAGGAGTGCATAGGAAGTGAGGCTTGTCCATGGGTACAGAGGAGGCGAGGCCTGTCCAGGGGTGTAGAGGAGGTCAGGCCTGTCCAGGGGTGCAGAGGAGGTGAGGCCTGTCCAGGGGTGCAGAGGAGGTGAGGCCTGTCCAGGAGTGCATAGGAAGTGAGGCTTGTCCAGGGGTACAGAGGAGGCGAGGCCTGTCCAGGGGTGTAGAGGAGGTCAGGCCTGTCCAGGGGTGCAGGGGAGGAGAAGCCTGTCAAGGGGTGTAGAGGAGGAGAGGCCTGTCCAGGGGTGCAGAGGAGGAGAGGCCTGTCCAGGGGTGCAGAGGAGGTGAGGGATGTCCAGGGGTGCAGAGGAGGAGAGGCTTGTCCAGGGGTGTAGAGGAGGTCAGGCCTGTCCAGGGGTGCAGAGGAGTTGAGGCCTGTCAATCGGGCAGAGGAGGAGAGGCCTGTCCAGGGGTGCAGAGGAGGAGAGGCCTGTCCAGGGGTGCTGAGGAGGAGAGGCATGTCCAGGGGTGTAGAGGAGGAGAGGCCTGTCCAGGGGTGTAGAGGAGGAGAGGCCTGTCCAGGGGTGCAGAGGAGGAGAGGCCTGTCCAGAGGTCAGAGGAGGTGAGGCCTGTCCATCGGGCAGAGGAGGAGAGGCCTGTCCAGGGGTGCAAAGGAGGAGAGCCCTGTCCAGAGGAGGGGCAGAGGAGGAGAGGCCTGTCCAGGGGGGCAGAGGAGGTGAGGCCTGTCCAGGAGTGCATAGGAAGTGAGGCTTGTCCAGGGGTACAGAGGAGGCGAGGCCTGTCCAGGGGTGTAGAGGAGGTCAGGCCTGTCCAGGGGTGCAGGGGAGGAGAAGCCTGTCAAGGGGTGTAGAGGAGGAGAGGCCTGTCCAGGGGTGCAGAGGAGGAGAGGCCTGTCCAGGGGTGCAGAGGAGGTGAGGGATGTCCAGGGGTGCAGAGGAGGAGAGGCTTGTCCAGGGGTGTAGAGGAGGTCAGGCCTGTCCAGGGGTGCAGAGGAGTTGAGGCCTGTCAATCGGGCAGAGGAGGAGAGGCCTGTCCAGGGGTGCAGAGGAGGAGAGGCCTGTCCAGGGGTGCAGAGGAGGAGAGGCATGTCCAGGGGTGTAGAGGAGGAGAGGCCTGTCCAGGGGTGTAGAGGAGGAGAGGCCTGTCCAGGGGTGCAGAGGAGGAGAGGCCTGTCCAGAGGTCAGAGGAGGTGAGGCCTGTCCATCGGGCAGAGGAGGAGAGGCCTGTCCAGGGGTGCAGAGGAGGTGAGGCCTGTCCAGGGGTGCAGAGGAGGAGAGGCCTGTCCAGGGGTCAGAGGAGGTGAGGCCTGTCCATCGGGCAGAGGAGGAGAGGCCAGTCCAGGGGTGCAGAGGAGGAGAGGCCTGTCCAGGGGTGCAGAGGAGGAGAGGCCTGTCCAGGGGTGCAGAGGAGGTGAGGCCTGTCCAGGGGTGCAGAGGAGGAGAGGCCTGTCCAGGGTCAGAGGAGGTGAGGCCTGTCCAGGGTCAGAGGAGGTGAGTCCTGTCCAGGGGTGCAGAGGAGGTGAGGCCTGTCCAGGGTCAGAGGAGGTGAGGCCTGTCCAGGGTCAGAGGAGGTGAGGCCTGTCCAGGGGTCAGAAGAGGTGAGGCCTGTCCAGGGGTGCAGAGGAGGAGAGGCCTGTCCAGGGTCAGAGGAGGTGAGGCCTGTCCAGGGTCAGAGGAGGTGAGGCCTGTCCATGGGGTGCAGAGGAGGTGAGGCCTGTCCATGGGTCAGAGGAGGTGAGGCCTGTTCAGGGGTGCAGAGGAGGTGAGGCCTGTCCAGGGGTGCAGAGGAGGTGAGGCCTGTCCAGGGGTGCAGAGGAGGAGTGGCCTGTCAGGGGTGCAGAGGAGGTGAGGCCTGCCCAGGGTCAGAGGAGGTGAGGCCTGTCCAGGGGTGCAGAGGAGGCAAGGCCTGTCCAGGGGTCAGAGGAGGTGAGGCCTGTCCAGGGGTGCAGAGGAGGTGAGGCCTGTCCAGGGGTCAGATGAGGAAAGGCCTGTCCAGGGGTGCAGATGAGGAGAGGCCTGTCCAGGGGTGCAGAGTAGGAGAGGCCTGTCCAGGGGTGCAGAGGAGGAGAGGCCTGTCCAGGGGTGCAGATGAGGAGAGGCCTGTCCAGGGGTGCAGAGGAGGAGAGGCCTGTCCAGGGGTGCAGAGGAGGCGAGGCCTGTCCAGGGGTGCAGAGGAGGAGAGGCCTGTCCAGGGGTGCAGAGGAGGAGAGGCCTGTCCAGGGGTCAGAGGAGGTGAGGCCTGTCCAGGGGTGCAGAGGAGGTGAGGCCTGTCCAGTGGTCAGAGGAGGTGAGGCCTGTCCAAGGGTACAGACGAGTAGAGGCCTGTCCAGGGGTGCAGAGGAGGTGAGGCCTGTCCCTAGGTGTATAGGAGGAGAGGCCTGTCCAGGGGTGCAGAGGAGGAGAGGCCTGTCCAGGGGTGCAGAGGAGGAGAGGCCTGTCCAGGGTCAGAGGAGGTGAGGCCTGTCCAGGGGTCAGAGGAGGTTAGGCCTGTCCAGGGGTGCAGAGGAGGTGAGGCCTGTCCAGGGGTCAGAGGAGGTGAGGCCTGTCCAGGGGTGCAGAGGAGGAGAGGCCTCTCCAGGGGTGCAGAGGAGGAGAGGCCTGTCCAGGGAGGCAGAGGAGGTGATGCCTGTCCAGGGGCAGAGGAGGTGAGGCCTGTCCAGGGGTGCAGAGGAGGTGAGGCCTGTCCAGGGGTGCAGAGGAGGTGAGGCCTGTCCAGGGGTGCAGAGCTGGTGAGGCCTGTCCAGGGGTGCAGAAGAGGTGAGGCCTGTCCAGGGGTGCAGAAGAGGTGAGGCCTGTCCAGGGAGGCAGAGGAGGTGATGCCTGTCCAGGGGCAGAGGAGGTGAGGCCTGTCCAGGGGTGCAGAAGAGGTGAGGCCTGTCCAGGGGTGCAGAGGAGGTGAGGCCTGTCCAGGGGTGCAGAGCTGGTGAGGCTTGTCCAGGGGTGCAGAAGAGGTGAGGCCTGTCCAGGGGTGCAGAAGAGGTGAGGCCTGTCCAGGGGTGCAGAGGAGGAGAGGCCTCTCCAGGGGTGCAGAGGAGGAGAGGCCTGTCCAGGGAGGAAGAGGAGGTGATGCCTGTCCAGGGGCAGAGGAGGTGAGGCCTGTCCAGGGGTGCAGAGGAGGTGAGGCCTGTCCAGGGGTGCAGAGGAGGTGAGGCCTGTCCAGGGGTGCAGAGGAGGTGAGGCCTGTCCAGGGGTGCAGAAGAGGTGAGGCCTGTCCAGGGGTGCAGAAGAGGTGAGGCCTGTCCAGGGAGGCAGAGGAGGTGATGCCTGTCCAGGGGCAGAGGAGGTGAGGCCTGTCCAGGGGTGCAGAAGAGGTGAGGCCTGTCCAGGGGTGCAGAAGAGGTGAGGCCTGTCCAGGGGTGCAGGGGAGGTGAGGCCTGTCCAGGGGTGCAAAGGAGGAGAGCCCTGTCCAGAGGAGGGGCAGAGGAGGTGAGGCCTGTCCAGGAGTGCATAGGAAGTGAGGCTTGTCCAGGGGTACAGAGGAGGTGAGGCCTGTCCAGGGGTGTAGAGGAGGTCAGGCCTGTCCAGGGGTGCAGAGGAGGTGAGGCCTGTCCAGGGGTGCAGAGGAGGTGAGGCCTGTCCAGGGGTGCAAAGGAGGAGAGCCCTGTCCAGAGGAGGGGCAGAGGAGGAGAGGCATGTCCAGGGGGCAGAGGAGGTGAGGCCTGTCCAGGAGTGCATAGGAAGTGAGGCTTGTCCAGGGGTACAGAGGAGGCGAGGCCTGTCCAGGGGTGTAGAGGAGGTCAGGCCTGTCCAGGGGTGCAGGGGAGGAGAAGCCTGTCAAGGGGTGTAGAGGAGGAGAGGCCTGTCCAGGGGTGCAGAGGAGGAGAGGCCTGTCCAGGGGTGCAGAGGAGGTGAGGGATGTCCAGGGGTGCAGAGCAGGAGAGGCTTGTCCAGGGGTGTAGAGGAGGTCAGGCCTGTCCAGGGGTGCAGAGGAGTTGAGGCCTGTCAATCGGGCAGAGGAGGAGAGGCCTGTCCAGGGGTGCAGAGGAGGAGAGGCCTGTCCAGGGGTGCAGAGGAGGAGAGGCATGTCCAGGGGTGTAGGGGAGGAGAGGCCTGTCCAGGGGTGTAGAGGAGGAGAGGCCTGTCCAGGGGTGCAGAGGAGGAGAGGCCTGTCCAGAGGTCAGAGGAGGTGAGGCCTGTCCATCGGGCAGAGGAGGAGAGGCCTGTCCAGGGGTGCAGAGGAGGTGAGGCCTGTCCAGGGGTGCAGAGGAGGAGAGGCCTGTCCAGGGGTCAGAGGAGGTGAGGCCTGTCCATCGGGCAGAGGAGGAGAGGCCAGTCCAGGGGTGCAGAGGAGGGGAGGCCTGTCCAGGGGTGCAGAGGAGGAGAGGCCTGTCCAGGGGTGCAGAGGAGGTGAGGCCTGTCCAGGGGTGCAGAGGAGGAGAGGCCTGTCCAGGGTCAGAGGAGGTGAGGCCTGTCCAGGGTCAGAGGAGGTGAGGCCTGTCCAGGGGTGCAGAGGAGGAGAGGCCTGTCCAGGGTCAGAGGAGGTGAGGCCTGTCCAGGGGTCAGAGGAGGTGAGGCCTGTCCAGGGTGCAGAGGAGGAGAGGCCTGTCCAGGGGTGCAGAGGAGGAGAGGCCTGTCCAGGGTCAGAGGAGGTGAGGCCTGTCCAGGGTCAGAGGAGGTGAGGCCTGTCCATGGGGTGCAGAGGAGGTGAGGCCTGTCCATGGGTCAGAGGAGGTGAGGCCTGTCCAGGGGTGCAGAGGAGGTGAGGCCTGTCCAGGGGTGCAGAGGAGGAGAGGCCTGTCCAGGGGTGCAGAGGAGGAGAGGCCTGTCCAGGGGTGCAGAGGAGGTGAGGCCTGTCCAAGGGTGCAGAGGAGGAGGGGCCTGTCCAGGGGTGCAGAGGAGGAGAGGCCTGTCCAGGGGTGCAGAGGAGGAGAGGCCTGTCCAGGGGTGCAGATGAGGAGAGGCCTGTCCAGGGGTGCAGAGGAGGAGAGGCATGTCAGGGGTGCAGAGGGGGTGAGGCCTGCCCAGGGTCAGAGGAGGTGAGGCATGTCCAGGGGTGCAGAGGAGGCAAAGCCTGTCCAGGGGTCAGAGGAGGTGAGGCCTGTCCAGGGGTGCAGAGGAGGTGAGGCCTGTCCAGGGGTCAGATGAGGAGAGGCCTGTCCAGGGGTACAGAGGAGGAGAGGCCTGTCCAGGGGTGCAGAGGAGGTGAGGCCTGTCCAGGGGTTAGAGGAGGTGAGGCCTGTCCTGGGGTGCAGAGGAGGAGAGGCCTGTCCAGGGGGGTACAGAGGAGGTGAGGCCTGTCCAGGGGTGCAGAGGATGTGAGGCCTGTCCAGGGGTGCAGAGGAGGGAGGCCTGTCCAGGGGTGCAGATGAGGAGATGCCTGTCCAGGGGTGCAGAGTAGGAGAGGCCTGTCCAGGGGTGCAGAGGAGGAGAGGCCTGTCCAGGGGTGCAGATGAGGAGAGGCCTGTCCAGGGGTGCAGAGGAGGAGAGGCCTGTCCAGGGGTGCAGAGGAGGCGAGGCCTGTCCAGGGGTGCAGAGGAGGAGAGGCCTGTCCAGGGGTGCAGAGGAGGAGAGGCCTGTCCAGGGGTCAGAGGAGGTGAGGCCTGTCCAGGGGTGCAGAGGAGGTGAGGCCTGTCCAGTGGTCAGAGGAGGTGAGGCCTGTCCAAGGGTACAGAGGAGTAGAGGCCTGTCCAGGGGTGCAGAGGAGGTGAGGCCTGTCCCTAGGTGCAGAGGAGGAGAGGCCTGTCCAGGGGTGCAGAGGAGGAGAGGCCTGTCCAGGGGTGCAGAGGAGGAGAGGCCTGTCCAGGGTCAGAGGAGGTGAGGCCTGTCCAGGGGTCAGAGGAGGTGAGGCCTGTCCAGGGGTGCAGAGGAGGTGAGGCCTGTCCATGGGTCAGAGGAGGTGAGGCCTGTCCAGGGGTGCAGAGGAGGTGAGGCCTGTCCAGGGGTGCAGAGGAGGAGAGGCCTGTCCAGGGGTGCAGAGGAGGAGAGGCCTGTCCAGGGGTGCAGAGGAGGTGAGGCCTGTCCAAGGGTGCAGAGGAGGAGGGGCCTGTCCAAGGGTGCAGAGGAGGAGAGGCCTGTCCAGGGGTGCAGAGGAGGAGAGGCCTGTCCAGGGGTGCAGAGGAGGTGAGGCCTGTCCAGGGGTGCAGAGGAGGAGTGGCCTGTCAGGGGTGCAGAGGAGGTGAGGCCTGCCCAGGGTCAGAGGAGGTGAGGCCTGTCCAGGGGTGCAGAGGAGGTGAGGCCTGTCCAGGGGTGCAGAGGAGGAGAGGCCTGTCCAGGGGTGCAGAGGAGGTGAGGCCTGTCCAGGGGTGCAGAGGAGGAGTGGCCTGTCAGGGGTGCAGAGGAGGTGAGGCCTGCCCAGGGTCAGAGGAGGTGAGGCCTGTCCAGGGGTGCAGAGGAGGTGAGGCCTGTCCAGGGGTCAGATGAGGAGAGGCCTGTCCAGGGGTACAGAGGAGGAGAGGCCTGTCCAGGGGTGCAGAGGAGGTGAGGCCTGTCCAGGGGTCAGAGGAGGTGAGGCCTGTCCTGGGGTGCAGAGGAGGAGAGGCCTGTCCAGGGGGGTACAGAGGAGGTGAGGCCTGTCCAGGGGTGCAGAGGATGTGAGGCCTGTCCAGGGGTGCAGAGGAGGGAGGCCTGTCCAGGGGTGCAGATGAGGAGAGGCCTGTCCAGGGGTGCAGAGTAGGAGAGGCCTGTCCAGGGGTGCAGAGGAGGAGAGGCCTGTCCAGGGGTGCAGATGAGGAGAGGCCTGTCCAGGGGTGCAGAGGAGGAGAGGCCTGTCCAGGGGTGCAGAGGAGGCGAGGCCTGTCCAGGGGTGCAGAGGAGGAGAGGCCTGTCCAGGGGTGCAGAGGAGGCGAGGCCTGTCCAGGGGTGCAGAGGAGGAGAGACCTGTCCAGGGGTGCAGAGGAGGAGAGGCCTGTCCAGGGGTCAGAGGAGGTGAGGCCTGTCCAGGGGTGCAGAGGAGGTGAGGCCTGTCCAGTGGTCAGAGGAGGTGAGGCCTGTCCAAGGGTACAGAGGAGTAGAGGCCTGTCCAGGGGTGCAGAGGAGGTGAGGCCTGTCCCTAGGTGCAGAGGAGGAGAGGCCTGTCCAAGGGTGCAGACGAGGAGAGGCCTGTCCAGGGGTGCAGAGGAGGAGAGGCCTGTCCAGGGTCAGAGGAGGTGAGGCCTGTCCAGGGGTCAGAGGAGGTGAGGCCTGTCCAGGGGTGCAGAGGAGGTGAGGCCTGTCCAGGGGTCAGAGGAGGTGAGGCCTGTCCAGGGGTGCAGAGGAGGAGAGGCTTCTCCAGGGGTGCAGAGGAGGAGAGGCCTGTCCAGGGAGGCAGAGGAGGTGATGCCTGTCCAGGGGCAGAGGAGGTGAGGCCTGTCCAGGGGTGCAGAGGAGGTGTGGCCTGTCCAGGGGTGCAGAGGAGGTGAGGCCTGTCCAGGGGTGCAGAGGAGGTGAGGCCTGTCCAGGGGTGCAGAAGAGGTGAGGCCTGTCCAGGGGTGCAGAAGAGGTGAGGCCTGTCCAGGGAGGCAGAGGAGGTGATGCCTGTCCAGGGGCAGAGGAGGTGAGGCCTGTCCAGGGGTGCAGAAGAGGTGAGGCCTGTCCAGGGGTGCAGAAGAGGTGAGGCCTGTCCAGGGGTGCAGGGGAGGTGAGGCCTGTCCAGGGGTGCAAAGGAGGAGAGCCCTGTCCAGAGGAGGGGCAGAGGAGGTGAGGCCTGTCCAGGAGTGCATAGGAAGTGAGGCTTGTCCAGGGGTACAGAGGAGGCGAGGCCTGTCCAGGGGTGTAGAGGAGGTCAGGCCTGTCCAGGGGTGCAGAGGAGGTGAGGCCTGTCCAGGGGTGCAGAGGAGGTGAGGCCTGTCCAGGGGTGCAAAGGAGGAGAGCCCTGTCCAGAGGAGGGGCAGAGGAGGAGAGGCATGTCCAGGGGGGCAGAGGAGGTGAGGCCTGTCCAGGAGTGCATAGGAAGTGAGGCTTGTCCAGGGGTACAGAGGAGGCGAGGCCTGTCCAGGGGTGTAGAGGAGGTCAGGCCTGTCCAGGGGTGCAGGGGAGGAGAAGCCTGTCAAGGGGTGTAGAGGAGGAGAGGCCTGTCCAGGGGTGCAGAGGAGGAGAGGCCTGTCCAGGGGTGCAGAGGAGGTGAGGGATGTCCAGGGGTGCAGAGCAGGAGAGGCTTGTCCAGGGGTGTAGAGGAGGTCAGGCCTGTCCAGGGGTGCAGAGGAGTTGAGGCCTGTCAATCGGGCAGAGGAGGAGAGGCCTGTCCAGGGGTGCAGAGGAGGAGAGGCCTGTCCAGGGGTGCAGAGGAGGAGAGGCATGTCCAGGGGTGTAGGGGAGGAGAGGCCTGTCCAGGGGTGTAGAGGAGGAGAGGCCTGTCCAGGGGTGCAGAGGAGGAGAGGCCTGTCCAGAGGTCAGAGGAGGTGAGGCCTGTCCATCGGGCAGAGGAGGAGAGGCCTGTCCAGGGGTGCAGAGGAGGTGAGGCCTGTCCAGGGGTGCCGAGGAGGAGAGGCCTGTCCAGGGGTCAGAGGAGGTGAGGCCTGTCCATCGGGCAGA
This sequence comes from Lissotriton helveticus, assembly GCF_964261635.1. Lineage (NCBI taxonomy): Eukaryota > Metazoa > Chordata > Amphibia > Caudata > Salamandridae > Lissotriton > Lissotriton helveticus. Next base: position 429,465,217 of record NC_136058.1, read on the forward strand.
GGAGGAGAGGCCAGTCCAGGGGTGCAGAGGAGGGGAGGCCTGTCCAGGGGTGCAGAGGAGGAGAGGCCTGTCCAGGGGTGCAGAGGAGGTGAGGCCTGTCCAGGGGTGCAGAGGAGGAGAGGCCTGTCCAGGGTCAGAGGAGGTGAGGCCTGTCCAGGGTCAGAGGAGGTGAGGCCTGTCCAGGGGTGCAGAGGAGGAGAGGCCTGTCCAGGGTCAGAGGAGGTGAGGCCTGTCCAGGGTCACAGGAGGTGAGGCCTGTCCAGGGGTCAGAGGAGGTGAGGCCTGTCCAGGGGTGCAGAGGAGGAGAGGCCTGTCCAGGGTCAGAGGAGGTGAGGCCTGTCCAGGGTCAGAGGAGGTGAGGCCTGTCCATGGGGTGCAGAGGAGGTGAGGCCTGTCCATGGGTCAGAGGAGGTGAGGCCTGTCCAGGGGTGCAGAGGAGGTGAGGCCTGTCCAGGGGTGCAGAGGAGGAGAGGCCTGTCCAGGGGTGCAGAGGAGGAGAGGCCTGTCCAGGGGTGCAGAGGAGGTGAGGCCTGTCCAAGGGTGCAGAGGAGGAGGGGCCTGTCCAGGGGTGCAGAGGAGGAGAGGCCTGTCCAGGGGTGCAGAGGAGGAGAGGCCTGTCCAGGGGTGCAGAGGAGGAGAGGCCTGTCAGGGGTGCAGAGGGGGTGAGACCTGCCCAGGGTCAGAGGAGGTGAGGCATGTCCAGGGGTGCAGAGGAGGCAAAGCCTGTCCAGGGGTCAGAGGAGGTGAGGCCTGTCCAGGGGTGCAGAGGAGGTGAGGCCTGTCCAGGGGTCAGATGAGGAGAGGCCTGTCCAGGGGTACAGAGGAGGAGAGGCCTGTCCAGGGGTGCAGAGGAGGTGAGGCCTGTCCAGGGGTCAGAGGAGGTGAGGCCTGTCCTGGGGTGCAGAGGAGGAGAGGCCTGTCCAGGGGGGTACAGAGGAGGTGAGGCCTGTCCAGGGGTGCAGAGGATGTGAGGCCTGTCCAGGGGTGCAGAGGAGGAGGCCTGTCCAGGGGTGCAGATGAGGAGAGGCCTGTCCAGGGGTGCAGAGTAGGAGAGGCCTGTCCAGGGGTGCAGAGGAGGAGAGGCCTGTCCAGGGGTGCAGATGAGGAGAGGCCTGTCCAGGGGTGCAGAGGAGGAGAGGCCTGTCCAGGGGTGCAGAGGAGGCGAGGCCTGTCCAGGGGTGCAGAGGAGGAGAGGCTTGTCCAGGGGTGCAGAGGAGGAGAGGCCTGTCCAGGGGTCCGAGGAGGTGAGGCCTGTCCAGGGGTGCAGAGGAGGTGAGGCCTGTCCAGTGGTCAGAGGAGGTGAGGCCTGTCCAAGGGTACAGAGGAGTAGAGGCCTGTCCAGGGGTGCAGAGGAGGTGAGGCCTGTCCCTAGGTGCAGAGGAGGAGAGGCCTGTCCAGGGGTGCAGAGGAGGAGAGGCCTGTCCAGGGGTGCAGAGGAGGAGAGGCCTGTCCAGGGGTGCAGAGGAGGAGAGGCATGTCCAGGGGTGTAGGGGAGGAGAGGCCTGTCCAGGGGTGTAGAGGAGGAGAGGCCTGTCCAGGGGTGCAGAAGATGTGAGGCCTGTCCAGGGGTGCAGAAGAGGTGAGGCCTGTCCAGGGAGGCAGAGGAGGTGATGCCTGTCCAGGGGCAGAGGAGGTGAGGCCTGTCCAGGGGTGCAGAAGAGGTGAGGCCTGTCCAGGGGTGCAGAAGAGGTGAGGCCTGTCCAGGGGTGCAGGGGAGGTGAGGCCTGTCCAGGGGTGCAAAGGAGGAGAGCCCTGTCCAGAGGAGGGGCAGAGGAGGTGAGGCCTGTCCAGGAGTGCATAGGAAGTGAGGCTTGTCCAGGGGTACAGAGGAGGCGAGGCCTGTCCAGGGGTGTAGAGGAGGTCAGGCCTGTCCAGGGGTGCAGAGGAGGTGAGGCCTGTCCAGGGGTGCAGAGGAGGTGAGGCCTGTCCAGGGGTGCAAAGGAGGAGAGCCCTGTCCAGAGGAGGGGCAGAGGAGGAGAGGCATGTCCAGGGGGGCAGAGGAGGTGAGGCCTGTCCAGGAGTGCATAGGAAGTGAGGCTTGTCCAGGGGTACAGAGGAGGCGAGGCCTGTCCAGGGGTGTAGAGGAGGTCAGGCCTGTCCAGGGGTGCAGGGGAGGAGAAGCCTGTCAAGGGGTGTAGAGGAGGAGAGGCCTGTCCAGGGGTGCAGAGGAGGAGAGGCCTGTCCAGGGGTGCAGAGGAGGTGAGGGATGTCCAGGGGTGCAGAGCAGGAGAGGCTTGTCCAGGGGTGTAGAGGAGGTCAGGCCTGTCCAGGGGTGCAGAGGAGTTGAGGCCTGTCAATCGGGCAGAGGAGGAGAGGCCTGTCCAGGGGTGCAGAGGAGGAGAGGCCTGTCCAGGGGTGCAGAGGAGGAGAGGCATGTCCAGGGGTGTAGGGGAGGAGAGGCCTGTCCAGGGGTGTAGAGGAGGAGAGGCCTGTCCAGGGGTGCAGAGGAGGAGAGGCCTGTCCAGAGGTCAGAGGAGGTGAGGCCTGTCCATCGGGCAGAGGAGGAGAGGCCTGTCCAGGGGTGCAGAGGAGGTGAGGCCTGTCCAGGGGTGCCGAGGAGGAGAGGCCTGTCCAGGGGTCAGAGGAGGTGAGGCCTGTCCATCGGGCAGAGGAGGAGAGGCCAGTCCAGGGGTGCAGAGGAGGGGAGGCCTGTCCAGGGGTGCAGAGGAGGAGAGGCCTGTCCAGGGGTGCAGAGGAGGTGAGGCCTGTCCAGGGGTGCAGAGGAGGAGAGGCCTGTCCAGGGTCAGAGGAGGTGAGGCCTGTCCAGGGTCAGAGGAGGTGAGGCCTGTCCAGGGGTGCAGAGGAGGAGAGGCCTGTCCAGGGTCAGAGGAGGTGAGGCCTGTCCAGGGTCACAGGAGGTGAGGCCTGTCCAGGGGTCAGAGGAGGTGAGGCCTGTCCAGGGGTGCAGAGGAGGAGAGGCCTGTCCAGGGTCAGAGGAGGTGAGGCCTGTCCAGGGTCAGAGGAGGTGAGGCCTGTCCATGGGGTGCAGAGGAGGTGAGGCCTGTCCATGGGTCAGAGGAGGTGAGGCCTGTCCAGGGGTGCAGAGGAGGTGAGGCCTGTCCAGGGGTGCAGAGGAGGAGAGGCCTGTCCAGGGGTGCAGAGGAGGAGAGGCCTGTCCAGGGGTGCAGAGGAGGTGAGGCCTGTCCAAGGGTGCAGAGGAGGAGGGGCCTGTCCAGGGGTGCAGAGGAGGAGAGGCCTGTCCAGGGGTGCAGAGGAGGAGAGGCCTGTCCAGGGGTGCAGAGGAGGAGAGGCCTGTCAGGGGTGCAGAGGGGGTGAGACCTGCCCAGGGTCAGAGGAGGTGAGGCATGTCCAGGGGTGCAGAGGAGGCAAAGCCTGTCCAGGGGTCAGAGGAGGTGAGGCCTGTCCAGGGGTGCAGAGGAGGTGAGGCCTGTCCAGGGGTCAGATGAGGAGAGGCCTGTCCAGGGGTACAGAGGAGGAGAGGCCTGTCCAGGGGTGCAGAGGAGGTGAGGCCTGTCCAGGGGTCAGAGGAGGTGAGGCCTGTCCTGGGGTGCAGAGGAGGAGAGGCCTGTCCAGGGGGGTACAGAGGAGGTGAGGCCTGTCCAGGGGTGCAGAGGATGTGAGGCCTGTCCAGGGGTGCAGAGGAGGAGGCCTGTCCAGGGGTGCAGATGAGGAGAGGCCTGTCCAGGGGTGCAGAGTAGGAGAGGCCTGTCCAGGGGTGCAGAGGAGGAGAGGCCTGTCCAGGGGTGCAGATGAGGAGAGGCCTGTCCAGGGGTGCAGAGGAGGAGAGGCCTGTCCAGGGGTGCAGAGGAGGCGAGGCCTGTCCAGGGGTGCAGAGGAGGAGAGGCTTGTCCAGGGGTGCAGAGGAGGAGAGGCCTGTCCAGGGGTCCGAGGAGGTGAGGCCTGTCCAGGGGTGCAGAGGAGGTGAGGCCTGTCCAGTGGTCAGAGGAGGTGAGGCCTGTCCAAGGGTACAGAGGAGTAGAGGCCTGTCCAGGGGTGCAGAGGAGGTGAGGCCTGTCCCTAGGTGCAGAGGAGGAGAGGCCTGTCCAGGGGTGCAGAGGAGGAGAGGCCTGTCCAGGGGTGCAGAGGAGGAGAGGCCTGTCCAGGGTCAGAGGAGGTGAGGCCTGTCCAGGGTCAGAGGAGGTGAGGCCTGTCCAGGGTCAGAGGAGGTGAGGCCTGTCCATGGGGTGCAGAGGAGGAGAGGCCTGTCCAGGGTCAGAGGAGGTGAGGCCTGTCCAGGGTCAGAGGAGGTGAGGCCTGTCCAGGGTCAGAGGAGGTGAGGCCTGTCCAGGGGTGCAGAGGAGGTGAGGCCTGTCCAAGGGTGCAGAGGAGGAGGGGCCTGTCCAGGGGTGCAGAGGAGGAGAGGCCTGTCCAGGGGTGCAGAGGAGGAGAGGCCTGTCCAGGGGTGCAGATGAGGAGAGGCCTGTCCAGGGGTGCAGAGGAGGAGAGGCCTGTCAGGGGTGCAGAGGGGGTGAGGCCTGCCCAGGGTCAGAGGAGGTGAGGCATGTCCAGGGGTGCAGAGGAGGCAAAGCCTGTCCAGGGGTCAGAGGAGGTGAGGCCTGTCCAGGGGTGCAGAGGAGGTGAGGCCTGTCCAGGGGTCAGATGAGGAGAGGCCTGTCCAGGGGTACAGAGGAGGAGAGGCCTGTCCAGGGGTGCAGAGGAGGTGAGGCCTGTCCAGGGGTCAGAGGAGGTGAGGCCTGTCCTGGGGTGCAGAGGAGGAGAGGCCTGTCCAGGGGGGTACAGAGGAGGTGAGGCCTGTCCAGGGGTACAGAGGATGTGAGGCCTGTCCAGGGGTGCAGAGGAGGAGGCCTGTCCAGGGGTGCAGATGAGGAGAGGCCTGTCCAGGGGTGCAGAGTAGGAGAGGCCTGTCCAGGGGTGCAGATGAGGAGAGGCCTGTCCAGGGGTGCAGAGGAGGAGAGGCCTGTCCAGGGGTGCAGAGGAGGCGAGGCCTGTCCAGGGGTGCAGAGGAGGAGAGGCCTGTCCAGGGGTGCAGAGGAGGAGAGGCCTGTCCAGGGGTCAGAGGAGGTGAGGCCTGTCCAGGGGTGCAGAGGAGGTGAGGCCTGTCCAGTGGTCAGAGGAGGTGAGGCCTGTCCAAGGGTACAGAGGAGTAGAGGCATGTCCAGGGGTGCAGAGGAGGTGAGGCCTGTCCCTAGGTGCAGAGGAGGAGAGGCCTGTCCAGGGGTGCAGAGGAGGAGAGGCCTGTCCAGGGGTGCAGAGGAGGAGAGGCCTGTCCAGGGTCAGAGGAGGTGAGGCCTGTCCAGGGGTCAGAGGAGGTGAGGCCTGTCCAGGGGTGCAGAGGAGGTGAGGCCTGTCCAGGGGTCAGAGGAGGTGAGGCCTGTCCAGGGGTGCAGAGGAGGAGAGGCCTCTCCAGGGGTGCAGAGGAGGAGAGGCCTGTCCAGGGAGGCAGAGGAGGTGATGCCTGTCCAGGGGCAGAGGAGGTGAGGCCTGTCCAGGGGTGCAAAGGAGGTGAGGCCTGTCCAGGGGTGCAGAGGAGGTGAGGCCTGTCCAGGGGTGCAGAGGAGGTGAGGCCTGTCCAGGGGTGCAGAAGATGTGAGGCCTGTCCAGGGGTGCAGAAGAGGTGAGGCCTGTCCAGGGAGGCAGAGGAGGTTATGCCTGTCCAGGGGCAGAGGAGGTGAGGCCTGTCCAGGGGTGCAGAAGAGGTGAGGCCTGTCCAGGGGTGCAGAAGAGGTGAGGCCTGTCCAGGGGTGCAGGGGAGGTGAGGCCTGTCCAGGGGTGCAAAGGAGGAGAGCCCTGTCCAGAGGAGGGGCAGAGGAGGTGAGGCCTGTCCAGGAGTGCATAGGAAGTGAGGCTTGTCCATGGGTACAGAGGAGGTGAGGCCTGTCCAGGGGTGTAGAGGAGGTCAGGCCTGTCCAGGGGTGCAGAGGAGGTGAGGCCTGTCCAGGGGTGCAGAGGAGGTGAGGCCTGTCCAGGAGTGCATAGGAAGTGAGGCCTGTCAAGGGGTGTAGAGGAGGAGAGGCCTGTCCAGGGGTGCAGAGGAGGAGAGGCCTGTCCAGGGGTGCAGAGGAGGTGAGGGATGTCCAGGGGTGCAGAGGAGGAGAGGCTTGTCCAGGGGTGTAGAGGAGGTCAGGCCTGTCCAGGGGTGCAGAGGAGTTGAGGCCTGTCAATCGGGCAGAGGAGGAGAGGCCTGTCCAGGGGTGCAGAGGAGGAGAGGCCTGTCCAGGGGTGCAGAGGAGGAGAGGCCTGTCCAGGGGTGCAGAGGAGGAGAGGCATGTCCAGGGGTGTAGAGGAGGAGAGGCCTGTCCAGGGGTGTAGAGGAGGAGAGGCCTGTCCAGGGGTGCAGAGGAGGAGAGGCCTGTCCAGAGGTCAGAGGAGGTGAGGCCTGTCCATCGGGCAGAGGAGGAGAGGCCTGTCCAGGGGTGCAAAGGAGGAGAGCCCTGTCCAGAGGAGGGGCAGAGGAGGAGAGGCCTGTCCAGGGGGGCAGAGGAGGTGAGGCCTGTCCAGGAGTGCATAGGAAGTGAGGCTTGTCCAGGGGTACAGAGGAGGCGAGGCCTGTCCAGGGGTGTAGAGGAGGTCAGGCCTGTCCAGGGGTGCAGGGGAGGAGAAGCCTGTCAAGGGGTGTAGAGGAGGAGAGGCCTGTCCAGGGGTGCAGAGGAGGAGAGGCCTGTCCAGGGGTGCAGAGGAGGTGAGGGATGTCCAGGGGTGCAGAGGAGGAGAGGCTTGTCCAGGGGTGTAGAGGAGGTCAGGCCTGTCCAGGGGTGCAGAGGAGTTGAGGCCTGTCAATCGGGCAGAGGAGGAGAGGCCTGTCCAGGGGTGCAGAGGAGGAGAGGCCTGTCCAGGGGTGCAGAGGAGGAGAGGCATGTCCAGGGGTGTAGAGGAGGAGAGGCCTGTCCAGGGGTGTAGAGGAGGAGAGGCCTGTCCAGGGGTGCAGAGGAGGAGAGGCCTGTCCAGAGGTCAGAGGAGGTGAGGCCTGTCCATCGGGCAGAGGAGGAGAGGCCTGTCCAGGGGTGCAGAGGAGGTGAGGCCTGTCCAGGGGTGCAGAGGAGGAGAGGCCTGTCCAGGGGTCAGAGGAGGTGAGGCCTGTCCATCGGGCAGAGGAGGAGAGGCCAGTCCAGGGGTGCAGAGGAGGAGAGGCCTGTCCAGGGGTGCAGAGGAGGAGAGGCCTGTCCAGGGGTGCAGAGGAGGTGAGGCCTGTCCAGGGGTGCAGAGGAGGAGAGGCCTGTCCAGGGTCAGAGGAGGTGAGGCCTGTCCAGGGTCAGAGGAGGTGAGTCCTGTCCAGGGGTGCAGAGGAGGTGAGGCCTGTCCAGGGTCAGAGGAGGTGAGGCCTGTCCAGGGTCAGAGGAGGTGAGGCCTGTCCAGGGGTCAGAAGAGGTGAGGCCTGTCCAGGGGTGCAGAGGAGGAGAGGCCTGTCCAGGGTCAGAGGAGGTGAGGCCTGTCCAGGGTCAGAGGAGGTGAGGCCTGTCCATGGGGTGCAGAGGAGGTGAGGCCTGTCCATGGGTCAGAGGAGGTGAGGCCTGTTCAGGGGTGCAGAGGAGGTGAGGCCTGTCCAGGGGTGCAGAGGAGGTGAGGCCTGTCCAGGGGTGCAGAGGAGGAGTGGCCTGTCAGGGGTGCAGAGGAGGTGAGGCCTGCCCAGGGTCAGAGGAGGTGAGGCCTGTCCAGGGGTGCAGAGGAGGCAAGGCCTGTCCAGGGGTCAGAGGAGGTGAGGCCTGTCCAGGGGTGCAGAGGAGGTGAGGCCTGTCCAGGGGTCAGATGAGGAAAGGCCTGTCCAGGGGTGCAGATGAGGAGAGGCCTGTCCAGGGGTGCAGAGTAGGAGAGGCCTGTCCAGGGGTGCAGAGGAGGAGAGGCCTGTCCAGGGATGCAGATGAGGAGAGGCCTGTCCAGGGGTGCAGAGGAGGAGAGGCCTGTCCAGGGGTGCAGAGGAGGCGAGGCCTGTCCAGGGGTGCAGAGGAGGAGAGGCCTGTCCAGGGGTGCAGAGGAGGAGAGGCCTGTCCAGGGGTCAGAGGAGGTGAGGCCTGTCCAGGGGTGCAGAGGAGGTGAGGCCTGTCCAGTGGTCAGAGGAGGTGAGGCCTGTCCAAGGGTACAGACGAGTAGAGGCCTGTCCAGGGGTGCAGAGGAGGTGAGACCTGTCCCTAGGTGTATAGGAGGAGAGGCCTGTCCAGGGGTGCAGAGGAGGAGAGGCCTGTCCAGGGGTGCAGAGGAGGAGAGGCCTGTCCAGGGTCAGAGGAGGTGAGGCCTGTCCAGGGGTCAGAGGAGGTTAGGCCTGTCCAGGGGTGCAGAGGAGGTGAGGCCTGTCCAGGGGTCAGAGGAGGTGAGGCCTGTCCAGGGGTGCAGAGGAGGAGAGGCCTCTCCAGGGGTGCAGAGGAGGAGAGGCCTGTCCAGGGAGGCAGAGGAGGTGATGCCTGTCCAGGGGCAGAGGAGGTGAGGCCTGTCCAGGGGTGCAGAGGAGGTGAGGCCTGTCCAGGGGTGCAGAGGAGGTGAGGCCTGTCCAGGGGTGCAGAGCTGGTGAGGCCTGTCCAGGGGTGCAGAAGAGGTGAGGCCTGTCCAGGGGTGCAGAAGAGGTGAGGCCTGTCCAGGGAGGCAGAGGAGGTGATGCCTGTCCAGGGGCAGAGGAGGTGAGGCCTGTCCAGGGGTGCAGAAGAGGTGAGGCCTGTCCAGGGGTGCAGAAGAGGTGAGGCCTGTCCAGGGGTGCAGAAGAGGTGAGGCCTGTCCAGGGGTGCAGGGGAGGTGAGGCCTGTTCAGGGGTGCAAAGGAGGAGAGCCCTGTCCAGAGGAGGGGCAGAGGAGGTGAGGCCTGTCCAGGAGTGCATAGGAAGTGAGGCTTGTCCAGGGGTACAGAGGAGGCGAGGCCTGTCCAGGGGTGTAGAGGAGGTCAGGCCTGTCCAGGGGTGCAGAGGAGGTGAGGCCTGTCCAGGGGTGCAGAGGAGGTGAGGCCTGTCCAGGGGTGCAAAGGAGGAGAGCCCTGTCCAGAGGAGGGGCAGAGGAGGAGAGGCCTGTCCAGGGGGGCAGAGGAGGTGAGGCCTGTCCAGGAGTGCATAGGAAGTGAGGCTTGTCCAGGGGTACAGAGGAGGCGAGGCCTGTCCAGGGGTGTAGAGGAGGTCAGGCCTGTCCAGGGGTGCAGGGGAGGAGAAGCCTGTCAAGGGGTGTAGAGGAGGAGAGGCCTGTCCAGGGGTGCAGAGGAGGAGAGGCCTGTCCAGGGGTGCAGAGGAGGTGAGGGATGTCCAGGGGTGCAGAGGAGGAGAGGCTTGTCCAGGGGTGTAGAGGAGGTCAGGCCTGTCCAGGGGTGCAGAGGAGTTGAGGCCTGTCAATCGGGCAGAGGAGGAGAGGCCTGTCCAGGGGTGCAGAGGAGGAGAGGCCTGTCCAGGGGTGCAGAGGAGGAGAGGCATGTCCAGGGGTGTAGAGGAGGAGAGGCCTGTCCAGGGGTGTAGAGGAGGAGAGGCCTGTCCAGGGGTGCAGAGGAGGAGAGGCCTGTCCAGGGGTCCGAGGAGGTGAGGCCTGTCCAGGGGTGCAGAGGAGGTGAGGCCTGTCCAGTGGTCAGAGGAGGTGAGGCCTGTCCAAGGGTACAGAGGAGTAGAGGCCTGTCCAGGGGTGCAGAGGAGGTGAGGCCTGTCCCTAGGTGCAGAGGAGGAGAGGCCTGTCCAGGGGTGCAGAGGAGGAGAGGCCTGTCCAGGGGTGCAGAGGAGGAGAGGCCTGTCCAGGGTCAGAGGAGGTGAGGCCTGTCCAGGGGTCAGAGGAGGTGAGGCCTGTCCAGGGGTGCAGAGGAGGTGAGGCCTGTCCATGGGTCAGAGGAGGTGAGGCCTGTCCAGGGGTGCAGAGGAGGTGAGGCCTGTCCAGGGGTGCAGAGGAGGAGAGGCCTGTCCAGGGGTGCAGAGGAGGAGAGGCCTGTCCAGGGGTGCAGAGGAGGTGAGGCCTGTCCAAGGGTGCAGAGGAGGAGGGGCCTGTCCAGGGGTGCAGAGGAGGAGAGGCCTGTCCAGGGGTGCAGAGGAGGAGAGGCCTGTCCAGGGGTGCAGAGGAGGTGAGGCCTGTCCAGGGGTGCAGAGGAGGAGTGGCCTGTCAGGGGTGCAGAGGAGGTGAGGCCTGCCCAGGGTCAGAGGAGGTGAGGCCTGTCCAGGGGTGCAGAGGAGGTGAGGCCTGTCCAGGGGTGCAGAGGAGGAGAGGCCTGTCCAGGGGTGCAGAGGAGGTGAGGCCTGTCCAGGGGTGCAGAGGAGGAGTGGCCTGTCAGGGGTGCAGAGGAGGTGAGGCCTGCCCAGGGTCAGAGGAGGTGAGGCCTGTCCAGGGGTGCAGAGGAGGTGAGGCCTGTCCAGGGGTCAGATGAGGAGAGGCCTGTCCAGGGGTACAGAGGAGGAGAGGCCTGTCCAGGGGTGCAGAGGAGGTGAGGCCTGTCCAGGGGTCAGAGGAGGTGAGGCCTGTCCTGGGGTGCAGAGGAGGAGAGGCCTGTCCAGGGGGGTACAGAGGAGGTGAGGCCTGTCCAGGGGTGCAGAGGATGTGAGGCCTGTCCAGGGGTGCAGAGGAGGGAGGCCTGTCCAGGGGTGCAGATGAGGAGAGGCCTGTCCAGGGGTGCAGAGTAGGAGAGGCCTGTCCAGGGGTGCAGAGGAGGAGAGGCCTGTCCAGGGGTGCAGATGAGGAGAGGCCTGTCCAGGGGTGCAGAGGAGGAGAGGCCTGTCCAGGGGTGCAGAGGAGGCGAGGCCTGTCCAGGGGTGCAGAGGAGGAGAGGCCTGTCCAGGGGTGCAGAGGAGGCGAGGCCTGTCCAGGGGTGCAGAGGAGGAGAGACCTGTCCAGGGGTGCAGAGGAGGAGAGGCCTGTCCAGGGGTCAGAGGAGGTGAGGCCTGTCCAGGGGTGCAGAGGAGGTGAGGCCTGTCCAGTGGTCAGAGGAGGTGAGGCCTGTCCAAGGGTACAGAGGAGTAGAGGCCTGTCCAGGGGTGCAGAGGAGGTGAGGCCTGTCCCTAGGTGCAGAGGAGGAGAGGCCTGTCCAAGGGTGCAGACGAGGAGAGGCCTGTCCAGGGGTGCAGAGGAGGAGAGGCCTGTCCAGGGTCAGAGGAGGTGAGGCCTGTCCAGGGGTCAGAGGAGGTGAGGCCTGTCCAGGGGTGCAGAGGAGGTGAGGCCTGTCCAGGGGTCAGAGGAGGTGAGGCCTGTCCAGGGGTGCAGAGGAGGAGAGGCTTCTCCAGGGGTGCAGAGGAGGAGAGGCCTGTCCAGGGAGGCAGAGGAGGTGATGCCTGTCCAGGGGCAGAGGAGGTGAGGCCTGTCCAGGGGTGCAGAGGAGGTGTGGCCTGTCCAGGGGTGCAGAGGAGGTGAGGCCTGTCCAGGGGTGCAGAGGAGGTGAGGCCTGTCCAGGGGTGCAGAAGAGGTGAGGCCTGTCCAGGGGTGCAGAAGAGGTGAGGCCTGTCCAGGGAGGCAGAGGAGGTGATGCCTGTCCAGGGGCAGAGGAGGTGAGGCCTGTCCAGGGGTGCAGAAGAGGTGAGGCCTGTCCAGGGGTGCAGAAGAGGTGAGGCCTGTCCAGGGGTGCAGGGGAGGTGAGGCCTGTCCAGGGGTGCAAAGGAGGAGAGCCCTGTCCAGAGGAGGGGCAGAGGAGGTGAGGCCTGTCCAGGAGTGCATAGGAAGTGAGGCTTGTCCAGGGGTACAGAGGAGGCGAGGCCTGTCCAGGGGTGTAGAGGAGGTCAGGCCTGTCCAGGGGTGCAGAGGAGGTGAGGCCTGTCCAGGGGTGCAGAGGAGGTGAGGCCTGTCCAGGGGTGCAAAGGAGGAGAGCCCTGTCCAGAGGAGGGGCAGAGGAGGAGAGGCATGTCCAGGGGGGCAGAGGAGGTGAGGCCTGTCCAGGAGTGCATAGGAAGTGAGGCTTGTCCAGGGGTACAGAGGAGGCGAGGCCTGTCCAGGGGTGTAGAGGAGGTCAGGCCTGTCCAGGGGTGCAGGGGAGGAGAAGCCTGTCAAGGGGTGTAGAGGAGGAGAGGCCTGTCCAGGGGTGCAGAGGAGGAGAGGCCTGTCCAGGGGTGCAGAGGAGGTGAGGGATGTCCAGGGGTGCAGAGCAGGAGAGGCTTGTCCAGGGGTGTAGAGGAGGTCAGGCCTGTCCAGGGGTGCAGAGGAGTTGAGGCCTGTCAATCGGGCAGAGGAGGAGAGGCCTGTCCAGGGGTGCAGAGGAGGAGAGGCCTGTCCAGGGGTGCAGAGGAGGAGAGGCATGTCCAGGGGTGTAGGGGAGGAGAGGCCTGTCCAGGGGTGTAGAGGAGGAGAGGCCTGTCCAGGGGTGCAGAGGAGGAGAGGCCTGTCCAGAGGTCAGAGGAGGTGAGGCCTGTCCATCGGGCAGAGGAGGAGAGGCCTGTCCAGGGGTGCAGAGGAGGTGAGGCCTGTCCAGGGGTGCCGAGGAGGAGAGGCCTGTCCAGGGGTCAGAGGAGGTGAGGCCTGTCCATCGGGCAGAGGAGGAGAGGCCAGTCCAGGGGTGCAGAGGAGGGGAGGCCTGTCCAGGGGTGCAGAGGAGGAGAGGCCTGTCCAGGGGTGCAGAGGAGGTGAGGCCTGTCCAGGGGTGCAGAGGAGGAGAGGCCTGTCCAGGGTCAGAGGAGGTGAGGCCTGTCCAGGGTCAGAGGAGGTGAGGCCTGTCCAGGGGTGCAGAGGAGGAGAGGCCTGTCCAGGGTCAGAGGAGGTGAGGCCTGTCCAGGGTCACAGGAGGTGAGGCCTGTCCAGGGGTCAGAGGAGGTGAGGCCTGTCCAGGGGTGCAGAGGAGGAGAGGCCTGTCCAGGGTCAGAGGAGGTGAGGCCTGTCCAGGGTCAGAGGAGGTGAGGCCTGTCCATGGGGTGCAGAGGAGGTGAGGCCTGTCCATGGGTCAGAGGAGGTGAGGCCTGTCCAGGGGTGCAGAGGAGGTGAGGCCTGTCCAGGGGTGCAGAGGAGGAGAGGCCTGTCCAGGGGTGCAGAGGAGGAGAGGCCTGTCCAGGGGTGCAGAGGAGGTGAGGCCTGTCCAAGGGTGCAGAGGAGGAGGGGCCTGTCCAGGGGTGCAGAGGAGGAGAGGCCTGTCCAGGGGTGCAGAGGAGGAGAGGCCTGTCCAGGGGTGCAGAGGAGGAGAGGCCTGTCAGGGGTGCAGAGGGGGTGAGACCTGCCCAGGGTCAGAGGAGGTGAGGCATGTCCAGGGGTGCAGAGGAGGCAAAGCCTGTCCAGGGGTCAGAGGAGGTGAGGCCTGTCCAGGGGTGCAGAGGAGGTGAGGCCTGTCCAGGGGTCAGATGAGGAGAGGCCTGTCCAGGGGTACAGAGGAGGAGAGGCCTGTCCAGGGGTGCAGAGGAGGTGAGGCCTGTCCAGGGGTCAGAGGAGGTGAGGCCTGTCCTGGGGTGCAGAGGAGGAGAGGCCTGTCCAGGGGGGTACAGAGGAGGTGAGGCCTGTCCAGGGGTGCAGAGGATGTGAGGCCTGTCCAGGGGTGCAGAGGAGGAGGCCTGTCCAGGGGTGCAGATGAGGAGAGGCCTGTCCAGGGGTGCAGAGTAGGAGAGGCCTGTCCAGGGGTGCAGAGGAGGAGAGGCCTGTCCAGGGGTGCAGATGAGGAGAGGCCTGTCCAGGGGTGCAGAGGAGGAGAGGCCTGTCCAGGGGTGCAGAGGAGGCGAGGCCTGTCCAGGGGTGCAGAGGAGGAGAGGCTTGTCCAGGGGTGCAGAGGAGGAGAGGCCTGTCCAGGGGTCCGAGGAGGTGAGGCCTGTCCAGGGGTGCAGAGGAGGTGAGGCCTGTCCAGTGGTCAGAGGAGGTGAGGCCTGTCCAAGGGTACAGAGGAGTAGAGGCCTGTCCAGGGGTGCAGAGGAGGTGAGGCCTGTCCCTAGGTGCAGAGGAGGAGAGGCCTGTCCAGGGGTGCAGAGGAGGAGAGGCCTGTCCAGGGGTGCAGAGGAGGAGAGGCCTGTCCAGGGGTGCAGAGGAGGAGAGGCATGTCCAGGGGTGTAGGGGAGGAGAGGCCTGTCCAGGGGTGTAGAGGAGGAGAGGCCTGTCCAGGGGTGCAGAAGATGTGAGGCCTGTCCAGGGGTGCAGAAGAGGTGAGGCCTGTCCAGGGAGGCAGAGGAGGTGATGCCTGTCCAGGGGCAGAGGAGGTGAGGCCTGTCCAGGGGTGCAGAAGAGGTGAGGCCTGTCCAGGGGTGCAGAAGAGGTGAGGCCTGTCCAGGGGTGCAGGGGAGGTGAGGCCTGTCCAGGGGTGCAAAGGAGGAGAGCCCTGTCCAGAGGAGGGGCAGAGGAGGTGAGGCCTGTCCAGGAGTGCATAGGAAGTGAGGCTTGTCCAGGGGTACAGAGGAGGCGAGGCCTGTCCAGGGGTGTAGAGGAGGTCAGGCCTGTCCAGGGGTGCAGAGGAGGTGAGGCCTGTCCAGGGGTGCAGAGGAGGTGAGGCCTGTCCAGGGGTGCAAAGGAGGAGAGCCCTGTCCAGAGGAGGGGCAGAGGAGGAGAGGCATGTCCAGGGGGGCAGAGGAGGTGAGGCCTGTCCAGGAGTGCATAGGAAGTGAGGCTTGTCCAGGGGTACAGAGGAGGCGAGGCCTGTCCAGGGGTGTAGAGGAGGTCAGGCCTGTCCAGGGGTGCAGGGGAGGAGAAGCCTGTCAAGGGGTGTAGAGGAGGAGAGGCCTGTCCAGGGGTGCAGAGGAGGAGAGGCCTGTCCAGGGGTGCAGAGGAGGTGAGGGATGTCCAGGGGTGCAGAGCAGGAGAGGCTTGTCCAGGGGTGTAGAGGAGGTCAGGCCTGTCCAGGGGTGCAGAGGAGTTGAGGCCTGTCAATCGGGCAGAGGAGGAGAGGCCTGTCCAGGGGTGCAGAGGAGGAGAGGCCTGTCCAGGGGTGCAGAGGAGGAGAGGCATGTCCAGGGGTGTAGGGGAGGAGAGGCCTGTCCAGGGGTGTAGAGGAGGAGAGGCCTGTCCAGGGGTGCAGAGGAGGAGAGGCCTGTCCAGAGGTCAGAGGAGGTGAGGCCTGTCCATCGGGCAGAGGAGGAGAGGCCTGTCCAGGGGTGCAGAGGAGGTGAGGCCTGTCCAGGGGTGCCGAGGAGGAGAGGCCTGTCCAGGGGTCAGAGGAGGTGAGGCCTGTCCATCGGGCAGAGGAGGAGAGGCCAGTCCAGGGGTGCAGAGGAGGGGAGGCCTGTCCAGGGGTGCAGAGGAGGAGAGGCCTGTCCAGGGGTGCAGAGGAGGTGAGGCCTGTCCAGGGGTGCAGAGGAGGAGAGGCCTGTCCAGGGTCAGAGGAGGTGAGGCCTGTCCAGGGTCAGAGGAGGTGAGGCCTGTCCAGGGGTGCAGAGGAGGAGAGGCCTGTCCAGGGTCAGAGGAGGTGAGGCCTGTCCAGGGTCACAGGAGGTGAGGCCTGTCCAGGGGTCAGAGGAGGTGAGGCCTGTCCAGGGGTGCAGAGGAGGAGAGGCCTGTCCAGGGTCAGAGGAGGTGAGGCCTGTCCAGGGTCAGAGGAGGTGAGGCCTGTCCATGGGGTGCAGAGGAGGTGAGGCCTGTCCATGGGTCAGAGGAGGTGAGGCCTGTCCAGGGGTGCAGAGGAGGTGAGGCCTGTCCAGGGGTGCAGAGGAGGAGAGGCCTGTCCAGGGGTGCAGAGGAGGAGAGGCCTGTCCAGGGGTGCAGAGGAGGTGAGGCCTGTCCAAGGGTGCAGAGGAGGAGGGGCCTGTCCAGGGGTGCAGAGGAGGAGAGGCCTGTCCAGGGGTGCAGAGGAGGAGAGGCCTGTCCAGGGGTGCAGAGGAGGAGAGGCCTGTCAGGGGTGCAGAGGGGGTGAGACCTGCCCAGGGTCAGAGGAGGTGAGGCATGTCCAGGGGTGCAGAGGAGGCAAAGCCTGTCCAGGGGTCAGAGGAGGTGAGGCCTGTCCAGGGGTGCAGAGGAGGTGAGGCCTGTCCAGGGGTCAGATGAGGAGAGGCCTGTCCAGGGGTACAGAGGAGGAGAGGCCTGTCCAGGGGTGCAGAGGAGGTGAGGCCTGTCCAGGGGTCAGAGGAGGTGAGGCCTGTCCTGGGGTGCAGAGGAGGAGAGGCCTGTCCAGGGGGGTACAGAGGAGGTGAGGCCTGTCCAGGGGTGCAGAGGATGTGAGGCCTGTCCAGGGGTGCAGAGGAGGAGGCCTGTCCAGGGGTGCAGATGAGGAGAGGCCTGTCCAGGGGTGCAGAGTAGGAGAGGCCTGTCCAGGGGTGCAGAGGAGGAGAGGCCTGTCCAGGGGTGCAGATGAGGAGAGGCCTGTCCAGGGGTGCAGAGGAGGAGAGGCCTGTCCAGGGGTGCAGAGGAGGCGAGGCCTGTCCAGGGGTGCAGAGGAGGAGAGGCTTGTCCAGGGGTGCAGAGGAGGAGAGGCCTGTCCAGGGGTCCGAGGAGGTGAGGCCTGTCCAGGGGTGCAGAGGAGGTGAGGCCTGTCCAGTGGTCAGAGGAGGTGAGGCCTGTCCAAGGGTACAGAGGAGTAGAGGCCTGTCCAGGGGTGCAGAGGAGGTGAGGCCTGTCCCTAGGTGCAGAGGAGGAGAGGCCTGTCCAGGGGTGCAGAGGAGGAGAGGCCTGTCCAGGGGTGCAGAGGAGGAGAGGCCTGTCCAGGGTCAGAGGAGGTGAGGCCTGTCCAGGGTCAGAGGAGGTGAGGCCTGTCCAGGGTCAGAGGAGGTGAGGCCTGTCCATGGGGTGCAGAGGAGGAGAGGCCTGTCCAGGGTCAGAGGAGGTGAGGCCTGTCCAGGGTCAGAGGAGGTGAGGCCTGTCCAGGGTCAGAGGAGGTGAGGCCTGTCCAGGGGTGCAGAGGAGGTGAGGCCTGTCCAAGGGTGCAGAGGAGGAGGGGCCTGTCCAGGGGTGCAGAGGAGGAGAGGCCTGTCCAGGGGTGCAGAGGAGGAGAGGCCTGTCCAGGGGTGCAGATGAGGAGAGGCCTGTCCAGGGGTGCAGAGGAGGAGAGGCCTGTCAGGGGTGCAGAGGGGGTGAGGCCTGCCCAGGGTCAGAGGAGGTGAGGCATGTCCAGGGGTGCAGAGGAGGCAAAGCCTGTCCAGGGGTCAGAGGAGGTGAGGCCTGTCCAGGGGTGCAGAGGAGGTGAGGCCTGTCCAGGGGTCAGATGAGGAGAGGCCTGTCCAGGGGTACAGAGGAGGAGAGGCCTGTCCAGGGGTGCAGAGGAGGTGAGGCCTGTCCAGGGGTCAGAGGAGGTGAGGCCTGTCCTGGGGTGCAGAGGAGGAGAGGCCTGTCCAGGGGGGTACAGAGGAGGTGAGGCCTGTCCAGGGGTACAGAGGATGTGAGGCCTGTCCAGGGGTGCAGAGGAGGAGGCCTGTCCAGGGGTGCAGATGAGGAGAGGCCTGTCCAGGGGTGCAGAGTAGGAGAGGCCTGTCCAGGGGTGCAGATGAGGAGAGGCCTGTCCAGGGGTGCAGAGGAGGAGAGGCCTGTCCAGGGGTGCAGAGGAGGCGAGGCCTGTCCAGGGGTGCAGAGGAGGAGAGGCCTGTCCAGGGGTGCAGAGGAGGAGAGGCCTGTCCAGGGGTCAGAGGAGGTGAGGCCTGTCCAGGGGTGCAGAGGAGGTGAGGCCTGTCCAGTGGTCAGAGGAGGTGAGGCCTGTCCAAGGGTACAGAGGAGTAGAGGCATGTCCAGGGGTGCAGAGGAGGTGAGGCCTGTCCCTAGGTGCAGAGGAGGAGAGGCCTGTCCAGGGGTGCAGAGGAGGAGAGGCCTGTCCAGGGGTGCAGAGGAGGAGAGGCCTGTCCAGGGTCAGAGGAGGTGAGGCCTGTCCAGGGGTCAGAGGAGGTGAGGCCTGTCCAGGGGTGCAGAGGAGGTGAGGCCTGTCCAGGGGTCAGAGGAGGTGAGGCCTGTCCAGGGGTGCAGAGGAGGAGAGGCCTCTCCAGGGGTGCAGAGGAGGAGAGGCCTGTCCAGGGAGGCAGAGGAGGTGATGCCTGTCCAGGGGCAGAGGAGGTGAGGCCTGTCCAGGGGTGCAAAGGAGGTGAGGCCTGTCCAGGGGTGCAGAGGAGGTGAGGCCTGTCCAGGGGTGCAGAGGAGGTGAGGCCTGTCCAGGGGTGCAGAAGATGTGAGGCCTGTCCAGGGGTGCAGAAGAGGTGAGGCCTGTCCAGGGAGGCAGAGGAGGTTATGCCTGTCCAGGGGCAGAGGAGGTGAGGCCTGTCCAGGGGTGCAGAAGAGGTGAGGCCTGTCCAGGGGTGCAGAAGAGGTGAGGCCTGTCCAGGGGTGCAGGGGAGGTGAGGCCTGTCCAGGGGTGCAAAGGAGGAGAGCCCTGTCCAGAGGAGGGGCAGAGGAGGTGAGGCCTGTCCAGGAGTGCATAGGAAGTGAGGCTTGTCCATGGGTACAGAGGAGGTGAGGCCTGTCCAGGGGTGTAGAGGAGGTCAGGCCTGTCCAGGGGTGCAGAGGAGGTGAGGCCTGTCCAGGGGTGCAGAGGAGGTGAGGCCTGTCCAGGAGTGCATAGGAAGTGAGGCCTGTCAAGGGGTGTAGAGGAGGAGAGGCCTGTCCAGGGGTGCAGAGGAGGAGAGGCCTGTCCAGGGGTGCAGAGGAGGTGAGGGATGTCCAGGGGTGCAGAGGAGGAGAGGCTTGTCCAGGGGTGTAGAGGAGGTCAGGCCTGTCCAGGGGTGCAGAGGAGTTGAGGCCTGTCAATCGGGCAGAGGAGGAGAGGCCTGTCCAGGGGTGCAGAGGAGGAGAGGCCTGTCCAGGGGTGCAGAGGAGGAGAGGCCTGTCCAGGGGTGCAGAGGAGGAGAGGCATGTCCAGGGGTGTAGAGGAGGAGAGGCCTGTCCAGGGGTGTAGAGGAGGAGAGGCCTGTCCAGGGGTGCAGAGGAGGAGAGGCCTGTCCAGAGGTCAGAGGAGGTGAGGCCTGTCCATCGGGCAGAGGAGGAGAGGCCTGTCCAGGGGTGCAAAGGAGGAGAGCCCTGTCCAGAGGAGGGGCAGAGGAGGAGAGGCCTGTCCAGGGGGGCAGAGGAGGTGAGGCCTGTCCAGGAGTGCATAGGAAGTGAGGCTTGTCCAGGGGTACAGAGGAGGCGAGGCCTGTCCAGGGGTGTAGAGGAGGTCAGGCCTGTCCAGGGGTGCAGGGGAGGAGAAGCCTGTCAAGGGGTGTAGAGGAGGAGAGGCCTGTCCAGGGGTGCAGAGGAGGAGAGGCCTGTCCAGGGGTGCAGAGGAGGTGAGGGATGTCCAGGGGTGCAGAGGAGGAGAGGCTTGTCCAGGGGTGTAGAGGAGGTCAGGCCTGTCCAGGGGTGCAGAGGAGTTGAGGCCTGTCAATCGGGCAGAGGAGGAGAGGCCTGTCCAGGGGTGCAGAGGAGGAGAGGCCTGTCCAGGGGTGCAGAGGAGGAGAGGCATGTCCAGGGGTGTAGAGGAGGAGAGGCCTGTCCAGGGGTGTAGAGGAGGAGAGGCCTGTCCAGGGGTGCAGAGGAGGAGAGGCCTGTCCAGAGGTCAGAGGAGGTGAGGCCTGTCCATCGGGCAGAGGAGGAGAGGCCTGTCCAGGGGTGCAGAGGAGGTGAGGCCTGTCCAGGGGTGCAGAGGAGGAGAGGCCTGTCCAGGGGTCAGAGGAGGTGAGGCCTGTCCATCGGGCAGAGGAGGAGAGGCCAGTCCAGGGGTGCAGAGGAGGAGAGGCCTGTCCAGGGGTGCAGAGGAGGAGAGGCCTGTCCAGGGGTGCAGAGGAGGTGAGGCCTGTCCAGGGGTGCAGAGGAGGAGAGGCCTGTCCAGGGTCAGAGGAGGTGAGGCCTGTCCAGGGTCAGAGGAGGTGAGTCCTGTCCAGGGGTGCAGAGGAGGTGAGGCCTGTCCAGGGTCAGAGGAGGTGAGGCCTGTCCAGGGTCAGAGGAGGTGAGGCCTGTCCAGGGGTCAGAAGAGGTGAGGCCTGTCCAGGGGTGCAGAGGAGGAGAGGCCTGTCCAGGGTCAGAGGAGGTGAGGCCTGTCCAGGGTCAGAGGAGGTGAGGCCTGTCCATGGGGTGCAGAGGAGGTGAGGCCTGTCCATGGGTCAGAGGAGGTGAGGCCTGTTCAGGGGTGCAGAGGAGGTGAGGCCTGTCCAGGGGTGCAGAGGAGGTGAGGCCTGTCCAGGGGTGCAGAGGAGGAGTGGCCTGTCAGGGGTGCAGAGGAGGTGAGGCCTGCCCAGGGTCAGAGGAGGTGAGGCCTGTCCAGGGGTGCAGAGGAGGCAAGGCCTGTCCAGGGGTCAGAGGAGGTGAGGCCTGTCCAGGGGTGCAGAGGAGGTGAGGCCTGTCCAGGGGTCAGATGAGGAAAGGCCTGTCCAGGGGTGCAGATGAGGAGAGGCCTGTCCAGGGGTGCAGAGTAGGAGAGGCCTGTCCAGGGGTGCAGAGGAGGAGAGGCCTGTCCAGGGATGCAGATGAGGAGAGGCCTGTCCAGGGGTGCAGAGGAGGAGAGGCCTGTCCAGGGGTGCAGAGGAGGCGAGGCCTGTCCAGGGGTGCAGAGGAGGAGAGGCCTGTCCAGGGGTGCAGAGGAGGAGAGGCCTGTCCAGGGGTCAGAGGAGGTGAGGCCTGTCCAGGGGTGCAGAGGAGGTGAGGCCTGTCCAGTGGTCAGAGGAGGTGAGGCCTGTCCAAGGGTACAGACGAGTAGAGGCCTGTCCAGGGGTGCAGAGGAGGTGAGACCTGTCCCTAGGTGTATAGGAGGAGAGGCCTGTCCAGGGGTGCAGAGGAGGAGAGGCCTGTCCAGGGGTGCAGAGGAGGAGAGGCCTGTCCAGGGTCAGAGGAGGTGAGGCCTGTCCAGGGGTCAGAGGAGGTTAGGCCTGTCCAGGGGTGCAGAGGAGGTGAGGCCTGTCCAGGGGTCAGAGGAGGTGAGGCCTGTCCAGGGGTGCAGAGGAGGAGAGGCCTCTCCAGGGGTGCAGAGGAGGAGAGGCCTGTCCAGGGAGGCAGAGGAGGTGATGCCTGTCCAGGGGCAGAGGAGGTGAGGCCTGTCCAGGGGTGCAGAGGAGGTGAGGCCTGTCCAGGGGTGCAGAGGAGGTGAGGCCTGTCCAGGGGTGCAGAGCTGGTGAGGCCTGTCCAGGGGTGCAGAAGAGGTGAGGCCTGTCCAGGGGTGCAGAAGAGGTGAGGCCTGTCCAGGGAGGCAGAGGAGGTGATGCCTGTCCAGGGGCAGAGGAGGTGAGGCCTGTCCAGGGGTGCAGAAGAGGTGAGGCCTGTCCAGGGGTGCAGAAGAGGTGAGGCCTGTCCAGGGGTGCAGAAGAGGTGAGGCCTGTCCAGGGGTGCAGGGGAGGTGAGGCCTGTTCAGGGGTGCAAAGGAGGAGAGCCCTGTCCAGAGGAGGGGCAGAGGAGGTGAGGCCTGTCCAGGAGTGCATAGGAAGTGAGGCTTGTCCAGGGGTACAGAGGAGGCGAGGCCTGTCCAGGGGTGTAGAGGAGGTCAGGCCTGTCCAGGGGTGCAGAGGAGGTGAGGCCTGTCCAGGGGTGCAGAGGAGGTGAGGCCTGTCCAGGGGTGCAAAGGAGGAGAGCCCTGTCCAGAGGAGGGGCAGAGGAGGAGAGGCCTGTCCAGGGGGGCAGAGGAGGTGAGGCCTGTCCAGGAGTGCATAGGAAGTGAGGCTTGTCCAGGGGTACAGAGGAGGCGAGGCCTGTCCAGGGGTGTAGAGGAGGTCAGGCCTGTCCAGGGGTGCAGGGGAGGAGAAGCCTGTCAAGGGGTGTAGAGGAGGAGAGGCCTGTCCAGGGGTGCAGAGGAGGAGAGGCCTGTCCAGGGGTGCAGAGGAGGTGAGGGATGTCCAGGGGTGCAGAGGAGGAGAGGCTTGTCCAGGGGTGTAGAGGAGGTCAGGCCTGTCCAGGGGTGCAGAGGAGTTGAGGCCTGTCAATCGGGCAGAGGAGGAGAGGCCTGTCCAGGGGTGCAGAGGAGGAGAGGCCTGTCCAGGGGTGCAGAGGAGGAGAGGCATGTCCAGGGGTGTAGAGGAGGAGAGGCCTGTCCAGGGGTGTAGAGGAGGAGAGGCCTGTCCAGGGGTGCAGAGGAGGAGAGGCCTGTCCAGAGGTCAGAGGAGGTGAGGCCTGTCCATCGGGCAGAGGAGGAGAGGCCTGTCCAGGGGTGCAGAGGAGGAGAGGCCTGTCCAGGGGTGCAGAGGAGGTGAGGCCTGTCCAGGGGTCAGAGGAGGTGAGGCCTGTCCATCGGGCAGAGGAGGAGAGGCCAGTCCAGGAGAGCAGAGGAGGAGAGGCCTGTCCAGGGGTGCAGAGAAGGTGAGGCCTGTCCAGGGGTGTAGAGGAGGCGAGGCCTGTCCTGGGGTGCAGAGGAGGAGAGGCCTGTCCAGGGGTGCAGAGGAGGAGAGGCCTGTCCAGGGGTGTACAGGAGGAGAGGCCTGTCCAGGGGTGTAGAGGAGGAGAGGCCTGTCTAGGGGTGCAGAGGAGGAGAGGCCTGTCCAGGGGTGCAGAGGAGGAGAGGCCTGTCCAGGGGTGTAGAGGAGGAGAGGCCTGTCCAGGGGTGTAGAGGAGGAGAGGCCTGTCCAGGGGTGCAGAGGAGGAGAGGCCTGTCCAGAGGTCAGAGGAGGTGAGGCCTGTCCATTGGGCAGAGGAGGAGAGGCCTGTTCAGGGGTGCAGAGGAGGTGAGGCCTGTCCAGGGGTACAGAGGAGGCGAGGCCTGTCCAGGGGTGCAGAGGAGGAGAGGCCTGTCCAGGGGTGCAGAGGAGGAGAGGCCTGTCCAGGGGGTCAGAGGAGGTGAGGCCTGTCCATCGGGCAGAGGAGGAGAGGCCTGTCCAGGGGTGCAGAGGAGGTGAGGCCTGTCCAGGGGTGCAGAGGAGGAGAGGCATGTCCAGGGGTGTAGAGGAAGAGAGGCCTGTCCAGGGGTTACAGAGGAGGTAAGGCCTGTCCATGGATGTGCAGAGGAAGAGAGGGGTGCAGATGGGGAGAGGCCTGTCCAGGGGTGCAGAGGAGGTGAGGCCTGCCCAGGGTTGCAGATGAGGAGAGGCCTGTCCAGGGGTGCAGATGAGGAGAGGCCTGTCCAGGGGTGCAGAGGAGGAGGGGCCTGTCCAGGGGTCCAGAGGAGGTGAGGCCTGTCCAGGGGTGCAGATGAGGAGAGGCCTGTCCAGGGGTGCAGAGGAGGAGAGGCCTGTCCAGGGGTGCAGAGGAGGTGAGGCCTGTCCAGGGGTGCAGATGAGGAGAGGCCTGTCCAGGGGTGCAGAGGAGGAGAGGCCTGTCCAGGGGTACAGAGGAGGTGAGGCCTGTCCAGGGGTGCAGATGAGGAGAGGCCTGTCCAGGGGTGCAGAGGAGGAGAGGCCTGTCCAGGGGTGCAGAGGAGGGAGGCCTGTCCAGGGGTGCAGAGGAGGAGAGGCCTGTCCAGGGGTGCAGAGGAGGTGAGGCCTGTCCATAGGAGGGGCAGAGGAGGTGAGGCCTGTCCAGGGGTGCAGCGGAAGTGAGGCCTGTCCAGTGGTGCAGAAGAGGTGAGGCCTGTCCAGGGGTGCAGAGGAGGTGAGGCCTATCCAGGAGTGCAGAGGAGGTGAGGCCTGTCCAGGGGTGCAGCAGAGGGGAGGCCTGTCCCGGGGAGCGGCGGAGGTGAGGCCTGTCCAGGGGTGCAGAGGAGGAGAGGCCTGTCCATAGGAGGTACAGAGGAGGTGAGGCCTATCCAGTGGTGCAGAAGAGGTGAGGCCTGTCCAGGGAAGCGGAGGAGGTGAGGCCTGTCCAGAGGTGCAGAAGAGGTGAGGCCTGTCCAAGGGAGCAGAGGAGGTGAGGCCTGTCCAGTGGTGCAGAAGAGGTGAGGTCTGTCCAGGGGTGCATAGAAAGTGAGGCCTGTCCAGGGGTGAAGCAGAGGGGAGGCCTGTCCCGGGGAGCGGAGGAGGTGAGGCCTGTCCAGGGGTGCAAAGGAGGAGAGGCCTGTCCAGGGGTGCAGTGGAGAAGAGGCCTGTCCATAGGAGGGGCAGAGGAGGTGAGGCCTGTCCAGTGGTGCAGAGGAGGAGAGGCCAGTCCAGGAGTGCAGAGGAGGAGAGGCCTGTCCAGGGGTGCAGAGAAGGTGAGGCCTGTCCAGGGGTGTAGAGGAGGCGAGGCCTGTCCTGGGGTGCAGAGGAGGAGAGGCCTGTCCAGGGGTGCAGAGGAGGAGAGGCCTGTCCAGGGGTGTACAGGAGGAGAGGCCTGTCCAGGGGTGTAGAGGAGGAGAGGCCTGTCTAGGGGTGCAGAGGAGGAGAGGCCTGTCCAGGGGTGCAGAGGAGGAGAGGCCTGTCCAGGGGTGTAGAGGAGGAGAGGCCTGTCCAGGGGTGTAGAGGAGGAGAGGCCTGTCCAGGGGTGCAGAGGAGGAGAGGCCTGTCCAGAGGTCAGAGGAGGTGAGGCCTGTCCATTGGGCAGAGGAGGAGAGGCCTGTCCAGGGGTGCAGAGGAGGTGAGGCCTGTCCAGGGGTACAGAGGAGGCGAGGCCTGTCCAGGGGTGCAGAGGAGGAGAGGCCTGTCCAGGGGTGCAGAGGAGGAGAGGCCTGTCCAGGGGGTCAGAGGAGGTGAGGCCTGTCCATCGGGCAGAGGAGGAGAGGCCTGTCCAGGGGTGCAGAGGAGGTGAGGCCTGTCCAGGGGTGCAGAGGAGGAGAGGCATGTCCAGGGGTGTAGAGGAAGAGAGGCCTGTCCAGGGGTTACAGAGGAGGTAAGGCCTGTCCATGGATGTGCAGAGGAAGAGAGGGGTGCAGATGGGGAGAGGCCTGTCCAGGGGTGCAGAGGAGGTGAGGCCTGCCCAGGGGTGCAGATGAGGAGAGGCCTGTCCAGGGGTGCAGATGAGGAGAGGCCTGTCCATGGGTGCAGAGGAGGAGAGGCCTGTCCAGGGGTCCAGAGGAGGTGAGGCCTGTCCAGGGGTGCAGATGAGGAGAGGCCTGTCCAGGGGTGCAGAGGAGGAGAGGCCTGTCCAGGGGTTCAGAGGAGGTGAGGCCTGTCCAGGGGTGCAGATGAGGAGAGGCCTGTCCAGGGGTGCAGAGGAGGAGAGGCCTGTCCAGGGGTGCAGAGGAGGGAGGCCTGTCCAGGGGTGCAGATGAGGAGAGGCCTGTCCAGAGGTGCGGAGGAGGAGAGGCCTGTCCAGGGGTGCAGAGGAGGTGAGGCCTGTCCAGGGGTGCAGATGAGGAGAGGCCTGTCCAGGGGTGCAGAGGAGGAGAGGCCTGTCCAGGGGTACAGAGGAGGTGAGGCCTGTCCAGGGGTGCAGATGAGGAGAGGCCTGTCCAGGGGTGCAGAGGAGGAGAGGCCTGTCCAGGGGTGCAGAGGAGGTGAGGCCTGTCCAGGGGTGCAGATGAGGAGAGGCCTGTCCAGGGGTGCAGAGGAGGAGAGGCCTGTCCAGGGGTACAGAGGAGGTGAGGCCTGTCCAGGGGTGCAGATGAGGAGAGGCCTGTCCAGGGGTGCAGAGGAGGAGAGGCCTGTCCAGGGGTGCAGAGGAGGGAGGCCTGTCCAGGGGTGCAGAGGAGGAGAGGCCTGTCCAGGGGTGCAGAGGAGGTGAGGCCTGTCCATAGGAGGGGCAGAGGAGGTGAGGCCTGTCCAGGGGTGCAGCGGAAGTGAGGCCTGTCCAGTGGTGCAGAAGAGGTGAGGCCTGTCCAGGGGTGCAGAGGAGGTGAGGCCTATCCAGGAGTGCAGAGGAGGTGAGGCCTGTCCAGGGGTGCAGCAGAGGGGAGGCCTGTCCCGGGGAGCGGCGGAGGTGAGGCCTGTCCAGGGTTGCAGAGGAGGAGAGGCCTGTCCATAGGAGGTACAGAGGAGGTGAGGCCTATCCAGTGGTGCAGAAGAGGTGAGGCCTGTCCAGGGAAGCGGAGGAGGTGAGGCCTGTCCAGAGGTGCAGAAGAGGTGAGGCCTGTCCAAGGGAGCAGAGGAGGTGAGGCCTGTCCAGTGGTGCAGAAGAGGTGAGGTCTGTCCAGGGGTGCATAGAAAGTGAGGCCTGTCCAGGGGTGAAGCAGAGGGGAGGCCTGTCCCGGGGAGCGGAGGAGGTGAGGCCTGTCCAGGGGTGCAAAGGAGGAGAGGCCTGTCCAGGGGTGCAGTGGAGAAGAGGCCTGTCCATAGGAGGGGCAGAGGAGGTGAGGCCTGTCCAGTGGTGCAGAGGAGGAGAGGCCAGTCCAGGAGTGCAGAGGAGGAGAGGCCTGTCCAGGGGTGCAGAGAAGGTGAGGCCTGTCCAGGGGTGTAGAGGAGGCGAGGCCTGTCCTGGGGTGCAGAGGAGGAGAGGCCTGTCCAGGGGTGCAGAGGAGGAGAGGCCTGTCCAGGGGTGTACAGGAGGAGAGGCCTGTCCAGGGGTGTAGAGGAGGAGAGGCCTGTCTAGGGGTGCAGAGGAGGAGAGGCCTGTCCAGGGGTGCAGAGGAGG
The DNA here is from genome assembly GCF_964261635.1 of Lissotriton helveticus. Taxonomy (NCBI): domain Eukaryota; kingdom Metazoa; phylum Chordata; class Amphibia; order Caudata; family Salamandridae; genus Lissotriton; species Lissotriton helveticus. The sequence goes on from NC_136058.1 coordinate 429,491,181, forward strand.
AGAGGCCTGTCCAGGGGTGTAGAGGAGGAGAGGCCTGTCCAGGGGTGTAGAGGAGGAGAGGCCTGTCCAGGGGTGCAGAGGAGGAGAGGCCTGTCCAGAGGTCAGAGGAGGTGAGGCCTGTCCATTGGGCAGAGGAGGAGAGGCCTGTCCAGGGGTGCAGAGGAGGTGAGGCCTGTCCAGGGGTACAGAGGAGGCGAGGCCTGTCCAGGGGTGCAGAGGAGGAGAGGCCTGTCCAGGGGTGCAGAGGAGGAGAGGCCTGTCCAGGGGGTCAGAGGAGGTGAGGCCTGTCCATCGGGCAGAGGAGGAGAGGCCTGTCCAGGGGTGCAGAGGAGGTGAGGCCTGTCCAGGGGTGCAGAGGAGGAGAGGCATGTCCAGGGGTGTAGAGGAAGAGAGGCCTGTCCAGGGGTTACAGAGGAGGTAAGGCCTGTCCATGGATGTGCAGAGGAAGAGAGGGGTGCAGATGGGGAGAGGCCTGTCCAGGGGTGCAGAGGAGGTGAGGCCTGCCCAGGGGTGCAGATGAGGAGAGGCCTGTCCAGGGGTGCAGATGAGGAGAGGCCTGTCCATGGGTGCAGAGGAGGAGAGGCCTGTCCAGGGGTCCAGAGGAGGTGAGGCCTGTCCAGGGGTGCAGATGAGGAGAGGCCTGTCCAGGGGTGCAGAGGAGGAGAGGCCTGTCCAGGGGTTCAGAGGAGGTGAGGCCTGTCCAGGGGTGCAGATGAGGAGAGGCCTGTCCAGGGGTGCAGAGGAGGAGAGGCCTGTCCAGGGGTGCAGAGGAGGGAGGCCTGTCCAGGGGTGCAGATGAGGAGAGGCCTGTCCAGAGGTGCGGAGGAGGAGAGGCCTGTCCAGGGGTGCAGAGGAGGTGAGGCCTGTCCAGGGGTGCAGATGAGGAGAGGCCTGTCCAGGGGTGCAGAGGAGGAGAGGCCTGTCCAGGGGTACAGAGGAGGTGAGGCCTGTCCAGGGGTGCAGATGAGGAGAGGCCTGTCCAGGGGTGCAGAGGAGGAGAGGCCTGTCCAGGGGTGCAGAGGAGGGAGGCCTGTCCAGGGGTGCAGAGGAGGAGAGGCCTGTCCAGGGGTGCAGAGGAGGTGAGGCCTGTCCATAGGAGGGGCAGAGGAGGTGAGGCCTATCCAGGGGTGCAGCGGAAGTGAGGCCTGTCCAGTGGTGCAGAAGAGGTGAGGCCTGTCCAGGGGTGCAGAGGAGGTGAGGCCTATCCAGGAGTGCAGAGGAGGTGAGGCCTGTCCAGGGGTGCAGCAGAGGGGAGGCCTGTCCCGGGGAGCGGCGGAGGTGAGGCCTGTCCAGGGGTGCAGAGGAGGAGAGGCCTGTCCATAGGAGGTACAGAGGAGGTGAGGCCTATCCAGTGGTGCAGAAGAGGTGAGGCCTGTCCAGGGGAGCGGAGGAGGTGAGGCCTGTCCAGAGGTGCAGAAGAGGTGAGGCCTGTCCAAGGGAGCAGAGGAGGTGAGGCCTGTCCAGTGGTGCAGAAGAGGTGAGGTCTGTCCAGGGGTGCATAGAAAGTGAGGCCTGTCCAGGGGTGAAGCAGAGGGGAGGCCTGTCCCGGGGAGCGGAGGAGGTGAGGCCTGTCCAGGGGTGCAAAGGAGGAGAGGCCTGTCCAGGGGTGCAGTGGAGAAGAGGCCTGTCCATAGGAGGGGCAGAGGAGGTGAGGCCTGTCCAGTGGTGCAGAAGAGGTGAGGCCTGTCCAGGGGTGCAGAAGAGGTGACGCCTGTCCAGGGGAGCAGAGGAGGTGAGGCCTTTCCAGTGGTGCAGAAGAGGTGAGGCCTGTCCAGGGGTGCATAGGAAGTGAGGCCTGTCCAGGAGTGCAGAGGAAGTGAGGCCTGTCCAGTGGTGCAGAAGAGGTGAGGCCTGCCCAGGGGTGCAGAGGAGGCGAGGCCTGTCCAGGGGTGCAGAGGAGGAGAGGCCTGTCCAGGGGTGCAGAGGAGTAGAGGCCTGTCCAGGGGTGTAGAGGAGGAGAGGCCTGTCCAGGGGTGTAGAGGAGGAGAGGCCTGTCCAGGGGTGCAGAGGAGGAGAGGCCTGTCCGGGGGTGCAGAGGAGGAGAGGCCTGTCCAGGGGTGTAGGGGAGGAGAGGCCTGTCCAGGGGTGTAGAGGAGGAGAGGCCTGTCCAGGGGTGCAGAGGAGGAGAGGCCTGTCCAGAGGTCAGAGGAGGTGAGGCCTGTCCATCGGGCAGAGGAGGAGAGGCCTGTCCAGGGGTGCAGAGGAGGTGAGGCCTGTCCAGGGGTACAGAGGAGGCGAGGCCTGTCCAGGGGTGCAGAGGAGGAGAGGCCTGTCCAGGGGTGCAGAGGAGGAGAGGCCTGTCCAGGGGTCAGAGGAGGTGAGGCCTGTCCATCGGGCAGAGGAGGAGAGGCCTGTCCAGGGGTGCAGAGGAGGTGAGGCCTGTCCAGGGGTGCAGAGGAGGAGAGGCATGTCCAGGGGTGTAGAGGAAGAGAGGCCTGTCCAGGGTTTACAGAGGAGGTAAGGCCTGTCCATGGGGGTGCAGAGGAAGAGAGGGGTGCAGATGAGGAGAGGCCTGTCCAGGAGTGCAGAGGAGGTGAGGCCTGTCCAGGGGTGCAGATGAGGAGAGGCCTGTCCAGGGGTGCAGATGAGGAGAGGCCTGTCCAGGGGTGCAGAGGAGGAGAGGCCTGTCCAGGGGTGCAGAGGAGGTGAGGCCTGTCCAGGGGTGCAGATGAGGAGAGGCCTGTCCAGGGCTGCAGAGGAGGAGAGGCCTGTCCAGGGGTTCAGAGGAGGTAAGGCCTGTCCAGGGGTGCAGATGAGGAGAGGCCTGTCCAGGGGTGCAGAAGAGGAGAGGCCTGTCCAGGGGTGCAGAGGAGGGAGGCCTGTCCAGGGGTGCAGATGAGGAGAGGCCTGTCCAGGGGTGCAGAGGAGGAGAGGCCTGTCCAGGGGTGCAGAGGAGGAGAGGCCTGTCCAGGGGTGCAGAGGAGGTGAGGCCTGTCCAGGGGTGCAGATGAGGAGAGGCCTGTCCAGGGGTGCAGAGGAGGAGAGGCCTGTCCAGGGGTACAGAGGAGGTGAGGCCTGTCCAGGGGTGCAGATGAGGAGAGGCCTGTCCAGGGGTGCAGAGGAGGAGAGGCCTGTCCAGGGGTGCAGAGGAGGGAGGCCTGTCCAGGGGTGCAGAGGAGGAGAGGCCTGTCCAGGGGTGCAGAGGAGGTGAGGCCCGTCCATAGGAGGGGCAGAGGAGGTGAGGCCTGTCCAGGGGTGCAGAGGAAGTGAGGCCTGTCCAGTGGTGCAGAAGAGGTGAGGCCTGTCCAGGGGTGCAGAGGAGGTGAGGCCTATCCAGGGGTGCAGAGGAGGTGAGGCCTGTCCAGGGGTGCAGCAGAGGGGAGGCCTGTCCCGGGGAGCGGAGGAGGTGAGGCCTGTCCAGGGGTGCAGAGGAGGAGAGGCCTGTCCATAGGAGGTACAGAGGAGGTGAGGCCTATTCAGTGGTGCAGAAGAGGTGAGGCCTGTCCAGGGGAGCGGAGGAGGTGAGGCCTGTCCAGAGGTGCAGAAGAGGTGAGGCCTGTCCAAGGGAGCAGAGGAGGTGAGGCCTGTCCAGTGGTGCAGAAGAGGTGAGGTCTGTCCAGGGGTGCATAGAAAGTGAGGCCTGTCCAGGGGTGAAGCAGAGGGGAGGCCTGTCCCGGGGAGCGGAGGAGGTGAGGCCTGTCCAGGGGTGCAAAGGAGGAGAGGCCTGTCCAGGGGTGCAGTGGAGGAGAGGCCTGTCCATAGGAGGGGCAGAGGAGGTGAGGCCTGTCCAGTGGTGCAGAAGAGGTGAGGCCTGTCCAGGGGTGCAGAAGAGGTGAGGCCTGTCCAGGGGAGCAGAGGAGGTGAGGCCTTTCCAGTGGTGCAGAAGAGGTGAGGCCTGTCCAGGGGTGCATAGCAAGTGAGGCCTGTCCAGGAGTGCAGAGGAAGTGAGGCCTGTCCAGTGGTGCAGAAGAGGTGAGGCCTGCCCAGGGGTGCAGAGGAGGTGAGGCCTGTTCAGGGGTGCAGAGGAGGTGAGGCCTGTCCAGGAGTGCAGCAGAGGTGAGGCCTGTCATGGGGTGCAGAGGAGGAGAGGCCTGGTCAGAGGTGCGGGGGAGGTGAGGCCTGTCCAGGGTTGCAGAGGAGGAGAGGCCTGTCCATAGGAGGGGCAGAGGAGGTGAGGCCTGTCCAGGGGTGCAGAGGAAGTGAGGCCTGTCCAGTGGGCAGAAGAGGTGAGGCCTGTCCAGGGGTGCAGAGGAGGTGAGGCCGGTCCAAGGGTGCAGAGGAGGTGAGGCCTGTCCAGGGGTGCAGCAGAGGAGAGGCCTGTTCCGGGGAGCGGAGGAGGTGAGGCCTGTCCAGGGGTGCAGAGGATTAGAGGCCTGTCCAGGGGTGCAGAGGAGGATAGGCCTGTCCATAGGAGGGGCAGAGTAGGTGAGGCCTATCCAGTGGTGCAGAAGAGGTGAGGCCTGTCCAGGGGAGCGGAGGAGGTGAGGCCTGTCCAGGGGTGCAGAAGAGGTGAGGCCTGTCCAGGGGAGCAGAGGAGGTGAGGCCTGTCCAGTGGTGCAGAAGGGGTGAGGTCTGTCCAGGGGTGCATAGGAAGTGAGGCCTGTCCAGGGGTGAAGCAGTGGGGAGGCCTGCCCAGGGGTACAGAGGAGGAGAGTTCTGTCCAGGGGTTCAGAGGAGGAGAGGCCTGTCCAGGGGTGCAGAGGAGGAGAGGCCTGTCCAGGGGCAGAGGAGGAGAGGTCTGTACAGAGGAGGGGCAGAGGAGGAGAGGCCAGTCCAGGGGCAGAGGAGGTGAGGCCTGTCCTGGGTGCAGAGGAGGAGAGGCCTGTCCAGGGGTGCAGAGGAGGAGAGGCCTGTCCAGGGGGTGCAGAGGAGGTGAGGCCTGTCCAGGGGTGCAGAGGAGGTGAGGCCTGTCCAGAGGTGCAGTGGAGCTGAGGCCTGTCCAGGGGTGCAGAGGAGGAGAGGCCTGTCCAGGGGAGCAGAGGAGGTGAGGCCTGTCCAGGGGTGCAGAGGAGGAGAGGCCTGTCCAGGGGTGCAGAGGAGGAGAGGCCTGTCCAGGGGTGTAGAGGAGGTGAGGCCTGTCCAGGGATGCAGAGGAGGTGAGGCCTGTCCAGGGAGCGCAGAGGAGGTGAGGCCTGTCCAGGGGTGCAGAGGAGGAGAGGCCTGTCCAGAGGAGTGCAGAGGAGGCGAGGCCAGTCCATGGGTGCAGAGGAGGTGAGGCCTGTCCAGGGGTGCAGTGGATGTGATGCCAGTCCAGGGGTGCAGAGGAGGCGAGGCCTGTCCAGGAGTGCAGAGGAGGAGAGGCCTGTCCAGGGGTGCAGAGGAGGAGAGGCCTGTCCAGGGGGCAGAGGAGGAGAGGCCTGTCTGGGGTGCAGAGGAGGTGAGGCCTGTCCAGTGGTGCAGAGTAGGTGAGGCCTATCTAGGGGAGCAGTGTCTCTCTTCGGGGGACTGGGCATAGCGCCTCGAGGCTCAGAGCGGAGTGAAAGGCACTGTATGTTGTGGAATGAAGTATGGGCTCCTCTGACCTTAATGAGAATCCTTCACCGAAAGCTCCTGAGATAAGCACCGAGAGGCCTGTCCAGGGGTGCAGAGGAGGAGAGGCCTGTCCAGGGGTGCAGAGGAGGAGAGGCCTGTCCAGGGGTGCAGAGGAGATGCCTGTCCATGGGGAGCAGAGGAGGAGGTGAAGCATGTCCTGAGGGTTGCAGGGGAGATGCCTGTCCATGGGGAGCAGAGGAGGCGAGGACTGTCCGGGGTGTAAAGGAGGTGAAGCATGTCCTGTCTGGGGGGTAAGCGCAGATGAAGCCTGTCCAGGGGTGCAGAGGAGGTGGTACCTGTTCCTGGCTGGGGGGGCAGAGGAGGTGAGGCGTATCCGGGAGGGGTGCAGAGTGGTTGAGGCCTGTCCAGGCCTGTCCAGGAGGATGCAGAGGATGCAGAGGAGTGGAGGTGTGTCGTCTGCTGGGATGAAACCTGCCCTGTAGGGGTAGGAGGTGAGGCCTGTCCTGTTCTCTTGGTATGAAGAATGTGGACCGCCTCAGCCGCTGCTCTCACCGCCCAGAGATGCTCCTTTCCAGACATATCATTTTATTTTAAGAGCTCATAATCCGAGTTTTTGAAAAGTATCTGGAGTTACCTTAGAGCCTCAGATGGCTCCTGACAAAGGCAAACTGGCTAATTTCTCTTTCGTGAGTGCCCTGCCTTGCTTTAAGATGTTTATGTGTTGAATTCTGCTAGTTTAGGTGCTCCTTTGGTAACGCATCCTGTCCTGGTGACGCAGAATGTCTAAAAGCTTTAATTGTGCTTCCAAATAGTAATTGGGTGCATCCCATAGGGCACACTTACATGGTTCCAGTATAGGATTCCATTAATGTTCAAAATTAAATTAATTTTGCAAACATTGTTCCAAAAGAATAATGTTTATTCCAATCGTTCAGAAATTATATTCATTTCTTTTAATTTCTTTCATGCTCAATAAACCGAAAAACTTTTATATTATCATATCGAGTTCAGTTGTTAGTTCCAATGCATTTCGGGCGCTGTGCCCTTCATCTGGGAGCGTGTCTAAAGTAAAAGTAACATAGCTAAGTTTTAGACTACATAGACATCACAAAAAATGTATATAAACAATTGTATCAGCCTGCAACAGTGTCCCCATGCTCAATAAAACGTGAAGTGAGACGTGATTTAAACGAGGTGTGTAATTCAGCACAGTAAGTGAAGAACGCTCTATGAGTGAACAACAAGCGTGTGGTTAAAAAAATGGTGCACCCAATTACTAATTGGAAGCACAATTAATGCTCCTGACAAAGGCACACATCTCCTCCAAGCATGGAGTTTATTTTTTAAACCACTGTCTTTAGTAAAGTAACCAAGACTACAACCCCCAGAATGCACTTACGTATCACATGAAAGTACAGGCATGAATATTCGGGGACCACTCTATGGAAATATTTGGTACTTCCCAGGGCTTCGTGGCAGATAATAGTAGAACAGTTCATGTGCAAGGACGTTCATTCTCAGGCTCTTTCTGCAGATTGTGAGTTCAGTGAGATCTGTGATAATATGAATCTCTCTCAAGGAGATTTCACACAGTTTTATCTGTTTCAGGGAGAAATACAATCAAAAACAGGGGGTGCAAGTCCAGCGCCAGAGTTTCTAGTGTCCTTGGATCTCTGGACTGACGCTTCCCTGGTCCTGCAAGAGAGGACAAACCAGGTGTTTAGTCTGGCCTCTCTAAGGGAGCGAGAGCAGGCTCAGTATCCTGGTCCAAGTCCCGTCTCCCATCCTGGTCCTCACAAGGCTCCAGCTCATGTCCTGGTCCTCACAAGGCCCTGGCTCGCGCCCCAGTCCCCACAAGGCACTGGGTCATGTCTTGGTCCACCATACCCTGGCTCACGTCCGGGTCTACCAGGCCCACGCTTATGTCCTGGTCCTCACAAGGCCCGGCACACGTCCTGGTCCACCAGGTTCCAGCTCACGTCCTGGTCCACCAGGTTCCAGCTCACATCCTGTTCCACCAGGCCCCGGCACATGTCCTGGTCCACACAAGGCCCTGGCTCACGACCTGGTCCTCACAAGGCCCCGTCTCATGTCCTGGTCCACACAAGGCCCCGGCTCACGGCCTGGTCCTCATAATGCACCAGCTCACGTCCTGGTCCACACAAGGCCCCGGCTCACGGTCTGGTCCTCGCCAGGCCCTAGCTCACTTCCTGGTCCTCACAAGGCCCCGACTCATGTCCTGGTCCTCACAAGGCCCCGGCTCACGACCTGGTCCTCACAAGGCCCCGTCTCATGTCCTGGTCCACACCAGGCCCCGTCTCATGTCCTGGTCCACACCAGGCCCTAGCTCACTTCCTGGTCCTCACAAGGCCCCGGCTCACGTCCTGGTCCTCACAAGGCCTCAGCTCACGTCCTGGTCCTCACAAGGCCCCAGCTCACGTCCTGGTCCTCACAAGGCCACAGTTTACTTCCTGGTCCTCACAAGGCCCTAGCTCACGTCCTGGTCCTCACAAGGCCCCAGCTCACGTCCTGGTCCTCACAAGGCCACAGTTTACTTCCCTTGTCCTCACAAGCCCATGACTCACGTCCTGGTCCTCAACAGGCACTTATCACATCCTCATCCTCACTAGACTCCGGCTTACGTCCCGGTCCTCCCCAGGCCAAGCAGAAGAGGGAGATCAATTGGTTGTTGGCCCACAATGCCACCTCAAACAGGAAGCAGACATATGCAAATCAGCTTTAGACTTCTTCCAATAGGGCAGTCCAGCCTGAAGAGCCAATCCAGATCCTTTCTGAACCGGAACACAATCAACCCAGGACCGGTTTCAGCCTATCTGGGCGTTGACTGTAGGGTGCGGGTTCATATCAGTGGTGCAGCGAGCACGGGACCCATATCTGGGCACTGACTGCAGAGTGAGACTTCATTCCAGTGGTGCAGTGAGCACGGGACCCACACATGGGCACACCTGGCGTATTTATGAATAAGCAAAATGATGGGTGGAACGTTTGAGTTCATCTCTGCCACTGGTAATTACTCTGGGACACATCCAAGCCCAACCTTCTTATTCTTGCCCTCCGTGACACCTCAGCATACAGCCAATCAGAGAGTTTTAGCTAACATTACTTCCATTGGTTTCCGCTTCAGTAGTCACAGCAGTTCTAACTCTAAGGATCTGCCTGTCTCTCTGTTCCTGATGTTCACCAAACTAACTGAGGCCATGGTGAACAAGCAGCTCACCAAATACCTTGAGTCTGACCAACTTCTGCACAAAGTCCATCTGTCGTGCAGGCCTCAGCCAGACCCGCTAGTGCAAGGGGTTTGCCCTTCTGCGCACAAAGTTCTCCGACCCAAAGGAAAAAGTTGGCACGGAAACTGGAAATGACAAACACATAGTTTATTACACCTCATGAGGTGGTGCTAAAGTTCGGACAGTACCCTTCGGCACTGTGAGAAGTAGCACAAAGGGCTACTGGACACATAGTTTATTTATACCCACACAGGGGCTCAAGAGAAGGCGGTACAAAGCATAAGAGCACATTTTATGTCCATACAAGGTAATATCGAGAGGCAAAATCGATCAGTGGGAGGAGTTAACAGTCTTGGGGTCTCGGCTAACACATTCCAATCTAGTGCTAACCATTAGCAAATGCAGACCCCAACGGTCAGCGGCAAAACACAGAGATGCTACTATTAGCCTGTTGCCGGGCAGATTCAAAGGCCATGAGCAGAAAGATAGGACAACGCACATGGTCGACACGTGGCAGCGTATGGCAGACAAAATGGCTGCCATGAATCCAAAATGGATGCCGCTAAACGTCAAGATAATGGCTAAAAACTCAGATGTCTTTTGCTAACGCTCAACTCAATCGCCGTCATAATACAACAGACGACCCTTTTAGCGTTAGCTAAAAACATATGCTCTTTTTGGATAATCTGTGCATTCATCTCGTATATCTATGCACATTATATTGGTCACTTCTTTATCCAACGATTGTTGCGCTTTTACGGCATTTCGTTTGGACGGTATGCAGGCAGTTATGCACATAGAACATAGCATTGGGTCACAGTGTATACACATACAACAAGTGAAAATTAGCGCAGCTGCAATACACAAAATAGTCAGTAGTTTCCAACCCCAAGCAGAAATTAAAGCCCAGAACCATCCAGCAAATGTCCAGGTACCATTTTTCTCATGAATATCAGAGGCTATCTTGTGCAGTTTAAGAATTGCTTCATATACAGAGGGCGAATTATCAGGGATGAACACGCAACAACTACTTCCGATGACTTTACATGCTCCTCCTCTATCTGCTAACATAACATCCAGAACCATTTGGTTCTGAAGAGTTACAATTCTAGCAATTTGCAGTTCCTCAGTAATGTTACCAAGTGCAACATCAGTTTCATTAGTGACAGCTTCCACAACTCTAGTAAGTTGTTGTATTTTCCTGCTGTTTAAAGCAGCACCTACAAACGGAAACAGGCCCAAATTAAAATCAACATACTGCTGCAGACTAGTGTCTGTCTGATCGATATCATCAATCCGAATTGTTCGTTTATGACGGTTCATGGAAATATTTTTAAACAGTTTAAAATCTCGGTGATAAGAAGCAGGTGCAAGGAAAACAGGGGGTAATAGGAAAGACACATAACAAATACCAGACCACCGTATAGGTAATCTATGATACCCATGACTTCCACATACTAGATATGTGTTATGTGAGGCCAGGAAAGTACCATCATTTATTCCATCTATATTTAACACAACAACACATTCGCTAACTCCCACTGGAATTCGTCCAGTACTTTGTACACAAAGATTAGCTTTAGTTCGTGTTACAGTAATTACAGATTCATTGCTTGTGATAGAGTCTCTTGTATGGGTAAAAACATAAGGTGTAGAAGCATTGTCTGGTCGATATTCTTCCCACTCCCATATAGTTCCATTCGCTTGAGGATAACCATGTTCATCTTGATAACACTCTTTATTCAAACGGAAGAGAAGTCCACCTACTGCAGGTTTTCTGTTAGAAAAGAGAAGAGTGTACCAGGCATGACAAGAACCATTATGCGAAAAGGGAAGTGGAATAAACGGCGTTCCACCTTTCTTTTGATGAGCTGGAAGCATACCACAAATCCAGCAGTTCGTAGTATTTGTGGCATCGTGAGTGTGGTGGAGCATTTGAACAAAAGTATTATTCAGGTAAGATTCTCGATGCTTATGCTCATGATAGGGAAGAGTAAAACGCTGATGCTCTTCCGGAATCGGAGTAGTAGGAACCATAAGGAATTTTCAAGCAGGACTCACCATTTCGACTGACCAAGTGATTACTGCTATAACTGTTAGAACAACAAAAACACCTAATACTCCTAAAATCTTTTTCTTAGTAGTATTCATAGTCACAAAGTCTTCTTCAAACTAAAAAATAGAAAAAACAAAATAGTCAATGAGCTCTATACTCTGGGCAGACGTTGGTTTCTTCACCACAGACCAAGACAGGTGTCACTACACTAAGCAGGGCTGATCCCCCTCCCTTGTCATATCGGCTCTCCTTTTCCACTATCCAGAGAGGTTGCTCATCCAGTCTTGCAACCAAAAACCTCAAAGCACTCTCTTTGATCTCAAATCGTAGCGTGCTACTCCAGGAGTCGTCTGGTCCGGGAAGAACTCCGCAGATCCGTCAGGTGATAAAGCAGGGCCTTTCTCCGTAGCCAAAATACCCCGATGATCGGTCAAAACAGCAGGTGCCACCAAGGGCGGCAGTACCTTGCGACAGTGGGTACTATGAACCCAGTTCTTCTTGTTGGTAACTCTGACTGCCGTTCTCGTGGCGAGGAGTACTTGCTCTGGTCCACGCCACCTCGGTTCCAAGCTGCTTGACCTCTCGAATTGTTTTATCATGACATGATCACCAGGACGGAGTTCATGGCCTTCACCTTGGGATTTATCCGGGAGCGCTTCTCGAACCTGTTGATGAATAGAAACCAAGCTGTCAGTTAATTGTGCCAAATAGTCATTCATTAAAACACAAGGTACATCATACACAGAACTTGGCTTCGGAACTCCCCAAATATTCATTGGCCGTCCAAATACCCCCTCGTACGGGGTAAGACCCGTCCTAGAATGTGGTACCGATCTAATGGACAACAATGCCAATGGCAACGCATCTGTCCACGTCAACTTCGTGGAGGCTTGAATTTTCGCGATTTTGAGCTTGTGAGTACCATTATACCTTTCCACCAATCCTGCAGATTGTGGATGGAACACAGCATGGAACTTCTGCTTAATTCCTAATCCCTTCAGGACATACTTGATAACTTCCCCGACAAAATGAGGTCCGTTATCATTCCATAAAAGTCTGCAAACACCAAACCTCGGGAAGAACTCCTTCAGTAGCATCTTAGCAGTAGTAATAGCCGTATTATCTTTCGTAGGGTATGCCTCAATCCATTTACTGAAGGCACAAACCACCACTAGGACATATTTTAAATTATTACACCACTCAAGTTGAATATAGTCCATTTGCAAGACTTCAAAATGTGCAGTTGGTGTAACAAAACCTCCGGATGGAACTCGTGTCCCCTTTCCGGGATTATATTGTAAACAAATCAAGCAGGACTGTACTACTCTCTTAGCTGTGCTAGCAATCTCAGGATGTTCCCAGACTTGCGTAAGCATTTTCGTTATCGCAAGAGCTCCAACATGTGCTACCCCATGTGCCATCTGAACCATAGGTTGCACGAAAGCTATCGGCAGCTTCCATCGATCCATTTGCTTGTTTCTCCAACAACCTTCATCCTCTAACTCTCCTTCTTTATACCATTGTTCACCCTCTTTGTCAGAAGCTGTCTTCTGTATCTCTCTCACTTCCTGCCTAGCATCGTGCCATCTTTCAGCTTGCACTTTCACTACATACATAGAGGTGGTATTTCTCTGTATTGCAGTCTCACGTGCTATTCGGTCTACAAAAGCATTTCCCTGTCCAATCTTGTCTGTGGCTTTCTTATGTGCACTGCACTTCACTGGTATACACCTGTTTCAACGCAAGTGTTACAACGCGATACCATTACAACGCGACTTTTACTCCGCATACCATTACAACGCATTGCGCTGGGGGGCGCTCTAGGATAGGAAATAAGTTTAATTTTCTATCCAACACCTTCCCTAGTGTCCACGGGGACTGGTGTTGGAATAGAAAATTAAACTTACCACTATCCAGCGCCCCAAGGCGCTATGCGTTGTAAAGGTATGCGGAGTAAAAGTCGCGTTGTAATGGTATGCGGAGTCACAGTATGCGTTGTATCGTCATATATCCCACTTCACTATGGCAATCTTCTTCGGCAATGTCAATGCAGTCAAGAGATTGTGCACTAAATCTCCATGCATTATCTGCATTCCATGAGATGAAAGAAAGCCTCTTTCCTTCCAGAGCAGGCCAAAATTGTGCGCTACTCCAAAGGCATAGCGGCTATCTGTGTAAATTTTCACACACAAACCAGCACTGAGCTCACATGCTCGCGTCAGCGCTATCAGTTCAGCTGCTTGAGCCGATTTCTGTGGTATGCGAGCTGTCTCCACTGTTGTCTCAAGCTTGGTGATTGCATATGCGGCTGAGGTCGTACCATCTGGCAATTTCAAACAAGACCCATCAACCCACAATTCACCATCTACATCTGAAAGGGGCGTATCCTGTAAATCAATGCGACCCTTTGTCTGTTCTTCAGTCAGAAAAATACAATCGTGCGTGTCTTGTGACTGCGGCTGAGTCACCGGATATGGCAACAAAGTAGCTGGATTCAAAGTTGCAGACCGCTCAGCCCTCCACAGGGCTTGGTCACCCCACTCACTGCTGCCGCTCCTGCCTGCCTATGCCGCCTCCTGCCTGCAGATTCCTTCGCTCGCTGCCCGCTGCTCCTGGGAATTTCCCGCTGCTCCTGGGAATTTCCCGCTGCCCGCTGCTTCTTGGAATTTCCCGCCGCTGCCTCCCTGCGGCCCCGCCCCCCTGTGATTCCATTCGCCGCCCCGCTCCCGCCACCCAGCTGCTCCTCCCTCCCGGCTCCTTACTTATGACGCCCCCAGAGCGACCGCGCAGCGGACGCGCGCAGCGGGAGCACCGATTGAGCGCCGAAGGTGCGCCAAAGGTAAGCCTGTCTGCGCCCGTCCGCGCCTGGCCCGTGCCCAGCACCAGGACCCCTGGCCCTCCCCGCCGAGTCAAGACGACCCGACTGACCTACGACGCCACCACTCTCAACGCACTCAATGCCGGCCGGACCCACGCCTGCTGCCGAGCCACCCCGAGACGCACCCACGGACCCTTCACCTGCTGCACCTGCAAGTTCACCTGCCTCCGAACCTGCCCCGCACCCGCCAAGACAAACACCAGCAGCCACCACCTCAAGTGCATCCTGATCAACACCCGCTCCGTCCACAGACACGCCGTCGAACTCTGGAACATCCTCGACGCTACATCACCGGACGTCGCCTTCCTCACGGAAACCTGGATGAACGCCTCCTCTGCACCCGACATCGCCATCGCCATCCCGGACGGGTACAAGATCATCAGGAGGGACCGCATCAACCAGACCGGAGGTGGCATCGCCATCGTCCACAGGAACACCATCCGCATCACGACCGACGCCAACGACTCCTTCGCCGCAGCCGAACATCTCCACTTCCAGATTCACACCGACCCTAAGACGACCCTCAGAGGCACCCTCATCTACAGACCCCCGGGACCACGCACACAATTCAGCGAAGACATCACAGACTTCATCAGCCCGCACGCCCTCCCCTCCACTGACTACATTCTCCTCGGGGACCTCAACTTCCACCTGGAGAACAACAAGGACCGCAACACCACCGCCCTGCTGGAAAACCTCGCCAACCTCGGACTCAAGCAACTGGTCAACACCCCCACCCACTACGCCGGCCACACGCTTGATCCCGTCTTCTCTTCCTGCAAGTACATCACCTTCAGCCACGCCACTGGACTCCACTGGACCGACCACAGCTGCGTCCACTTCAGCTTCAAAAGATCCACGACCCACCACCACCCGCAACAGGTACCTCACAGGAATTGGAGCAAGATCACTGCAGATCAGCTCACCACCTCCCTCAGCCAGAGCCCACCCGCCAACACAACGGACCCCAACGAAGCAGCCCGCAACTTCACACAGTGGCTGACCGCCTGCGCCGACGACCTCGCGCCACTTAAGAACCCTCCCAGCAGACCCAGAAGCAAGAAGGCATCCTGGTTCACCGACGACCTCAAGGACTCCAAGAAGACCTGCCGCACCCTCGAGAAAGCCTGGCTCCTCGACTGGAACACCGACAACATGACTGCCCTCAAACACGCTACCCGCAGGCACCACCAGCTCATCCGCACCACCAAGAAGAAATCCCTGAAGGAACGACTGGACAACAACGCCCACGACAGCAAAGAGCTCTTCACTATCGTCAAGGAGTTCTCCAACCCCAGCACCGGCACCAACGACATCACTCCGTCACAAGACCTCTGCGACTCCCTCGCCTCGTTCTTCCACCGCAAGATCGCCGACATCCACAACAGCTTCGGCGCCCCACCCACGCACCCAACCGTCGAACCAACGCCCCCCACCGCCACCCTTCGCACCTGGACCACGGTGACCACCGAAGACACAGCCCGCACGATGAACACCATCCACTCCGTATCACCGACCGACCCCTGCCCACACCACGTCTTCAACAAGGCCGACTCCACCATCGCACCCCAACTCCGGAACATCATCAACGCCTCCTTCAACACCGCCACCTTCCCGGAGAGCTGGAAGCACGCCGAGATCAGCGCCCTACTGAAGAAACCTACAGCGGACCCCACCGATCTCAAAAACTTCCGCCCCATCTCGCTCCTCCCTTTTCCTGCTAAAGTCATCGAGAAGATCGTCAACAGACAGCTGACCGCCTTCCTCGAGACGAACGGATCCCTTGACCCCTTGCAGTCCGGCTTCAGAGCCAGCCACAGCACCAAGACCGCCCTCATCGCAGCCACCGACGACATCCGGACCCTGCTCGACAAGGGGGAAACAGTGGCCCTCATCCTCCTGGACCTCTCCGCTGCGTTCGACACGGTCTGCCACCTGACCCTAGTCCAGCGCCTCAGCAACATCGGTATCCAAGAGAAGGCACTGGAGTGGATCATCTCATTCCTCGCCGGAAGAACACAAAGAGTCCGCCTCCCCCCTGTTTCGCTCCGAGGCCACCGAAGTCATCTGCGGCGTCCCGCAAGGATCTTCACTCAGCCCCACCCTCTTCAACATCTACATGAAACCTCTCGCAGCCATCGCTTGCCAGCACAACCTCAACATCATCTCTTACGCCGACGACACCCAGCTGATCCTCTCCCTCACCAGACACCCCGACACCGCCAGAACCTGCCTACACGAAGGGATGAAAGCCGTCGCCGAGTGGATGAAGGACAGCCGCCTGAAACTGAACTCGGACAAGACGGAAGTCCTCATCCTGGGATCTTCGCCCTCCACCTGGGATGACTCCTGGTGGCCCCCAGCCCTGGGCACCGCCCCCAAGCCAACCGACCTCGCACGGAACCTGGGCTTCATCCTGTACCCCTCCCTCTCGATGACCAGACAAGTCAACGCCGTCTCCTCATCGTGCTTCAACACCCTGCGTATGCTTCGCAAGATCTTCCGCTGGATCCCGGCCGAGACCAGGAAGACTGTCACCCAGGCACTCGTCACCAGCCGACTGGACTACGGAAATGCCCTCTACGCCGGAACCACAGCCAAGCTACAGAAAAGACTCCAGCGCATCCAGAACGCCTCCGCCCGACTCATCCTGGATGCCCCCCGACGCAGCCACATCTCCAGCCACCTGAGGAACCTGCACTGGCTCCCCGTCAACAAGAGGATCACGTTCAGGCTCCTCACCCACGCACACAAGTCTCTCCACGACCTGGGCCCCAAGTACCTCAACGACCGCCTGACCTTCTACACGACCACCCGCCAGCTACGGTCCACCAGCCTCGCCCTCGCAGCCGTACCACGCATCCGAAGAGCCACCGCCGGAGGAAGATCCTTCTCTTACCTGGCTGCCAAGACTTGGAACTCCCTCCCCATCCACCTTCGGCTGACCCAGGACCATCTCGCCTTCAGGAAACAACTCAAGACCTGGCTGTTCAAGCAGTAGCATACCCCTCCCCCCAAGCGCCTTGAGACCCTCCCGGGTGAATAGGGCGCTATACAAATGGCATGATTGATTGATTGATTGATTCAATGTAATGTGGGGGGCTAGCAATGTCAGTTCATATCCTGTAAGATGAGCGCTAGTCAAGTGCTATATTTTTGTCTGATTCAAAAGGGCATCAACAGCATGTGGTACTAGCACTAACAATTTATGTGACAAAACTATTCCTTCACTCTGTCGAATAGACACCGCTGTTGCTGCAACTGAACGAAAGCATCCAGGTAATGCTCTAGCAACAGGGTCAAGAACTGCAGAAAAGTATGCACACAGTCGTTGCTTATCGCCGTGTAACTGGACCAACACTGACAATGCACATCCATCTTTCTCGTGCACGTAAAGTGTGAAAATCTTTGTGTAATCTGGTGTGCCTAACACTGGTGCTGAACAAAGGGCTTGGCGTAATTGTTGAAAAGCACTTTCACATTCTTCAATCAATCAATCAATCAAAGCATTTATGTAGCGCACTACTCACCCGGAGGGTCTCAAGGCGCTAGGGGAGGGGGGTCCGCTACTGCTCGAACAGCCAGGTCTTGAGCTGCTTCCTGAAGGCAAGGTGGTCCTGGGTCAGGCGGAGGTGGGTCGGAAGGGAGTTCCAAGTCTTGGCAGCCAGGTAGGAGAAGGACCTTCCTCCTGTGGTGGCTCTTCGGATGCGGGGGACGGAGGCGAGGGCGTGGCCGGTCGATCGAAGCTGGCGTGTGGGGGCGTAGAAGTTGAGGCGGCCGTTGAGGTATCCTGGGCCTTGGTTGTGTAGGGCTTTGTGTGCGTGGGTGAGGAGACGGAAGGTGATTCTCTTGTTGACCGGGAGCCAGTGCAGATCTCTCAGGTGTCCGGAGATGTGGTTGCGTCGGGGGGATGTCCAGGATGAGTCGTGCAGAGGCGTTCTGAATCCGCTGGAGTCTCTTCTGGAGTTTGGCGGTGGTTCCGGCGTAGAGGGAGTTGCCGTAGTCCAGACGGCTGGTGACGAGGGCCTGGGTGACCGTCTTCCTGGTCTCGGTGGGGATCCACCGGAAGATCTTACGTAGCATGCGCAGGATGTTGAAGCACGACGAGGAGACGGCGTTGACTTGTCTGGTCATGGAGAGGGAGGAGTCCAGGATGAAGCCCAGGTTGCGTGCGTGGTCTGTTGGTTTGGGTGCGTTGCCCAGTGCGGGGGGCAACCAGGAGTTGTCCCAGGCGGAGGGTGAAGAACCTAGGATGAGGACTTCCGCCTTGTCCGAATTCAGTTTCAGGCGTCTGTTCATCATCCACTTGGCTACGTCTGTCATCCCTTCGTGTAGGTTGGCTCTGGCGGTTGCGGGGTCGTTGGTGAGGGAGAGGATCAGCTGGGTGTCGTCGGCGTAGGAGATGATGTTGAGGTTTGTTGGCGTGCGATGGCTGCGAGGGGGCTCATGTAGACGTGGAAGAGGGTTGGGCTGAGCGAGGAGCCTTGGGGAACGCCGCAGATGACTTCAGTGGCTTCTGATCTGAACGGGGGGAGGCGGACTCTCTGTGTCCTTCCGGCGAGGAACGAGATGATCCATTCCAGTGCCTTCTCCTGGATTCCGACGTTGCTGAGGCGCCGCACTAGGGTATGGTGGCAGACAGTGTCGAAGGCCGCGGAGAGGTCCAGGAGGATGAGGGCCGCTGTTTCTCTGTTGTCGAGCAGGGCTCAGATGTCATCGGTGGCTGCGATCAGGGCGGTCTCGGTGCTGTGGTTTTCCCGGAAGCTAGACTGCGAGAGGTCGAGGGATCTGTTCGTCTCGAGGAAGGCGGCCAGCTGCTTGTTTGTGGTCTTCTCGATGACTTTTGCAGGAAACAGGAGCAGCGAGATGGGGCGGTAGTTCTTGAGGTCAGTGGGGTCGGCTGATGGCTTCTTTAGTAGAGCGCTGAGTTCGGCGTGCTTCCAGCTCTCCGGGAAGGTAGCGGTGTTGAAGGAGGTGTTGATGATGTCCCGCAGGTGGGATGCGATGACAGCGTCTGCCTTGTTGAAGACGTGGTGAGGGCAGGGGTCGGTCGGAGATCCGGAGTGGATGGAGTTCATCGTGCGGATGGTGTCTTCGGTGCTGATCGGGGTCCAGGCACGGAGGGTGGTGGTGGGGGGCGGTGGTTCAGTCATGGCGTGCGTCGGTTGAGTGCTGAAGCTGTTGTGTATGTCCGCGATCTTGTTGTGGAAGTAGGAGGCGAGGGAGTTGCAGAGGTCTTGTGAAGGGGTGATGTCGTTGTTTCCGGCGTTGGGGTTGGAGAGCTCTTTAACGATGTTGAAGAGTTCCTTGCTGTTGTGTGCGTTGTTGTCCAGTCGTTCCTTGAATGCAGTTTTCTTGGTGGCGTGGATCAGTTGGTGGTGTTTTCGGGTGGCGAGCTTGAGGGCAGTCATGTTGTTCGGTGTTGGGTCTCTGCGCCAGGCTTTCTCGAGTGCTCGGCAGTTCTTCTTGGAGCTCTTGAGTTCGTCGGTGAACCATGGGGCTTTCTTGCTGCAGGGTCTGCTAGGCGGGGTCTTCAGTGGGGCGAAGTCGTCTGCGCAGTTGCTGATCCACTTCGTGAGGTTGGTGGCAGCCTGGCTTGGGTTAGTTGCGCTGGTGGGAGGGTTCATGCTCAGGGAGTTCACGAGCTGGTCGGCTGTAATCTTGCTCCAGCTTCTGCGTGCCACCTGTTGTTGGTGGTGGTGGATCGTGGTCCTTCTGAAGCTGAAGTGGATGCAGCTGTGGTCCGTCCAGTGGAGTCCGGTGGCGTGGCTGAAGGTGATGTCCTTGCTGGATGAGAATACGGGGTCGAGTGTGTGTCCGGCGTAGTGGGTGGGGGTGGTCACCAGCTGCTTGAGACCGAGGTTGGCGAGGTTGTCCAGCAGGGTGGTGGTGTTGCGGTCGTTGTTGTTCTCCAGGTGGAAGTTGAGGTCCCCGAGGAGGATGTAGTCAGTGGAGAGGAGGGCGCGCGGGCTGATGAAGTCGGCGATGTCTTCGCTGAATTGTGTGCGTGGTCCTGGGGGTCTGTAGATGAGGGTGCCTCTGAGGGTGGTCTTGGGGTTGATGTGGATCTGGAAGTGCAGGTGTTCGGCGGGTGCGAGGGTGTCGTCGGTGTTGGTCGTGATGCGGATGGTGTTCCTGTGGATGATGGCGATACCTCCTCCTGTCTGGTTGACGCGGTCCCTCCGGATGATCTTGTAGCCGTCCGGGATGGCGATGGCGATGTCGGGCGCTGAGGAGGCGTTCATCCAGGTTTCCGTGAGGAAGGCGAACTCTGGGGCTGTGGTGTCGAGCAGGTTCCAGAGCTCGACGGCGTGTCTGTGGATGGAGCGGGTGTTGAGCAGGATGCACTTGAGGTGGTTGCTGCTGGTGCTCGGCTTGGTCGGTGCTGGTGTAGTGCAGGTCCTGATGCAGGTGAACTTGCAGGAGTGGCAGCAGAAGGGTCCGTGAGTGCGTCTCGGGGTGGCTCGATAGCAGCCCGGGATTCGGCCGGCGTTGAGTGCGTAGAGTTCGGTGGCGTCGTAGGTCCGGCGGGTGGGCTGGTGTCTGCGGGAGACAGGGATCCTGGCGCTGGGCGCGGGCCAGGCGCGGACGGGCGCAGACGGGCTTGCCCTAGGTGCGCCTTCGGCGCGCCAGCAGCGCGCCCGCTGTGCGCGTCTGCTGCGCGGCCTCCATATGAGTGGGAGAGGGAGGGAGGAGCAGCTGGGAGGTGGGAGCAGGGCGGCCAATAGGGTGTTAAGGGGCGGAGCTACAGGACGCAGCGGCCAATAGGGTGCGAGGGGGCGGAGCTACGGGACGCGGTGAAGGACTGGACTTTTAACAGTACCAGCGGTGCCAGGGAACAACACCTATAACCTTCATGGGATACCTGTTTCGGCGCACAAACTACAGAGACACGGGACACTTCCTTCGGCGTCAAAGATCAGCGTTTATTACTGCAGGGAAACAAGAGTCATAAGAAGTACATAGGCATGTAGGTTCTGCGAGTCTGCTTCGAATTGCATATGTAGGTCGCTCTCTTTTATACAAAATGTTGCCATTGCACAACATGTGAACAAAAGGTTACAATTCAGTTCCCACAGTAAAACTTCAAAAGGGTCGCTTTCATGTGTTTATAATCCCGGAACATAATTACAGTAGCAATGTCGGTTCCCAACTGTAAAAGTACATCTTCCCACCATTAGGCACACTCATTAGAGTTGTAAATGACAAGGAGAAAGAGACAAGGACAGCTGCAAGGAAGTCAGACACGTGTAGAGAAAAGAGTGTGGGGGTAATATCGGAAGCATGATCGTAGGATCAAAGAGTTGGATCCCATCTCCTGCACGGCTGTCACAATAGGCCGGCACGACCAGATTACCCTCAAGCTGGGCCATCTGCCTTCGCTGTGTCATTCCTCCGGCCATAAAGACGCATGAAAGGAATATGCGTCTTCCGCCAGGCTTGGGAACTAGAAGGTCAGGGAGCGAACAGTTACCTGCTCGCTGACTACGTGAGGGCAAGAAACAAAATGGATGCCGTATCTAAAATGGAACCCAAGGGTTCAGATGAAGAAACCGTAATATTAGATGAACCCTGGCAGGTAGCGTAGCGAAAATACACACACTTGCTGAACTCGTCATTTACGGTTCGTAGATACCAAACTCGTCCATATTCGGTAATGCCCAGAACGCCGTAATAATTTTTACGGAACCTCAGACGGTCCTTTTGCCCTCATGTAGGCAAGCACTAGTCGGAATCATAATCGATTTCGATACTCATCAGATCATTTAGATGTTGCTGATGCATTATTCTATCCTTCAATGCCTCTTTGGTGACAACGGGCTGTCTTATACACGTCGTAGCACAAAGACTACATAAGGCAGGACCACATTGCACACAAAGACAACATGAGAACAGAAATGTCACAACAACCCCTATGATCATCAGAATCTTCCAACCCCAAGTCGATATCAGACCCCAAAACCATCCCAGAAGCGTCCAATTTCCTTCGTCCACGTGTATGGACTCCGAAATTTTGTGCAACTTAGAGATGGCTTGATAAACCGTTGGAGCGTTATCAGGTATGAATACGCAGCAGCTCGAATGGATGACTTTACAAACCCCACCTCTATCTGCTAGAACGATATCTAGAACCATACGGTTCTGCAACGTCATTAGTCTATCCGCCTGGAGTTCGGCTGTCAAATTACCAAGGGCACTTGCAGTTATATTGGCAGTTGATTCTACTACACGAGTTAACTGCCTCAGGTTCCTGCTATTAACCATCGGTCCCCAGAACGGTAGGAAACCCTTAAAGAAGTCTCCCGCTTCTTGTCCGGCAGTATCTTCTTTGCTAACCACACCTCTTATAATTCTAGTTCTGTGGTAATCAGAGGCCACAGTGAAAGTCGGAGGCAAAAGATTCTCAATATAGCAGGTACCCGAGAAGTCATGAGGTAACCACGTATAGGCTCGATCATAACATACAAAGTAGGTACCCTTGGCAGGCAGGAAGACAGGGGAGGAGAGCGTTGGTAAGACATATGTCTCAGTACACGCACTTTCCCCAAACTGAGCTCTCGGATTTCGACCAAGACCTTTCAAGCAGAAATTACCAAGGTGAGGTACAACCCATATTGGTGACGAGCTCTTAAGCTGCCTCTCACCCACTGATAAGCTGTACTCAGCCTCACTTAGTTCTTTATATGCTCGCACCTCTTCCTCTGGGATGAGCGATGCGTCAAAAATATCTCTATCTAAGTCTGCAATAGCTCTCGCCAGAGTCTTGTGGTACGGGCCAGGACCAGAGTTTGCTGAGCGTGGTTCTCGATGGGGGTAAGAATCTAGTGCGCTACGGAACATAGTTTGTAATGCTCGAGCTGACCCTTGGGCACTATAAGGCAGAACTAGGTACGGAATACCCTTATCCATGGTATGTGGCATTAACCCACACACCCAACAATTGGTGATGTTTACCACTAACTGATGCTGATGCAAGAGTTGGATAAAAGAGTTGTTTCTGAATTCCGCACGTCTGACTTGTTCGTGTTGAGGCAGAAGATAAAAGGAATGTGGAGAGACAGTTGAAACGAAATATAGATCACGAGATGGAAGAGTAGGTGTAGCAGAAGACAATAAGAATTGGGACCCATAATATACTCCCCCTACCAGTAACATAGATATGGTGAGGAACAGTATGATCACCTGTGAGAAAAACCATTTTGTATGAAACATTTTATGCAATGCAGATCTTTGCGCCAACATTTCCTCTCTTTTCGACAGCTCAGACAATGATGATTCCATCCCCTAACGACCGTCCGCGACGTTCTTGACGCACTTCGTTTTGAGTAGCGATTACCAATTCCCAGGAGTTCCCAGAAATCAATAAAAGAAACCGACCTTGTGTCGATAGCTGCTAAACAGAAGGAAGTACCCGCACGGCCCTACGGCCAACCTGGATGGTAGGTTCTAACTAAATAATGTTCTTAGCTGTACGAGAAAAGGAAAAAGATACACAATATACAATGTCCACTGTGTTCAGAGCAAATGTAGAACCTAGAAACAAAAAAAATCTTTTTATTTGTGGCTCGTTCGTGAACGAAGAAAGTATCGGCTGCTTCCAGGGCGAGTCTGATCTTCAAACAGTGGATTGGATGGCAAATGATTGTTCAATTGTTCAGGCAATTTTTCAGAGTTCTCCAATGGCGATGGCAAAGAAATTGTTCGAGGGGTGTCAGTTATGGACTGAGCTTCGCTGAACGGAACAAAGTGTTGTGGAGTGTCTGTTTCACAAGAAGAAAAACCTCTTTTTACCCAGGTATCAGATGGTAAAGGAAGCGGGACTTTTTTGGTGTGGGTAGCATGGACCCAATTCCTGCGTCCGTGCAGTCGAACCGCCGTCCTCGTAGCTAGCTGCACCTGAAACGGGCCCACGAATCTCGGTTCAAGATTCCGTTTTCGTCCGTAGTTCCGGACGAGGAGCCAATCTCCGGGTTGGAGCCGATGACCAGGACCCTCTGTTTGTGACGGCAGAGCCTCAAAGACCTGTTGATGAATCAAACTCAATTTAGCAGTCAGATCATAAAGATAATCAATCAACATAGGGTATTCGACTCTATCAAATTCTTTAGGTCTTGGGACTCCCCATGCATTAGCAGGACGGCCGAACACAATCTCGTATGGGCTGAGCCCTACTCGAGAGTGTACAGTTGCCCTGGTCGACAGGAGAGCTAGAGGCAGAGCGTCGGGCCATGATAAACCAGTTGTTGCCTGAATTTTAGCCAATTTCAGTTTTAGGGTGCCATTATATCCTTCCACCAAGCCTGCTGATTGTGGATGATTTGCACTATGAAACTTTTGCACGATCCCTAAACCACGACACACACTCTTCATCACACTCCCAACAAACTCACTTCCGTTGTCCGACCATACGACCCGAGGCATTCCGTAGCGGGGAAAATACTCTTTGAGCAACATTTTTGCCGTGGATAAGGCCGTATTATCCTTAAGGGGGTAGGCCTCAATCCACCTAGAGAATGCACACACCACAACCAAAACATACTTCAAGTTGTTACATCGGTCCATGTGGATAAAGTCCAACTGGATGACTTCGAAAGGGTATGTAGGAGGGGCAAAATGACCAGGCGGAGTGGGGGTGCCCTTACCAGGATTGTGCATCAAACACACCATACAATTCTTAACCACTCTCTCTGCACACTTAGTAATCCCATCATTCTTCCATACATGAGACAACAACTTGCATATACCTTTCGTGTTGATGTGCGCCGTACCATGAGCCATTGTAACAACAGCAAGCACATACACATCCGGTAACATCCATCTCTGCTTCTCTGATAAATCAACCCAACATCCATTCTCATCCAATCTTCCCGTGCTCTCTTTCCATTTAGTCCTTTCCGCCTCAGTGGCTTCATTCTGTATTCCCTTCACACTCTCAATTGTGTCTTCACACATACCAGTCTCTGTTGGCCATCTCACTGAGCTTGTAACATACATTCTGTTCGTCAAATCCTTAGCTGTGTCTTTAGCCGTTTCATCCGCAAACGCATTACCACGACCCACATCGTCCGTTACTTTCTGATGCGCACTACATTTGACTATGGCCACCTGTTTAGGCAATGTGAGTGCATCTAAAAGATCATTTACAAGCTGACCATGCTGAATCTTCGTACCATGCGACGTAAGGAATCCTCTCTCTCTCCACAGTCGCCCAAAACTATGTGCCACACCAAACGCATACTGGCTATCTGTAAACACATTCACCCGTTTATCTTTAGACAATACACACGCTCTCGTCAATGCGATCAACTCAGCAGCCTGAGCCGAATTCTGACTTAATCTTGCGCTTTCCACAATCGTACTCAATGTTACTACAGCATACGCAGTCGTCACATCACCATTCGGCAATTTAAAACAGGAACCATCCACATATAAAGTACCATCGGGATCTGTCAATGGAGTATCCTTTAAGTCAATACGACCCTTGGTCTCTTCTTCAGTTTTAAGATAACAATCATGTACTGCTTCACCACTTGACTCCTTGTCGATTGGTAGCAATGTTGCTGGATTCAACACATTACATCGTTTTATCCGTATATGACTGGCCAGTAACGTCAACTCATATCCAGACAACCTTGCGCTCGTCAGATGTTGAGTTTTCGTTCGATTTAATAGAGTGTCAACTGCATGCGGAACCATCACCGTAAGCATATTATCCATGACTAGACCTGCGGACTGTCGAATGGACGCCGCAGCTGCCGCTGTTGCCCTCAAACAACTCGGTAAGGCTCTAGCTACTGGGTCTAAAGTCGAAGAAAAATAGGCGCATGGGCGTTGCTTGCCGCCAAAAGGTTGTGTCAGAACACTCAACGCGCAACCATCCCTCTCGTGAACGTATAGTGTAAACGGCTTACTGTAGTCAGGAGTGCCCAACACAGGAGCCGAACACAATGCATCACGCAATTCAGAAAAACTTTTCTGACACTCTTCAGACCAAGGCAATGGGGATGGAACATCCTTGCACGTAAGGGCTATCAATGGTTTTGCCAACAATGAAAAATTTGGAATCCATTGTCTGCAATAGGACGTAATACCTAAAAAGGCGCGAACATCTCTCTGGGTCTTAGGCACAGTCATTCGGGAAATTGCTGCGATTCTTTCTGGGGTCAACCTTCTTCCCTCTTTTGACAATAAGTGACCTAAATAGGTAACTTCTTGACAACAATACTGTAGCTTTGAAGGCGATACCTTGTGGTGTAAGTCATGTAGATAGTGCAATAAGGATACCGTAGCCGTTTTGCAAATAGCTTCTGTATCAGCTGCCACTAAAAGATCGTCAACGTATTGAATCAAAGCCGCACCCGTTGGTAAAACAAAGGCATCAAGTTGACCTTTAAGTGCTTGGCTGTAGATTGACGGACTCTCACAGTAGCCCTGTGGAACGCGTTTTAGCCTAAAACTGCGACCACCTAATGAGAATCCGAATAGGTCTCTGCTCTCCTCTGCAATCGGGATGCTAAAGAAAGCATTCTTTAGATCGATCACCGTGAACCAGGAGGCAGATGCCGGAATCATTGTTAGTAAGGCCGTGATATCGGGAACCACAGGAAATTGTGGAACCACTATTTTATTTACCTCTCTCAAATCTATTACGAAACGATACACAGGAGGTTTAGTTGGGTCAGTTCGTTTCAGAATAGGCAATACAGGGCTATTACACACGTTTCCACGAGTTTCTTCAACAACACCTTTTCCAATGAGATCATGAACGATTGCTAACAGCGCTCGTTCGCCCTCAAGAGAGATACGATATTGAGGTAAACGTGGTAACCGCACATTTGGTTTCAATTGAATCACATATGGTGGAATGTCTAACAGGCCCACATCATTGGGACCTGTGGCCCATAGGGACGCAGGGAGGGAACTCAATTCCGGTGGGAATTTATAGACCGACAAATACATGGGAGAGATCACTCTACGTCCTAATGTAAGTTCCACTCCTTCGGGGGAACAATATAATGTTGCATATAGTTGTTTCAACAAATCCAGGCCCAAAAGATTCTCACCACAACCTGTAGATAGAATCAGTGGAGCCGTTAGCTCACGAGGTCCAATCATAAGGGGCAAAGGACTAGAAACTGGGTTGCTAACAGGGGCGCCGGAGAATCCAACGGAAACGTTTGTTAAGCCAGACAAAGGTGCGCCAGGGAGTTTCGAATGCATGATGGAACTTTTCGTCGCACCAGTGTCTAACAGAAAAGGCTCAACTACACCCGATGTAGCCACTGCAACATAAGGCCCACTCTGATCGACCGGAACTGATACTACTCCCTCTCTTCGTCGTTGGCTGTCCTAGTAATGGTCGTTTGCAACAGTCTCATGTTCTACGTAATAATCGTCCACATTATATTGTGTAGATCGCACTGACCCTGCATTTCGCTGGTCAAAGCAATTATTCGCATCCGATTGATTTTGATGGCGATCAATCTGATTGTGGGATGAACCACGACCTCTACCTCGTGATGCCTGTTGAGGACCACCACCACGGCTTCCACGTGTCGACACACCATTCAGGCGGTCCCGTAAGGCAAGACAATCATATTTTAGGTGTCCCTCTTTCCTACAATATGCGCACTGATTATACCCAAGTGAAGATCTATAATCAAAGTTGTCAGAGCGCGGCTGCATCCTATCGGGCTGTGCTCGTGGTCGATACTGCTGTTGTGAATCATTTTGGTTTGATCGTGGAGGATATGCTTGCTGCAATAAAACCTTCGTTTTGAGCTCCTTCGTTTTCTTTTCTACACAATCACTTTCTTCCTTTTCCCTATTCTCATAATACTGGGCCGTTGCTAGTATTTGCGGAGGGGTTGAAACCGCCCACGCACTCTCTGAATTCTTCAATTTGTTGCTTAGCTCAGGCAACAAATTCGACACGAACTTGTCAACAAATAACCGCTGGCCTCCCTCAGCGCCCATGTCCTGGCCGCTGTGGTCGACAAACGCGTCCTCAAACCTCGTGAAGAAATCCGAGACACTCTCGTCTTTCTTTTGCTTACAAGCTGATAACTTATCCCAATTCACCTTCATCGCTGGCATGAGAGTTTTCATGAGCGTAATTATTTTCTGAGGCAAATCCAAGATCAGCTGGTCAGGCTTAGCCCCACCAACTTGTAATGCATCAGCCGCTATCAGTGCAGCCCAATCACCCCCTAGTTCAACTGCGTGGTCGGCTTGACGAATTTTCGCCCAAACTGGTTGTGGTACAACATTACCGAACAACATGTCGATGTCGGCAAGGTTCATAATAGAAGCTTCCACCAGTTGTGATAACTCCTTATAATAACCAGCCGGATTCTTACGTGGATCGGGCAAGGATTGCTTCACTTGCAAAACTTCCGATCGTTTCCATGGAAGATGTATCCATACCCTTCGAAAATGCGGTAGAACCGGAGGGACAACATTAGCATCACCAGGTACCCAAAGTGGCGGAACCTCTCTCATAGGATACTGACCAGGAGCCGCTTTCCAATTCTCAGTGTTATCATCTAATGACACCCGAGAATGTGCTGTGGATCTGACTGCTAACAAGCGTTCCACGGCACGTCGTACATCTTCACCTACGATCATTCCAATGCGAAAAGTGACTCTGGAGTTCAATTATGTCGAGCGGTACATTATCTACATCATCGTTATACCATTCTTCCCTCAAAAAGTTACACATCTCTTCAAACACGAATCTCTGCGTAGGCTCATTAAACTGAGAAAACGTGTCAAAGACCACACGTGGAGTGTAGTTAGCAGGATGTCTTATCCACCTATGTGCCATGGTTACTAACGTCTCTTTCTCCCTACCACTAGGGATCTGACTCCGTCTCTGAGGAGTTTCAGATAAATCAGAGGAGAATAACGGACCAGAAAGTGGTGAATAAAGGGTAGCAACAGAGTTAGGAACACGCTTACGAACAGAAGGGGAAAGAAAAGCAGGGGCAACAACACTGGAGGTGAAGGAAGGCATAGTAGGAACGGACAAGGTAGTCGGAGTAGCAGAAGCAACAGTCTGCGAAGGTACAGGTACAGGGGCAGTAGGAACAAGGACAGGTGGTGGAACAGACGTAGGGTTAACAACGGGCTGACCCGCAGCCGCTGGAACAACAAGAGGAACAACAGGAGGAGCTACAGGAGCAGTAGCACCCTGTACATAAGGAGGTGGTGATTTAATTAAATACGATAACAAGGAATCCTCCTTCGAATCTTCTCCTTTCTTCTCTAGACTAGTCGGTAAAACCGGATAACATTTATCTATTTTCATGTGATGCAATCTAGTAGAAATTTCCATTTCCTTTTCTTCTTTTTCCTGTTTACATTCTCGTATAGTTTGCATTATCGGAACGAACCCTTGTTTTTGATCCTTTTTAAGTTGTTTGATTTCTTTCTGCTTGGCCTCTTTACGCCATATCCGAAAGGAATCAAACATAGCTGGCCTAGCTTTCTTTAAAAATAATTTAGCCTCAAGATTATCTAAAATCGAAAGTTCAAAAGTTCCATGTGGTGGCCATCTAAGGTCACCGTCTTTCTTTGTATAGCGGATCCAGTAATCATTATATATTATAGGACCCACCCCATGTCGACTATACAGATCATGTATCGGAGTTCCAACTGGAGGTATCGGACACGAGTCCTCCAACCGGGAATCCATTGCGCAACATTGGAAAATACGAAACAAACCACTATGGCTAGGCATCGTGCACACTAACCTAGTATCAAACTTCAAGGATTACCGAAGTAGTTAAACCTCGTGTAAGTCAAAACCCTCGGTTTTTGGCAATTGCAACTGTCAAATAATACTAAGAACCAATACTAAGAACCACAAATGCAATGGAACCATGCAATACAACAAAGCCTTAAGGCTACCACAAAGCTCGGAGAGCTAACCACAAAGCCTGAGGAGGCTATTACAAAGCTCGGTGAGCTATTACAACAAAGCCTTAAAAGGCTACAACAAAGCTTTCAAGAAGCTAGAACAACCACTAAGGACTGGGAGCGACCCACAAATACTTAACTCAGAACTTCAATGGCGTCACCAGGAAGGCCCGTCTATCGTCTCGCTTGTACGTAAGGTCTGCACCGGGCGTCGAAGACAGGTCGACAGTCAGGGCATCGGTCCGTCGCAGCCGTCAGGAGGCAGGAATCTTCGCAGGGAAAATCTTCGGGCCACTTATTTCGACAACAGGATCGATGAAGCGGGGTGCACCTTCCCTCGGAGATTTCACACGAAGTTCCTCACGATCATCAGGCTTTGGACCGGTACCGCTGAAGTCGCCCCACGAAGGGGCGCCAACTGAAGGACTGGACTTTTAACAGTACCAGCGGTGCCAGGGAACAACACCTATAACCTTCATGGGATACCTGTTTCGGCGCACAAACTACAGAGACACGGGACACTTCCTTCGGCGTCAAAGATCAGCGTTTATTACTGCAGGGAAACAAGAGTCATAAGAAGTACATAGGCATGTAGGTTCTGCGAGTCTGCTTCGAATTGCATATGTAGGTCGCTCTCTTTTATACAAAATGTTGCCATTGCACAACATGTGAACAAAAGGTTACAATTCAGTTCCCACAGTAAAACTTCAAAAGGGTCGCTTTCATGTGTTTATAATCCCGGAACATAATTACAGTAGCAATGTCGGTTCCCAACTGTAAAAGTACATCTTCCCACCATTAGGCACACTCATTAGAGTTGTAAATGACAAGGAGAAAGAGACAAGGACAGCTTCAAGGAAGTCAGACACGTGTAGAGAAAAGAGTGTGGGGGTAATATCGGAAGCATGATCGTAGGATCAAAGAGTTGGATCCCATCTCCTGCACGGCTGTCACAATAGGCCGGCACGACCAGATTACCCTCAAGCTGGGCCATCTGCCTTCGCTGTGTCATTCCTCCGGCCATAAAGACGCATGAAAGGAATATGCGTCTTCCGCCAGGCTTGGGAACTAGAAGGTCAGGGAGCGAACAGTTACCTGCTCGCTGACTACGTGAGGGCAAGAAACAAAATGGATGCCGTATCTAAAATGGAACCCAAGGGTTCAGATGAAGAAACCGTAATATTAGATGAACCCTGGCAGGTAGCGTAGCGAAAATACACACACTTGCTGAACTCGTCATTTACGGTTCGTAGATACCAAACTCGTCCATATTCGGTAATGCCCAGAACGCCGTAATAATTTTTACGGAACCTCAGCGGCGGCGGGAAACGGGCGGCGAGGGGGAGACGCGGGGAATGCCAGAAGAAAAAAAATGGGACACAATCTGGGCACCAAAGGAAAGGGGAACAATCAAGGCAGCAACATACACAGGTACAGTGGGGGAGAATCACTCACTCGTGGGTACAGAAGATAAGGAGGGCACAGTCACTCTTAACGCAGGCAGACACAATGCAGCAGCCGTCAGTGGTCACACAGGGGGCTGCGTGGCGGTGAGGGGAGCAGCCTGCCTGGTAAACAGGGTCAGAGGTCGCTCTCTCTACCGCTGCGCGGCCTCCATATGAGTGGGAGAGGGAGGAGCAGCTGGGAGGTGGGAGCGGGGCGGCCAATAGGGTGTGAGGGGGTGGAGCTATGGGACGCGGTGGCCAATAGGGTGTGAGGGGGCGGAGCTACGGGACGCAGCGGCGGGAAACGGGCGGCGAGGGGGAGACGCGGGGAATGCCAGAAGAAAAAAAAAGGGACACAATCTGGGCACCAAAGGAAAGGGGAACAATCAAGGCAGCAACATACACAGGTACAGTGGGGGAGAATCACTCACTCGTGGGTACAGAAGATAAGGAGGGCACAGTCACTCTTAACGCAGGCAGACACAATGCAGCAGCGGTCAGTGGTCACACAGGGGGCTGCGTGGCGGTGAGGGGAGCGACCTGCCTGGTAAACAGGGTCAGAGGTCGCTCCATGGAAGAGGTACTGGGGTATCTTTTGTCAAAAGTGCTAACAAGGGCTTAACAATATGTGAGAATCCCAAAATCCACTGTCTATAAAACGAAGTAAGACCCAAAAATGCATGTACTCCTTTCTGTGTGGTAGGAACTGGTGTGTCTAAAATAGCTTGTATGCGATCTGATGTCAATGCACGTCCCTCCTTAGACAAAAGGTGACCTAAGTAAGTTACCTTTGATCTACAGTATTGCAATTTCTTTCGAGCGACTTTGTGATGATGTGAAGCAAGAAAAGAAAGCAAAGATAAAGTACATTTTTCACACTGCTCTGGAGTGTCGGCTGCCAGCAAGATGTCATCGACATATTGTATGAGAGCCACACCTTCGGTCAGTACAAAAGAATCAAGTTCCCTTTTCAATGCTTGGCTGTAAATACTCAGACTTTCAGTATAGCCTTGAGGAACTCTACAGAATCGATATGATCGATTATTCAAAGTGAAACCGAACAAATATCGACTATCAGGATGAATAGGGATCGAAAAGAAAGCATTTTTCAAGTCGATTACAGTGAATGTAGTGGCAGTTGGAGGGACTAAAGTGAGAAGTGTTGTAATGTCAGAGACCACAGGGTATTGTGGTATCACTATCTTATTTACCTCCCTCAAATAAATAATGAACCTGTAAATTTGTGTATCTGTATCTCTCTTCAAAATCGGAAGAATCGGGCTATTGCAAACATTGTATGGAACTTCCTCAACAACCCCAACTCGTATCAAATCTTGCACAATTCGTATAAGTGCCTCTTCTCCCTCCTGTGAAATACGATATTGTGGCAAACGAGGTAACACAGCTCCCTCCTTGACACTAATCTGGATCGGAGGAATGGCCATCTGACCCACATCAGTGTCTGAGGTAGCCCATAAGGATTCAGGAAGTGAGGCTAATGCTGTGTCTTCTTTAACCAGGCAAATTCTATCAAATTCAGTGTAATTATCGTTCAAAATGACACGCACCCCTTCAGGAAAACATGGTATTGTAGCTCTAAAGTGCTTTAACATATCAAGGCCCAAAATATTGTCTAGTGTATTCGGGGAAAGCAAAAACGGACATGGAGCATTGAATTTATCAACATAGAATGAGAGTGACTGGGACAATGGGCTAAGGGAAGGTGTTCCATCGAAACCTATCGAAGTAATAGTTGTGCCAGACAGGGGAGCCCTAGGAACCAATTGTTTAGACAAAGCGCTACGTGTAGCTCCTGTATCAACCAGAAACCGATCAGTAGAGCCCAAAACATGTGCTGTAACATAGGGACCCGTCTGATCTACTGGAACTTCAACTGATTCCTTACCCCATCCTAGGCGATCCTATGCATGAGCAGAATCGTACAAGTCAGGCTGAACATAATCAGATACTTGACATTGATTCCGCCTATCAAATGTGTTCTGTCTCTGCTGTGGGCGTATATTCATGTCAGACCGGGCACGATCATTCATATTCCCTTGATGCTCCGAGGAACCTGAACCAGTTCTCCCTTGGCCCCTCCCCCTAGCATCCTGCTGAGGACGTAACACTGGGCAATTACGGGCCCAATGACCATGCTGCTTACAATATGCACATTGATTTGAAAATAGATCTGTACGACCATAAGGAGTATTGGAAGACGTTCGGCCACCTCTGTCATAATTTCTATCAGGGCCCCTATCATAACCTCTAGAAGGCGGACCATATACCTGGGCCAACATAACTTTCGTTTTTAACTCTTTCGACTTCTTGTCCTCAGTCCCCTTCGCCTCTGCCTCCTGGCGCTCATAATACTGAGCCATCGTCAACACAGAGGCCGGAGAGGACGTAGTCCAAGAACTTTCGCTAGCTTTCAAGCGGCTCACTATTCCAGGTAACACATTCGAAACATATTTATCGACAAATAAATGTCTGCCGATATCGTCAGT
This sequence comes from Lissotriton helveticus, assembly GCF_964261635.1. Classification (NCBI taxonomy): domain Eukaryota; kingdom Metazoa; phylum Chordata; class Amphibia; order Caudata; family Salamandridae; genus Lissotriton; species Lissotriton helveticus. Next base: position 429,524,669 of record NC_136058.1, read on the forward strand.
GAGGGACTGACCGCTAAAATCATGAAAAGCTTCCTCGAAACGAGTAAAGAAATCAGAAACCGATTGATATGTCTTTTGTTTACAGGACGCTAAAACAGTCCAATCAATCTTTTTAGGGGGAATAATCGTTTTAAGTTTAGTCAAAATAGCTGCAGGAAGATCTAATATTAGCTGATGCGGTTTTTGGGCGGGCCATCTATCCGCATCCATGCGCTCTATCTCCTTCCATTCGGCACCAAGAACAGCGCAATCATCAATTTTACGAACGGTCCTCCACATATCTGGGGGTAAAATAAGACCAAAAAAACAAATCTATGTCACATAAAGTCATGACACAAGAATTTAAAGCACCCTCAACTTCTTCATAAAAGGCGGCTGGGTTTTACGCGGGTCAGGCAACACATTTTTAAGTGCCATTACATCTGCTCTATTCCAGGGAGTGTATACCCAATTATAAATAAAATAGCCCTTCGCATCGACAGAATTTTTATCATCATTATCACCCGTTCCTTTAGGAGGAACATATAAAGGTGCGGCTTCCCGCATAGGTTTCATGACAACTGGTATTATCTTATCTGTCACGAAGATAGGACGCTGTGCCTCTCCGGGCAGATTGGTCTGTGGAACAGCATCCGCAGCCTTTTTCTGGTCCTTCAGATGTTTCGCCTCATCTCGTATTTTAACCAGTCGTCTAATGAAATCATGCGCCTGGGAAAAAACAAAAAGACCATCACATACTTGTTTATGATCAGTTGCAATATCAGCAGGTTCTAAAACTGCGGAATATTTCCGAAACATTTCTATAACTTCATCGGCAAATGATGCAGTGAAATATAACTGCTCCTTTTCTGACCAATCCTGTATACTAGCTAAAAGATCGGAAGCAGAATTGGTGCTACGTATTGCCTTACGAGCAGCTTGTCTGATTTCAGCCGCACGTTCCGCAGACAGCAAGGATCGAGTGTCCCGCGCTTTCTGTTGTCCCGAACCAGAATCCTCATCGTCCCCGGACGGAGCAGACGGAGCGATATACGGAGGTGGAGGTCGATCTAATAACAAAAAATCATCTTGTGGTTTATTAAGGACAGGATAGAGAGGCTGACGGACAGAATATTGGCCAGATATCTGTAACCTACGTTCTTTTTCCTCTCGCTCCTGTAGTTCTTTTGTTTCTTTTCTTCTCAACTCCAGCGCTTTCTCATACACAGTCTTTCGCTGTTCTTTTTCAATCAATGCTTGCTCACGCTTCTCTTGCTGTCGTACTTCTTTCTCCCACATTCGCAGACTCTCAAACATATCACGCCTAGACTTTCGCTCAAACAGACATCGTTCCACATATTCAACCTTTCGCGCGTCAAATGACCCATGCAGTGGCCACCGTAACTCAGGATCCTTTTTGGTATATTTATGCCACAACGTGCTGTACATTATGGCAGAAAGACCAAACTTCACATACATATCTCGATTAGGAGTCCCCTCGGGGAGAGCCGGCTGCGGTTCCTCAAGTCGTAAACTGGTACCACCAAACAAGCAGCACATCTTTCGAAGTGCGCGACAAACAGGCATGCTCAAGAATAGTGAAAGATATACACTACTATGGGGAAAGAGCCCTTAAGGTACTTTCTTAGTACGTTGCGCTATACATATCAAATGCGGAGAAAAACTCCATGCATCGCCTGCCTATATGAGTTGCAACACATATATCAAAATATCAAACAAACCTATCAAACAAAATCCAAAGTAGACAAGTCTATCCCAAATTCAAATATGCCACAGTAAGTGTCCTAAGACTACCTTACCATACAAGGCATCCAAAGTCCAAAACCTACAACAGGCGCCGCAAAACGGCTCTTACCAATCATAGGCTGTCCAGATTCCAACTGCCAAGTTCTAAATTCGACCAAACGGTCACTGCACGGCAGACCAGCAGAAGAGATCTCAGTCGAGGACCGGCGCCACCTGGATGGTCGGATCGGAAAGTAGGGAAGGATCACCTTGGATGCCAAGACACGGGTCCTTTCTGGCAGCGATCGCGTCCTCAGCGAAGTTCCGAACCTTCGTCACGACCAATCCTTCGGGCATCCGAGTCGCCGATGAGCCCCACGTGCCAGGCGCCAATTTGTCGTGCAGGCCTCAGCCAGACCCGCTAGTGCAAGGGGTTCGCCCTTCTGCGCACGAAGTTCTCTGACCCAAAGGAAAAAGTTGGCACGGAAACTGGAAATGACAAACACATAGTTTATTACACCACATGAAGTGGTGCTAAAGTTCGGACAGTACCCTTCGGCACTGTGAGACATGGTTTATTTATACCCACACAGGGGCTCAAGAGAAGGCGGTACAAAGCATAAGAGCACATTTTATGTCCATACAAGGTAATATCGAGAGGCACAATCGATCAGTGGGAGGAGTTAACAGTCTTGGGGTCTCGGCTAACACATTCCAATCTAGGGTTAACCATTAGCAGATGCAGACCCTAACGGTCAGCGGCAAAACACAGAGATGCTATTATTATCCTGTTGCCGGGCAGATTTAAAGGCCATGAGCAGAAAGATAGGACAACGCACATGGTCGACACGAGGCAGCGTGTGGCAGACAAAATGGCTGCCATGAATCCAAAATGGATGCCGCTAAATGTCAAGATAATGGCTAAAAACTCAAATGTATTTTGCTAACGCTCAACTCAATCGCCGTCATAATACAACACATCCAGGGCTCCAAAAGAGCTCTCTGCAGAGACCTAGCTAGCTAAAGCCACGTGGGATATTAGTGACATTATGTATGGGGGTGGGGAGGTGGGGGCTCTGATCTGATCAGATCTGTCTGCAGCCTTTGCCCCCATCTCCCACTCCACATTACTACAGCGATTGCAGATGGTGGGTCTTAGGGGGAAGTGCCTGCTTGGTTCTTATCCTTTTTGAAAGATTTGACCCAAGTGGTGGCATCCGCTAACTTCAGATCAACCCCTAAGACCATTACCCCTCCCCCGGCTGGTTTTGAGCCACAATCTTTTCAATCTTTACATGGCCCACTTGGCCACCCTGATCGAGTCATTCGATATCACCTCTACTCGATGATACACAGATCATTAGATTAGAAGAAAATACACCTGATTGAGTCATTCGATAATCGATATCACCTCTACTCGATAATACACAAATCATAAGATTAGAAGAAAATACGCCTGATCATGCCATTCGATATCACCTCTACTCAAATGTACACAAATCGTTGGATTAGAATTAAATACAGATAAAATGGCCAGTAATTTCAAGAGCTGCCGCCAGGAAGTTGCTGATTGGATGAGCTCAAACTCCCTGGCGCTAAACAGTGAAAAAAACAGAAATCGGGGTATTTGGGACCGGAGCCTCACGGCACAAGGGTGGCGGCCGGTGCCTTTGGGAGCTCTGTCTATCCCATTCCATCAGGTCTGCAAACTGGTCGTTTGGTTGGACTTGCATCTGTTCCTAAAAGGATTCATTAAAATTACCTGCTCTACAGGCTTCTGACTGCTGAAAGTTATCAGAAAAATACTTCCATTAATCCCTGCTTCATCTAGGAGGACCTGGTACTGGTTCTGATCCTATCGAGAATGGATTCCTGCATCACTTTATAGGTAGGCATATCTGAATATCGCCTACATAGATTTTTGCTGCTACAAAAACAGCAGTTGGGCTGGTTCTGAGGTTAATAAAATCAAGGTCGAGCTCCAACAAACTGGTCACATTGCGCCGGCTTCCTGTCCTGAAAAGATGTCAATATAAAGCACTTTATGTCATAAACGCTCTACAATCAGGGGATTCATTCTTATATGTCCTCGCTTTTTGCCTGGTATCAGCTGGCCGAGGGGTGAGATCCCATCATGCTTTGCTGACTAAAGTCTCTATGTTTACGAAAATCAGAATAGATGGATGCTCTCCGCCTGTGGTGACTGCAGGTACCTGGAATGAAATGCCCTCCCACCTGCCCTGTGCGCCCAAGAAAACATGAGTTCTTTCAGGAAACAAATCAAAAACTTTCTGTTCATGTTCTGGGGCTGTGGGATTTTGATACTTATGTGCTCATATTAGCGCTAGGACACTTCTTTCCCGAACTAGCTGTGCAGCGCTATATAAATTGGCTCTCACATCCAGTCATAGCCATCGATCTCTGGGCAACAGATCGTTGCAGCTATAGACAACCTAGGAGGAGGAAAGGCTCCGGGATCTGAAGGTCTGGTGTAGAGTTTTACAAAGCTTAGAAACAAATACCGGCCGCATATCTGCTAGCTAGAGGTGTATGCCGAGGCATTAAAGGGTGGTGTGTCGATGCCGTCTATAAATGACACAATCATATCAGCACTCCCCAAGCTTGGGACAGACCCGGCTAAGTGTACCTCTTATCGCCCTCTGTCACTGCTTCACTGTGATATTAAATTCCTGCCTGAGGTGATACGACTCGGCTATCCCTCCTACAAGAGAGAATAGTCTCCCCGGTACAGTTGGGATTTGTCCCAGATAAATCCACAGCGGTTCATCTACGGACGGTATTCGCAGTGCTGCATCGGGAAAACACACACATGAAGGCTGGTGATGCCGATAATGTGTTTGACTCCCTGGAATAGCCTTATGATTGAGACATTTAGGCTCAGGGAGTTTGAGATCACTCATGAAGCTGCTGGACACACAGCCTATGGCCTGAGTTTTCGTAAATGGGCTCAACTCAGACGCCATTCAGATCGCATGGGGCACTGGGCTGGGACGCCCTCTGTCACCCGTTCTTTATACCAGGAATGAACCCTTAGGCCTGTGAACTCCAGGAGAGGCATACCATAACCATACTGGGCTGACACCTTTTAGACACTGAAACCAAGAAGTAAACACATCTTTATAAATTGACAGGTTTATAGTCACGGTGGCCAGGCCGGGAGGTGGGTTGAGAGTTGAGAAGGTCAAACGACGGAACTTCAGAGTTCAATTGTTCGAAATCCTTGAAGTTAGAGGTTTTCTGGACAGGTCCGCTGTCCTCTGGAGATCTGGTCTCTATTGAAGAGTAGAAAATAAAATATCCTCTTGGAATCAAAAGTATCACCAAATAGGTATAAACACCATACAATCCACTCTACTCAATCACATCCACACAAGATCCGTTAATTATACATATATACCACCAAGAAAGAAATTCCACATAATAGCTGTGATATAAAAAATACAACTCATGTTATTTCCTTCGTACTTAAAAAGGAGATTATATATGTGACTCATTATAAACAGTGCAAAATATAATTTGGCGCACTAAATCACTTCAGATAAAAATACATGAGTCCCCCTGTCTTTTTAACCTTTTTATGGCTGATTTGTCGCATCATTTACATAGTGTAAATGCACACTCACCAATTCCTGCAGGCCAAAATGTGAAATATTTGCAATATGCAGACGATACAATTCTGCTGAGTCACACGCAAATAGGGCTGCAAAGATTGATAGAGTCATTTGATCAATATATATTGGCGAATGGTTTACAAATAAATGCCAAAAAACTAAAATTATGATAATAGGAGCGACAAAATCAAGTAAGACATTATGGAAAATGAAGGATTTATCTATTGAAACTGTAAAGCAGTATAAATACTTAGGAGTTACGCTGGACGAAATAATGAATTTTAAACCACACTTTGATAATTTAAAGGCCAAGACAACTTCATTGTCTTTTGCCTTTAGATCATTGCGTGACAAACTTTCTTGCCCAACTTACAATCATTTACTAAAAGTAATGAAGGTGAAACGTATCCCTGCGCTTACATATGGGTCAATCATTTTTAGAGAAAAGATAGCCAACTGCTGGATAAATTACAAATAAAAGTTTTTAAGTCAATTTTTAGGATTTCTAAAAATGTTGGACATGCTAGTTAGACTGGAATTTGGTTTGCAAAATCAAACATTGGTAAGACAAGCTGCATTTTTAAAATGCCTATTCTCACTTTACTTATCGGACCCGGAGTCCCTTGCATATATGTGTTGGTAAGAAATGAATAAGAAGGAGTATAGAAGACCATGGAGGTCATACTTAACAGAAAGTTTGAATACTTTTAAGCTCCAACCTTTTGATAACATGATTAGAAATAAAAACCATTTTAAAACAGATTTTAAATCAATCAACTAAATTGGTATCATTAATATTGGATCAGGAGCAGACTATAAAAAAAAAGCATGCCTGGTCGGTTATCAATTCATAAAATAAAATTGAACCCCAATTCTAGCTATCTTTTTGCTTGAAACCGGCGGTAAGGGATATATTCCTCAAGCTTAGGTTTGGATACTACCCCACAAAAGATGGTACACCGAGATGGGTACAAGTTTGGAAATCACAAAAGTGTAGATTATGTGGTTATATTAATGAAACGTTATTGCACATTGTATGCATTTGCCCCAAATTGTGTCAAGAAAGATTAACTCTTTTAAAACCAATATTCAACAAACAAGGGGTGAGAACATGTCGCCAAGCGATAATACTGTGCGTTCAAGGGCGTATCATCAAATTAACAGTTTACTTTGTCGAATTTATTCTTCTAGGTGAGAAAAAACTGGCTCAGGACGACGTTGTGGTCATTTAATAAGAATTGAAAGCGGCTATGATTCCAATTATATTGTTTTTCTTTATACTGGCAATGTAACTTGATAATTTAATAAAGTATCTGAGGATTGGGGAAATTTTAAGAAGCATGGATGCAATTTATATATTAAGTATTAAGAACACAACTGGACCAAACATTTGTTACTGTATGCTCTGCTTCTTATTAGGGGCTGGTAAAAAATAAAAAACAAAAAAGATAAACAGACAGGGGACTCAAAGATTATTTGTATGAATTGGTTTATTAATATATAAGGTGAATAATAATGAAATGTATTCTTTTATATGGTTATGAACAAAATACCTTTTTATGATATGTTATGTACTTCTAACAGTTATAAGGATATTTTAATACTTCCTTATTATCTGTAAGGAATGTAAGAAATTGCTCAGATTCACGAACTGTTGTTTTATTGCAATGATTTTAATTAATCGCACAATAAAGAATATATATATACATGAGGTACCGGCATTAGTGTGGGTTTAATGTGCTGAGAAGTTTGATACCAAACTTCCCAGGTTTCAGTGTAGCCATTATGGTGTTGTGGAGTTCGTAATGACAAACTCCCAGCACCATATACTCTTAATGGCAGCACTGTACTTACAGGGCTCATTCACCTGTACCCACACTACGGGTATAGTGCACCCAGCTGAAGGGGTGGTTGATCTAGGCCAGGGCAGTGGGTTGTAGGCATGGCACACAGGGATGTGTGCCATGTCGACTCTTCACTTTGTTCTGCATCAAAACACGCAGCCTGCAAAGGCAGTGTCTGTGTGTAGAGGTACAGGGCCTCTAAGGGTGGCACAAACGTGCTGCAGCCCTTAGAGGCCTTCTCTGGTCACAGTGCCCTTGATACCTGTGGTACCATTTACCAGGGGCTGACCAGTGGTCAGATATGCCAATTGGGTTAGTTTTGGGGAAGGAACACAGGCCCTGGGAACCTGATTGGTACCAGGGCACATCAAGTCAAAGTGCATCAGTGGTCTGGAAAAAAGTGGGGGGGGGTTACTACAACAGAAACCCACTTTCCTACAGGTAGTCTTTGAACAAAATGTGGAGATGCATACCATGCGTTCTAACTTGTCATTTGCGGGTCTATTTTCCAGAAGGGTCTCTCTTGGAGTCCACCAAGCACGTTTCATCGTATTTTCAGCAACTTGTTTGGGTATCCGCGTTCCTTTAATTTGTGCACAAGAATTTCTGCATTCATGAAATAATCACTTTTATCTGAGCAATTCCATCTTATCCCGAGAAATTGGCCCGAAGGCAAATTGTCACGTAAACTGCATGGATGATGACTTGTATAATGCAGAGCATTGTTCCTAACCCTTGAATTGGTAAACAATGTACTTATTTATAAAGTTTTATATAGCGCGAACTTGATCCCGAAGGATATCAGAGTGCTTTACAGTTAGAGGGAGAGGAAGGAAATAGATCACAACAAGACTAAAATGGTGAAACTAATATGCATAAAATAATATAGTGCAAACAGAACAGATCCTATCTAATTCAGGGTTAACGTAGAGTGGGCTAGTCAATGATAAAATGACATCAAGGGAGTGATGATACATAATGATGTAAGCGGGGCTAATACAATTGTAACAAACAGAATTATTAATGCGCATAGCAAGCTTTTTTCAAAAATATTGGCTAACAGTTTGAATGATTTAATGCGAAGTCTAGTTTCAATAAGGCAGCATGGATTTATCTTAAATCGAGATACAACAGATCACGTGAAAAGGATTATCTCTCTTCTGGATTGGGCACATGCTACAGGATCTCCTGTTTCGGTAGCACTGTTAGATGCTAAAAAAGCATTTGACAGGGTTTCCTGCAGGTTTCTGTGGTCTACTTTAGTTTGGAAGGGATTCCCTAAAGAATTTATAAACGCAATACAGGCATTATACAGTCACCCGAAGGCAGCAATCCGTATTTCTGGGGATCTTTCAGACAATTTGGCAATACCAAAGGGGACCAGACAAGGTTGTCCTTGTTCCCCCTTGTTATTTGCCTTGTACATTGACCCATTTTTAAGTAGACTGGAAAAAACAAGAGGTATCATTCCGGTTAGGATACACCAGGCTGCATATAAAGTGTTTGCCTATGCAGACGATGTCGCTATCGTAACTTCGGATATTAAGAGTGCTTTACCGAAGATAGTGGAATTGGCGGAACAGTTGGGGGGATGTTATGTTATGTTATGTTATGTTAAGTATGTTTGTATAGCGCATGGCTGCCCCAGCAACAGGGCGTCCCAGCGCTTGCAGACAAGTCAATCAGAAGAGTGAGCAGGATAGGTAAGTTGAGCTAGAGAAGCTTGTGCTAAATGGAGGCGAACAGCCAGGTTTTTATTTTTTTCCGGAAGAGCCAGTGGTCTTGCGTTGCGCGTGCCTCTAGGGGGATGGAAATCCATAGAGCTGGGGCCAGGGATTTGAAGGAGCGTCCGCCTGCTCTGCTCTTGCGTACCGTAAAGGTGCGGGTGAGGTGGAGGTCTGCAGAAAGAAGGGCACGTGTGGGGGTGTAGAAAGAGCAGAGACCCCATTGTATTTGGGGGGCCTGGCCATGTAGGATTTTATGGGTAAGACAGAGTATTTTAAATTGAATTCTCTGTTTCACCGGCAGCCAGTGAAGACGGCGAAGGTTGTGTGAGGAGTGGCAGCGTTTGGGTAGGGCAAAAAGAGTACGAGGTGCTGCATTTTGAGCCCTTTGGAGTCCATTCGTGGTCGTCAGGTTAGCACCAGGTAATAGGCCATTGCAGTAGTCCAAGTGGGATAGGACCAAGGACTGGACTATTACTTGTCTGGTGGGCGGCTCAAAGAAGCCCAAAATGGGCTTAAGAGTGCGTAGGCAACCAAAACAGGTACCAGCCACCTTTTTTGTATGTGACTCAAAGGAGAGAGAGTTGTCCATTAGGACTCCCAGATTCTTAACTTCATTCTTGGGAATCGGGGGAGGGTCCATCGTCGGGGGCCACCACTGGTCGCCCCATTTCTGTGAGTCCCGACCAATCAGGAGCACCTCCGTTTTCGAGAAGTTAAGTTGGAGGCAGTTCTCCGTCATCCAGCGTGAGATGGCTGTGACATCTTCCTGAAATTGCACCTGATCCGATATGGTGTTATTGGAAAAGGTGAAAATAAGCTGCGCGTCATCAGCATACGAGATCAACTTGATCCCGCGTTCTTTTGCTATCAGGGCCAAGGGGCGAACATACATGTTAAACAGCGTAGGGCTGAGGGCAGAACCCTGGGGAACGCAGCATTTGAGAGGGAATTTGCTGGATGAATAAGGTGGGGCGTGAATCTGGAAGGAACGATCAGACAGAAAGCATGTGAACCACGCCAAAGCCTTGCCCCAGACCCCGATCTCTCCAAGACGTTTGAGTAAAATCTTGTGGGAGACCGTGTCGAACACCGCACTTAGGTCGAGCAGGATCAAAGCCGAGGTGTGTCCAAGGTCCTTAGTTGCTCCGTGACTGCCAGGAGCGCAGACTCTGTGCTATGGTTTGCCCGTAAGCCGTTCTGTGACTTGTCCCGAATCCCATGTGCTTCCAGATATTTGGTCAGGGTGGAGTTCACATGGGCCTCCATCACCTTGGCCAGGTACGGTAAGAGGGAGATGGGTCTGAAGTTTTCTGGCAGGGAGGGGTCCAGGGTGGGGTTTTTTAACAGGGGATGACTTTGGCATATTTCCAGGATCTGGGGACTGTGGAGGACTGGAGGGATCTGTTAATCAGTTCCCCGCCTACGAGCAGAATGGAGTCCTGGAATTGCCTGAAGGTATCAGGTTTGACAGGGTCATCGGGTGACCCAGACTTTACCTTTATGGCCAGGAGCTCAAGGTCTTTATTGGTCATGAGCGGGAGAGTTGGGAGGGAGTAACGGGAGTCCAGCTGGTCAGGGGCGTCGGGGGCTCGGTCGGGTAATGGGGAGGGTCCACTAGTATTCAGCAGTTTATAGATCCCCTCTACCTTATTAATAAAGAAGCAGGCCAGATCTTCACATTGGGAGTTGGAAACTATTGTACTATTGGTTCCCTCTGTTTCTTTAGTCATATCTTTAATTAGTGAGAAGATAGTTTTGGATGGGTGGGACTGATTTTAATCATGTTCGTATAGAAAGCAGCTTTCGTTTTTAGGTCTCGCACCTGCGACGCATCGCAAAGCGATGTCGCAGCGAGACCTATTGTTGTCAGCTCTGCTTACAAGGAGCTAAAGGGAGACAAGAGATGGGCACGTGCAGCCTCAGGAACTGTGGAAAAGTAAATTTTGCCATGTTATATGTGCCTACGTGTTCCCCATCTTATGCTATATGTGCATGATCGATATGCATATATCCCCTTATGATCGATTAAAGACGCAATTATAGTTGTGTCCAACTCTAGTATGTCAGTTTCCAGTTCTCGTGAAAGCAACGAGTATTAGGCCTATGTTGCCACGTTTTACAGTGTACACGTTAATTCATTGAATTGTCCCCGTTCCTAGGCCTCAAAAGGGCCCGGACATCAGATTCAAGCTCCAGTCTCCTGAACCCACTCCGAGGAGCGATGCAGCCCCCACCTGCATCCCTGACCCTTCACTTATTTCCTGCCTCGCAGTGCCCGGCCCGGCCTGGCTCTGCCTGCCTGTCTGCCAAGAATATGTTATGCTTCCAGTTTTCAGTTCAGCTTTCCTCCTTTGCATTCCTAAGCTACTGAATCGCATCAATAGTTTCAGCCATGGTCTAGTCTTTCTGTCTCCATGTAAGAGAGTTACTGTATTAATATTCATAGAATATTCCTAGCACACGCAATACATGTAGAATTATGCATACACCAGTCTTAGTGTCAAGTAGCTTTTGCCCTGATAACTTTTGGATTCTATCAACATGTACTCCAAACACCAGATACCAGATATGCTATAGGTACATGTCGTCCTGACACCGCAGACTTTAGTCTCCTCTTCTAGCGCAGAAGTCATAGCCCCAGTTCTTCCTGGTAACACGTCATTGCCCGTTTGCGCGCACCACTAGGTTAAAGGTCCCAGCTGCTCAGGTAGCCCCCTCCATGTTTCCGCCCCATTTATGACACTTCTGTGACGCCTACATCACATGTCTATGTATACGCCCTGTACACGCCTTCTTGTTACACCCATTTTGTTCTTATCTTTCGCGACTGCTACGAGTTACGCCTACTGCTACGCCTATTTGTATGCAATGTAATGTAATGTATTATACTATATATATGCTGCACTGTCGATGAGGCATTGCAGCTGCCATCCAGTCTATTTCCGTGCAGGCTATCCCGTTCCTGTCCCTTCCCTTATGCCTGATTAAAGCCTGTTAGACTCAGATACCTCGAATCCTGTCTCTTATTTATTGCGCTATCTGTTTTATTCACTGTATTCAAAAATAGTACCGGTAATTAATTATTTATTTACCACATAATGGCGCCCGAACAGGGACTTGCCCTTTCCCCACGCGCCGGCGAAGCCACGCAGACCCCCTGACCCTCTGCAGCCGTGACGGAACCATACCGTGCACGTGCAGATATTTCTGCTTCAAGTATCCCTCAGGCCCACGGAGGAGACGGAGGTTGCGGTCCAGCATCCAGACGAGGCGGTGAGGAACGCGGCGAGTCCCGACCAGAGCCCAAGCCGAGAGTACAAGGTCCGAGGTATCCGGAGGCCCACCTGTAACTGAAGTCCGAAGTTCGTAGTCCGACGTCGTAGCAGTCCAGTCCAGTCCGAGGCCTTCCGTTCTTGCTGCCCGGTGAGTACCGTTGCTGGGGTAGTTTCTAGACAGGGTCAATTAATTTGTCTCTGGTCCAGTGGGTTTGGGTACACAGATCCAGTCCGAAGTGTTCACCTAGGTGGATACGGGTCCTGACGTGTCCCTTTATGGGACCGGTATGTTTCGTACTGTTTTAGCAGTGCATCTAGTAATTCTAGTAAGTTTCGTTCTCGAGAAATTCATGTGTTTTGTTTTCAGTATATCAGGTAATATTCTGTCCGAACTGTTATTCTAATGTTATTTAATGTGTTTTCAATGTCGTGGTATGAGTGATTTGTTTTTCTATTCATTACTGTGTTTATCGTGTATTGTATTGTGTTCAGATTCAAGTCTAGAATGCCTCTGTTTTCCAAGTTACGTCAGTTAAAGACCAGAAAAGGGTTACTCGAGGAAGCAGTTCCTGTCCCGCCTAGGGACAGTCCCGGACATTTTATGTATCATAAGCATGGCTTAGGTGCCATATTATATCTAGACTTATGGGTGGACTATACCAAGGAGTTGGAAGAGAAATATAGATGGCCCATATCAGGTACATGGGATGCCGAGTGCATCATGCGAGTAGAAGAAGCATTATGGAAAAAGAAAGCCAGACAGTCCCAGAAAGATGCCATCGAGTTATGGCGCAAAGAATCTCATAAAAGAACCGAAAAAGAAATCAGAAAAACAGAATTAAGTAGGGAATCCTCAGAAAGAGCCCAAGAAAGGGAAGTAGGTGAACGAGTTAGAGCAGAACAGTCAGACAGACAGAGAAATGCCCTTATTAAGGGTATGTATCCTCTTCTTGCCGAGGACTTGCCAAAAGCAACCCCGGAAGCACCCTGTAATTTCCCGCCACCATTGGTCCCGACTAAGCTACGTCATAAACCGACCGCAGCTGATATTTTTCTCTCGTCCTATTTGGACGATACAGTTCCAGAATATACAAATCCTATTCCGCCTGTTCCCGTTAATAATGTAATTCCTGTTCCTCCAGTCGCTGATTCCGTGGGTTCAGTTCACGTTACAGCACCCGTTACAGCATCCATTACAGCACCCCCGGCCCAGCCCACAGTACATGTACCCGCTACGTCAGTCACTCTCCCAGCACGTACAGTACACACCGACGATTCTAGTTTAGGAGCCGCGGGGGGAGATTCTCCTGGTACCCCGCCTCAACACAGACGTATAACGCTACATGAACTAGCGTTACAGCGTACGCCAAAAGTGAATACATACGTAGATATCAAGCGAGCACTTACCGAATGTCGTTATGATCCAGTTCCAGGCGATGGTAACATGGTCATATATTCATTACGTTTAAGACGGGTGACCGACTATTTGGACACCCTGCCCGATATGAGAGAACATCTAGACAGAATATATCGTTTTATCCGTACAGGAGTGAATCCAGAAAGTGTTCACGAAGCCATGGCTCAAAGAAAAGTCGAGACTCAGCTCATGCTTTTAAAGTTTTTAATTAACTGTTTAATTAGAGAGCAAGATTGTCCAGAAAAAGATCAAGAAGAAATGAAAGTCCTGACCAGGTGGAGTGACAATATAGCCGAGGGAAAACACAAGACACAAAATTGTATAGAGAGTATGTACAAGAAAATTCGTAGGGAAATAATAAAGTTACACGAGAAACGAGAAGCAAAACAAGCAACCGAGAAAGAAGATGACTCTCCTACTGAAGAGGTAGACGACGAGAATCCCTCCAGAATAGCGTATGTAGGTAGAACTAGACTTTCCGACCGACATTCACGCCTAGATCACAAGAAAGTTTTTCCTCCTCCAGCACCAGAACAGGGTTCTCTTGAGCAAGTATTCCAAGCTACCGATCACATTCTGAAATCACAAATAGGTTATAGTGAGCTCAGTACAATGCATGAACAAGAACTAGCCCGATCAGCAGTCCGGTGGACTACTGATTCTACCACTTTTCCAGACGAAATAGTGGCACAAATGTTTCTGAAACTGCCCCCAGCCGAGCAACGTCTGGTGGGTATGTATATGATCCAGCACCTCATTACACTGTATGAGGAACAGCATTCTGATCCAGGTCCACTACATGATGTCTTGAACGAGTTACTCCAGTACAGATGGAAAGGTCTAGGTACTGATTTAATTAGTGTCATTCTAGAACAGCGCCACAAATACCGAACGTTTCTGAATCCACATTTTGTTCACGTCTCATCCCCAGAAAGTAAATCATTTTACATAGATAGACAGAATCCGTCACGAGAAGTACACCCAGTTAGGACAGCGGGTGGTGATCTATAACGAGTATTTGTCTACACCCCCATCACAAAGATGGAACTCTTAGAGATGAAAAAGTTAATTCCCTGTCACGATAAAGATCCAGCAGGGTTCCACCGTGAATTAAAAGACATGCTCCGTATGGGAGAATACACGTATCCTGATATCATTAAAATGCTAAAGGTCCTGTTGCCCGCGGGCATATATGAAAAACTCAAAGAAAAAGAATGGGAGGTGGGAGATAAAAAGATAGATTGGACAGCTCTAGAAGCTGAAGATAATTCACGAGTACCAGGTACCGGTCTTGGGGAGAAAGCTAAAGAATTGCCCGAGTTATTGATACAAGTTTTGCCAAGATTACTAGCCACGAAAAAGGAAGATTGGGATGCCATCTCGGCCTGTAAACAGAAACAAGACGAAGATACTAGTGATTTTTATTCTAGATTTGAAAAATGTTTTATTATTAATAGTGGTCTGAAAACAAGTAGTGAATCATACCCTCATCTTTTTGTTACCAACCTAGTCGAGAATTCAAGTCCACAAGTTAAAAATCGAGTATTGAAAGTAGAAAGCACCTGGCAAGCTAATACTCCGTCACAGATGTTACAAATGCTCCAGTATCACCAGAACAGAATCAGGGAAGAGCAGGAACACGAAAGGAGACGGATGAAGGACACGAAAATGAAAGTATTAGTTGCACAATCTGTTCCACAAGACAGTCAGAAGAGGGGTCCGAATCAAGCCAGTCATCCTGCAGCTCCCGTTAAAGGGACATGCAATTACTGTAAACAGCCAGGTCATTTTATAAACGAGTGGGCAGTTCTGAAACACAACATAGCTACTGGTAAAACGAAAGAAAGACCACGTCCGCCTAGACAAGAACAAGTTTCACAGACTTCTCAGCCACCACAGAATGCACAACAGACAGTTACAGCACCGCAGCCTATCGCTGCAACACAGCATGTTACACAGCAGATGTACCAGTATGCACAGACAGAGTATCCAGATTATCAGCCGTATTCATGAAACAGCCTAGAGAGGGAGGTAGGCTTGCCTCTCATCGAGATACCTGTAGATCAAGAGGGTCCCTATGTACACAGTCAAGTATTAGGGAAAGACAGAAAGTTTCTGATTGATACAGGGGCAAGTAGGACTACCATCAGTCATGACGAGGTTCCAGGGGCTCCGCTCTCAGGCTCTAGAAATGTTTCCCTTGGATTTTCAGGAAAGCCTATTGTTAATGAAATATCGAAACCAGTTACTCTAGAAGTCGGTCCATTGTCCCGAACTACAGACTTGTTACTCACGAAATCTTGTCCAGAAAATTTGTTAGGCATTAAGACATTAAAAGAATTAGGAGCAGTCATATGCTGCTCCCCAGAAGGGGTCCGCCTGTTCTTGCGAGATTTTAAAGGTCATTATGTATTACGTGATTTTGATCCAAGATTATTGAATGTACCACAGCATTTATGGGCGCAAGGTCCAACTGATGTAGGTTGTATGCATATCACACCCCATCGTGGGACTCTGAAGCAAGGTGTTGTTTTACCACGAATCAGACAGTACAAATTGCCACCTGAGGCTGTAGCAGCCTTATCCAAAATTATTGACGAACTTATTGTTCAAGGAGTGGTTGTAGAAACTGACTCCAATGTATGTAATTCTCCTATCATTCCGATTCTGAAACGTACCGATCCAAATGCACCTCCGGTTTATCGATTAGTGATTGACCTTCGAGAACTTAATAAATGTATCATACCCCAGTACCCAGTAGTCCCAGATATTTCATCCCTCTTGACAGCCATTGATTCTGAAGCCACGTTCTTCACAGTCATCGATCTCAAGAACGCATTTTTCAGTGTCCCCATTCATCCAGACAGCCAGTTCCTTTTCGGATTCTGTTTAAATGGAAGAAGCTATAAATTCACACGAGCACCTCAAGGTTTTACAGAAAGCCCTAGTATTTACAGTCAAGCACTTAAGAGACAACTAGACAATATTCACATGCCAACTGACACTACCCTGCTCCAGTATGTCGATGATCTACTGATCACAGCCCGTTCTGAACGTGACTGCGAGCGTGCGTCACTTACAGTCCTGTATTTTCTGGCCGAGATGGGGCACAAGGTGTCCCCTTCCAAATTACAATTCTGTGTCCAGCAAGTGGTCTACTTGGGACACTTACTGTCCAAGAGGGGTAGGCAGTTGACACCTGACCGTATCCAGTTAATAGCACGTCTTCCACAGCCCAAGACACAGAAGGAGGTACGAGCTTTTATCGGCCTCACTTCTTACTGCAGACAATGGATTCCTCAGTATGCATTTCTAGCCAAGCCACTGATACAGTTAACGACACAGGAGGCAGCCACATCGACTGTCCTCCCTTGGACCCAGGAACATACACTTGTTTTTAATGAGTTAAAGAAAGCTTTATGTAATGCACCTGTTCTAGCAACACCGAACTACAGTAAGCCTTTTACACTTTTTGTCACAGAACGTGATGGTACTGCATTATCTGTTCTTACACAAGATCAAGAAGGACAATACAAGCCCTGTGCTTATTTTTCTAGCACATTAGATCCAGTGGCCCAGGCTTTGCCTGCGTGCCTCAAGTCAGTTGCAGCCACAGCGCTAGCTATCAGACAAAGTGATTCCATAGTGTTGGGACATTCCCTGACAGTACAAGTTCCACACTCCGTGGAAGTTCTTTTAAACCGAACACAGACTCAGCACTTGACAATTGCACGTTTAACAGGTTATGAACTGACACTGTTTCAGCCACACATAGAAATCAGACGCTGCAACATTTTAAATCCTGCTACACTGTTACCGTCAGTTACTTCAAATCCTGCCACACATGACTGTGTGGAAGTTGTTAACACTATGACAAAGCCAAGGCAAGATCTGACAGACATTGCATTACCTGATCCCGACCTGACACTTTATGTGGATGGTTCATGTATGAGAACAAGTACAGGAGAACTAGTAGCCGCGTATGCAGTGACTACTGACACCGAAGTTATAGAAACACATCGTATTGACACCCTGTCTGCTCAAGCAGCAGAGCTAGTCGCTCTGACCCAAGCCTGCATACGTGCCAAGAACCTGAAAGTAAACATATACACAGATTCACGTTATGCATTTGGAGTCGTACACGACTTTGGAGTGCTCTGGCAGGAACGAGGTTTTATGACTTCTCATGGAACCAAGAGCCAGCATGGTCTCCTCATCCAAGCTCTGTTAGATGCAATACATTTACCGACAGCTATCGCTATCATGAAGTGCAAGGCACATACGAAAGTCACTGACATCATTTCCCAAGGTAACGATCTAGCAGATCGAACAGCCAAGCTCACAGCTCAGACTCCAGACATTCCAGTTAACATGACACTGACATGCATTCCAGAACAGACTACTTGTATGACAGTTAAGGACCCTACACAAGATGTCATAGATATACAGTTACATGCTACTCCCGATGAAATCAAGAAATGGTCCGAACAAGGATGGGTCCAGACAGATCAAGGATGGTTGACGAAGGGAAAAGCCACATGGTTTCTCCCCGACTCTATGGTTCAAGTTATTATTAACACCGTACATAGTCCAGCACATCTAGGAGAAAAAGCTATGTTAGACAGTATCCAGAACCTTTGGTTCAACAAGCATTTACGAGCAGCAGCCAAGCAGAAAGTACGTACCTGTATGATATGTTGTCAGTTCAATCCAGGTAAAAGTGTCCCGGTGGAGCAAGGTGGATTCCAACCTCCTGACCACCCTTTTGAAGTCCTCCAGATGGATTATATTCAGATGGAGCGATGTCGAGGTTTCAAGTATGTCCTCGTAGTTGTATGCGCTTTGTCCAGGTGGACAGAAGCATATCCAGTTCCAGATTACACAGCTGCGACCACTGCCAGGCAGTTGGTTCGTGAGTATTTTCCCCGCTATGGGTTACCTAGGGTCGTGTATTCAGATAACGGCCAGCCATTCTCATCCGAGCTCATGAAACAAGTTTCCCTTCTGTTAGGGTACCAGTGGAAGTTCCATTGTGTACGCCATCCTGAAGCAGCCGGTCTCGTAGAGAGACATAACCAGACTTTGAAAATCCTCATTGCTAAAGTGTGTACAGAAAAAGGTGTAGATTGGTTAGTAGCTCTGCCAGTTGCTCTTTTTTATATGAGAATGGTTGCACATTCCAGATCAGGTCTGTCCCCGTACGAGGTCGTATTCGGCCGCCCTCCTAATATGTGGGGTACACCTATGCCCCGAAAGATTACAGACGTTTCCAGTAATATGCTGACAGATTACCTAGCTTCCTTGATGTCTGCCCTACACTCTTGTCGTTCACAGGTTGCTGCTGCATTTCCAGACAACACCGAAGTGAAACCGCATGAAGTCGTTCCAGGGGATTTCGTCCTGGTGCGCAATTTTGATCGTTCAAGTCCGCTGGAGCCCCGTTGGAAGGAGCCCCAGCTGGTGTTATTAACAACAAGGACCGCCGTCAAGCTCGAGGGACGTAGAGGCTGGGTGCATACCAGCCACATCAAGAAATTCCATGGATTGCGACAAAAGACATTTATCAAAGACTGCCCTATTCTTAAGGACTGCCGAAAGACAGACTCTGAATTCAAACTTCCCCTGTTAGAGAAAACTCCGCAGCAGGAGTATAAAGCAAAACTCCGGTCTAGTAAGTCAGCCAGTTTAATTGTCTAAGTCCCTCTCGGGTGAAACGGTTAGACAGGTTCCTGACATGTATGAGACAGACCCACACAGTGAGAGAGTTAGTCAAAACTCTAAAAGATGTATTATCGTTCTATTCTTTTTATTATTCTTGAGTCTTATGGTTACATGCATAAGTTATGCTTTACATTTATGTTTTCCAATTTCACATGTACATATGTTTTCTAATGTTACAGTAGAGCACACATTTAGTGATCTGCCTCCTCACGAGCTATCCTATCGTCTTGCTATGCGTAACAACACTTTTATCCGAATGTTGCATTATTCACACCAGACCAGCAATGCCACTAATTGTTGGGTGTGTGGTCGACTCCCCCCTTTCCAGACACCGAAGGGAGTTCTGCCACTCTTTCCCTATCCGTTTTCACATAATGGTTTGTGTGGAGCATGGTCCACGTTAACGTCATCCTCCACTGATATGTCCCTTCTGAATCGAACATGTTTCCCAGACAAGCAAGGTCTTTCCCATAGAACAGGGTTAGATCTAGAAAATGAAGTATATGATTTGGGTAATTATTCCTCGAATTTCATGGTTCTGAATGTTCAATCTGATACTACTCCAGATTTGCCTGCGATTTCAGTACTACCAGTCAAAGGCGAATTATGTGTCAGAAAGAATGGTTCCGCACATGTGGGAGATAGTGATTGTACTACTATTGTCGAGTATAGTGACAGTGGGAAATCTATTTTCAAAGCCTCACGTCATTCTTATTTTGTTTGTGGTCAGACCGCATATGTTCGTCTGCCCCTCGGTTGGGATGGAACATGTTATATTGCCTTCCTACTGCCACCAGTTTTTCTGGCCCCATCTGATTATCACAGAAACACACATCTAGTACACGTTAGACATAGAAGGGAGATCGAGTCCCCAATTGTCGATCAAACTGAAACTGCTCTAGAACAATATCAAGACTTCAATAAAGGTTTCTTTTTCTTTATAGGCCCTGTCCAGAATAGTAAGTTAATACGTAGGTTAACCAGAACCCTTGAAGCAGTAGTGAATGAGACTACTTCCGCTCTAGGTAACTTAACCGAAGAGCAATCTGCTATGCGTTTTGTTGTGCTCCAAAATCGTCTCGTTCTTGACGTCATACTGGCCGATAGAGGAGGAGCTTGTAGAGTCATCGGATCTAGTTGCTGCATTTTCATTCCTAATAACGCGCCGTCTGTTTATTCAGCTATAACCAGACTTCATAAAATTGCCCATCAGTTACACCAGAATCCAGGCACCTGGACATGGTCCGGTTGGCTCTGGAGTATCATATCTGCCTGGGGATGGAAAGTATTGTCATCCCTAGGTATAGCAGTAATGATCATATTCAGTTGCTGCCTCTGTTTACAATGTGGCCCTGCGATTTGCGGCATGTGTGCTACCTCTTGTATTCCTAGTCCTAAATCCCGTTCCAAGACAATTCGAGACGAGCAAATGATGCTATATGAACAGATAGATGGTATCATGAATATTGATGTTTCCTGATGGAAACGTAGGGCACAAGGAGGGAATGTGGAAAAGTAAATTTTGCCATGTTATATGTGCCTACGTGTTCCCCATCTTATGCTATATGTGCATGATCGATATGCATATATCCCCTTATGATCGATTAAAGACGCAATTATAGTTGTGTCCAACTCTAGTATGTCAGTTTCCAGTTCTCGTGAAAGCAACGAGTATTAGGCCTATGTTGCCACGTTTTACAGTGTACACGTTAATTCATTGAATTGTCCCCGTTCCTAGGCCTCAAAAGGGCCCGGACATCAGATTCAAGCTCCAGTCTCCTGAACCCACTCCGAGGAGCGATGCAGCCCCCACCTGCATCCCTGACCCTTCACTTATTTCCTGCCTCGCAGTGCCCGGCCCGGCCTGGCTCTGCCTGCCTGTCTGCCAAGAGTATGTTATGCTTCCAGTTATCAGTTCAGCTTTCCTCCTTTGCATTCTTAAGCTACTGAATCGCATCAATAGTTTCAGCCATGGTCTAGTCTTTCTGTCTCCATGTAAGAGAGTTACTGTATTAATATTCATAGAATATTCCTAGCACACGCAATACATGTAGAATTATGCATACACCAGTCTTAGTGTCAAGTAGCTTTTGCCCTGATAACTTTTGGATTCTATCAACATGTACTCCAAACACCAGATTCCAGATATGCTATAGGTACATGTCGTCCTGACACCGCAGACTTTAGTCTCCTCTTCTAGCGCAGAAGTCATAGCCCCAGTTCTTCCTGGTAACACGTCATTGCCCGTTTGCGCGCACCACTAGGTTAAAGGTCCCAGCTGCTCAGGTAGCCCCCTCCATGTTTCCGCCCCATTTATGACACTTCTGTGACGCCTACATCACATGTCTATGTATACGCCCTGTACACGCCTTCTTGTTACACCCATTTTGTTCTTATCTTTCGCGACTGCTACGAGTTACGCCTACTGCTACGCCTATTTGTATGCAATGTAATGTAATGTATTATACTATATATATGCTGTACTGTCGATGAGGCATTGCAGCTGCCATCCAGTCTATTTCCGTGCAGGCTATCCCGTTCCTGTCCCTTCCCTTATGCCTGATTAAAGCCTGTTAGACTCAGATACCTCGAATCCTGTCTCTTATTTATTGAGCTATCTGTTTTATTCACTGTATTCAAAAATAGTACCGGTAATTAATTATTTATTTACCACAGAACCGGATCAGGTCGCGCACGCGTTTACCATCTCCTGTCTCCATTTTAGCTCCATGTAAGCAGAAACACACGAGCGCACACACAGCGACATACACACACACACACACGAGCACACATACATGCACGCACATATAGAGACACACACCCCCACCGCACGCACACACAAACACTCAAGCGCGCGCACACACACAAGCGTACAGAGACACCCGCCCCCCCCACCTACAACTAAGCCCCACTCACCTTCTCGGTGCCACTCCGGACTTCTTCAGCCTCTGCGGGGCTCTCCCTCGGGCATGGGAGCCCCGCGTCTCCACTGCTTCTCTGGCCAGGCACTCCCTGGACGCGGGCTTCTCGCAGAAGACGGAAGCCCCGCCTCACCACAGGTTTTGTTTTCGCCAGTGCATGCGCACGTCTTGTTGTTGCGCTGTGTGTGACATGCGCACCACTGTGTCTCAGAGGAAGCTGGATTGCTGTAAGAAGTCCTCGGACCCAATTCACAGTAGAGTAACTACTTTCTTTCACAATGTTTAATAAACTTTCTAATGTTTCTAACTCCACACCGCTACTTTAAAGCCGAGCCCGCTCCCACGTATTTTTCCGCTTTAATTTAGTATTACATATGTTTATTGAAGATACAACATGTGAAAAAACAGTGGCGACATGAAAGAGTGGAAGATCCGTCCGAGGACAGACCCGCCGAGCAGTGGTAAGGAAGGCACAAACCCCTGATTACGTTATGGGCAAACAGTCTTATACACAGCAAGCTGCCTACAACCCAACCAGGGCCGGCCGTGTCATAAACATAATGTGAATGGAGAGCATCTCTGGGCCGTCACTACTTCCCCGTCTGCTTAAAGGCCGGTAGCCCAGTTCTCTGCATTACGGCAGCTGAATGTTCAACAGTCCCTCTTCGAGTGCCTTCCTATGCTTCTACCGTTTATCCGCCACTGCCAGACCCTCCTCCTAAGGAGTTTAGTAACCAACCCAAAACAAGAAAAAGAAGGGAGGACCCCTATTAAACAGTCTCAACTTATCCCAAGCCCTCATCCCCCAACCCCCCCAACAACCCTCATCCCCCTCCCAAACTCCCTTTGGTCCGTGGTCCGCTTTTGCCGCCACCTAGGGCCTCCTCAATCTTCACTGGCAAGTCAATGTGTTTTGGGATCTGTGTCGGTGTCTGTTAATCTCAACAGCCGGTGGTACTTAGGACAGGTCACCTCCGTGAACTCAGACGCTAGCAGGGACAGGAATGGTTTCCACAACTCTGCATAGTTCACTTCCTCCCCCGCCCTGGACAATGACAGTTTCTCCATGCCCAGAACCATCCATAGACGATGTAGCCACCCCTGATACGTGGGGATGTGTTCGGATCGCCATTGTGCCACTATGTTCTGCACTGCTGACCCCAGTGCTATCGCTATCAGACGACCTCTTTGTGATTTCAGTGGGTAAGTCAGTGCGTTAGGCAGCCCCAGGAGCACGTAAGCGGGGAAGCGGGGATTTCTGTTTCGAAGTGTGTGTCTACCTCTCCCAATATCTGGCTCCAGTATTCCTGTAAAAGTGGGCATTCCCAGAGCACATGCACTAATGTGCCAATCTGACCGCAGCCACTCCAGCACCGCGGGTCCTGTTTGCTATCCATTTCGTACTGGCGTTCGGGGGTGTAATACCAGTAGAACGCGACTTTCGTGAGTTTATCTGTAAGTCCCATGTGATAGGATGAGTGGCGCGCTCTATAGTAGACTCCCTCCCACTCCTTATGTGTTAGGTTTCTCCCCAGTTCCCGTTCCCAACGCACCCTGCTCGCATTATAGGTGTATTTGTGTTTCTGCATGAGTGTCTTGTAAAGGTCTGAGATCAGTTGTTTGTCATTGGTGCGGGAGATCAGCCAGTACTCGAATTTAGTCAGGTGTCTGTCAGCTGTCGACCTTACTGTGGGATTGAGCGCCCAGTGCCTAACCTGTAAGTAACGGAGCCTTTCCGTCTCTGACAGGTCGAATTCCTGCCTAAATTGTTGGAAGGGAATCACTCCTTCTGCGTCATAGACGTGATGGAGACTTCTCGTCCATCCCCGGGTGGAATTCCGGATTCCCGACAATGTGTGTAAGGGGGGAAGGAAGGGTGGTGCGAGTTGCTGGCGGACTGCTTTTAGTAGCCTCCATATTCTCGGAGCCCCCGTTCTCTAGTGCATCTGTTCCAACTCCCTGGTCTGCTGTGTGAGTTCTTCCCTCTTAAATTGACGTTCTGCATTTTCTGCAGTCGCGAGTGATATAAATTCACCCCTAAGAACCGCTTTCAGAGCAGCCCATTGCGTGGATAGCGTGGTGTCATTGTTGCTGTTATGTGCGAGATAGTCAGTGATCGCGCTTTGGATTTTGGCGACCACCGCTTTCCTCTGTAGTAGTGAGTCTCGGAGGCGCCAAACCCTACTTGAGCGCTGTGTAGGTGGCATGGAGAGGATGACTTTCACTGGTGCATGGTCGGAAAGTGAAGCCGTTCCTATGTCGGCGCTGGTGGCAAGCGTTTTGGTGGCAGTGGAAACTAGCAGGTAGTCAAGACGTGCATATGTTTGATGGGCAGCTGAGAAATGTGTATAGTCTCTCTCCCCAGGATGCAGCTCGCGCCAAAGATCTAATAAACCTAAGTCCTGCATTCTGGCTTTGCCTGCCGTTGTGAGCACTCCCACCTGTGTAGTGCATTGACAGGACCTGTCAAAAGTGTTGTCGAAGACCAGATTGAGGTCTCAGCCCAAAACTATGTGACGGTCCGTTGTATCGGTGACATCAGTGAGTGCTCTGTGGAGAAAGTGTTCCTGTCCATCATTGGGCCCATATATCGAGCCAATCGTAAGAGTCCTGTCGCCTACAGCGAACCTGTATACCAGTAAGCGCCCCTTGATCTCAGCCAGCTTCCCCAGCACCTTGCACCTGAACTTTTGTGCCACTAGGATCGCAACTCCCGCCTTCTTATCCGGGCATGAGGAGGTTAATTGATGGGGAAATTTACAAGACCTCAGCCTGTAACAATCTTTATTCAGAAGGTGTGTTTCCTGCAGGAGGCATATGTCCGCCATTGACTGTTCTAGCTGCAACAGGATCGCTTTGCGCTTAACAGGATTATTCAGGCCACGCACATTCAATGTGAGGATAGTTAGCTCATCATTCTTCATCTAGAGGTTCCAACCCGCTTCCTGCCCCTTGTGTAGCCCTAGAATAGCCGGGCCCGTTAACCCCCAACCGCGCCGTGGCTCCAACCATTCTGCCTCAGAGCCGTCTCTACCAGCAATCGAACCATGGACCAAATTCCCTCCCCAACTCAAACTCCCCCCTCCCCCCCATCAACTGTAAATTGTCATTGTCTCTCATCCAGGGATGAAAAGGAAAAAAGATTAGTGTAAGGTAGTCTTACTAGTCTGTTCGGGAGCACTCTCCCGCCAACGGCCATGCGGCCAGAATGGACAACCAGATCAGTAGGCGTCTGTAAGTCTCTCATCCCGTGGGACCGGTGCCATTATCCGTGGCTACTGCATCCACTGCGGCACGTTGTCCTACTGCAATCTCCGTCGCCGGAGGCTTCTTGACTCGTTTCCGCCTTCGCTGTTGGCTCCATTGCGGCCTCCTCCCTTCCGACTCTGGCGCGGTTCCTTGGGCCCCCGCGTGGTCCTCGGGTACTTCTATTCCTAACAGCGTGCAGGCCTCGGAGACCGACCGAAGCTGGTATTGTTTATTCTCCAGTCTGAAAATGAGGCGAAAGGGGTGGCCTCAGCTGTATGGAATATTGTTCTGCTGCAGGTAGGCTGTGACTGGCTTAAAAAGCCGGCGTTTGTGCAATGTGAGCGCCGCCAGGTCCTGGAATAGCAGTGGCGATGTGCCTTGGAATGCTATTGGGTGTTTCTGGCGTGCCTTCTGTAGTATCTCCTCTTTGGTACGGAAGTCCTGAACACACACCAAAATGTCCGGGGGGTTGCCATCGCCACGCGGGGTGGGCCAGCCCTGTGAGCCCTATCTAGCTGTAGAGGAGAGTCTAATGGCCACCCCAGCACGTGGTTGAAGAGTTCTCTAGCGTAGCGGAACGCATCTTGGGTGGCTTCGGACGTAGCCACATTGCGAATGCGGATGTTATGGCATCTGGAGCGATTTTCTAAATCTTCCAGGTGGAGTTGCAGATCCACCTGCTGGTCGTGCAGTCGAATGATCTCCTGTTGCTGGGCAGCGAGTTCCGTCTCCCTTTCGTCGCTTTTGGTTTCCAGGTCTGCCACCCTTTCCCTTATGCCATCCATCTCGCGCCGCACCTCCCGGATTTCGCTGGTGAACTCCGTCTTGAAGGTCTGGATATCATCCCGCAGGGACGCAAAGAGGGACTCCAAAAAGGCCTTCGTAATGGGTTCCGCACCGTTGTCAGAGGTCTGATCCAATTTCTCCAGTGGGGTGGCGCTGGGTCTCCACGGGACCGGTGTGCACCCTCCGGACAGCCCAGCGCGAGTCTCCCTCCTCAGTCCGTTCCTGAGCGCGGTCGTTCGCCGTTGCGTGCTCAGCCCGGCTCCGCTGTGGGCAGTCACCCCTGCTCAGTCTTGGTGTGCCTCTCCTTCCCTTCAGTGCCCGAGACGCTTCCTGTCTCCCAGGCCATGAGGGAAAACTCCCTTTCGGGGGGTGCGGTACTGTGCCCCTGATGGTTCCAGCCTTGTGCCACAGGGACGGCTGGGCCCCGATCAGGGACGCATCAATTTGGGTGCCCCAACCACTTCCGGGCCGATATGCCCCCCGAGTGAGCTCCCTGCCCTCCAGTAACTCCCCGCTGCTGTGTCTCGGGACTCACAGCTATCCCGCTCGTGCCCTCCGGTCCTGGGTACACCTCCGGCCTTCTTTCCTGCCTGGCGCTTCCACCGGCCTCTGGGCTCCGCGGCGTCTTTCAGTAGCTCCGCCGTCCACCGGACCCTCACCTCAGCTCCGCCGGCTTCCAGTTCGCCTCCGCAGACGCCGTAGGCCTCAGCTCCGCCCTCTGGCAAGCGCTGCTGTCGCCCGCCTCAGGCCGCACTATAATCGCCGAGAAAGGGGCCTTCTCTCGGTTGCGCTCCTCTTCCGATGTCGGTCTCGTTTTCAGAGCTGCGGGGGGGATGGGGCGTTTCGCGCTCTCGGGGCTGCAGGTGACCGGGTCCGTCGCGCGTTGCTCCTCCGCCGGTACCTCCGGGTCCGCTCTGCTTAAAAGCGGGTTCCGACAGTCCGAGGCCCCTCACTGCGGGCACGGAGGCGCCGGAACCGGTGCTGAAACAGGGCCGTTGGCAGGAGCAGTGGCGATGCACGTCCGCTCACTCCGCCATCTTCTTCCGCTTTAATTTAACAGAATGTGCTCTCACAGCATCAAAGCGTAACGGTCTCCGGATTTGCGTCTGGAAGGGGGCGCGCGGGCAAATCCGCCTTCTGGGAAAAACAAGCCTCTGATGGCACAGGTGTCACTGTTCTCACAGGTGGACACAACAGCGGTTCTAAGTGCTGCTTTTAGCCGGAACCGTCGTAGACAGCGCCTAGAGTGAGCGGCTTCGTGGTGCTGGCCGGTCGTCAGGGAACGGGAGGACAGGAGCGCCTCAGAAGTATCCTGTTCGGCAGACCTGACCCCGGCGGCACCGGAATCTGAATCCGCAGGGTTAAAAGGTGAACTTGCAGTAAACCTGCCCCCTCCAAGGCCAGGCATTAAATATTCAAGACCATCTGATCGGGAGGCTGTCTCGGAGCTGGAGGCTGTCTCGGAGCGGCGCTTTCTCCTGCCAGATCCGGTCTCAGCCAATCTCCGTTTCACCGACGCCCTGCCAAAAACCCCATTTAACGCCTTCACTCCTTGCCAGGCACAACAGCTCTTGGTAGATGCTCGGTGGGTCAATGCACCGGGTACTGCCAGTGTAACCTCCACGGGAAACCACCCCATCCTGGCAATTTGTGTGCTTGGGCGGAACAATCTATTTCGGGAGCGCCTCTGAAAATAGTTAGCAGCACTTTCTTCAAAGCGCTGGACAGAACGCTCTCACTCTTTCCTGGAGCGGGCCTATTTTGATGGGAGGACAGGGTCAACGACCTGGGGATTTATTTTCACCCATAGCGCCCCCCACCCCCTCTCCTTGGGCTGTGGGAATCTGCAAGCAGGCAGTTGGGTTAAGTGGGGTTTGGTGGCCCCCGAGCTGTCCTCATGAGGGTGTACATCACTCGGTGTCGGCGGCACTGACTGGGTGGGCGATTCATACACGTTTTAGAGACGGTAGTTTCAGTTCAGAACCTGCCGGGTACCAGGCATACAGACACACCCCATACCACTGAGAAACACACACGCACCAAACATTGACAGACACAAGGATACGAATGAGCACAGACATGCAACAAAGTCAGACATGCACGACCACACACAGGCACACCCCACATAAAACACCCAAGCACAGACACGGACACACACCGCACACAAATACACCCCATCCATTGACAACAAATTAAAGTGCCACGCACAACACAGGTGCACGCAGTTACACCACAAAGACACAAACACATACACACGGACGAATACATACCGTCACAAACCATGCCGAATCACCTACGCATGCAGACATCCCTCATAGAAACACACCGCAAACATTAACAACTGCCTAAATACACAGAGCTACAACAGGTGCACATATATATCACAAAGACAAATGAACAACACGCACAACAACATTTGGCGCACACCTCGCCGAATCTAAACACGCACACACACCAGGTACAGACACACGTAGCCAGGTGTGACAAAGGCATGCACCAGAGCGCGCTCACGCACTTCTTACATATCCACGTAGACTCACCAGACGGTCTTCGTACACCTGCAGACACATCATACACACACACATATCACACACTGCACACTGAATGAAAACACACAAGTACCTTGGCGCAGATCCGTGTCTAAACATGCATCCAATGTGCCCGCACCCATGTGCAGGGTCTTAAAAACACGGTCACTAATAATAAAATATAAGTTGTGTTTAGTTATACAGTGAAGTACACACTGGCACCTATAACCATATAGTCACTTCCTTATATTAAGTGCAGACGCATGCATCCCTATAATTTTTATGAGGCAAACACACGTACATAAATAGACAACGACGCAGAGCCACAGGCATGCATATGCAATCACGTTGACTCATGGACAGACACACAGACATCACACTGACAGACACGCACACACACGCATCCCTGCAAAAGACACACAGCCTCCTGGTAAATGCCCCCTGCCGCTCCCCCTTTGAGGACCTCACTGTTCTGTCCCTCTGGGGGGGGAGCGGGGCAGAGAGACACAGCCCCTCCCAGACAGGCAGAATTGTGTCGGGGACCCCCGAGCGGAGGCCGTTAATAAAGTGACCCCGCACCTGGGTCCGGCGCTGCTGTAACCCGCAGAAGTGACAGTCGAAACACAGCGGGCGTAACATGCATGCTCTCTCCTCGTAGGGGTGCTGAGAGGGGAGGATTGTTAGGCTCGAATCTTTCCTTTAGTGCCACAAATCATTAGTTAAGGAAGGTGGGTTCTGTTAAGTTGCTGATGAATATTCCAAGGAGACAGTCAGCAAAACCGGCATTAAGAGCATTGCATTGGCTTCCGGTACGGGAGAGGATAAAATTTAAATCTCTCTGTACGGCTCATAAAATCCTGCGGGGGAAGGGTCCTCCCATTTTGGGTAATATGGTGCTCCCTTACAAGGCTATCAGAGCTCTACGCTCTGACCATAACTCTTTGTTAAAGTGCCCAGAGTGAAAAGAGCTCGGACGGGCGGTAGAAGATTCTCGGTGAACGCAGCCAAGTTATGGAATGCGCTGCCTTTGAATTTACGAATAGAGACTGTTACTATTCGGTTCCGAAAGCTTCTTAAGACCCACCTATTCCCCGCTTAATGCTGTTTTCAATGTTGTTTTCTTAGCTCCATTCCCTTGAGTCATGAACGAGCGCTGGGATGCCAAAGGGTAACCGTGCGCTATACAAGATTCCAAATAATAATAATAATAAGTTAAAAACAAAAAACTCCGGCACCTGGGAGAGGAAAAATGAAAGAACCTCATAAAGCTTTTTTACGTTTTCTTTTGTCCCGTGAAAGTGCTCCAGTGACAAGTGGGCTCGTGGCAAGAAACTCCGGGGGAACTTTTTAACGCTGCGTAATATCGTCCATCATCTAAGTACACTACATTCGTGGCCTTACAAAGGTTTCATTTGCCCTGAGAGAAGTAAGTCAAAGGAGGCCCCGCCCCTCGCTGGATAGTTAAAGACAACCGTAATTGGGGTGTGGTGAGCTTCTTACACGTAGCCAACACTGCTTCTGCTGCCACAATTACAACTATGCCACTGCACTACACAGTTCATTTTCCCGCCCAAAATGTACTTTTTAGTCACCGTCATCTGGTCAAAAAATTACGTACCCAATTGTTTAACTGAAATTATTAGATGCTCTAAATCCTGCACAATTTGAAACGACATGCCTAGTGCATACACAGTGATAAACAACACACGCAACCACACACACACAACCACACACACACACACACACACACACAACCACACACACAACCACACACACCACACACACAACCAGACTATCAGTGCACACTTTCACCAGACACAGACACCATCAGTCATCAGTGCACACTTTCACCGGGCACAAACACCACCAGCCTTCAGTGCACGCTTTCACCAGGCACAAACACCACCAGCTGTCAGTGCACGCTTCCACCAGGCACACACCACCAGACGTCAGTGCACGCTTTCACCAGGCACACACACCACCAGCCATCAGCCATCAGTGAACGCCATCAGCCATTAGTGAACGCTTTCACCAGGCACACACACACCACCAGCCGTCAGTGCACGCTTTCACCAGGCACACACACCACCAGCCTTCAGTACACGCTTTCACCAGGCACACACACACCACCAGCCGTCAGTGCACGCTTTCACCAGGTACACACGCCACCAGCCGTCAGTGCATGCTTCCACCAGGCACACACACCACCAGCCGGCAGTGCACACTTCCACCGGGCACACACACCACCAGCCATCAGTGCACAATTTCTACAGGCACACACACCACCAGTCATCAGTGCACCCATCAGTTGTTAACACATCTACAATTAACTATTGTAGCAATCGCAGTATGGCACACTTTACTTTTACCCAAGTGTTGTGGGTAGAGCAGTCTACCCTCGTGACTATGCGCTCATTCAACAATGAAACATGAAGGTTTCTACTCAAAGTTCAGTTTATTTTGCTTCAAATTTGTGGAAGATTCAATTCATAATAGAAGATAAATTTGCAAACATTAGTTCCTTGCGTACATAATATTCGTCTTATGTCGCCATATTGCAATTTCTCATGGTTTTAAATCCACCCAATGCATTTCGGGTCAGAAAACAGTGACCCTTCGTCAGGGGTCTGCAAAATAATGGGTAAAACAGGACCAAAATTAGTTACTCCGAACATTATGTTGATCTTGTTCGCTCTTTCATGTTTCATTCACATTTGAAGTGCAAGAGTGGGAATGGTCAGCGTTAGGGATTCTTTAAAAGAGCTCGCCGGCCCGGGAGGTCGGTAGATGAGAAGCCCCGAAAAAGTAAAGTTGTCTGATATTCTGATCTTAAAAAGGGTGCATTCACAGTCTGTATAGTAACGGGGGAGAGTGCAGGAGTAAGTTGTTTTAAATATCACAGCTAACCCACCTCCCCTACCTATGGGTCTGTTCTGAGAGGACATCGAGTCACTGGTTAACCAGGTCTTGGTTAGAAAGAGTGGATCTGGTGACTGGTCCATAAGGAGGTCAAATACCTCTTCGTGGTGTTTTACCAGAGACCTACAGTTCAGACTGTATACGTTCAGTTTGGTGGTTATCGGGGGCTCTGACGGAATCTGGGGAGTCTCCGTGGCCCTGAACCCACATTTATACTCGGGGTATAAACTGAATGTCTCCAAAACTCAGTTGATTCATTCGGCAGTGGGTTGACCAAAATATATACATTTTTCTCCAGATGCTCTCTATTTGGGTATTAAAATATCAGCAAAAATAGATGACATAGTGCGGCTGAATGTAGATCCTATTCTAGATTCAGTAAATAGAACGGTCGTAGCAATGTTTAAAAAATGTTAATTTTTCCGAAATGTTTGTTTTTATTTCGTAAGATCCCTCTGCTTTTTCCAACTTCTTTTTTTCTTAGAATATATAGACTTTGCTCTAGGTTTCTTTTGAGCTATCATAGGTCTAGGAGAGCAATGAAATGGTGTATACTCCCTAGAGCTAGGGGAGGTTGGAGGATCCCAAATTTTTGGTTGCAATATTGGGCAGTAATGTTGAAATGTTACCTCCAGGATGTAAATATTGAAGAATCCGTTAGCCCCTCAATCTATGAAATGGTATTGGGTAAGGAGGCCAGCCAATGCTTAGTGAGAATAATTGAGCCCAGTTATTACAAAAAAACAAAATTTAAAATTTTGATGACGGTTTTTCGAATCTGGAAACAAATAAAAAAAAAAATTGGCTTGAGATCTGAGTTGAATTATTACACACCTTTAAATAATTGTAGGGCACTACCAGATATTTTTAGGGATCAAGTGATGCATAGATGGCATTCCGCTGGGATATGTATATTAGGAGATCTGTATCAGGGGGACCAAATTGTCTCCTTTACTTATTTGCAACATAAATATAATTTGGTAAGGACAGATTTTTTTTTAAGTATCTTCAAATTCGAAGGTTCTTGGATCAAAAAAAGGCCCAAGATCAGTTAATGACAGATAGAATGGATATATTGGAAGCAATAGGAGCTCAATGGAAAATTGGCCCAGTTTACCAATTGTTGTTAAATAGATTTCAAGATGATTTAAGCTTTTTTGAAGATAAATGGCAAAGAAAGCTAGAAATCGATAAAATAGACACGACTAGGGTAATTGAATTATCAAGTAAAGTTTTGTTTAATGGTTCGCTGAAAAGTCAATATTTCATGTCTATATTTAATCTTTATTACACCCCTGCCAAATTGGCAAAATGGAAGTCGCAAAAAGGTGATAAATGTAATCGATGTGGGTGTATTGCCGCCGATTCTACTCATATGTTTTTTCATTGCCCCAAATTGCTGCAATTCATTAACGATATTCAGTTTTTTCTGAATGATAGTTTGGGGATCCGTGTCCAATTATCAGCAGAAATGGTAATTCTGGGTATGCAGGCCCATCAAGTTGGATTCAGAACTGAAGTAGAGGAAGGGCTTTTATTTATTTGTATGTCAATCTATCGATCATGTATTACTGCTCAATGGCTAGATTCTGATCCACCAGTTTTTAACCACATCGCTGCTAGAGCGATTCCCCTGCTGTGCTGGACAGCAATAAAAACGGGTGTGGTCATGACGAGCTCAGCTCGTCATGAGCACAGGAGCACTGTACTGCATGACGAGCTGAGCTCGTCATGAGCATGGAAGGGGTTAATAATTGTCAATCTAGATTATTATCTACATATCACTTGGAGATGGCTGCATATAAATCAAAGGGGGTAAGAAAAAAGCTATTTAGGTCGAATCTATGGGCTCCTTTATTTAAATGGATTTGAATTTAGTGATTAATGTCCTAATTTTGGAGAATGAAATTATGTTGCATTTTGATTTTTATGTATAATGATTTGTGTCCTATTCAAGGCATATGATTTTTTACTTTCTTCGAAATCTGTTAGTGCCGCACAACCCGACTCGGCAATTAAGATCAAGCGGGGCAGGGCTGGTACAGGCACCCAAGGTTAAATGAGCCAGACTGGGGGGGAGGTCATTTCGGTTCCTGGTGGCGCGACTGTGGAATGGACTGCCCAGTAGCTGCGCCTGGAAGCTTCGGAAACGACATTCCGCAAAAAACTAACAAGCATTTACAATGCAACGGTTTCGCCTTTGGAAAAGTTTGAGCTATCGGCATTGTGAATTACAAACTTTTTATTTATGTGTTGGTTTTGAAAACAGATAAATAAATGGCATTGTCATTTACAATGGCAATAGCTTAATCTCTCGCAAATGCGATTTGTATTGCATTTTCAATGCAATAGGTCACGTATTTAAGCAAGTTTATGCTATTGACATTGCAAATAATTCGTTTTTATTTATGTTTCAAAAACCAAAACATAAATAAAAGGTCTCACACTGCTGTCTCTCTCACACTGCTGACTCTGCCTTGAACACACCCACTGCTGTCTCTCTCACACACACTGCTGTCTTTCTTACAGACACTGCTGTCTCTCATACACAATGTCTCTCACACTGAAGGTGTGGGTTGTTTCCAGCTCATCCCGGCTCCCCAGGTTTAAAAAAAAAAATCTGATACGATATAAAGGGCTTTAATGCTTTTGGGTCAAGTTCCCGATATAAAAAAAAATTAACAAAAAAAAAAGTTGCATTACCACCTAAACAGAAAACTCGCTACTACTAATATATGAGGAGGACACTACCAATTCTAGTAAACAAAAAAAACACCAACGCTCCAATTTAAACAGAAAATACACCCCCCCCTTGCATGCAAATAGAAAACATACACGCTAATACAGCACACTTCCACTTATACGTAAACAGAGCACACACTACAGCTTGTATTTAACCAGAACACACACCACTTGAATGTGAACAGAAAACACACAACCACCAGAATGTAAAACAGAAAACACACAACCACCAGAATGTAAAACAGAAAACACACAACCACCAGAACGTAAACAAAATAAATACTGCCAATTGCGGCTAAACAGAAAACCCTACCATTTGACTGTGAACAGAAAACACTACCACTTGCACGTAAATAGAGGAAACACTACCACTGGCAACAAAATACAGAAAACACTACAACTCGCTTGATTGCCAACAGCAATCCTGAGGGCCCCGGGATTAAACACGTGCCAAGTGAGTGCTGGGTGAGTGACTGAGCGCAAAGATGGAAAAGTGAGGGGATAGATGGGCTGCTGGACTAGTGGGTGAGAGCATGAATGGATGAACAAGGTCTAATAAGTACAACTCTCTGGGGTCTACCTTGTCCAGAATAGCGATGTTCCCTTTGTCTAGCCCACATTTCTGAAATACATGCGCACAAACCATAGTTGCTGCAAAAGCGCTTCAGATTCAACTAGACAGTTGATTATTTTACCCAGCGTTTATCTTCTCTTCCCACTCCTCCAAAATGAAAAATCTGGGGTCTCCCTTTTCCAACCAAACCATCTATAGCATCTACAAAATTATTAGTGGCATAAGGCCCATACAATTGCATGAAACCAACAGAAGTTGGTGACTTCTCTCAGCCCAAAAGCTAATTTCTGACATGGAGATTTCTCACCAGAACAAGTGGAGAAGGAATTCTCTCTGAGGAAGAGGGCAGAAAAGAAGGCAAAAAAGAAATTGAGAGAACAGGGAGACACCAGACAGGGTCAAGTATAGTTAGATTTATTGTTCTTATTTATATGCCACATACTATGAAAATGCTTCTAGATGCTGGGATGCCTAGTTTTGTATAACCCACCAAGAAATTAAAGGAGTGTGTAAGATTTGCAATCATGCTGAAAAGTGATGGGCCAGCATACCAGGAATAGACCCAGGGAAGATAGGTCTTTATCATCCACGCCAAGGGGAAAAAAGCCAGAAGATATCACAAGTGCCTGAAACTTGAAATAATGGACTTTCAGCCTTTTCTCACTAGAAAGTGTATTCGAATCATTTGGGCCAGAGATGAGAAAATCCAGTTTCAATGATTACAACGTTTGACAGTGGCCAATACGTTATTTCCTGCAGATTTAAGAATTCTAGGTTGAGCGTGCACTTTATTAAATAACCACGAAATTTTCTGTGCAGGGACTGGTGGCCCTAGCAGACTAACTTGAATCATATATGCTCCTTAATCTTAAAACAGTGAAGATGACATTCACCACTGTAAAAGCGGTGGTGTGTCTGCATTATCAATCTTACACAAAGTGCAGCTAATGGAGAGAATTTAAACAGAGAACCCTAAAAGGGGGAGGTGAAATGATTGGGAAGTAAACTAGGAAAGTACAGAGGGATAAGACAGGCTAAGGTAGAGAACTGTTCAGAACACAGACGGAGTAAATAGGGAGGCTAACGTAAAGAACCTGCACAGAGTGAAAAAAAAAAAAAAGGAGGATGGGGAAGATACCTTTAACAGTGCATAGAGGAGTACGGATAGATGCTAGAAGAGGAAACTGGGGCACAGTAAAGACAAGGAGAAGAGGACATCAGAGGTGACTAAAAACATTGATGGTGACGGAGGAAGGCTAGGGAAAAGAAACAACCAAGCACAAACCGAGAGATAAGAATTAATGTAGAAGAGAGGGGTAGAGCAGAAAAAGAGAAAGGACGGAAGAAATCTAGGACTAAGAGTACAGTGGCTAAGGAAGAAAGCTGGAACAAAACAAAGAGAGGAAGGAGGAGTCTCGAAGAGATTGGGTGGGAATGGGACTGCACATAGCAAGAGAAAATAAGGGGAGATATGGAACCGAGGAGACAGAATATGGAAGAGAGTAATGAAAACATTGGACTAGAAAGAGGGGTAGAGCAATAGTAGAAGACCCCATCCCTCTTCTGACTTCTTCCTCCCCATCTTGTTCACATGCTATAAAGCCACATCTTAGGCACGCACGCTTGAATTGTGTGATGCTTAGATTATGTCACAAGAAACACGACACAGGTGTGAACAGTAATCTTGCTGTACTATCCAAGTCTATTTTTCAAGATAATTTACACTCACAATATACAAAACTTACAAAGTTCGATGTTTTCGCAAATGCAGTTAATCTCAATTTACAGCATAATCTCAGATTATAACCCGAGATACTCACACATAAAGGAGGCAACAGAGCCTAGAATTCCAGTCACAAAAGTAGCCCCAGAAATGGGTTCCCTGCGATATTTTCGGAGTTAGTATTCATTGAGACTAGCTTGGGCCAGGTGCTCTTGTACAGCTGAGCACTGGTGAAAAGTGTTCTATACATGCATGCAAGTCACTGAGAGCCCCCGTGTCCCATGTCCAGCACATACCTGGATTGTGCCTCCCACCCCTGCACAAAGGGCGCGGGGGCCCATTATCCCCCTTGGCCTCCTACGTACCAGTGGCGTGTAGGTGGTCTCTGGCCAGCTCGAACAACCTCAGGTGCATGTTGGTAATGGGGTTGAAGGAGCCACAGGCCAGCAGCACCACCTCAGTCCGGTCATCAGACTTCTCCATCTCCGCTGGACGCAGTGCCAGGTGTTGTAGAAGGGTCTCGGTGACGGACCACAGTGCTGTAACAGGAAGCAGAGAAAAAAAAACAGTCACCTTTCTGACATGTAGAACATAATACATAATCCCTAACCTACAAACAAACAATTCAGAAGCCCGTGCCCTGTCGTACACGTTTAAATTGAGCCTTTGTCTTAAGAACCTCCTTTAGAAAACCACTGACACCGAGAGTCTAAACTTCGGTAGTCTTGGTATTATTAATATAATCTATTGCCTTGGTTGGTCGTAGGTACCACAAAGAGCGTGAAGTGATCGGGTGAAAGATTACCCTCCCAAACAAGGCGAGGACGGTGGACAGAGCCGGGTGGTGTCTCCGAAGCACGAGACCGTCAATCCGCAGTAATGGCAACACTGGGGAGTTACCGGCAGCGCGCGACCGCAATGGCATCATAGGCGGGCTCGCGCTGGGAGTGTTGCAAGAGGAAGCTCGCACATTAACAAAGACATAACGTCGCAAAGAGTTCGCAAAAGGATCAGACCCGGATGTGCGAGTTAGGTCAATTAAAAAACACACACACACAAAACAGTTTCTCCACTGCGGAACCTGTGGAACGGACGGCGGGAGGGGGCGGGAGGGGGCGGGAGTGGACACGGACGGCGGGAGGGGGCGGGAGGGGGCGGGAGTGGACACGGACGGCGGGAGGGGGCGGGAGTGGACACGGACGGCGGGAGGGGGCGGGAGAGGACACGGACGGCGGGAGGGGGCGGGAGAGGACACGGACGGCGGGAGGGGGCGGGACAGCGAGGGGGGGGGGGCGGAAAGGCACACGGAGGGGGCGGGAATGGACAGACTTTCAGTGAAAGGGGAGAGAACGGGAAAAAACGTAACTCCGCCCTGGGAAAAAATCTCGGGAACGCCCCCGAATCTGGTCCGGCCTTGACGGACAGATCTCTGTTCCAATGGCTAGCCTCCATTTATGGAGCTAGCCAATGGGACAGGGGGGCGTATTCCATTTTCCTTACTGGAAATCAAGAGATTTCTCTGGAGGCGGAGCTAAGAGCTCCGCCCTCCAGCGAAACCTAAAAACGTACCTTTTCCCAAGAGGATGCCCTTAGAGTCAGAGTAGGTGGCGAGATGCTGGCCAGGGCTGTATGTGAGTTATGCACTAGCGCGGGGACACACTGTTAGTGTAACCAAGCACTTTAGAAATTCAGTTTACTATAATGACTGTTTGCTGTTTGCTGAGGTAACACAATAAACAAAAAACAAAAAAAACAGAGCGATTAGGGTCCATCGTGTTAAGGTAAGAACTTATTAATGAGGAATCTTTTTGCTTCCAATTTGAAAGCAACCTTGGAAGAGATTCTACGAATTTCCAGTGAAAGCGAATTCCAAATTTTTGGTGCAGCGCCAGAGAAGGCTCGTTGATGGTAGTTCATAATCGGCCATTGTGGCCAAAGCCTGCTACATCCAAAAATTTGATAGATGATTGGCTACTGAACACACAGAATTGTATATCTACTGATCTGGGATTCAACCATTCAATAAACACATTTAAGATATCATCTTGTCCATCCCAAATGCAAAACATTTCATCAATAAACCGAAAACATTTGTGGATACGATGCACAAATGGATTGCTATCATAGGTAAATTTCTCCTAAAATTTGGCCATGAATAACACGGCCAGCTCTGGGGCAAAGGGACAGACCATCGCTGTCCCTTTGATTTCCTCTCCATGGGCAGCTCGCTGGTGTGACAGTGTCTCCACGAAGACACAGTGAGATGTCTGCCCCAGAAGTCATGGCGGAAGGTCGAGTAGTCACAGTGGAAGGATCTCCTTCTTCGCTCTGAGGTGCTGGTGTTATCGCAGAAGTGCAACAACGGTAGAGTCAGCAGTGGTTGTCTGCATCTTCCCCTCTGGGGTCTCCAAATCAGCTTTTTGTATTTAGCAGTTGACACTGGCAAGTGAGACACAACCTCTACACAGACTTGCTCAGTCAGGGAGACTGGGGGACTCTGGGCACTTCACAGGACTTCTCGGCACTCTGCCACATTTCCTCTGTTCCTTCTGGGCCGTTTCTCACAACGGGCTCTGCTGCTGGTCCTCCTCAAAGGGTTGGCAGACTTCTTTCAGACAAAGCTCTCTCCTCTTCCCTCTCATCAGACAGGCAGCTCAAAGGGCCACTGCCCGGGTCAATAGTGTCATCCTGGAAGACTTGCAGAAACCGGGCAATGTGTCCTCGCCTACGGGGGGGGGGGTCACTATCAGTGATATTCTTGAAACAGCGGCTCTTCGTGTCGGTCAGTAAAGCAACTTGAGTTACAACAAAGCCCATATGCTTGCCACCCACTTTTCTGTGGTATTGTCAGACCCTGAATGCTTATTCCCTGTCTGGGTTTACCGGTTTCCCTGGTTTCATTTCATCGTCTAATTTTTTCTGCAGCACAAACAAGGACTTTGTGCTGGGAGATTGCTGCTCACAGCAGGTAGTGACGATGCTGCCTCCATGCAGGAATACTTACAACATGAGCACAGTGAGTGTGAATCTTCTAAAAGGCGGTCCTGACTCAATCCCTCCACCCTTGTGTCCAAAGTTACACCCTTCTCGTCTGGATTGCTGACAATGTTGCCCATCTTGTGCCATGTTAGATGATGGTCAATCGAACATGGATGTAACTGGTAACAATATACTTACACATTTGAAACGATATAGAGCCCTGCTACCTTATATTATAAAGACATGTCTCGAAATTCAAACGGGGATGCCAATGCATGGTCTGGTCATGACACGTGAATGGAACTTTACCCAATGCCCTGTAAGCATCGCAGCTGCCCTCTGACAAGTAAACTGACCAGTTCAGCTGGTGACCTCTAAGAACATGGTACACTGCTACCACTACTCACTGTACATAGCCAGGGACACAGATCATAGTCTTTGCCCCATCAACAGAGTGGTTGTAGTGTCTGTCAACATCCCCAGAGCCAGGCTAAGGGTCTTCGGGTCAATTTTGGGCCTAGTCATGCAGTGCGCACAAAGTATCTTCTGCCTGCTGAGGCCAAAATGAAATCAGGATACCAGAGTCACTTGCAGCTCCATTTCTCAAAGCAATGGTGCACGGGCTTTGGCCGAGGTGGGGGAAAGGGTGACCAAGCAGGGCTCAGCCAGTCTATATTGTTGTCTTCCCCTAAAACAATTGGCCTCTGATATTTACATTTATTTATGTTAGCCTTCATTTCTAAAGCCACAATATACTGCAGCAGAACTTTGAGCTGGACGAGGGTCCTACCAATCAGGGCGGAGTGGGAGGAATTGTAATATAAATATACACATCTAAAATGAAGAGTAAATGCAAGTTAAACTATTCTGTATGAAGTGGTCAATTGCTTAGTGTTATAATTTCTGATGTCTTCGTCTCAAACTGGAGGGTCGCTAATTTGAATCCTGGTTGGTACACTAGGGAATAGTGACTTGTATATTTACAGTTCTAGGACATCCCTGCCTGTGAAAGACAGCACTTTGAATAGGAAAGCCAATAGTTTAAAGAAAGAATTAAACAAAATATAAAATACGCTACACAAATTATTGGATGGGCTGCAGAGAGTATAAGATCAGTCGCGCTTTATTTGCAAAAAGGTAGAACGTGTAAAGGCTTACTGTGCTATCAGATGTTACCTTTTTAGTATCTGCAATCATACTGTAGCTAGTGTTGACCTTTTTTTTAGGTTGCATGCAGCCTACATAGAGAAAATGGCCCTGCCGGGGCGCTCTCCTCTGCGCCTAACCAATCACAAAGCGTTGTGATTGGATTAGGGGAGAAGGAAGAAGGAGGCTGCCTAAAAGGGCGCCAGGACTCCGGAGCAAGCAGGGGCTGAGGCGGAGGCGCGTGATGTGGTCCTGGAGGAAGCAGGTACTTTTTTTATTTTATATAGATAAGATACTGATAGATTACCCCCCCCCGGCGTGAACACACCCGCTTTGCCGGCCGCTTTGGTTTACATGACCACATGGGACCCGATTAAACGTTCCCACCATAAATGCTTCATCTTCCTAAAATTATGGAACCCTATCATTGAAAACAATTGGCTATATATCAACAGCAGGGGTCTTCTTTGATTGACAGTGCATGGTAGCACTGTTTGCATGAATTTGCGTATTAATATTCCAAGGTTCTTACGTATAGTGTCACCATCGTTTCTCAGGCTGACAAAACCAAAAGCGTTCTCTGTTAACAAGCAAGATGCTATCACGGTTTTCCAGCGTACCTTATCCTCCGAAGCATTTTGTAGAGAAGGCTTGTGCAGTGGCGTAACGAAAGTTGAAGGGGCAAGGTTCACAGAGGGGCACCCCTTTAGGTTTAATCCGGAGCTCTCCGGCGTGAGTACAGTACTGAGGGGGCTGCGGGTGATGTGGGTGCCTTTGTTACATCCCTGAGCTTGTGTCTTTGCTAACTATTCAGGAACTTTCATAACCGCATAGCCACGTAACAGTTGAGCTGAAAAAGACACTGGAATAAAAAGAAGATGGCGTTTTCCCAAGTGGAGTATTGGTTAATAAAGATAGTCTGTGAGACTCAAACACGGTGCACATAAAGCCGCCCACCCAGGGTAGACAATACGGTTGTATCAACGTCTAGTGCAGTTATCTGCATCAACAACGTTCTTTACTAAGCTCTCAACTGTGGATTACCGTTAGCATCCTAAATTCCGCAGTCTCTGCACTGTAAAACAGAGCAAAACAAATCAAACTTGAAGACAATATACATAGCATGTGCATATTTACTGATCTGTTGTGTCCTGTGAACACTATTCCAATCTGATGACAGGCTTTTCAGGAGTCATTGGAGGGTTGAGCGCTGAAGTGCCTGGCCTGGCCTGCAAGAACTCTCTGCCTGTTTTCTGCTTCCCGCCGAGCTGCTTGTGTCTCTCCCGACACAATATATTATCTGCCGTTTCAAAGATGCTGCCGTGTTTTATGTTGATAATATCTTAATAGCCTCCCCTGCTTGGGAAAACGATCTAAATGACCTGTCCTCCAGTCCACCCTGCCAGGGCCGTATCTGTGAACCACGGATTGTCTTCCCTGCAGTGTCGTCGACCAGATGCCAGACAAGCAGGAGGCATGTCACACTCTCACTGCCTGTTATGTGTGGCTCCGTCCTTAATCTTTACGATAGTGAACTTTATTATTCTTTTCCTGCTAACAAGCTGTGTGGCTAAACTCTCATTCACAGAGGCTGCAGAGGCACCAGAAGTCCTCTGCGGGGCTTCCCGAAGAGGGACACATAACCATGGGGTCAGGCCACTTTTATCTTGGCTGTTTTTAGGTGTAGTCGCAGCAGGGAATGTACGAAAGCAGTTTTTCACTCCCCATCTCGTGCAAAGTGCCAGTGGGTGGGTCAGTTCAAGACTTAGGGCCAGATGTAGGTAATCCAGATTTACCGATTCTAAAATACCGAATTTTACAGATTCGGTATTTTAGAATTGGTAAATGGGATGTAGGTATTCATTCGGTAAGTATTACCGGATCGGTAAGATTTGGTAAATATAATACCGATTCGGTAAAAGGGGGAACACATTGAAGGGTGGCAGGGTGTCACTTTGACACCCTGTTGCACCCCTAAATAGTGTATGGGTGCATATGTGGCACACCTACATGCCCTAAGGGCATGTATGTCTGCCACATGGCACTGTAATAATTTGAAAAAAATTGCTTCTTTTGGGGTTTTTGATATTTACCACCAACTTGTAGTTGGTGGTAAATAACAAATCCTAAAATGGGAAAAGTACTCATTTGAGTGCTCCCTACATTAAGGTCTCGGTAATTTACCGAATCGGTATTTAAGAATTCGGTAATTTACAGATTCCTTAAATTACCGATTCGGTAAATTATCGAATTCTTAAATTAGGCCCCTACATCTGAAAAGCCTAATACCGGTCGGTAACGGCCGAAATTCTGTAATTTCGGCCATTACCGACCGGTATTAGGCTACCTACATCTGGCCCTTAGTTGTTTTTTTTAACCTAGCTACCTCATTACTCTTGGCATTTGCCCTTCTTTCAACAGACTACTATCGGAGCTGGCTGCGTGTTAAAGAATCACACCACAGGCTGCGTACGTACATAATAATCATAAGTGTTTGTTTTATTAAATCATTTTCATCTGCTATTGTGTTGTACAAACTGTGAAGAGTTAATTTTTTTTAATCGGGGCTGCATTGTGACAGGCGTTACCATACCAGAAACAACCTTTGTCTGCAATTGTTTAAGCAGTTCTTAGTTCATTAATTATTAACTTCTTTCGAGTGGTAGATGTATTCAACTGCCTCGCAATGACGTCGGGAATAACACCAATTCATCAGAAAAACTTTTCATTCATTGGCTAGGATTTTGTTTTCTCACACCGAGGCTCATCTAAAAGCTGAGTGAACGGGAACTAGCAGGCCTCGTTTTTTTAAAATCATGTTTTTAAAATATTTTCTTCTGTTCGATATGGCTCTGTCTTTGAATTTGCCCCCATGCTTGTCTATGCACGCTGGAAGCCATTGAGCATGGACTCTACGGGTATCACTTGTTGTGATGTAGTATGTGGGATCTGTCTCTGTGTAGCGTGTGGTAGTAGTGGAAGGCCTTATCTTAATTTAGGGTAGGTGTGGTCTGTCCGTGTTTTGGTGCAGGGCGTCAGTAGGAATGACGAATATGAGGTAGGAGTCCGAATAGTGGGATTACACTCTCAAATT
Organism: Lissotriton helveticus; assembly: GCF_964261635.1. Classification (NCBI taxonomy): domain Eukaryota; kingdom Metazoa; phylum Chordata; class Amphibia; order Caudata; family Salamandridae; genus Lissotriton; species Lissotriton helveticus. The sequence goes on from NC_136058.1 coordinate 429,568,671, forward strand.
TGCTTGAAAATGCACCATTTGCACCCTCCGTAGGTGGTTCAGTCTCGCTCGCTCGCCACAGTGAAGTACAACAATTGTTTTATGCCGCACCACTTTCAAATGTCACCAGCCGCCACTGAGAGAAATCCCAGGTACCTCTAGTTTTGAAAAGCTTCCTGCATGGGATGTTCAGTGGTTGAATTAAACCTTGGAGCAGCACTTGTAGTGTTGACTTCTGGAGTCTTGTAGTGTGTGCTGTATGCAGTAGGACTGTCTCAATGCTTTACGGAGCTCATAAAATCCAGACTCTCATTCATCTCAGAGCTCGAGCTCTGTGGCATGACCAGTAGAACTGCAATAAAGAAGATGACCTAGAACAGTTCTACCTCTCCCAACCTTTGAACTGATCATTGAGGAAAGAAGCCCTTGTCTGGAAAGCAGATCTACGCAAGGCACAGCTGACAGAAGCCCCTGCCTGGGAGGAAGATATGCACAAGGCGCAGCTGACAGAAGTCCACCCTGGAAGGAAGATCTGTACAAGGCACAGCTGAGAGAGGTCCACCCTGGAAGGAAGATCTGTACAAGGCACAGCTGACAGAAGTCCACCCTGGAAGGAAGATCTGTACAAGGCACAGCTGACAGAAGTCCTGCCTGGAAGGAAGATCTGCACAAGGCACAGCTGGCAGAAGTCCACTCTGGAAGGAAGATATGCACAAGGCACAGCTGAGAGAGGTCCACCCTGGAAGGAAGATCTGTACAAGGCACAGCTGACAGAAGTCCACCCTGGAAGGAAGATCTGTACAAGGCACAGCTGAGAGAGGTCCACCCTGGAAGGAAGATCTGTACAAGTGGAGAAGTGTGGCTCAATGGTTAGAGCGGCAGACCCTGATGCAGAGGTCTAGCCCGGGACCAGGGTTCAATTCCCCGCCGCGGCGGGTCTTGGGCTCAAAAATTCCACGGACCTGATAATTCTCGCCTCGGTGCCTATTCCAATCATGGAGTCCCACTCTGCAACTCTGGGCAATAGCTTGCTTAATCTCCTCAACGGCCCCCACAACGCTAAGGATGCCTGGCCTCCACCTTGGGGGTGCCCAGGAGTGGACACCTCCAAGGGAAAGCCAGGATGGGTTCCACAGCGGTATTCATACAAGCGCCTTGAGACCCTTGCGGGTGAGTAGTGCGCTATACAAGTATCAATTTACATTTTACATTTTACAAGGCACAGCTGACATAAGTCCACCCTGGAAGGAAGATCCACACAAGGCACAGCTGACAGAAGTCCTGTCTGGAAGGAAGATCTGCATAAGGCGCAGCTGACAGAAGTCCTGCCTGGAAGGAAGATCTGCATAAGGCGCAGCTGACAGAAGTTCTGCCTGGAAGGAAGATCTGCACAAGGCGCTGCTGACAGAAGTTCTTCCTGGCGGTGACCTCAAAGCAGTGAGAGATCCACAAACCACTAGACCCTTCAAGCCCAGCTAGCCACACTGGACACAATGTACATCAAAGGCCTGATTTAGATTTCAGGGGATGGTTTATTCCATCACAAATGTGACAGGTATCCTGCCCGTCCCATTAAAAATGCATTACATCCTGTGGCAATCATAATAAAGCAGACAGGATATATGTCACGTTTTGATTAGGCCTTGGAATAGTTCACAGAGTTTTACTCTGCAGAACTCCACGAAACTTCACACTCTGCGGACTTCCGCAAGTGGCAGAGTTTGTTAAATTGCGCTGTTCTCACTGATCTTTCGTGCCAGGAGTTTGTCCTGCATTGTAAAATCAGCATGAACGGCACTACGCGTCACACCAGAGGGCGCTGCTGCTTTCTGCCGCTCGAATTGACGTTCTAATTGAGTGGCAGCTTCATCAACGAGAATGGCAGATTTCTACACTCAAGTGGTCGCGACCTCCCTAAATTAGAAGTCTCACCAGGAGGAGGTCTTGCGCATAATATATTCTCACAAGCGCTCGCCACCTTACCGTTGGTGAACCGCTTGTGAAAAAAAACTCAGTTCTGCATCACTTTGTGGAGTTTTTTGGAACTCCGCACCTGTCGGCAAAACTTCGCAAGCTCCCCTGGCAGATCGGAATTCTTCCACCACACCTAGTTTTGAGGCAATACTCTGTTGGACAAACTCCTAACTAGGCCCTATGTCTGCAATAAGTGTTGTAGAAGAAGTGAGATCCATGGCCTTGTGACTATCAGGCCATTATCAGACTTCTGATGAACCCCACAGAGTGAGTGCGCAGCCAGAGGGCAGTAGAGAGACCAAAGGACAGGAAATGAGATAAACTAGAAGATGGCAAATATGGAAAGGTAGAAATGCTGCATCACCTGTGGATAACTGGCAACTCCTTCCGATCTTCCAAAGGCCCATCCAGTCACAAAGTGGCATCCTGGGCCCCAAACGGACAAGATCATGCCAGATGCCATGTATTGGTGGAAAAGGGGGAAAAAAAGAGTAATATGCCCACATCTGCTGCGGGGATATGTCAGGTAAATTATTGGTTGTGATGGATTCTCTATAAGTACTAAATGACTAATATTGTTGAATATTAAATTATATGAATCAACGTTTGTTTGCCTTATCTGCGCTTATAATGTAAAGGACGGGCCTTACAGTGAACCCCTCGCTCTGTTTTACACAAAAACCCTGGAAGGAGCTGCATCTTACAGAACTTTATCTACTTTAGGAATACCTAAAGACTTGCTTTTGTAAGTTGTCTTCCAGGGCCAGAACCGGGTGCTGTAGGCTGCACTAGTTTCAGGGAGATGGACAGATGTTATGGTGATAGGAAACCCCCCTCAACTCACAATAATGTTCCAGTCTTCCAGGTTTGAAGAAACCAGAAATGCTTGAACCAAGGGAGCTGTTGAAAGTGTCAAAGGTGACTTATGAACAGCGAGGTAAAGACAGGAGTTGGTATTTGAGATGATCTTAAGTGAATAGGAAAGGAACGAGAAGAAGTGTGTGAATGGAGTTACTTTTGTTGTATACTTCGTAAAGAGTTACTGGAAATTTTTCAGCCCCGCCTGATCCATCTCTTTTTCTAAAATCTATTGTTGTTTAAATGAAATCTTGACCATATGCGTCTATCTTAAGCTATACCTCTAGCACTTTTGTGCCCTGTGAGCGCCCTTACTCTGTAAACCCTGGTAAATCACCTACTTTTCAGACATTAATAAGATGTCACCTGATCAACATAACTTTTAGTTAAATATCTGTGTATGAAGAAATATTCCTTGCTAAGTTTCAAAGGCGGTAAAGAAGAGGGGGAGATTTACTAAGATTTTGCACTGTGTTTGCGTCACAAAAGTGGCACAAAATGGCCCAAAATCTTTTTTTCCTAATTTACATTCCAGCGCTAAACTTGTTTTGCACTGGAAAAAACGTAAAAGTAATGTGAAACAGCGCATAGCATTGCTTCGCATTACTTCACACCATGGGGGCCTGCCAAGGGGGTGCATGGGCGTTCCCATTCAACCACCCAAGGTATCTCATGCTAAACCCAATTTACCAAATACAGTAGATTGGGTTTAGTGTGAGAAAACTGCACACTTTTAAACTAGGCGCAAGGAAGGAGAAATGCTATCATTTCTCCTTCCTTTTCTGTCTTTGCATGTGTGCTGCACTGTGCGACACGCATACAAAGTGGGAAAAGCTTTCCCCCGTGTCTGGCATAGTATTTTGTACAAGAAGGGTGTCCTTCCTGTACAACACCTATTCTGGACTCACACACACCCCTTAGCGCTCTGGTACTAAGGTGTGTGCATGGCGCAGGCCCGCTGTAATTAGTGCCAGAGCAAGGGAAAGGGAAAGGGAAGGAGAGAGCCATATCTTTGAAAGTATGGTGCTCTCCTGCTCCCTCCCTGTCACGCAACGCAGCGCAGCCTCATGGAGGGGGGGGGGTTGCGCTGCATTGCGTGGAGATTTGGTAAATCTTTTACAACCAGTTAAACATTGTGAATTCTCATTCCATAATGTTTCAATTTAGTAATTTTAAATATCTTTACATCCAACAGAAAACAAGCTTTGAATGTATGAAATGACCATCAATAAAGAAGCTAATGCTGTAAATCTTCAATAATAGCAGAAATAAGGAGCTACAGCATTCAGGAAAACATCAGCGCAGTCGGCGACAGAGCAACCTGCACACAAACTGACAGATACTGGATGAAGCAGACAAGGGTAGTTCAGTGATTGTAAGAGTCTGAGCTGTGAACCTCCACACCACAAGATGAAGAAATGACCTTAGTAAAATTAAGGCAACAACAATAACAAATCGCCTCCTATATAAACAAGTGCCCAATAACAACTTTGATTATGGTATTGGTATGATGTGATTACAGCCATCATTCAGTGCTCTGGGCGAATTGTAAACTCTTTCTGGCCAAACCACAGCAACCGGAGAAAAGCACAACAGAGTGGAGCCAGACAACTGACGGGTAAAGGAAAGACGAGTTCTTCTATCTACAATACAAAAGACTGTCCCAATTTGCACCGGCTGGAAGGAAGATACAACTTTACCCGCAAGCGTGCATATCCATAATCCAATCTAAAGGCACAATCACTACTCAATCTTCATCAGCACACGTACACAGGAGAAAAACCATTCAAGTGCAGTGAATGTGTCAAGAGCTTTATTAGGTTATCAGAACTACAAAGACACCAGCGAACACATACAGGGGAAAAACCATTCAAGTGCAATGAATGTGCAAAGTGCTTTAGTCACTTATCAACCCTCCAAACACATCAGCAATGAATGTGGGAAGAGCTTTAGTCGATTATCAGGCCTACAAATTCATCAGCGAACACACACGGGGGAAAAACCCTATCATTGTAATGAATGTGACAGTAGTTTTAGTTACTCTTCAGCATTAAGGTATCATCAGCGAACTCACACAGGAGAAAAACCATTCAAGTGCAATGAATGTGGGACGAGCTTTAGTCACTTATCAGGCCTAAAAATTCATCAGCGAACGCACACAGGGGAAAAACCGTATCATTGTAGTGAATGTGACAGTAGTTTTAGTTACTCTTCAGCATTAAGGTATCATCACCGAACTCACACAGGAGAAAAACCATTCAAGTGCAATGAGTGTCTAAAGAGCTTTAGTCAGTTATCACACCTCCAAACACATCAGCGCATACACACAGGGGAAAAACCATTCCAGTGCAGTGAACGTGCAAAGTGCGTTAGTCACTTATCAACCCTCCAAACACATCAGCGAATACACACAGGAGAAAAACCATTCAACTGCAATGAATGTGGGAAGAGCTTTAGTCGATTATCAGGCCTACAAATTCATCAGCGAACACACACGGGGAAAATCCCTATCATTGTAGTGAATGTTTGAAGTGAGAAGGGCTTTTGTCAATTTTCGATCCCACACAGCCCTCAGTGAATTCACTCCTTCATTTAACTCACATGTAAACAATGCTAGAGATGCAGAGATTCCAGAAAGAACTTAAGACCATCAAAAATAATATTGACCCATCTGAGGACATAGACAAGAGCTGAACAGTGCAGTTATTGTGAGAGGAATGAATTACGGAAAATATAAAATTCAAATTATGTGGAACATTGAAATACCAGATGATAGAAGACCCGACAAACAGTGAAGGAGAAAAACAGATAACAGTGTTTGCAGAATTATAAAAGTGTGTGTTTACAGTGGTTGTTCACTTCCGTACACATAGCAAAGCGACATAATGTACCAGGATACACAGTGGGAACTGAGCACAATGTGGAATAAAAGAAAATAAACATTGTTGATTTTTATTTGGTGAAGAAGAGATACAAAGAAAAACATTAAATTGCACATGATCACACTACCTGTAAAAGCAACACTGAACAATACTGGGACTAACAGCAGTATTTTCAGCTAACTTGTCGGATTAGTAATAAAACCTATAAACCCAACACACCCAGAGTGGACATGTTGTCAGGGCTCTGGAGATAGAAGCTTCATTGGTAAAATGTATGTATTACTATTAACAAATGCCACTGCAATATATGTAATGAACTAAAGTGAAAAACAGGTGTTCAAGAAATAACCTATTTTTAGATATAAAAGAGCATATACCTTGTTTTTAAGTAACGTTTGCTGCATCTTTTCCACACTGTTATCGGTTGATGGATCAGCTTGTGCCTCGGGCCTTATAGCTAAGTGTGACCTGTGGCTCCTTTCCGACTCGGCTCTCCCTATTAATTCTGTGTCTTGCCAAACTCTACTTTTTACCAGAATTGAACCACTGTAAGCATCAGACTCTGTTTGAAGAATGTGGTGAAATAGCGAAAACACACATCAAAAGCATATATGTGCCAGGACAATCAGTTGCACTCACAGCAACTCGTCTTCCACACTGATTGTCCCTTGTTCTCAAGTGTTCTGAAGGATTTGTTGTATGAATGCCAGAAGTGGCAGTGAAATTCATGAAGCTAAAGCTAACAGGAGTGTGTGGGAGATAAAGAGGGGGAGAGATAAAGAGAGTGTTGGACTTGGCCCTTCTGGCAGATTCACCCCTGAACTTTTTGCCTTTTAATGTTACATCATTGTAGTGATTTCTGGTCTTTGCGCACTTTAGCACTGTGGCGCAGTGTAAAGTGCGTGTGTGAGAATGGCCTGCCCTCCCACAGGAATGCATGGGGAATATGTGTGTCCATGGTATTTCCTGATGTGTGGGGAGTGCAAGGTTGAGTTTGGTATGTGCAGACTCGTGTGATTAAATGCTGCGCGATGATGTGTGCGGCATAAATATGTCTAGTGTGGAAGTGCCACTTCTAGAAGTTGGCATGGCTGTGTTAATTATGTGAATTGGCTGTCTGGCTTGTGATTGGCTGGAGCTGGCTGGTGAGCCTGGCTCCAGGAGTCAGGATGGGTCTGCCCCGGTGGTGAGTGGAGAGATCTGCATGATTGATATGAGGGAGGGGTGCACCTGGGACCTGAATAGGGCTGGGCTTTCCCCACACAATGCTGGCTCTGCCCCCTGTGGTGCGACTGATGACCCTAGCCTGGCCAGTGAATAGTGAGAGGGACTGAGCACATCAGAGTGCTCCAAAACCAGCTGCGCCTGGTTTCTCCCCCACCCTGCACCCCACAGACAAAGGGATTTAGTGTATAAAAAGAGGCTGTGACCTCTTGTAAAATGTTCTTGTTTTCCTGACTAGAATCTACCAGGGGCGTGCTGCTGCTGGGGCCCAGGGGAAGGCTTGCCTCCCTGGATTGCTGATGGACTTTGTACTGGGACCCCTCTGACTTGGCTGGGGGACTGGAGGACTTCCCTGCGCTGAGGAGCTGGTTGCTCCATTTCTTTATGCCCAGGACTGGCTGAAACTCCTTTTTGTCCCAGTTGCTTTGTTGGGCCAGGGGTTCTGTCTCTTTTAGTGCCTGGGAAGTGCTTTGTTTTGAAGTGTCCTGTGCGTGGTGCGCCGGAGCCTACGCTGCATTGTGTCTGTGGATTGTGTGCTCTACTCGAGCAGGAGCCTACCCTGCATTTGTTCCTTCGTGGTTGCCTACGGGTGCCACCCCGGTTATTTAATTATTTAGGCATGGATGCCCACCCCGTTTCTACTTTTATTTATAATTTACTCGAGGGAGCCTACCCCTCTTTTCAGCCGGAGAAATCACCGCCGCTGCCCTGAGCTGCTTGTTGACACGTTGCTGGGCCGCAGCCTGCCGCGACCCGGAAGTAGTGGAGGTGGGCAGGGCCTGGTGACCCTTTGTTCAGCTTCCCCTTGCCTGGGGGAAGCCTTTGTGTGCTTTTCCGGTCTCCCGTATGGAGAGGGAGACCGAAGATGCTGCCTGCCTGCCTGCCCGCCCGCCTGCCGGAAAGAGAAGCTGGTGCTGCATGGGGAGGCCGGGAGCCTACCCCGCCTCCCCGAGTGGCCGCAGGAAGACCCGGAGCCTTGCGGGCTCCATTTTAAAAGTCCCGGTCCCGAGATCGGGGACCGGGTGAAGATCAGGGCGAAGCGGGCGCACTTTGAAGGCAAGGCTCTCAGGTGGTGAGAGAGCCCCGCAAAGCGCTACCGCCGCACCGGAGAGAGGAGTCCCCCACGAGCAGCCCGGTGAGTACAAAAGGGCTGGGGGGCTCCGTGGGGACTATCGGTGCTGCCAGGTCAAGGCACAGCACCATGGGAGGCAGTATTCGCGTGGCCCCGTTTGGCAGTGGGCCGCTCCTCCATTTTGCTCATTGTTCTAGAGCCCACGAGGCTCCAACATGTTGGGGCATTCTTATTCAAGGAGCTAGGTAGATCCTCTGCCTCCCATGAGTTGTTCTGAGCACGAGGGCTCCAACGATGGCCAGAGTAATGTAAAGGGCCCCGGTGGGGGTCCGGAGGGCCAGAGGGGCCCGTGTTCGTGCCTCTGAGGGCCCCAGTTGTTCTAGAGCCTAGGAGGGCTCCCCATGGGTACACTATTTGTCTTGAGAGCCTAGATGGCTCCAGCCTGCACTGCAATAGTGTTTCCTGAGCCTAGAGGGCTCCAACAGTTGGCGCAGTTTTGTCCTAGGGCCAGTGAGGGCCTTGTCGCAGTTTTGCTGATTCACAGCTGCCCAGCAAGTAGTGGGCAGCTGCACCGTTTAGGGTTTGCTTCTTTGGGGACTTGTTCTTTGGACCCAGGAGTGAGTCGCACTCCCTCATCCCTACCTTGTCCTTCCCCAACTGCGCAGCACTTAGTGCCAGCTGCAGCGTTTAGGCCCCTTGCTATTGTCCCCAGATGCCCAGCAAGTAGTGGGCAGCTGTTACGTTTAGGTTTTGACGCAGTGGCGCAACCTGGACCTTGATGTGAGTTATGGGCTACATGTGATTTCTGCGCTAATGTGATTTATGTGCTAAATGTGATTTATGCGCTAATGCTTTGGGTGTAATGAAATGTACTGTGTGTAGTATGTTTTGTGCACCCTGTGTTCTGACACCTCTGTATGTGGCTTTATGCATCATATGTAAAGCTTCTGGCCTATACCCCTAAATGTATTTTCATGCTTAGGTGGTTGTTTTACTTAGTATAGTTATGCTAGTGAGTTCATGGTTCCCTGCGTGATATTTTCCTAAGGTGGTTAGGGTTGCGTAGGTGGTACTTACCTTTTACCAGTGGTTACTGGTTGTGTGCTACATTTGCTCTTTGGTGCTACAATTGCTATGTTCTAAGTGTTATTCCTACAAAGTGCTAGTTCTACCAAGTGCTTATTCCTGACAGTGGTCCCTGTGGCCCTGTCCCATGTATATAATCCCCTGTAAATTCTAACCGTGCCTCTGGCACATTGTAAAGTGTGTGTTTACTATCTAATGTGTTTTGTAATACAAAGGCTATTTTTACATATACCTTGTGTGGAGTTCCTTTTGTGGGGGGTTTGGGAGGTTGTTGTTGGTGGGAGATAGAGAGGGGGAGAGATAAAGAGAGCGAGAGAGACAAAGAAAGGGGGAGAAAAAGAAAGAGAAATGGAAGGAGGGGGAACGGCAGGTTATTTGTATTCACCTAAAAATAGAAGAAGCAGCCAAATACATGTCAATGTGTGACATCACCAGAGAAATGGGCTGACTACCTGTGAATTTATATATTTACTTTTAATACCTATAGACCTATGTCATGCAAATAAACAGGGAACAAGTAAGGAAAATAGTGATCGAGCCCATTATCATATGCAAATCACAATGACGTCACATGTAGTGAAGTCACAAGAAGTGATGTCAGGCCCTCATAATAATTTTCACGGAAAAGGTCGACGGCCTGTTTTAAAAACAAAAACAAAGAAGCTTTTGGTTTCTGTTTTTATACATCAAGTGTTTTTCCCACTATCAGTTTGTAACTAAACTCGGAATTGATTGAAAGTGTAAATATTTTTAAACAGACATGTGGAACTTGGAAATTACATTTTTAAACAGTTTTCAGCGAATAAATAAAATGTGCTTTTAATTTGCGTTTGTTTACTAACGTTCTTTATCCAGCCCCTAAGCACCAAAGTGTTTCACATTTGAATTGAATTGAATTGAATTGAAAAGGTTCTTCTATAGCGCATGGCTACTCGAGAGCATCCCAGCGCTTGATAGTTAACCAGAAAGAAAAAAGTGAGAGGAAGAGGAAATCAGACGTAAACTAGATGAGTTTATCTATGTATTGGGGAACAGAATGGTTTTTATCTTTTTCCGGAAGACAGTCAGACTGGGCTCTAAACGAAGTGGAAGAGGGAGGGCATTCCACAACCTAGCCGCGTTACGCGAGAACAGGCGGTCCCCTGTTCGAGCTCTGTAGGTCCTGGGGATTGTGAGGAGTTTTTGTTGTTTTGAGCGGAGATCCCTAGATGGTATGTATGGTATTACCATGTCTTTTAAGATGGGAGGGCCATTCCCATAAAAAGTTTTGTGGACCAGACAGAGGGATTTAAAATGGACCCGCTCCTTTATGGGGAGCCAGTGCAAGGTCCTAAGTGATGGTGCAGCTGATATGCGGCGGCTGGTTCCGGTAAGTAGTCTTGCTGCGGAATTCTGGGCAATCTGAAGTTGTCGTATGACTGAAGTAGGGGCACCCAGATAAAGTGCATTCCCATAGTCCAGCCTAGATAAAATGAGGGACTGGACTATGGTTTTTTTTGCAGCTTCTGGTAGCTGGGGGAGGATTTTCCGGATTGTCTTGGTTAGACCAAAGCAAGTGGCTACTGTCTTTCTTGCCTGGGTTTTGAGAGACAGTTCCGAGTCAAGCCAGAAGCCAAGGGTTTTTATTTCAGGTTTTGAAGTGGGCCCAGGACCCATACAAGGAGGCCACAGGATGGTGTTGTTAAAAGTGGCCTTCCTTCCCAGTAACATTAGCTCAGTTTTCCCCCCATTCAATTTCAGATGGGACGCATCCATCCATTTCGCCACCGCCTCCAGGCAGCTGCAGAGATTGTCTGGGGGGTGGCCCACTCGATTTAGAGAGACTACTAACTGAGTATCGTCAGCATAGCTTATCAGCTGGATTCCAAAAGGGGCTACAACCTCCGCTAAAGGTGCCATGTATATGTTAAACAGTGTGTGGCTAAGGGAAGAACCCTGTGGTACCCCACACTGCAATGGCACGGGGAGGGAGCAGTTGGTATCCGAGAAGACCCTGAAGACTCTGTCACTAAGAAAGGACCGAAGCCATTCGAGGGCCTTACCCATGACTCCAACCCTCTCGAGGTGAGCCAAAAGGACGCGGTGATTGACCGTGTCGAATTCGGCACTGAGGTCCAGGAGGATGATGACCGCGCTGCCACCTGCATCCAAAATCCTCCTGGAGTCCTCGACCACTCTCAACAAGGCTGTCTCGGTCCCTTGTCCCCTTCGGAATCCCGTTTGGGTAGGGTGTAGCAGGTCATGGATCTCTAGGTATGACGCTAGCTGTTTATTTACCCATTTTTCAGTAAGCTTACTGATACCGGGAAGGAGAGAAATTGGGCGATAATTTGAAAAATCGTCGGGATTAAGGTTAGGTTTTTTTAGCAAGGCCTTTACCATAGCCAGTTTCCAATCCTGTGGTACCACACCGGATTCCAGTGAGGCATTCACAAGATTAATGATGTGGTTACTGGCATAGGGTAGGGCCAGTTTCAGGATGTTCATAGGTGCGGGATCGAGTGGAGAACCACTTTTTATGGAATTGAAAAGAGCGGGAAAGAGTTCACTATTGAGCGGATGGAAAGATACCAGGCGGGGTAAGGTGGCATTTGAAGCATCCATCGGCAGCTGGTTTGGTTCAGTTGAGGGAAGGGGGGGAAAGAGAGAAGAATTTTTTTGATTTTTGTGGCAAAAAAACTTGCAAGTGCATTGCAGCGCTCACCAGATTCCTCTGAAGAAAGTTCAGAGGAAGGTGGGTCAGGGGCTTTTATCAGAGTTTTTACTATTCTAAACATCTCTCTAGGGGCATTAACAGATTTTTCAATTTTTTCAGCATAGAAGATGGATTTAGCTGTGTTAAGGGCGGATTTATATTTTTTTATAGATGATCTGTATATGATTTTCTTTTCTTTGTCAAAATGTTTTCGCCATAGCCTCTCCTCTTTTTTACATTCCTGCTTGAGTAGCCTGAGGTCTGAGTTGAACCAGGGCTGTTTATTGGAACTTTTTTTGTATGTGATATCTTTTTTTGGGAGCACACTGTCCAGTGACAGCTCAATCCAGCGATTGAAGTCTGCGTTAGCCTTTTCAATGTTTTGATTGGCCAGAGGTTCGCTCTGCTTTAGCGATTCGATCCAATCACCGGATTCTAGTTTTGTCCAGCGTCTATTTAAAATTTTATGGGAAGGTTTTTTGTGGCTGGGTCTGGTGATTTTCCATAAGAAAGGAATGACCATATGGTCAGACCAAGGAATCGGATAAGGATCATCTGTTGATAAATGTGGAACATTAGAAAAAATGGGGTCTAGAAGGTTCCCTTTAAGGTGAGTGGGAAGCTGAACCATCAGATTAAGATGACAGATGGCTAGATCTTTGATTAATTCCTGTGCAGTAGTATCCAAGGGATTGTTAAAGTGAAGGTTCATGTCTCCTAGCACTATAAAGTTGGAGACCTTGCTGGCCGCGTCCAGAGTGGCTTCGATTAGCCCTTCTGCAAATTGGCCTATCAGGCCGGGGGGTCGATAAATTAAAAAGCCAGAGAGAGAAACTTCTGGAGATTGTGTAATGGAGAATTGTATACTCTCACAGTCTGGGATATGGCAATCGATCAAGCGGCAAGCTAAGTGTTCCCTGTATAGAATAGCAATCCCTCCACCAACCTTCGGTCCTCGATCCTTATGTTGGATCAGATATCCAGGTGGTAGGGCGCGGACAATATCGGGACCAGATGACGGTCCAAGCCATGTTTCTGTTAAGAAGAGGATATCCAAATTTGAATTTTCGATTAATAATGCAACTTTTGTGGCATGCTTTGGTAAAGAACGGCAGTTGACCAAAGCCATATTTAGGACAGCCTCTCCTTTCGTATTTTTAGTACTTAGAGTGGTGTTAATAGTAGCCTCAGTTACCCTAAAGGGACAGTGTATGCAGGAGAGACAGCCGGAATCGATGTTAACAGAATGGCTACAGTGGGATGGGAGATTCCCATTTACAGTGTATTAAGCAATAGAAGGGCTAATTTTGTCTAGTTCTCTGTTCCTCTCTTGCGCCACTCACACAAATAAATAAAGGGGACGCTGCTAGTGGGACGGATAGTTACAAACACTCTGAGGCCTGTGTTGGCAGATGCAAGAAGCAAAGTAACATTTCCCAGTCGTTGGCTAAGGAGCTAGGTGGAACTGAGTCCCTTTTCTAGATAATAGTGGGGGGACCCCTTCAAACTGTGTCGACCCCCGACTTGTGCCGTGCTGATAAAGGAATAGTGAATTTGAGTACTTTACGATGAATTGAAATGAGAGGAAGAGAAGAAGAGAGCGAGGTGCAAGATGTATTAAAGAAAATGAAAAAAGAGATGCAAGACTTTACCCTGTTTGTGTACAAGCATTTTACGTAAACAAGTTGATCTGTGCGTTTTGAACAGGCTGTCACCCCCCTTTGTATGTAAATGAGCTTCTGTAATCAGACACCCCAGGCTCCCATCTTTTCTCACATGGATGATAAATGTGAGCAGTGTAAGGTAATCACAAACAAGGGCTACATTGAGAAATAATCAGCTTCCAGGTCACACAGCTGTTGTTATGTAGTTCTTTATTAGTTTTTTTAATTTACTTTAATTTGCACCAATTCTCCAGGTTACTTTTTCTCAGTATATTGCTTTATATCGCTCTTTGCGCTCCATCAGTTAAACGTGAGGTTTGATGTAGGATTTGTTGTAAGTGTTCCTAGACCATGTCCCAATCCCTTTGTCCTCGATTTGTCGGCATGTTTTTTGTCCACACGCTGGTCTAGGATGGGCCTTCTCAAGGTAAAAGGCGCTGTAATAGGAATAAGAAATCAGACATATATGAAATGGTATGTAAACAAATGTGTGCCTTTAAGTTATCAGGCACCACCAGACTCACATCTACACATGTAATTGAGCACCAGACTAAAGTGACTTCGCCCTATATAAATATGTGCCATCAGTAATCGGGCTGATGGTTTCGCTGAGGCGCACAGCAAATAAAGTTTCTGAGTGTTAGAAGCCGCGTTCCCGCGCGCACCATTGTTGTCTTTTTTTATATTATTTTTATTGGTGTATGATTTCAATGTTACACAATGACCTTGTAGTTTGCATGTTCAAAAAAGAAATACATAAATTAAATGGTTACAAATTGCATGTCTTTAAAGCCAGTGAACTTAAAGCAAAAAAATTTAAAAAAAGGCGTTAAATCAAAGCTGTAACATTTCTATAATATAGTGTCATGCACAGTTTGATATTTCACCCCCCTCCCTTCCTTGTGTTGACCATCTATCTAAATGTGATATTGTGTTTGTAGATCTTAGATGTTCTGGGGTGTATCTGTCGTGTTCCACTGCTTTTATCTCTCGCGCCATTTAGTCAGTGGTTCCCAGATTTGTAACCCTTTTGAGCGGGATCGAGTCCCCCTTTTCCCATATAATCCTTTTTCAAAGTTGTAGCTCGTGATTAGACGTGATAACCACTGACAGTACACTGGCGGCGATGGAGCTAACCAGGCTGATGTTAGGGTAAGGCGATATATTGCCATACTTATAAAAATTAGTCGTTCTCCGGGCATCCCTTGGGTCTCCTGATCTACCCCTAGACAGATCAGGGCTGATGAAAGGTTTATATCCCTTCTTAGGATCTCTGTAAAGAAATTCGTAATGTCAGATTTTAAGATATTTAGTGTAGTACAGGATGCCAGCATATGCTCTAAATCTGCCTGGGGCAGCGAACATCAAGGGCATAAGGTCCCCTTCCCAGTTCCCCATTTAGCGATCCTTTTTGGCGTATAATAAAGTGAAAATCAAGTTTTATAATACTGCGCCTGAAGTCGTGCTGGTATTAAAAGCTTCCGTGCTAGTTCAGTAGAGTATTGAAGTAAATCCTTTGAGACGTCTATTTCTTCTTTCCATTTGCTAGCCCGATGTCCCATGCCATCCGTCATCAGGGAGTTAAGCGAATTATATACCATTCCGATTGATTGATTATTCGGTCTCAGTTTATCTATAATGGAGTTATTTAAGAACCCTATTGGGCCTCCATCCTACTTGCTTAGAAAATCATGTATTTGTAAATACTTAAACAAATCTTTCCATTCTAATCCATATTGTGTTTTAAGATTTTTAAAAGTGAATATATCAGTGAGAGAATAAAAATCTCCAAGCTTGAATAGGCCTTTGTCAATCCATCTCCTGATTGTGGGGTCTTTAAAGATTCCGGGCAAGTTACAGTTATTACTAATCGGGAAGAGGTCAAAGAGTACAAATATCTAGGGATAATTATTGATAACAAAGGTTTGTTCGACCAACAAAAAGAGGCAATACAAAGGCGAGGGACCCTCCTAGCTATCACCTTGAAAAACCTTAAAAACAAAATAACTGGACCAAACCTGCTCCCGTTGCTCGAAGTACTACGAGCTAAGCTCCTCCCAACGATAACTTACGGCAACGAGGCCATGAGGCGGAATGACTAAACAACCTTAGACAAAACAGTCTCCAAAGCACTGAGAATAATATTCAAGCTGCCAAAATACACCTCTCCAGCGCAACTAAGACTGTAATGCGGATTCCCAAACCAGGCAATAAACCGGAAAGGTGCGTACGTCAAACCTGGTATAAAATAAAGAGCTCCGCGGCCGGATCACTGAACTCATTTCTTTGGAAAGAAATTATACGGAAAAACAATTCCCCGGCCAAGGCTTACCTTCGACTAGGGATCAGCGAGTTAGCCCTTCAGAACATCTGGGAATCTGGTCTCCCTTAAAAAAACGTCAAAACCCTAGTTAACATGTCAATAATCCTAGTCTCTACTCAGAAAGATTGTGCATACCTAAACAGGAGGGCGCACAGCTGGTTTGTGATTCAAAGCTACTCAAAATGCCTACCACAATCGTATCTAGGCAACAGCTTCTCCAGAACGTTGAAGGAACGCTTTTTGGCAATGAGGATGGGGATTCTACCTACTCAAACTCATATGCCCCCTTGGAAACGCCCACCAATAACCACCCTCTGCAGATTATGTGGAGAAACCAAAAAGATGTGTTGCACCTTCTGTGTATCTGTAAGACTCTCGACCTGGAGAGGAGAGAACTGTTAAAACCACATATAAACGCTTTGCACATTCGGTCCTGCAGACAGGCAGGGAAGGCGTGTTTCGAAGGGGCCAACGTAAGGCTACTCTGCAGCTTTG
The DNA here is from genome assembly GCF_964261635.1 of Lissotriton helveticus. NCBI lineage: Eukaryota > Metazoa > Chordata > Amphibia > Caudata > Salamandridae > Lissotriton > Lissotriton helveticus. The sequence goes on from NC_136058.1 coordinate 429,584,923, forward strand.
TCCGTTTTATGGAAAAAGCACAGACAAAACTAGGCGAAGAACCCCGAGCATATTCAACTCCTCCTGAGGTTCCCCGCCAGGTGCTCATCTATGAACCCAATTAAGACCCATGGGCCCAGGAGAAGACGAAAGCTCAGGATTTGCCCACAGACTCTGCCTGAACTAATGAAGTTTAACACAACTTTAGTACATGTAATTTTAACTAGTTAAATTCAAGTTTTTTTAGAATATAGTGTCTTAGCTTTTAACACTCAGACTTGCACACAGACTCTGCCTGAACTAATGAAGTTTAACACAATTTTAGTAGATGTAATTTTAACTAGTAAAACTAGTTTTCAGAATACAGAGTTTTAGCTTTTAAGGGAATATGAAATAGTGCTAATTACGTGTTTTATTGTACAGACCGCTAAGATTTTATTTAATCAAGCAATAAAGATTACTTACTTACTTACTTACTGATCGGGGTATAATAATTCCCACAGCCCAATCCTAGCATCTTCCGGACTGCCTTCATAGTTTTATATTATCCTGCTGCCAGCGTCTTATAACGTACCTTTTTGTAGTGAGAATCATTCAAGAATCTCCAGGCCCATCCCCAGGCCTGCTTACCCATTATTAGTTCTATAGGTTTGGGGATATGGTTAAGTCATTCGTATAGTGGCTTGTGGGAGAAAAGGGTGTGATTGTGTAAAAGAGTAATTGCCCAATAGCGAAGGTTAATGTTTGGTAGAGCCAAACCACCCCTATACTTTAGTAGAGAAAGGAACCTATATGCTCGTCTTGGTTTCCCATAAGACCAAATGAACCGGGAAAACATATCTTCGATCTTGTTTATACATTTGGGATTAAATTCCAATAGAATAGCTCTTATAAGATATAAGATCTTAGGGAAAAAAAGCATTTTGATTATATTACATCTTCTGATTATTGAAAGATGCAGAATATGTAGTCGCCTCAGTTCTGGTTCTATTTTATCAATCATGGGGTCGATATTTGCTTCGACTAGCTTTTCGATATTGGCGGTAATGTCTACCCCCCAATAAGTGGCGTTTCCTACCTGTCTCACGTCGTCACCCATGTTGAAGTTTTTACAGATAATCTGGGTTTTATTTCGATTTAGGGAATATCTGGCCAAAAGGCCAAATCTCATCGCCTCTCGCTCTACCTCTGCCATAGATTCTATCCGGTTGGATATTACAAGTGCTATGTCGTTGGCATATACCAATACTTATGTTTCCCAGCCTTGACTGATTATCGGCCTAATCCTCTGATTTCACTCAAGAGTGCATAAGAAGGGGTCCACATATATGGCAAATAGCAGAGGTGAGCTAGGGCATCCCTGACGTGTGCCTTGAGTTATTCTAAAGGTGTTAGTACGTGTACCATTTATGAATATTTACGCAGTTGGTTGAAAATACAGCATCTTAAATGCCTGTATAAAATGTTGGCCAATCCCAACCCTCGACAGAGACTCCCAAAGACAAGGCCAGGAAACTCTGTCATAGGCTTTCTCAGCGTTGAGTAAAATGAGTGCCATGGGATTTCCAGAAATTTGTGCTGCATCAAAGAGTGAGATGGTTCTTCTTATGTGATCTGTTTTACCATGTTCCGGGATGAATCCATGTTGCCTTGGGGATATTACTTTAGGAATTACCTTCCCTAGATAAAAGTGAGTTAAAAAACTATCGTCCCATTGCTAGCCTCCCTTTTATGGCAAAGGTGACCGAAAAAATCATGAATATCCAGATTTCTGAATTTATCGAAAAACACCAGCTCCTTGACAGCACGCAGTTTGGGTTCAGGAAACATCATGGCACAGAAACAGCCCTGATCAAAGCCGCCGACGACATCAGGGTAATCAGGGACCAGGGTGGCACTGCCATACTGGTTCTACTAGATTTATCGGCGGCCTTTGACACGGTCGACCACAACACCTTGGTCGACCGTGTCCAGGGATGTGGCATCGGCCACACTGCCAAAGACCTAATTGCGTCCTTCCTTGACAAAAGAACACAGGCTGTCATTCTAGGTCCCTTTCAATCGGCCCAACTCTCCGCTCCCTGTGGAGTTCCCCAAGTTCCCCAAGGCTCATCCCTGAGTCCGACACTTTTTAACATCTATGTGTCGGACCTTGCCAACACCATCAAGGCACATGGGATGAGCCTAACCTCCTATGCCGACGATACCCAACTAGTGTTGGCAATCAAAGGGAACGGAGAACAAATAGCCGATAAATTTAAGAAGGGGCTCCTAGACATAGGCAAATGGATGGCTACCAACTGCCTAAAGTTAAATTCAGAAAAGACCGAGGTACTCATTTTTGGTCCACTGTCACCAGCCTGGCCTACCAGCTGGTGGCCTGAAACCTTTGGTACCCCTCCTACTCCTACCACCAAGGTCAGGAACCTCGGAGTCATCTTTGATGACGGTCTTATCTTCCTGGACCACGCTAATAAAACAGTGTCTACGGCACACCTGAAATTAAAAATGATCAGGAAGATACGTCCTTTTCTCCCTGATTCTGCCATTAAGACACTAGTCACTGCCCTTGTCCTTGCATCCCTAGACTATTGCAATGGGCTATTTCTTAATGCTCAAATCAGAGTAATCACAAAGTTACAAACAATACAAAACGCAGCGGCACGCCTGCTTTCAGGCAAAACAAAGTTCGAATCCATCTCCAAAAATATAACAGACTTTCACTGGCTCACTGTCCAAAAAAGAATTCAATTTAAATCCCTCTGCATTGTGTTTAAAGCTCTCAACAATCAAGGACCACACTTTCTCAAGGAACAATTGCAACTCCATAAACCCACCAGAGCTTTACGATCAGCCACCCTTCATCAACTGGTGGTACCTCGCACCAAAACCGTTACCTGGGGAGACCGTCGGTTTTTGGTGGCGGCCCCCAGACTCTGGAACACCTTGCCTCTCAACATCAGGCAAAGCACCACCCTCCTTCAGTTCCGTAAACTCCTGAAGACCTGGTTGTTTATTCAATAACTATATCACCTGGCCAGTTTGCTTCTTCATTCGGTCCAAAGCATCATGCTCCGTATGTAAACAAATGATTTATTAGCGCCAAGACGCCCAAGGGTATATGCTGCGCTCTATAAATATTAAAAATAAATAAATAAATAAATTACCCCTGCTAATCTGGTCGCTAATATTTTGGAGTAAATTTTGCTATCCGCATTTATTAATGTGATTGGCCGATAAGATGCAGGGTCTAGTGCTGATTTATGTTTTTTAAGAAAAACAATTATTTTTGCTTGCGACCATGATTCTGGTGGTCTTCCCACCTTAAAACAATGTACAAACAAAGGAAAAATGGCTTCTTTTATTTCTGTAGAATTTTTTAAATAAAACTCTGCTGGAATACTGTCTAGGCCTGTTGTCTTGCCATTAGGGAGACTGTTAATACACAGCAGAGCGTCAACCCATTGAGGGGGTGTCCTCAAGTTGGGCCTGGTCATCTCAAGATAATTGTTCTTTTGGAATTAGATTAAGGTAAGTCATTATATTGTCTGGGTAGGCTTTGGTAGTTTCTTGATATAGGTTTTGATAATATGTTAAAAATTCATTGCGTATACCTTCTGGGTCTGTAATTATGGCCTGGGAGGTATCTTTCACTGCCGTAATAGTATTTTTTGTGGCTTTTTGTCTGACCCTGATTGCAAGATGGTGTCCGACTTGTTCACTACACTCGTACACTTCTTTTCTCCAAGTCTCCAATCTATCTGCTGCCCTATGGGCGATTACTTCTATAACTAATGATTTGGCTGAAATTATTTTCGCCAGTGCTTGTGTAGGGTCCTCCTCATCTCTATATACTATGATCAAGTTTTTCTCTGCAGCTGCCAATTTCTATTGTAAAAGATCCAATAATTGGCGGTTTTCCCTATTACAAGCTAGCGAAAAGCTCATTGCTTCTCCCCTGATTGCGGCCTTGAGTGCATCCCAGACCACTTCTATCCTGGTATTGTCCAAATTCTCCTTAATAAATTGGGGGATCCAATGCCTCATGTGTTTGCAATATTCGTCATTAGAAAGTAGAGAGCGATCAAACGTCCAACTAATCGTATCTTTCTTAACCCTTGTTTCCCCTCTTATTTCTAGACCCAAGGGATTGTGATACGATATGATTCGTCTATGTTTTTCTATTGAGCACATGTGGAGAATAGAGTGAGATGTAAGGATGTAATCTAATCTGACCGGGCGCCGATGTCTCTGGATGACACCACCCCGACCGGGCAAGTTGCCTGGCTTCCGGGCCATGGCGGTTCCGGTCTTCTCTCGACTAAGTGCGGCGTGGGCACCCGCTTCAGATAAAGCCATTGTGGGATGGTCACCCGCTCTTCCCTTGAAACGTGGGGTGGGCTCCCGCAGTAAATAAAGGTAATTGCGAGGTGTGCCCCCACTCTAAAGGCACCGATGCAGGTTGGGCTCCTGGTTTTTAAGCATAAATCAGCGGGGTAGGCTCCCGCAAACAACATAAAGGCAGGGTGGTCCCTGTCTTAAGACACACACAAACGCAGGATGGGATCCCGCTCTCTTCCTGCAGTCAGCACAGTGCTGCCTGCAACCAAAGGTTCTCCTATCCTGGGAGAATGAAGGAGATCGTCACATCGCTCACAAGGCACTTAAGCCCCCACAAAGATTTCCTCAAGGGACAAAGCTGTGCCCACGCATGCCCTTGTGGGGGTTCCACCTGGGGCCCAGCAGCAACAGGTCCCAAAGAAGCACAAAATACAAAACTTTTCGTGGGGTCATAGCCCCTATATTCATACTACACATCTCTTTGTCTACAAAGCACAGGGCTTGGGGGGACCAGCCAGAACTGGTTCTGTATCACTGTGTTTGCAGTGCTCACACCCTTCTTTGGGAGATGGGGGCTCGCCCATCAGACACACCAACGGGGGCCGAGCCATCATTCACTAGGGCAGGCACAATCCTATTCAGGGTCAGTGAACTACTCCTCCCACTACTCCAAATGCCGATGTCCTATTCAGCCAAGCGCTGACTCACCCTGCCCCTCCTGGATCCACACACACCTCCCAGCCCCTGTCACTCAAAAGGCAGACATGCAATTCATATCAACACCTGAGAGAAAGGGTATTAAGTATATGGGATCTATGGGCGCTCAAACAGTATTAACGTCACAGTGTCTTCTGCAAGTTTAGAATTTATGGTGCTAGCAGGGAGGGGGGACCCACCAAACCCCTCAATTTAAATGTGCAAAATACACATCTAGAATAGATATATAGACGATTGTCTCTTACTTTGGGCTGGTACACATGTAGAATTGCTGGAATTTTTTGAGTACATGAATACTAACCTATATGGGATGCAATTCACTATGGAATCAAGCAGTACACAGATTTCCTTCCTGGATAAAGAACTTTATACAGAGGATAACATACTCAAGACCCGCCTATTTAAGAAAAATACTGCATGTAACTCTATCTTACACACCGACAGTTCGCACCCAATATACCAGATCAGTGCCATACCCTATGGGGAGTTTGTGAGAGCTAGGTGAAACTGTAGCGAGGAATGTGAATTCGAAACTTGTATTGAGAATATGAACCAACGTTTTGAGACAAGAGGGTATTCCCCCACCATTCTCCGAAAGGCTAAAAAGAGGATCAGGGGAATTAAGAGGGAAGATACTCTCAAACACAAACCAATTCCCACTGAAAGAAAATATGGCATTCGAATGGTTACTGATTTCAATGAACTGAGCCATGTCCTCCGCAGAAGCCTCAAAAGACATTGGGGGATTCTTACGGCGGACAAGACTCTGACTACCCTCATTACTAGACAACCACAGATTACATTCAGGAGGGGTAGGACCCTACGCAACAGACTCAGTCCTACAGTACCGAGGACAACATCAATTAACTCTTGGTTAAGTTCACCTAATATCGTTTTTTTAAAATGTGGATTTTGTGGGGTATGCCGGTGGGCTAAACACAAGACAAAAAGCTTCAAGAGCTGTGACAACAAAACTTATGATATTCGGACGAATATTAATTGTTTAACTAAATATGTGGTCTACATTATCGAATGTAAATGTGGACTTCAGTACGTAGGAAGTACTATCAGGAATTTGAAGGACAGAATTGGGGAACATGTCAGAGGTTTGCTGCAACAAGATGCTAGGTATCCGGTAGCAATTCATGCTAGCATATGCCAGGCACAAGGCCCTAAAAAAGAATTTGTTTTCTTTGGAATAGATCACATTCCCATGGATATCAGAGGTGAAAAAGGGAGTTACGCCTGAGACGCGGAGAAGCGTTCTGGATTATGAGGCTTCATACAGTAGAGCGGGGACTAAACTGTGACCCGGAGATGCAATTCTTCTTGGGTGACTAATACTTGGTGCTTCACATCCATGGACGTTATAGTATTACATCTCAATTGGGTTCTCTGTTATCATTCACATCTATACTGCGTTTTTATCCCTAGGATAGTAACATATACCCTTATTAAGTACTGTATTGGTTTTTGGCCACCTTATGATCAAGAAAATTGTATACCATAATAGTGTACCGTGCTTTAAGACAATGAATGGAATCTATTACTCAGTTATCACGCAGAGTAGATGTTGTAAACTCTTACGTGATGACATTATGATATGAACCGTGTCAAGCCGTTTTTGGGTGTATATATATGCAAAATACGGGTTAATTCCATTACTATATAATCATTTATTTCTATGTTCCTCATTCTTTACTGTCCTCCTCTTCCTTATGTATAAATACTTATGGACATTCCATAACCTTTTTTTTTTCGTCGTCTGCCTTCCTCCTCCTTCTCAAACTTGACTAGGTGTCTTGGTTATGCTTATATTAAGGGTGACACAAATGTAGGATCAGCTTATTATTCAGTTGTTTTAATTTTCAAGTTATTCATATTGAACCTTACTAATAGATTGGAGTAGGAACATGGACTAATAGTCTATGGGCACATTTCGGGTGGGCTTTCCCACAATTATACTGGATTGAACGTTACTCAAGGGCTACACAAATATATTCAACCTTACAGCTTCTTTTTTTTTTTAATAAGGAGTTTCCTTGCAAATGCACGAACTAGGAGACCCCCTAATGGATTGTTACTTTTAACGTGTGCTGTCTGGTTATGTTATCTGAATGTTCCTTTATAAACACGCTGGTTGGATACATTTGGGTAGGATACGGCAGAAGGTTAGCACTCTAGTGGTTTTACTTGCGAAGGATTTATCTATCCACTTCCGGGGTGAGCCCGAGTCACTTCTGGGTTGCAGACGCCAGGGATGCGAGTGCGATTCGGCCTCAGGTAAACTCCTTTCTTTCCCTGGATATGTCTATTATTTTCATGCGGTTTATATTCCGCCATGGAGTCTGGGCTTGGACCAGACCTTTTGTCTACCAGGACTAATTAGAACTTGTTCTCCCTGGATCTAGAGTGAGTTACACCACAGGTACCCATGTGGTTTGAAAGACCCTGAATATACAAGGAGCTTTGGAACCAGGCATTATTTATTGCACAGGTGTGCTTTCTTCTGGCCTCCTCGGCAACATTATAATAACATTTTGGTGAAGGGTTTTCTTTTTGTCAGTTATGTGTACATGTGATTTAGCATTTGTCGGATAAGGTGGACATTTCTGTGATGCAGGCTACATTACTTGTACAGTAAATGGGACAATCATTGTTTCTGGGATCTATTGTGAATTGAAAGTCTTAGGTCCCTGTAATTTTGTATACTGAAGGACTTACGTAACCTACTAGTAGGTGTACCTTGCATGACGGAATAAAGCTGGTATTAACTCATGCAATATTGGGAATTTTTAATTTAACACTGGCGAATAAGTCCTAGTGTGTTCTTTCATTGGAATTTTAACAACCTTAGAATGTACTGAAGTGCTCCATATACTTTATTGTTTCGTGGCACAATACTAGTGCTGTGACTTGACTCGCATTTAATTAATAGCTTCACTTGACCGATGCCTTTAATATTTTGGCATTAATTACTTTGCAGAGTGCCATATACTGGTGTCATCCAAATACACAGGTTACCCTGCCGGGTTGGAATTATCACCGGACGCGGGGTAAGACAACCCCCCCCCTTATCTTATTTGACTTCTCGTTCCCTATAAGGGGTCACTCAATCTTGGTAGTATGGAATATTAATGCCTTGCCCTTATGTGTGTTTTCTTCTCTTCCTTCCTTCCTTTTTTTCTATTTTTCTCACGTGAGTAGCCCTAAAAATACTAAGGATTCAGCCATTGAGGTATTTGTGTAGAATTAAATGTTTTTTACATGTGGTCACATACACGGGGTATGTTTGCGGTTTGTTTGTGTCACGCCCTGGTTTTTGGATTTGTCCTTTCACATATTTTGTTGAATGAACGACGATGCAACTTAGAATGCGTTTGATTTACTACAATGTATTAGGTAGAGTTGGCACGGGTGTCTTTTCACTTTTGTGCATCACGATTTGCTTTATTAATCCTTTGTCAGTTTGAGTATAAATATGTTTTAGTCATGACATTCACATTAAGGACTATGTTATTTCTACTACTTAAGGGTTCCACTAAATGTGGTGTTTCTCGATAGGAAATTTCTTAGCTAGATTTAGAATTGTGTATATCTAGTTTGGATTGTTGTAAAGTAGGCTTGCTACAGGTCATCCTTTTTTGTATTTTTCCAGCCCTGAAGAGTTGTAGTTTCTGTGCATGTACGGACCTACAACGAAACACGTGTCGGCTGGCTGTAAATTGTCAAATGATTTGGTGACCGAATAAATGGAGATATAAATGAAACTTCAAGAACCGACGTTGGACATAATTCTATTTATATACATTATCACACTGTTAGCCACATTTGATTTGAGTGCGTAGGACTCTGTGTTTATGCAATTCATATCAGGCAGGCAGACACATAGCACCCAGAAATGGCAACTTCTAAAGGTGGAATGGTGGTTGCCTTACAAGCGTAAGGATGAGATCTTGAACACGCCTTTATGCTAAATTAATTGCTAATTATTCTAGAAATATGCAATATGCAAACGAGGTGTGGTTGAATGGTTATAATTATTTATTCAGTCAGTATTTTCACATTACTTCATATGTTCCAAAATTAACTGTAAGAGTCAAACGAACTCCAAAGTATTTGATAATCATGTAATCAACGTAGAACATGTAGCATAACGTAACAAAGGTCACCCCGATGCATTTCGAGCACTAGGCTCCTCTTCATGGGGGAACGTCTAAAAGGAAAGATACAAATGATGCTGTTAAGGACAAGAGCCCGAGGACACATCTATGAAACTGATGTTAGGGGTGTGCTAATAAGTAGTGACAAGGGTAACACCAACCATGTCCGGAAGAAACCCCACCACATGATGACTCGAAGTGACCAAGCGTACGCTAGGTGCAGAACTGAGAAAGCGAGGTCGTGATCGTGGTTATGAGCAAAGTGCTGGAAGTGAACCAAAATTTGAACGGAAACAGTGGGGTTCAGTGCAAAAAATATGCGTGTCTATACTGTTAGAGCGAAAGAAACCAGAGTATCCTGAAGTGAAAAACCAAATGAACTGACAGTGGATGTGCCGGTACCTTTGAAAAACAAACGGGTGATATGTAACGTGCAGTCGAACGAGTGAGGAGAAAGTCTTTAAGTTTACCATTTGAAAAAAAGTGATTAAATGGGCTTACCATACGTGTCAATGGGGAAAACGCAGAGGCGGTGTTCAATGTTTTTACTGCCAATTGAAGAAATGGTGCCAGAGCGCGAGCTTGCACATAAATCGCGCTGCTAGTAACAGTGGAAATAGAAGGAGGACTATGTAGGTAGTAAAGAAAGAGTGGTAAAAACTCTAAGACAATGTAACCCAATGTCAGTAGTTAAGGGAGGTCTAAAAAAAATGACATAGTATAAAGAAGGTACTTTGAAAAATGTACTTGCGACATGTGAAGCTGAAATCTATTTTGAAAAAATGCGGCAAATGAGACCCAGAAAAAACAAGGCATTCAGGAGAAACTGTCATCGGTATGGAACATGGCTTGCTAGAGAAGGAGAAACGAAGTTGATGTGAAAAATAAAGAAAAAGGAGTAGTGAATAAGGGATGAGGTGCTGGAGTCAAATTGAGCAATAAATTCAATTGGGACGAGGGTGAGGAAAGAAACAGAATAGAATGAAAAAACACGAAAGGAGAATCTAGCAAGTGTGAGGGGGATATCTTTGTGTGCAGGGGTGAAGTGGAGCTGGGAAAAGTGGGAAAGGTGGAAAAGGGAAAGGATAGGAAACGTGACTAATGTACATAAGAGTAAAGAAGATCATGAAATGCAATAAGGAATGGTGGAGACAGAGGGATAAAAGGAATGTAATAGTTGGAAAAAAGTCAGAGAGAGACCATGCCAAGACCAAATGTATACATGAATGAATTAAAGAACACAACTGTATTCCAGTCTCTCATTTAGGCCCTTCGGATGAATGGCACTCAATTTGTGCATCCAGTACAGTTCTCGTTGTAGTAGGAATTTTTTGGGATCCTACCCAAAGGACTCACGCACCACCTCCAACACTTGTTGTATCAACGAGATTGAGTCAATAACAATGCCAGGAGATAAAGAACAAAAACGAATAAATGAGAAGCTCATGGAGGACATAAAGTCACCCCCCACAGATATCCAACCTACCGAAACTACGACTCTGGAACTGGCAGAGACCTCAACACTGAAACAAGTAAAAGAGGGAGCAGGCAAACAGACGAAGCAGGAAGTCACCGGCCCAGTCATTTAAAAACACCCTACCCCTGCAACAGATTCTGCACATGACATACGGAGTATTGGAAGTACAACAGAAGTAAAAAAGACAACAGTATCTTCACAACAAACGCAATGTGGAATGCACAACAAAGAACAGGCCCAAGGGACTTTGACCCATTTCAGTAAAGACAATATAAACACCAATCAGCCAATAAACCGTGATGAACTTGGTAAAGACACAACCACCCGGAATCAACATGGAATCACCACTACTTACAACGACACGTTATATAGTGCAGAATCCCCAAACAGTGTCAACCAACACATGACACTCACTTATCCGTGCAGACAGTCCCCAGGAACAAACAAGACAGACATCATTCTGTTCATCCCTGAATTCAAATCTAGAGGTAGAGTGGACACTCTAAACAGGGGCAATATACTAAGACTCCTCCACTCAATTGAAAGTCTATCACACATTAACACAGCAGATCTGCTATCAATCGAATTTTCCACACCGTCTGACCGACGAGACAGTGAAACCACAAAGTCAGTATGGAAAACAGAAGAAATAGCAGGTCGAATTTTAGGGGAATCACTCAGATTCTCCAAATGGGGAATAAAATTGGTACCGGGAAAGAGACCTGCTTATCCCACCCCACTTCTAGAAGGAAGCAATAAAGACCACCCAAAAAAAGTCAACTCGATTCTAAAAGGAGCACGCAGTAACTCACCAGGACTGAATGACACTTCAACATCCTCGACAACTTACCAACTCAACCCAAGCTGGGCAAACATACGGCGGACAATAACCGCAGCTGCCGCAAAGTGACAAAGGTCACCAAGCCAGTCCTCCATAAAAGTTGAAACTCCAAACATAAAAATATGCATTTGGAAGATAAACGGTCTGACTAGTAAGCTAGACGACCCAGACATACTAAACCACCTAAAATCATTCGACCTGATTCTGCTCCAAGAAACCTGGGAGGAGAAAGAGTTCTCTCTTCAAGGATATTCAACCGAAATCCATCCAGCCATAAGAAACTCGTCCTATGGTCACAGCTCAGGAGGTCTGGCATTGCTAGCTTCAATACTCACCATAGGAAAAATGGAAGCAATAAAGGCAAAAATGACACCTCCAAGTGCCATACAGGCAACAGCAATAACGATCAAAATAAACCAGGTTTCCCAACAACTGCATATAATAAACACATATTTACATCCCAAGCATAGATCAAAAGGCGTGGGAGTATTGGTCAATGAGGTGGCAAGATTGATGGAAGAAAGGGAAACAGAGAACTTACTCCTGGCAGGAGATTTTAATCTTCAACTCTTCGGAGATAAATCAGAAGACGAAATGGTACAAGACCTTGACATCGCATGGGGAATCCTAACCAAACCGCACCCACTCCCAATAAGCAAACAAGAAGGTCAAGACAGCTATTAAGAGGCCTAGAGCAGCTAAATCTGAGGTTATTAAATGGTCGATTTGAAGAGGACACTCCTCCAGCATTCACGTACTTTTCCTCATCCACCTCTTCGCATCTCGACTTCACCCTCGTAACACTCCCTCTGTTTGACGCTATTTGCTTATTCAAGATCGGTGTAAATGGTGAAAGCGACCACCAACCACAGGAAGTGGAACTATATGGTACCAGAGGGATTGACCTGGAAGAAAGAAAAACTGCTGGCACTGAGCACATCACCAATCTCAGACGGATAAGGTGCAAGATTAATAAAGTAGAAGAGATTACAATCTATGCAAGAGCAATCCTGAATCAGATCTCAAGCTCGTCAAGGAGCCCACTAGAGGCCTGGGAAGACTTTGTAGCAGAACTCGGAACAAAATTCTCCACAGAGCAAAAAATCTTACACCACGACTTCATCAACCTACACAACAGCAAAATTAACCACACAGGAGATAAAAAAACTAAAACGGGAAATAACTATGATCCTTAGGAAACTCCGCAAACAACCAAACAACGACCCCTTGCATGACGAGCTGCGATCCCTAAAGACTCGGCTCAACAAATCGATCTGGGAAAGGAAAAGGAAAATCAACGAGGACCTCTGGGCGAAAATCGTACACGACTCTAAACAGAACAACAGCGCCAGGTTCTGGAAAACAATACAAAGCCTCCAACGTCCAAGCCACAAAGGAATAAATTCCCATGTATCTGAACCCGATTGGGCCCACTATTTAACCACACACTTCAATTACAAAATTCCTGAGGTGGGCTTATCTAGAGGAAAAAACCTAACTATGAAGATCATAAAGAGCAATATGAAAACGACATTCAATCATCGAACAAATGCAAACGATAACAAAGACACAATTCTGGTGAAGACATCATGCAACTCTGCAACGCTGGAGATACACGGAACATCAAGCTTTAGCCCACCTTTAGGCAGCGAGGATAAAAAACATACAATAACAGCAGCCAGGATTAAGAAACAAATATCCAAAGGGAAACCGGAAGGAGCTCCAGGACCCAATGGAGCAAATTTCTGGAGCGAGACACTGGTGCCACTCTTCCAGGAAGTTAGGGAAACAGCGACGTGCCCTTCAAACTGGAGTGGATCAATACTTAGTCCGATCCACAAACAGGGTGATAGGAGCAGTCCAAGTAATTATCGCCTCATCGCCCTAATTGATACAGAGGCAAAGTATTACGCGGGCCTCCTCCTGGAGGAACTAACATCGTGGGCAACCCTAAAACACATCATTCCCATTAACCAAACTGGATTCTGCAGAGGACAGGGCACAATCACAAATATCATGGCGTTAACCCTACTCACAGAGGCTGCCAAGACAACCAAGAGCTCACTATTTCTATGCTTTATAGATTATAGAGCAGCGTTTGATCATGTTGACCGAAATAAACTCTGGTTGAAACTAGACAAGTGGGGGATACCGGGGCCATTATTGCAGCAGCTGATACTACTCCACACTAACACCTGGGTCAAGATCAAACTTGGTAGCGGGACGCACCTTTCCAGGCAAATCAACACCACTAAAGGTCTAAAACAAGGATGCGTCCTTGCTCCCATGTTGTTCAATCTTTTCCTCGCAGACTTGCCTGGAGAATTGGACAAAACCAATTCACATGCGCCAAGGCTGGGAGGCATCTCGCTATCAAACCTTCTTTATGCCGATGACCTAGTCTTGGTAAGCCGTTGCCCAATTGGACTGCAACATCTCTTGGACACTACCAATCAATTTTCAATAAAAAAACGCTCTGAAGATTAACTTAAACAAGACTAAAGTCATGTCAGTGAATTACAGCAAATTAAAGAAATTGGCATGGTCCTTGGATGGTCAAAGGCTGGACCAAGTTACCAATTATAAATACCTTGGCGTATTACTAGACAGTAGAGGCTTATTTAAACCCCAGCTAGAGGCTATAGCACGGAAGGGAACTACCTTTCATTTCTCAATGAAGCCGCTACAAAAAGTTCTCCCTGAACGAACATTTGGCCCCCTCCTACAGGTGATTAATGCACGCCTCCAGCCTATGCTCACATACGGTAGCGAACCCATGCAAGGGAAGGACGCCAATGCCCTAGACAAAATAATCAGCAGAGCATATAGGGCAATCTTCCGTCTGCCAAACTATGTCTCTCCTGCCCAAATCCGTCTCGAATTTGGCATCCAAAAACAAACGGTAGAGAGAAGAGGCGCCTATATAAAATGCTGGCGCAAAATCAAAGGCTCGGAACGAGGAACCCTAAACGCTCACCTATGGACAGAACTGTCAATACGATCAAATTCACCCGCTAAGAAATACCTTTTAAACTCTTTGGAATATCTGGACCTAACCAGTCTTTGGGAGTCATCAGCTGACAACAACAGCTTCAAAAAGGTGGTAACAAAAGTTACTAAATTAATATCATCTATTGAAGATAAAGAAACACTGGCCAAGAGGGCACACGGATGGGTCGTGCTGAAAGATTACAATGTCCTGAAACCGCATAAATATCTGAAAATGGGCCTCACGCGGAAGACAAAGGATAAATTTCTAAACCTGCGCTTTGGAATCCTACCAATTCTACCTCACTTGGCACCATGGAAAAGGAGGCCAGACGAACATCTTTGCCGTCTTTGCAAATCAGGGAACAAGGATTTAATCCACATAATCTGTATCTGCCCTAACCTGATAGACATAAGGCGCACTTTATTTCGACCACTTTGGAATCAAAAAGGTGTAAAAAGCTGCAGGCAAGCCGTGATGATATGCTTCAACCCAGAAGAGGTCCAGTTAAATTGCAGACTGACGAAGTTTTTTGACATTGTATCTACAAGACTTACTCAACTACACGGCACAGTGATCAACGGCATCTAATAACTCGCCAATCAAGAAATAGTCTGCCAAGGTCCTACCATGCCAAAGCAAGCTGAGAACATTGACTCACACTTTCAATTTTCACGAAAAGGGTTAGAGACACTGTAATCGAGAACGATAACTTCATATGGTTTTATATACGTTTTTAAGCTTATAACGATTTTAATGATGTACGTTTTATATTGTGAGTTTTAATTAACTGTACAATAAAGTAAACCTAAACCTCCAAAACTTCTAAAGGTGGCATTTCTAAAATAGTTATAATAAATCTGGCCACACCATTGCGTAGCATTTGTTATCCCTATTCCAAATATACCAAACTTGACCACGCTGCTCCTCTCATATCAGGAATTGCCACTGAAACACTTATTAGGGAGTCTCCAATGCATTCCTAAGGGAGGGCACCCTGTTCATAGGGCTAACTAGGGCTTACCTTTGGGGTGACTGACAAGTAGTAAAAGGGGGCTCACAGACATGGCACACACTTTAGGTGCCACGTCACAGCGGTTGCAGTGCGCGTATAGGCCCTGCAATGGCAGAGGCCTGAGATAGGTTTGAAAGGCAACTTTGGTGGGTGGTGCAATCAGCGCTGCAAGCCCACCAGTAGCATTTAATTTACTAGCCCTGGGTATATGAGATACCACTTTACAAGGGACTGACAGGTATATTAAATAGGCCAAATCGGTGTAGACCAATCTTCCCATAGGTAACACAGAGAACACACGCACTTTACACTGGACAGCAGTGCTAGAGTGCCCAGAGTCCTAAAACCACCAACACCATGTCAGCAAAAAGGCTAGGAGAAAGGCAAATAGTTTAGGGATGAGCCTGCAAAAAGGGCCAAGTCCAACAAAGACCATTGACACATGAGAAAGGGAATAGGTGCAAAGATATGTGACAGGCCCTTCAAAAATCAGGATATGAATGGAGAATGTATGAGTCATGCTGGACAGGTCAGCAATGCATCCTTTGTCTACTGCAGAACTTTGATGGACCAGTGACAGAGCACAATGGAAAGTTTCTGAAAGGAGAGCCTTTGAAGGGTCCATGTTATTTTCAACACTCCAGACGATGTATGAGTTTTACCTTCCAGAATAGACTGACTAGGTGGGGGGACAATAAGCTGACAAAATTACATCAACCACCTCCATTGGCAACTGGAAGGAGCTCCTATGCCCCTTTCAATCTCTAGAAATTAAGGTGGAGGCTCTGCAGGGTGAGGTGCGGCTCCTGCCACTCTCAATCTCCAGACATGAAGGTGGTGGCCCTGCAGGGTGAGGCACTGGTCTTGCCCTCTCAATCTACAGACATGAAGGTGGAGGCTCTGCAGGGTGGGGTGTGGGTGCCGCTCCTCTCAATCTCTAGGCATGAAGGTGGCGTCTCTGCAGGGTGAGGCACAGGTCTTGCCCCTCTCAATTTCCAGACATGAAGGTGGAGGCTCTGCAGGGCGAGCGCGGGTCACGCCCCTCTCAATCTCCAGACATGAAGGTGGAGTCTCTGGAGGGTAAGCTGCTGGTCCTGCCCCTCTAAATCTCTAGATAAAAATGTAGAGACTCTGGAGATTGAGGTACACGTCCTGCCTCTCTCGATGTCTAGACATGAAGGCTGAGGCTCTGGAGGGTGAGACGCGAGTCCCGCCCCCCTCAATCACCAGACATAAAGGTGGAGGCTCTGCATGTGGAGGCCTGGGTCATGCCCTTCTCAATTGCAAGACATGAAGGTGGAGGCTCTGGAGGTTGAGGTATGGGTATTGCCCCTCTCAATGTCCAGACATGAAGGTGGAGGCTCTGCAGGGCGAGCGTGGTTCCCGCCCTCTTGATCTCCAGACATTAAGGTGGAGGCTCTGCAGGGCGAGCTCGGGTTCCGCCCCTCTCGATCTCCAGACATGAAGGTGGAGTCTCTAAGGGGCAAGCATGGTTCCTGCCCCCTCAATCTGCGGACATGAAGTTGGAGGCTCTGCAGGTCAAGCGTGGGTCTTGCCCCTCTCGATCTCCAGACTGGAAGGTGGAGGCTCTGCAGAGTGGGGTGCGGTTCCTGCCCCTCAATTCTGCGTACATAAAGGTGGAGGCTCTGGAGGGTGAGGCATGTGTCCCGCCCCCTCAATCTCTGGACATGAAGGTGGAGGCTCTGCAGGATGAGGTGCGGGTCCCGCCCCCTCAATCTGCAGACATGAAGGTGGAGGCTCTGCAGGGCAAGCGGGGGTCCTGCCCCTCTCGATCTCCAGACATGAAGGTGGAGGCTGGGCAGTGTGAGGCACAGGTCTTGCCACTCCCAATCTCCATTCATAACAGCGGGTGGTGATGGACAGAGTATCTGAATTAAGCAGAACACTCCTACCCAGTCAAAAGATCAGGGCTTGATCCATCACCGTTTTTTAGCTCACTGCACCATCCCAGTTCAGAACCTGGCTACATGCAAATTAGTCTGACCCTGGCCCAGTGCATCATGGGAACAGGGCAGACCAAACTACCAAGCCAATTCTTTACTGGAAAGGAAACAAGCTTCCGGGGACCGGTTTCTGGCATTACAGCCGTCTTCGGCCCGGCTTGCTTGAATCCTGATGGTGCAGTGAGCAAGGGACTCATGTCTGAGCATACCCTTCCACACTTGTGGTGGCCAAAACGATTCATAACAGGGGGTGGTGATAGACAGAGTATCTGAATTAAGCAGAACACTCCTACCCAGTCAAAAGATCAGGGCTTGATCCATCACCGTTTTTTAGCTCACTGCACCATCCCAGTTCAGAACCTGGCTACATGCAAATTAGTCTGACCCTGGCCCAGTGCATCATGGGAACAGGGCAGACCAAACTACCAAGCCAATTCTTTACTGGAAAGAAAACAAGCTTCCGGGGACCGGTTTCTGGCATTACAGCCGTCTTCGGCCCGGCTTGCTTGAATCCTGATGGTGCAGTGAGCAAGGGACTCACGTCTGAGTATACCCTTCCACACTTATGGTGGACAAAATATTTCAAACAAGGGGTGGTGATGGACAGAGTATCTGAGTTAATCAGAACACTCCTACCCAGTCAACAGATCAGGGCTTGATCCATCACCGTTTTTTAGCTCACTGCACCATCCCAGTTCAGAACCTGGCTATATGCAAATTAGTCTGTCCCTGGCCCAGTGCATCATGGGAACAGGGCAGACCAAACTACCAAGCCAATTCTTTACTGGAAAGGAAACAAGCTTCCGGGGACCAGTTTCTGGCATTACAGCCGTCTTCGGCCCGGCTTGCTTGAATCCTGATGGTGCAGTGAGCAAGGGACTCACATCTGAGCATACCCTTCCACACTTGTGGTGGCTAAAACGATTCAAAAAGGGGGTGGTGATGGACAGAGTATCTGAATTAAGCAGAACACTCCTACCCACTCAAAAGATCAGGGCTTGATCCATCACCGTTTTTTAGCTCACTGCACCATCCCAGTTCAGAACCTGGCTACATGCAAATTAGTCTCACCCTGGCCCAGTGCATCATGGGAATAGGGCAGACCAAACTACCAAGCCAATTCTTTACTGGAAAGGAAACAAGCTTCCGGGGACCGGTTTCTGGCATTACAGCCGTCTTCGGCCCGGCTTGCTTGAATCCTGATGGTGCAGTGAGCAAGGGACTCATGTCTGAGCATACCCTTCCACACTTGTGGTGGCCAAAACGATTCATAACAGGGGGTGGTGATGGACAGAGTATCTGAATTAAGCAGAGCACTCCTACCCAGTCAAAAGATCAGGGCTTGATCCATCACCGTTTTTTAGCTCACTGCACCATCAGGATTCAAGCAAGCCGGGCCGAAGACGGCTGTAATGCCAGAAACCGGTCCCCGGAAGCTTGTTTCCTTTCCAGTAAAGAATTGGCTTGGTAGTTTGGTCTGCCCTGTTCCCATGATGCACTGGGCCAGGGACAGACTAATTTGCATGTAGCCAGGTTCTGAGCTGGGATGGTGCAGTGAGCTAAAAAACAGTGATGGATCAAGCCCTGATCTTTTGACTGGGTACGAGTGTTCTGTTTAATTCAGATACTCTGTCAATCACCACCCCCACTTTTTGAATCGTTTTAGCCACCACAAGTGTGGCAGGGAATACTCAGATGTGAGTCCCTTGCTCACTGCACCATCATGATTCAAGCAAGCCGGGCCGAAGACGGCTGTAATGCCAGAAACCGGTCCCCGGAAGCTTGTTTCCTTTCCAGTAAAGAATTGGCTTGGTATTTTGGTCTGCCCTGTTCCCATGATGCACTGGGCCAGGGACAGACTAATTTGCATATAGCCAGGTTCTGAGCTGGGATGGTGCAGTGAGATAAAAAACGGTGATGGATCAAGCCCTGATCTTTTGACTGGGTACGAGTGTTCTGTTTAATTCAGATACTCTGTCAATCACCACCCCCACATTTTGAATCGTTTTAGCCACCACAAATGTGACAGGGAATACTCAGATGTGAGTCCCTTGCTCACTGCACCATCATGATTCAAGCAAGCCGGGCCGAAGACGGCTGTAATGCCAGAAACCGGTCCCCGGAAGCTTGTTTCCTTTCCAGTAAAGAATTGGCTTGGTAGTTTGGTCTGCCCTGTTCCCATGATGCACTGGGCCAGGGACAGACTAATTTGCATATAGCCAGGTTCTGAGCTGGGATGGTGCAGTGAGCTAAAAAACGGTGATGGATCAAGCCCTGATCTTTTGACTGGGTACGAGTGTTCTGTTTAATTCAGATACTCTGTCCATCACCACCCCCACTTTTTGACTCCCAATCTCCAGGCATGAAGGTGGAGGCTCTGGAGGGTGAGGTGCGGGTCCTGCCCCTCTCAATCTGCACACATGAAGGTGTAGGCACTGCAGGGTGAGCGCGGGTCCCGCCCCTCTCGATCTCCAGACATGAATCAATCAATCAATCAGAGTACTTATAAAGCGCGCTACTCACCCGTGAGGGTCTCAAGGTGCTGAGGGAATGAGGGTGCCGCTACTGCTCGAAGAGCCAGGTTTTGAGGAGTCTTCTGAAGGCGAGTAGGTCTTGGGTCTGCCGTAGGTGGGTAGGGAGGGTGTTCCAGGTCTTGGCTGCAAGGTAGGAGAAGGTGGTGGCTCTCAGGGGCGAGCGTGGGTCCCACCCCTCTCGATCTCCAGACATGAAGGTGGAGGCTATGCGGGACGAGTGCGGGTCCCGTCCCCTCAATCTGAAGACATGAGTGTGGAGGCTCTGCAGGGTAAGCGCGGGTCCTGCCCCTCTCGATCTCCAGACATGAAGGTGGTGGCTCTGCAGGGCGAGCATGGTTCCTGCTGCTCTCGATCTCCAGACAAGAAGGCGGAGGCTCTGTAGGGTGAGGTGCGGGTCCTGACCCTCCATTCTCCATATATGAAGGTTGAGGCTCTGGAAGGTGAGCTGCAGGTCCTGCCACTCGCAATCTCCAGATATGAAGGTAGAGGCTCTGTAGATTGAGGTACATATCCTGCCTCTCTCAATCTCCATTTTAAACAACAGTGGTCCCTAGAACAAGGATTAATTTCTTAAAAGAATATAAACTCAATAGCAACTATATTTTGGGGACATGTCCAGCCGGACAGAGGTCTAATTTTTACTTGATCAATAATATTAGACAGTTTTAACAAAACAATACATAAAGTGGGACACAAGCCTGTGTCCTAGTTAGCAATATACAAACACGGAGGGAGGGAACCAACAAAGGGGGAAAGCAGGAACCTACACAAATGAGAGCCGAGAGTGGCTGGTGGTGGATTAAAGAGTCATGAGGTGGAATCAAGAGTGAGATAAAGGAGCCAAGAGCATCTAGGGTGGATTAAAGAGCCATGAGGTGGAATCAATAGTGAGATAAACGAGCCGAGAGTGTCTGGGGTGGATTAAAGAACCATAAAATGGAATCAAGAGTGAGATAAAGGAGCCGAGAGTGTCTGGGGTGGATTAAAGAGCCACGAGGTAGAATCAAGAGTGAGATAAAGGAGCTGAGAGTGTCTGGGGTGGGTTGAAGAGCCACGAGGTGGAATGAAGAGTTAGATAAAGGAGCCGAGAGTGTCTGGGGTGGATTAAAGAGCCACAAGGTGGAATTAAGAGTGAGATAAAGTAGCTGAGAGCGTCTGGGGTGGATTAAAAAGCCACGAGGTGGAATCAAGAGTGAGATAAAGGAGCCAAGAGTGTCTGGGGTGGATTAAAGAGCCATGAGGTAGAATCAAGAGGGAGATAAAGGAGCCAGGAGTGTATGGGGTGGATTAAAGAGCCACAAGGTGGAATCAAGAGTGAGATAAAGGAGCCGAGAGTGTCTGGGGTGGATTAAAGAGCCATGAGGTGGAATGAAGAGTGAGATAAACGAGCCAAGAGTGTCTGGGGTGGATTAAAGAACCATAAGATGGAATCAAGAGTGAGATAAAGGAGCCGAGAGTGTCTGGGGTGGATTAAAGAGCCACGAGGTAGAATCAAGAGTGAGATAAAGGAGCCGAGAGTGTTTGGGGGTGGATTAAAGAGCCACGAGGTAGAATCAAGAGTGAGATAAAGGAGCCGAGAGTGTCTGGGGTGGTTTGAAGAGCCACAAAGTGGAATGAAGAGTTAGATAAAGGAACCGAGAGTGTCTGGGGTGGATTAAAGAACCATAAGATGGAATCAAGAGTGAGATAAAGTAGCTGAGAGCGTCTGGGGTGGATTAAACAGCCACGAGGTGGAATCAAGAGTGAGATAAAGGAGCCAAGAGTGTCAGGGGTGGATTAAAGAGCCACAAGGTGGAATCAAGAGTGAAATAAAGGAGCCAAGAGTGTCTGTGGTGGATTAAAGAGCCATGAGGTGGAATCAAGAGTGAGATAAAGGAGCCAGGAGTGTCTGGAGGTGGATGAAAGAGCCATGAGATGGAATCAAGAGTGAGAGAAAGGAGCCAAGAGTGTCTGGGAGTGGATTAAAGAGCCACAAGGTGGAATCAAGAGTGAGATAAAGGAGCCAAGAGTGTCTGGGGGTGGATTAAAGAGCCACAAGGTGGAATCAAGAGTGAGATAAAGGAGCCAAGAGTGTCTGGGGTGGATTAAAGAGCCACAAGGTGGAATCAAGAGTGAGATAAAGGAGCAGAGAGTGTCTGGGGGTGGATGCAAGTCTCCAGGAGCAATAGAGGCAAGGGGATTGCCTATAAGAGAGGCCCCAAATGTGATAAGGTGGGGGTTGAACTCACAAGCAGTTAGGGCATAAGTTGAGTGCGGGCAGCGGGAGTTTCATTCTTTTACATAAGTGTTAGTGTCACCATCCCCTCGGGAAAATTAAGATGTGGGGCAGGGAGCTGTTAAAAAGAAATGTGTATTGTCCGCTACCGAAGGAGGCCGCTTGGGCAGCAGCAGGGGATGGACTATCCCTAGACCTTGGTAAACCAAGCTAGTCTTAGATAAAAATAGAAAAGTGTAGTATTGCCTTAATGTAACCAACAGGCATCTATGCTAAAGGGAGGTATAACTTGATAATCTCTTTCTCTAGTGAGCAAAGATAAGCAGTAGAGGTGAAAGGTCTTTGAATTTTTTTAAAAAAATGGGCTACCTTTGGTATTTATATTGTATTTTATTTAATAGCCCTGGTATTTTGAAGAAAATTGAAAACATAATACGTACGGATGCAATAAATGAGTGTCCCGACCATTGAAACAAGAAAAACTGGGAAGTAACAGTTCGGTTGAAATAAGTAGTTCAAGGTAAGCCACTATTGACTGAGCTCACCTTTTAAGGGCAACTGACTACATTGAATATAATTACATAAGGAAATTTCTTCTTTTAGACAAACTGCACGTCGGAGAACGGTGCCCTGGTTGTTTTTAAGGTCCTTTGTCTCCATAACTTGACTGGATACAGAGGAAACGAAGAAAATGAACTGATTGAGGTTTTTTAATTTAAGGTGAGATGGAATTACATAATTTTTAAAGCCACCATAGACGATAGTGGCGCCAGTGAAGATTGGGCCACATTGATTTTTTGTCGGTATAATGTTGGAAAGCGTCATCCCTATTCTCTCTTTGTTAATTGAGATCCTACAACAAATGGTCTCGCAATATGGAAGCACTATAGGGGCTTTGTCTAACCAACACACTATAAAGAATAAGGTGATATATCAATGAAAGAAAATGAGTACCCTAAACATTGATAGGGGAAGGGTTGGACCTTAATATGGAACACTATATGAGGACCGATATAAGTGGGCTCTAATAACGTGTTCATTTAGATATAGAAGGCTTAATGGAGTCATGTCTTAATAAGATTGTGAATTTGAATCGGGAGATCTAGATCCGGTTATGGAAACGAATCAGGGACTCTAACTAATACATTTTATCAGATGTTGGTGATCAGAATTGCTTATCAGACAATAAGAATAAGTATGTCTGTGCGATAGAATGATGAGTATTTGGAAACCCCTTAGGATTTATAACAAGAATGTGAAGAAGGATTAATGTGATAATTATTTGTGGGTTTTACTCAAAATAAATGTCATAGTGATGCTGAATGAATTGTCTTACATATGTCAGATAAAGGTAGAAGAAGTGTATCGTTACAGATGCTTTTAATTGTATTATTTGCCCGAAAGGGTACTGACTGTAATATGTTTTTTGTTAGATTTTATTGAAAGCAGAAAGAGAGGAAGGATCTCTATTGTAAATTGTCCTGAAGAAGGTGGAAGAAAATAACAAAACTCCACCGAAACGCGTCGATACCTAATTGAGGTTAAATCTGAAGCAGGACACAGAGCAGAATTATTAAACCCATGGTCTCTTCCTGTGGTCTTAGCACAACGCAGATTAACACTGCAAGGGCCGAAACCTATGGCCTTGGTTTTGTTTTCCTTCCGTATGAGGTTTTATTGATTTTGATATTGTTTTACTGTGTTTTGTTATATACACTTAGTTAGGAATATGATTTTAAAATGTGTATTGGTAATGATGTTTATGTAATGAAATTTTTGATATTGTGATATCAAATGATTTGATTCAATTTGAGATATTTATGATCTCCTGTGCTTTTAATTATTTGTCTGATATTGAATACATTTGTAACAAACAGGCAGCATATTGTCCTGTTGGTGGCTCCAAACCTGTGAGTGTGGTGTGTATGACTGATAAAGTGAAAAGAAGAGTCCATAGGGAAAACTTGTTTTATATAACTATTTATGGTGCTCTGTCTCTATTGGACTTTACGAGCCCCTCTCCTTGGTTTCAAGGTGGATTAAAGAGCCATGATGTGGAATCAAGAGTGAGATAAAGGAGCCGAGAGTGTCTGGGGTGGATTAAAGAGCCATGAGGTGGAATCAATGTGAGATAAAGGAGCAGAGAGTGGCTGATGGTTGAATAAAGAGCCATGAATCAAAAGTGAGCTATAGGAGCGACGCTTGACCCTGATTCAGACAGGTTGCTCCCCACGCCGCACATCTCTACCTGTTTGTGCCCATGTCCCTGATCTCGCTGCTGCCGCGAGTTCAAGATCCTCCACCACCTGCAGGCTCCCACCTGCGCCTCATCCCTGGTGGCCCAGTGGTGAGCCGTAAGTATCTGTGTGCTCGCTCTGTTCCTTTTTGCCTGTTATTTGCCTGCTGTTGTATTACTTTTTGCGGTATCTGTTACCCACTGTTGTATTACTTTTTAGTATTCTGCTGCTGTATTATTTTGTGCCCACTGTTGTATTCCTTTTCTTTGTATTCTTTGCTTCCACCTCTTTTTTGCTCTGTGGCCCTCCAGCATTCCAGCCTACCTCTCCCCTCCCCGCCGCTGCGTCCCCTGCGGCCCCTACCCCTGCTTGCCCATTCATCCTGCTCCCGTCTCCCAGCTGCTCCTCCCACCCACCTCCCCTTCTAATGGCCGCCGTGCCGAAAGCGCACCGAATGCAAACTTGCCTGCGCTCGTCCGCGCCTGGACCGCGCCCAGCGCCAGACTCCCTTGGGCCCCCAAATGCCACAATGCCCGCCCCCACTACCACACCAGCACCGACCACGCACTCAACGCCGGACGATCATACACCTGCTTACTGGCCACCCGAAGTGTAACCAAGGACACTTCTCCTGCCAGAGCTGCAGCTTCGCCGGCCTCCAAGCCGCCACCCTGCCCACCGGGGTAGGATGCCACCACCTCAGATGCATACTACTCAACACCCGCTCTGCCCACAAGCACCCCATCGCACTCTGGGACCTACCCGACTCATCCTCCCCGGACGTCGCCTTCCTAACGGAGACCTGGATGAACCCCTCCTCTGCACCCAACATCGCCATATCCATCCTGGACGGCTACAAGATCACATGCAGGGACCGTACCAACAGAGCAGGAGGAGGAATCACCATCGTCCACAGGAACTCCCTCAGAATCTCGACCAGCACCGACGACACTCTCAGCGCCGCCGAACGACAGCACTTCCAGATCCACATCGACCCCAATACCACCCTCAGAGGAACCCTCGTCTACAGACCCACCAGGCCACAGTGCAACGACTCCATCCCGACTTCGTCAGCACGCACACCCTTGCATCCATGGACTACATCCGCCTCAGAGACCTGAACTTCCACCTCAACAGCAACTCCACCACTCTGCTCGACAACCTCAACAACCTCGGACTCAAACAGCTAGTCACGACTTCCACCCACTCCGCCGGACACATGCTCAACAGCATCTTCTCCGCCAGCAACTATGTCACCTTCAACTACACCACCAAACTCCACTGGACCGACCACCACTGCATCCACTTCCCCTTTGAGAAACCCACCATGCACCACCACACACAACGGACTCAATGCTGCAGCTAGAGCAAAGTCACCGAAGACCAGCTAATCGCCACCCTTGCCCGAAACCCACCAACTGACACCGCCGACACCGACACTGCGGCCCGCAACCTCAGGCAATGGATCGACGACTGTGCCAACACTCTCGCCCAGATCAAGAAACCCTCAAACAGATGCATCAACAGAATATCCATCTGGTTCACCGCCGACCTCCAGGCATCCGAGCAGACCTGCCGAAGGCTCGAAATGAAGTAGCACCACAAACAGACACCACCGGACAGCAATGCAGCCCAAAAGAGCGCCATCCGCAGACACCACCAACTCATCCGAACTGTCAAAAGGAATGAAGGCCGTCGCCGAATGGATGAAGAACATCCACCTGAAACAGTACTCTGACAAGACGGCTGCACCCCATCCACCTGGAACGACTCCTGAATGCCGGCCACACAGGGAGCTGCACCGACTCCCACCGACCACGCACACAATCTGGGGTCCATCCTGGACTCATCCCTGTCAATGGCCCAGCAAGTAAACTCCGTATCCTCCTCCAGCCTCAACACCCTCTGCATGCTCCGCAAGATCTACAGATGGATCCCCATCAGAACCAGAAGGACAGTCACCCAGGCCCTCGTCACCAGCAGGCAGGACTACGCTAACGCCCTCTAAGCAGGAACCTCTGGCAAACTCCAGAAACAACTACAAGGCATACAGAATGCCTCTGCAAGCCTCAGCCTCGGCATTCCCCGCCACAGCCACATCACATCCCACCTGAGAGACCTGCACTGGCTCCCCATCAAGAGGATATCCTTCAAGCTCCTACGGGCATACGTTGCGCTTTACATATTGCAATAATAAATAAATAAATAATCTCCTCAGCAACGCACACAAGGCACTCCACAACACCTGACCAGCCTACCTCAACAGACGACTCAGCTTCTACACCCCGAACCGCCAGCTTAGATCCGCTGACCTCGGCCTCGCCACCGTCTCTTTGTGGGTGAAATACCCCCTCCGTCCTCAGACCCCATCCACTGAGTAAGAGATCCCTGTGTGGGTGAAATACCCCCTCCATCCTCAGACCGCCTCAACTGAGTGAGAGACCCCTGTGTGAGTGAAATACCCCCTCCATCCTCAGACCCCATCCACTGAGTGAGAGACCCCTGTGTGGGTGAAATACTGCCTCCGTCCTCAGACCCCATCCACTGAGTGAGAGACCCCTGTGTGGGTGAACTACCCTCTCCATCAGACTCATCCACTGAGTGAGAGACCCCTGTGTGGGTGAACTACCCTCTCCATCAGACCCATCCACTGAGTGAGAGACCCTGTGTGGGTGAACTACCCCCTCCGTACTCAGACCCCATCCGCTGAGTGAGACCCCTGTGTGGGTGAAATACCCCCTCCATCAGACCCCAACCACTGAGTGAGAGATCCCTGTGAGGGTGAAATACCCCCTCTGTCCTCATAGCCCATCCGCTGAGTGAGACCCCTGTGTGGGTGAAATACCCCCTCCATCAGACCCCATCCACTGAGTGAGAGATCCCTGTGAGGGTGAAATACCCCCTCTGTCCTCAGACCCCCTCCGCTGAGTGAGAGATCCCTTTGAGGATGAAATACCCCCTCTGTCCTCAGACCCCCTCCACTGAGTGAGAGACCCCTGTGTGGGTGAAATACCCCCTCTGTCCTCAGACCCACTCCACTGAGTGAAAGACCCTTGTGTGGGTGAAATACCCCCTCCGTCCTCAGACCCCATCCACTGAGAGAGAGACCCCTGTGTGGGCGAAATACCCCTCTATACTCAGACCCCATCCACTGAGTCAGAGACCCCTGTGTAGGTGATATACCCCCTCCATCCTCAGACCCCCTCCACTGAGTTAGAAACCCTGTGTGGTTGAAATAACCCCTCCATCAGACTCCATCCACTGAGTGAGAGACCCCTGTGTGGGTGATATACCCCATCCATCAGACCCCATCCACTGAGTGAGAGACCCCTGTGTGGATGGAATACCCCCGCCGTCCTCAGAACCCATCCACTGATTGAGAGACCCCTGTGTGGGTGAAATACCCCCTCCGTCCATCAGACCCCCTCCAGTGAGTGAGAGACCCCTGTGTGGGTGAAATACCCCCTCCATCAGACTCCATCCACTGAGTCAGAGACCCCTGTGTGGGTGAAATACTCCCACCATCATCAGACCCAATCCACTGAGTGAGAGACCCCTGTGTGGGTAAAATACCCCCTTCATCAGAGCACATCCACTGATTGAGAGACCCCTGTGTGGGTGAAATACCCCCTCCGTCCATCAGACCCCCTCCAGTGAGTGAGAGACCCCTGTGTGGGTGAAATACCCCCTCCATCAGACTGCATCCACTGATTGAGAGACCCCTGTGTGGATGAAATACCCCCTCCATCAGACCCCATCCACTGAGTGAGAGACCCCTGTGTGGGTGAAATACCCCCTCCATTAGACCACATCCACTGAGTGAGAGACCCCTGTGTGGGTGAAATACCCCCTCCATCCTCAGACCCCATCCACTGAGTCAGAGACCCATGTGTGGGTGAAATACCCCCTCCATCCTCAGACCCCATCCACTGAGTCAGAGACCCCTGTGTTATGTTATGTTATGCTATGTTAGTCACTCTTGTATAGCGCTCGAATCACCCTGGGGCATCTCGGTGCTGCCTAGAGTAAAACATCACTGATAGCAACATCGGGGCTGAGTTGGAATTTAGTACAGAAAGGCTTTTAGATGTTTCCTGAAGGATGTATACAGTGGAATATCTCTAAGAAATTTGGGAAGACTATTCCAGTATTTGGGGGCGAGATAGGAGAAAGCCATACCACCTGTACGCTTGAGACGGATGCGAGGAATATGAAGCAGCCTCGCCGAGCCCGATCTCAGCAAACGACCAAGGGTGTATCTGTACAATTTCTTTTGTAAATATTGAGGGCCTCGGCCGTTTAAAGCATTAAAAGACAAGCAGCAGATTTTGAAGATGGATCTTTTTTTTACCGGCAGCCAGTGTAGAGATTTTAACAAAGGCAATGACGGAGAACCAGCAGGCTTGTTTACGATCATTCTTGCAGCTGTATGTTGGATTAATTGAAGTTTGTTTAGAAGTGTGGTCCCAACCTCAGCCAGTAAGGCGTTCCCGTAGTCCAAACGGCTGATCACCATCACTTGGATCAGCGTTCTACGGTTGTCAGTTGAGATATATGGGAACATTTTCCGAAGTAGGCGAAGGCTGTGGTAGCAGGAACCAATAGTGGCTGCTACATGATCCTTCATTGACAGTAGGCGATCTAGTTTCACACCCAGGTTTTTTAGACTCTGTTGTGGAGCAGGGGGAATACCCTGTTGTAAAGGCCACCATTTGTTTGTCCAGATGGTAGCGGCCTTTCCCAGCAGCATAACTTCAGTTTTACCAGGGTTCAATTGGAGACAGTTGTCGGTCATCCAGTTGGATATTGCAAGTTTGCCCTTGGTTAACCGGAGCCTGTCAGCCTCTGGGTTTGGGCCGATGGTGAACAGTAGCTGGGTGTCATGTGCATAGGAGATTGTTTTGAAACCTAATGCTTCTACTGCCTCAGCCAGCGGAGCCAGATAAATGTTAAAAAGGGTAGGGCTGAGGCAGGAGCCTTGTGGGACACCCTTGTCCAGCGTTGTTTTATCTGAGTGGAAAGGACCCATGATAACCGTTTGGGCTCTGTCCGTTAGGAAGTTTTGAAGCCATTTAAGGGCTAGACCCTGGATGCCATAGGTTATTAACCTCTCCGCGAGCCTGGTGTGGGAGACGGTATCGAAGGCCACGGAGAGGTCAAGGAGAATCAGTATGGCAGATCCTCCAGCATCCACAGTCAGCCTCAAAGAGTCCGTAACGGCTAACAGGGCGGTCTTTGTGCTAAAACCTGGGCGAAACCCTGTTTGCGAGGGGGCCATGATGTTGTTGGTTTCAAGATAACTGTTTAGTTGTCTATTTACAATGCTTTCCAGCATTTTGGCCAGCAGGGGGAGCAGTGAAATGGGGCGGTAATTGCTGAGCTCCTGCGGGTTAGCCAGAGGTTTTTTAGGATGGGACGTGCAAACGATTCCTTCCAGGAAATAGGGATAGTGCCCGATTGAATAGAGTGGTTGAAAATTGTTTGAATGGTTGGTGCACAGCTGTGGGATAAAATAGACATAATTTTAGGGGGGCAAAGGTCAGCAGGGGAGCCTGATTTGGCCACATTTAGTGCTTTAATCACTTTCTCAAGTGTGGCAGGAACAAAACTGTCCAGAGAACAGGTTAACCTGCTAGTGGGACTTTTTAGGCTGGACAGGATTGAAGGGGGAATGTTATCCTGTGAAGGAAAATTGGAGTAGATAATTGAGATTTTCTCCTGAAAGAAGGCGGTTAGGGAATCACAGAATTCCTGGGATTCCACAGGCAATTGTTTGCACACTTCAGGTGATATACATTCTCTAACAATGCCAAAGAGGGCTTTGGAGGAGTTACTGGCATTCTCAATTTGATTCAGAATAAAAAAGGCGTCTGGCAGTCTTTAGATTTCGATGGTAACTAGTTAGAGCTAGTTTAAATATCTGTCTACTTTGAGAACACTTGGTCGCTCGCCAGTGTCTCTCTAGTTGTTTACAGGAGGATTTTTTCTGTCTTAGTTCTAAGGAGTACCATTGGGCTGAGGTTCGACAAGGGATTGGCCCGGACTTTTTACTTGTCGGAATAATTTTGTCAAAAGAATTTTCAAGAGCCTTATTAAAAGATGTCAGCATAGCAGATGCATCTTGATCATGGTTTTGTATTTGTTGCTCGGCCTGAAAATTTATATTGAAAGCTGAGGTCGTTAGTTTATGCCAGGGCCTACGGGATGATGGTTTTCTGAGCGCCAACTGTGTTGGAGAATTAAGGGCGATGTTGGGCATTGCAAACTTGATCATAGAGTGATCGGTCCACGTAAGAGGCCACGGAGGATCGCATTTGATCTGATCTATATTGAAAAAATTAGGTCTGAGGTGTGGCCCGGCTGGTGGGTAGGACCTATTACTCTTTGTGTAAGCCCTAACTGTTCTAGATCACCGAGGAAATTACTGATCTCCTGAGTTATGTGAGCCTCACAGTGAAGATTAAAATCACCCAGCATCAGGAATGTATTTGGCGCAAGGACATGGATGGCTATGTAGTCTCTTACGGTGGCCGCAAAGTCTGTTTTTGGGCCAGGAGGTCGGTAGACTAATGCTCCAAGCCAACTTTCCGTAGGGGATTTAGTGACCTTAAAAATGCCTATTTCTAGGCTCTCATCTATCATAGTGGAAATCCAGGATATTTTGAGATGATTTTTGAAATCAATGGCTATCCCCTCGCCTACTTTCCCTGTCCGATCCAGATGGATACATTTGTAGTTCTCTGGAATGGCAATGTTTATAGTGGGGTGGTTTGAGGGATTTAGCCAAGTTTCCGTAAAAAACCATATCTCTGGTGAGTGAGAGGTGATCGTGTCCCAGATTTCATATGGGTGTTTGGCTAAGGAGCGCACGTTGCATAGGATGAAAGAGGTGCCCTCAGGAGAGAAAAATCTTTGAAGTTGGGCTGGTGAGCCGGAAGATATACACAGATTTCTCTGGAAGGAACAATGTCTGCAAGCTACCGGACCTTCCAATAAGTCAGGAAAAATATTTATACAGCTAGCGCTAGGTCATTTAGTGAGAGTTTGTGTGGCTCTGATAGTATGTAAGATATCAGATGAGTATGAAATCCGAGGGAGAGAAATAGGTGTTACCTGATTTTGGGCAGGGGTCAAGGTCTCTGGGCTTGTGCGGGCGCGGACGGGCGCAGACGGGCTTTCCTTCGGCGTGTTGTAAGCGTGCCTGCTGCTCGCGTCCGCTGCGCAGAGGCATGCCCATCTGCTTTTAAGCTGTTGCAGATCGTGTCAGAAAAGACTAGACCGCCACCCAGCGTACCTGGCCAAGATGGCCGCTGGATTTGTCCGGCAGCCTCCGGGTGCATATGTCAACTCAGCGCCTACTCGGCTGAGGGGTGATTGCGGCGAAGGATCTTAAAATGTGAGCAAATTGCTAAATGATAATTCAAGTATTAAAAAGTACAGAGTACAAATCCACGAAACACAGCTCCCGGTTTCCGCCTCAGGAGTAGATCTAGGACTAGCGCCTGCGCGGTAATTCCTGCTTTTAAGCTGTCGCAGAGCGCGTCAGAAAAGACTAGACCGCCACCCAGCGTACCTGGCAAAGATGGCCGCTGGATTTGTCCGGCAGCCTCCGGGTGCGTATGTCAACTCAGCGCCTACCTGGCTGAGGGGTGATTGCGGCGAAGGATCTTAAAATGTGAGCAAATTGCTGAATGATAATTCAAGTATTAACAAGTACAGAGTAGAAATTCACGAAACACAGCTCCCGGCTTCCGCCTCAGGAGTAGATCTAGGACTGTGTGGGTGAAATACCCCCTCTGTCCTCAGACCCCATCCACTGAGTGAGAGACCCCTGTGTGGGTGAAATACCCCCTGTCCCCAGACCCCATCCACTGAGTGAGAGACCCCTGTGTAGGTGAAATATTCCCTGCATCCTCAGACCCCATCCACAGAGTGAGAGACCCCTGTGTGGGTGAAATACTCCTTCCATCAGACCTCATCCACTGAGTAAGAGACCCCTGTGTGGGTGAAATACTCCCTCCATCAGACCCAATCCACTGAGTGAAAGACCCCTGTGTGGGTGAAATACCCCTCCAATCCTCAGACCCCATCCACAGAGTGAGAGACCCCTGTGTGGGTGAAATACTCCTTCCATCAGACCCAATCCACTGAGTGAAAGACCCCTGTGTGGGTGAAATACCCCTCCAATCCTCAGACCCCATCCACTGAGTGAGAGACCCTGTGTGGGTGAAACACCCCCTCCATCCTCAGACCCCATCCACTGAGTGAGAGACCCCTGTGTGGGTGAAATACCCCCTCCATCAGACCCCATACACTGAGTCAGAGACCCCTGTGTGGGTGAAATACTCCCTCCATCAGACCCAATCCACTGAGTGAGAGACCCTGTGTGGGTGAAACACCCCCTCCGTCCTCAGACCCCATCCACTGAGTGAGAGACCCTGTGTGGGTGAAATACCCCTCCATCAGACCCCATACACTGAGTCAGAGACCTCTGTGTGGGTGAAATACCCCCTCCGTCCTCAGACCCCATCCACTGAGCGAGAGACCCCTGTGTGGGTGAAATACCCCCTCCATCAGACCCATCCACTGAGTGGGAGACCCCTGTGTCGGTGAAATACCCCCTCCATCAGACCCTATCCACTGAGTCAGAGACCCCAGTGTGGGTGAAATACTCCTTCCATCAGACCTCATCCACTGAGTAAGAGACCCCTGTGTGGGTGAAATACTCCCTCCATCAGACCCAATCCACTGAGTGAAAGACCCCTGTGTGGGTGAAATACCCCTCTATCCTCAGACCCATCCACTGAGTGAGAGACCCCTGTGTGGGTGAAATAACCCCTCCGTCCTCAGACCCCCATCCACTGAGTGAGAGACCCCTGTGTGGGTGAAATACCCCTCCATCAGACCCCATACACTGAGTCAGAGACCCCTGTGTGGGTGAAATACCCCCTCCGTCCTCAGACCCCATCCACTGAGCGAGAGACCCCTGTGTGGGTGAAATACCCCCTCCATCAGACCCATCCACAGAGTGAGAGACCCCTGTGTGGGTGAAATACCCCCTCCATCCTCAGACCCCATCCACTGAGTGAGAGACCCCTGTGTAGGTGAAATACCCCCTCCGTCCATCAGAACCCATCCACTGAGTGGGAGACCCCTGTGTGGGTGAAATACCCCCTCCGTCAGACCCTATCCACTGAGTCAGAGACCCCAGTGTGGGTGAAATACTCCTTCCATCAGACCTCATCCACTGAGTAAGAGACCCCTGTGTGGGTGAAATACTCCCTCCATCAGACCCAATCCACTGAGTGAAAGACCCCTGTGTGGGTGAAATACCCCTCTATCCTCAGACCCATCCACTGAGTGAGAGACCCCTGTGTGGGTGAAATACCACTCCATCAGACCCCATACACTGAGTCAGAGACCCCTGTGTGGGTGAAATACCCCCTCCGTCCTCAGACCCCATCCACTGAGCGAGAGACCCCTGTGAGGGTGAAATACCCCTCCATCAGACCCATCCACAGAGTGAGAGACCCCTGTGTGGGTGAAATACCCCCTCCATCCTCAGACCCCATCCACTGAGTGGGAGACCCCTGTGTAGGTGAAATACCCCCTCCATCAGACCCCATCCACTGAGTGAGAGACCCCTGTGTGGGTGAAATACCCCCTCCGTCCATCAGACCCCATCCACTGAGTCAGAGACCCCTGTGTAGGTGAAATACCCCCTCCATCAGACCCCATCCACTGAGTGAGAGACCCCTGTGTGGGTGAAATACTCCCTTCATCAGACCTCATCCACTGATTGAGAGACCCCTGTGTGGGTGAAATACTCCCTCCATCAGACCCAATCCACTGAGTGAAAGACCTCTGTGTGGGTGAAATACCCCCTCCATCAGTCCCCATCGACTGAGTGAGAGACCCCTGTGTGGGTGAAATACCCCTCTATCCTCAGACCCATCCACTGAGTGAGAGACCCCTGTGTGGGTGAAATAACCCCTCCGTCCTCAGACCCCCATCCACTGAGTGAGAGACCCTGCGTGGGTGAAATACCCCCTCCATCCTCAGACCCCCTCCACTGAGTGAGAGACCCCTGTGTGGGTGAAATACCCCTCTATCCTCAGACCCCGTCCACTGATTGAGAGACCCCTGTGTGGATGAAATACCCCCTCCATCAGACCCCATCCACTGAGTGAGAGACCCCTGTGTGGGTGAAATACCCCCTCCATTAGACCACATCCACTGAGTGAGAGACCCCTGTGTGGGTGAAATACCCCCTCCATCCTCAGACCCCATCCACTGAGTCAGAGACCCATGTGTGGGTGAAATACCCCCTCCATCCTCAGACCCCATCCACTGAGTCAGAGACCCCTGTGTTATGTTATGTTATGCTATGTTAGTCACTCTTGTATAGCGCTCGAATCACCCTGGGGCATCTCGGTGCTGCCTAGAGTAAAACATCACTGATAGCAACATCGGGGCTGAGTTGGAATTTAGTACAGAAAGGCTTTTAGATGTTTCCTGAAGGATGTATACAGTGGAATATCTCTAAGAAATTTGGGAAGACTATTCCAGTATTTGGGGGCGAGATAGGAGAAAGCCATACCACCTGTACGCTTGAGACGGATGCGAGGAATATGAAGCAGCCTCGCCGAGCCCGATCTCAGCAAACGACCAAGGGTGTATCTGTACAATTTCTTTTGTAAATATTGAGGGCCTCGGCCGTTTAAAGCATTAAAAGACAAGCAGCAGATTTTGAAGATGGATCTTTTTTTTACCGGCAGCCAGTGTAGAGATTTTAACAAAGGCAATGACGGAGAACCAGCAGGCTTGTTTACGATCATTCTTGCAGCTGTATGTTGGATTAATTGAAGTTTGTTTAGAAGTGTGGTCCCAACCTCAGCCAGTAAGGCGTTCCCGTAGTCCAAACGGCTGATCACCATCACTTGGATCAGCGTTCTACGGTTGTCAGTTGAGATATATGGGAACATTTTCCGAAGTAGGCGAAGGCTGTGGTAGCAGGAACCAATAGTGGCTGCTACATGATCCTTCATTGACAGTAGGCGATCTAGTTTCACACCCAGGTTTTTTAGACTCTGTTGTGGAGCAGGGGGAATACCCTGTTGTAAAGGCCACCATTTGTTTGTCCAGATGGTAGCGGCCTTTCCCAGCAGCATAACTTCAGTTTTACCAGGGTTCAATTGGAGACAGTTGTCGGTCATCCAGTTGGATATTGCAAGTTTGCCCTTGGTTAACCGGAGCCTGTCAGCCTCTGGGTTTGGGCCGATGGTGAACAGTAGCTGGGTGTCATGTGCATAGGAGATTGTTTTGAAACCTAATGCTTCTACTGCCTCAGCCAGCGGAGCCAGATAAATGTTAAAAAGGGTAGGGCTGAGGCAGGAGCCTTGTGGGACACCCTTGTCCAGCGTTGTTTTATCTGAGTGGAAAGGACCCATGATAACCGTTTGGGCTCTGTCCGTTAGGAAGTTTTGAAGCCATTTAAGGGCTAGACCCTGGATGCCATAGGTTATTAACCTCTCCGCGAGCCTGGTGTGGGAGACGGTATCGAAGGCCACGGAGAGGTCAAGGAGAATCAGTATGGCAGATCCTCCAGCATCCACAGTCAGCCTCAAAGAGTCCGTAACGGCTAACAGGGCGGTCTTTGTGCTAAAACCTGGGCGAAACCCTGTTTGCGAGGGGGCCATGATGTTGTTGGTTTCAAGATAACTGTTTAGTTGTCTATTTACAATGCTTTCCAGCATTTTGGCCAGCAGGGGGAGCAGTGAAATGGGGCGGTAATTGCTGAGCTCCTGCGGGTTAGCCAGAGGTTTTTTAGGATGGGACGTGCAAACGATTCCTTCCAGGAAATAGGGATAGTGCCCGATTGAATAGAGTGGTTGAAAATTGTTTGAATGGTTGGTGCACAGCTGTGGGATAAAATAGACATAATTTTAGGGGGGCAAAGGTCAGCAGGGGAGCCTGATTTGGCCACATTTAGTGCTTTAATCACTTTCTCAAGTGTGGCAGGAACAAAACTGTCCAGAGAACAGGTTAACCTGCTAGTGGGACTTTTTAGGCTGGACAGGATTGAAGGGGGAATGTTATCCTGTGAAGGAAAATTGGAGTAGATAATTGAGATTTTCTCCTGAAAGAAGGCGGTTAGGGAATCACAGAATTCCTGGGATTCCACAGGCAATTGTTTGCACACTTCAGGTGATATACATTCTCTAACAATGCCAAAGAGGGCTTTGGAGGAGTTACTGGCATTCTCAATTTGATTCAGAATAAAAAAGGCGTCTGGCAGTCTTTAGATTTCGATGGTAACTAGTTAGAGCTAGTTTAAATATCTGTCTACTTTGAGAACACTTGGTCGCTCGCCAGTGTCTCTCTAGTTGTTTACAGGAGGATTTTTTCTGTCTTAGTTCTAAGGAGTACCATTGGGCTGAGGTTCGACAAGGGATTGGCCCGGACTTTTTACTTGTCGGAATAATTTTGTCAAAAGAATTTTCAAGAGCCTTATTAAAAGATGTCAGCATAGCAGATGCATCTTGATCATGGTTTTGTATTTGTTGCTCGGCCTGAAAATTTATATTGAAAGCTGAGGTCGTTAGTTTATGCCAGGGCCTACGGGATGATGGTTTTCTGAGCGCCAACTGTGTTGGAGAATTAAGGGCGATGTTGGGCATTGCAAACTTGATCATAGAGTGATCGGTCCACGTAAGAGGCCACGGAGGATCGCATTTGATCTGATCTATATTGAAAAAATTAGGTCTGAGGTGTGGCCCGGCTGGTGGGTAGGACCTATTACTCTTTGTGTAAGCCCTAACTGTTCTAGATCACCGAGGAAATTACTGATCTCCTGAGTTATGTGAGCCTCACAGTGAAGATTAAAATCACCCAGCATCAGGAATGTATTTGGCGCAAGGACATGGATGGCTATGTAGTCTCTTACGGTGGCCGCAAAGTCTGTTTTTGGGCCAGGAGGTCGGTAGACTAATGCTCCAAGCCAACTTTCCGTAGGGGATTTAGTGACCTTAAAAATGCCTATTTCTAGGCTCTCATCTATCATAGTGGAAATCCAGGATATTTTGAGATGATTTTTGAAATCAATGGCTATCCCCTCGCCTACTTTCCCTGTCCGATCCAGATGGATACATTTGTAGTTCTCTGGAATGGCAATGTTTATAGTGGGGTGGTTTGAGGGATTTAGCCAAGTTTCCGTAAAAAACCATATCTCTGGTGAGTGAGAGGTGATCGTGTCCCAGATTTCATATGGGTGTTTGGCTAAGGAGCGCACGTTGCATAGGATGAAAGAGGTGCCCTCAGGAGAGAAAAATCTTTGAAGTTGGGCTGGTGAGCCGGAAGATATACACAGATTTCTCTGGAAGGAACAATGTCTGCAAGCTACCGGACCTTCCAATAAGTCAGGAAAAATATTTATACAGCTAGCGCTAGGTCATTTAGTGAGAGTTTGTGTGGCTCTGATAGTATGTAAGATATCAGATGAGTATGAAATCCGAGGGAGAGAAATAGGTGTTACCTGATTTTGGGCAGGGGTCAAGGTCTCTGGGCTTGTGCGGGCGCGGACGGGCGCAGACGGGCTTTCCTTCGGCGTGTTGTAAGCGTGCCTGCTGCTCGCGTCCGCTGCGCAGAGGCATGCCCATCTGCTTTTAAGCTGTTGCAGATCGTGTCAGAAAAGACTAGACCGCCACCCAGCGTACCTGGCCAAGATGGCCGCTGGATTTGTCCGGCAGCCTCCGGGTGCATATGTCAACTCAGCGCCTACTCGGCTGAGGGGTGATTGCGGCGAAGGATCTTAAAATGTGAGCAAATTGCTAAATGATAATTCAAGTATTAAAAAGTACAGAGTACAAATCCACGAAACACAGCTCCCGGTTTCCGCCTCAGGAGTAGATCTAGGACTAGCGCCTGCGCGGTAATTCCTGCTTTTAAGCTGTCGCAGAGCGCGTCAGAAAAGACTAGACCGCCACCCAGCGTACCTGGCAAAGATGGCCGCTGGATTTGTCCGGCAGCCTCCGGGTGCGTATGTCAACTCAGCGCCTACCTGGCTGAGGGGTGATTGCGGCGAAGGATCTTAAAATGTGAGCAAATTGCTGAATGATAATTCAAGTATTAACAAGTACAGAGTAGAAATTCACGAAACACAGCTCCCGGCTTCCGCCTCAGGAGTAGATCTAGGACTGTGTGGGTGAAATACCCCCTCTGTCCTCAGACCCCATCCACTGAGTGAGAGACCCCTGTGTGGGTGAAATACCCCCTGTCCCCAGACCCCATCCACTGAGTGAGAGACCCCTGTGTAGGTGAAATATTCCCTGCATCCTCAGACCCCATCCACAGAGTGAGAGACCCCTGTGTGGGTGAAATACTCCTTCCATCAGACCTCATCCACTGAGTAAGAGACCCCTGTGTGGGTGAAATACTCCCTCCATCAGACCCAATCCACTGAGTGAAAGACCCCTGTGTGGGTGAAATACCCCTCCAATCCTCAGACCCCATCCACAGAGTGAGAGACCCCTGTGTGGGTGAAATACTCCTTCCATCAGACCCAATCCACTGAGTGAAAGACCCCTGTGTGGGTGAAATACCCCTCCAATCCTCAGACCCCATCCACTGAGTGAGAGACCCTGTGTGGGTGAAACACCCCCTCCATCCTCAGACCCCATCCACTGAGTGAGAGACCCCTGTGTGGGTGAAATACCCCCTCCATCAGACCCCATACACTGAGTCAGAGACCCCTGTGTGGGTGAAATACTCCCTCCATCAGACCCAATCCACTGAGTGAGAGACCCTGTGTGGGTGAAACACCCCCTCCGTCCTCAGACCCCATCCACTGAGTGAGAGACCCTGTGTGGGTGAAATACCCCTCCATCAGACCCCATACACTGAGTCAGAGACCTCTGTGTGGGTGAAATACCCCCTCCGTCCTCAGACCCCATCCACTGAGCGAGAGACCCCTGTGTGGGTGAAATACCCCCTCCATCAGACCCATCCACTGAGTGGGAGACCCCTGTGTCGGTGAAATACCCCCTCCATCAGACCCTATCCACTG
The DNA here is from genome assembly GCF_964261635.1 of Lissotriton helveticus. Lineage (NCBI taxonomy): Eukaryota > Metazoa > Chordata > Amphibia > Caudata > Salamandridae > Lissotriton > Lissotriton helveticus. The sequence goes on from NC_136058.1 coordinate 429,624,459, forward strand.
AGTCAGAGACCCCAGTGTGGGTGAAATACTCCTTCCATCAGACCTCATCCACTGAGTAAGAGACCCCTGTGTGGGTGAAATACTCCCTCCATCAGACCCAATCCACTGAGTGAAAGACCCCTGTGTGGGTGAAATACCCCTCTATCCTCAGACCCATCCACTGAGTGAGAGACCCCTGTGTGGGTGAAATAACCCCTCCGTCCTCAGACCCCCATCCACTGAGTGAGAGACCCCTGTGTGGGTGAAATACCCCTCCATCAGACCCCATACACTGAGTCAGAGACCCCTGTGTGGGTGAAATACCCCCTCCGTCCTCAGACCCCATCCACTGAGCGAGAGACCCCTGTGTGGGTGAAATACCCCCTCCATCAGACCCATCCACAGAGTGAGAGACCCCTGTGTGGGTGAAATACCCCCTCCATCCTCAGACCCCATCCACTGAGTGAGAGACCCCTGTGTAGGTGAAATACCCCCTCCGTCCATCAGAACCCATCCACTGAGTGGGAGACCCCTGTGTGGGTGAAATACCCCCTCCGTCAGACCCTATCCACTGAGTCAGAGACCCCAGTGTGGGTGAAATACTCCTTCCATCAGACCTCATCCACTGAGTAAGAGACCCCTGTGTGGGTGAAATACTCCCTCCATCAGACCCAATCCACTGAGTGAAAGACCCCTGTGTGGGTGAAATACCCCTCTATCCTCAGACCCATCCACTGAGTGAGAGACCCCTGTGTGGGTGAAATACCACTCCATCAGACCCCATACACTGAGTCAGAGACCCCTGTGTGGGTGAAATACCCCCTCCGTCCTCAGACCCCATCCACTGAGCGAGAGACCCCTGTGAGGGTGAAATACCCCTCCATCAGACCCATCCACAGAGTGAGAGACCCCTGTGTGGGTGAAATACCCCCTCCATCCTCAGACCCCATCCACTGAGTGGGAGACCCCTGTGTAGGTGAAATACCCCCTCCATCAGACCCCATCCACTGAGTGAGAGACCCCTGTGTGGGTGAAATACCCCCTCCGTCCATCAGACCCCATCCACTGAGTCAGAGACCCCTGTGTAGGTGAAATACCCCCTCCATCAGACCCCATCCACTGAGTGAGAGACCCCTGTGTGGGTGAAATACTCCCTTCATCAGACCTCATCCACTGATTGAGAGACCCCTGTGTGGGTGAAATACTCCCTCCATCAGACCCAATCCACTGAGTGAAAGACCTCTGTGTGGGTGAAATACCCCCTCCATCAGTCCCCATCGACTGAGTGAGAGACCCCTGTGTGGGTGAAATACCCCTCTATCCTCAGACCCATCCACTGAGTGAGAGACCCCTGTGTGGGTGAAATAACCCCTCCGTCCTCAGACCCCCATCCACTGAGTGAGAGACCCTGCGTGGGTGAAATACCCCCTCCATCCTCAGACCCCCTCCACTGAGTGAGAGACCCCTGTGTGGGTGAAATACCCCTCTATCCTCAGACCCCGTCCACTGAGTGAGAGACCCCTGTGTGGGTGAAATACCCCCTCCATCAGACCCCATCCACTAAGTGAGAGACCCCTGTGTGGGTGAAATACCCCCTCCGTCCTCAGACCCCATCCACTGAGTGAGAGACCCCTGTGTGGGTGAAATACCCCCTCCATCAGACCCCATCCACTAAGTGAGAGACCCCTGTGTGGGTGAAATACCCCCTCCATCCTCAGACCCCCATCCACTGAGTGAGAGACCCTGTGTGGTTGAAATACCCCCTCCATCAGACCCCATCCACTGAGTGAGAGACCCCTGTGTGGGTGAAATACCCCCTCCATCAGACCCCATCCACTGAGTGAGAGACCCTGTGTGGGTGAAACACCCCCTCCGTCCTCAGACCCCATCCACTGAGTGAGAGACCCCTGTGTGGGTGAAATACCCCCTCCATCCTCAGACCCCCATCCACTGAGTGAGAGACCCTGTGTGGGTGAAATACCCCCTCCATCAGACCCCATCCACTGAGTGAGAGACCCCTGTGTGGGTGAAATACCCCCTCCATCAGACCCCATCCACTGAGTGAGAGACCCCTGTGTGGGTGAAATACCTCTCCATCAGACCCCATCCACTGAGTGAGAGACCCATGTGTGGGTCACACCTGATGGTCCTGTCTCATGACTTTATTGTGCTGCTTCTTTCCTTGTTTTATGAGTGAGCCCCTGAAGGGGGAGGTGGGCAAGAAAGCAGCAGAGAAATGCAAACCCTGATGTGATGCAAAGCAACGGGAGAGAGTTGATTGTCGGAGGTAGTCATTGCGGCGAGGTCCGGCCCGTACAATTGCTGCTCCTCGAGAGGTATCAGTTTTCTTCGAAGTGTACTTTACATTTTATTAATAGCGCTAGTGCGCTGCCAGTGCTGCCGTTCCTAATACTTTCAGTGCCAGTTTGTGACCTGAGTTGTTTGTACTAAATAGTAAAAGGTTGTGCTGCTTATTCACAGCGAAACCCTCTTCTATGCAGTCCCGGCTATGTTTTTGCTTACTGGAGTGGCATCGTTCAATAAGAATGGAAAATATCTTCAATTTGTAGCGTTCCTTAAAAAGTAAAAATTTCTTTAATTGCAAATTGTCCTTGATTTATGTGTGGTACGACGTTCCCGTTGTGCGCTCTCTTTCATCATGTAACTAGCGTGTGTGACATTGCAGGTGTCTTATTCCATTGTTGTAAAGACAGAGGCCTCATTTGTCACAATTGTCTAAGCTATTCAGCTAAGTTGTGCCAATGTAGCGTTGTTTTTAGACTGAATTATTCTATTTAGTAAACAGGTTCTCTTGGTTTCTTCTAGCAAACTTAATTCAGCGCAGCTCACGTGCTCAGTATCTATGTTGTAGCTCTCTGTGACAGCAACAAAACAAATGTGTGCAGGGCCCTTCTGTTCATCTGGGCAGTGTGCGGGCTCTGCATTCACATCATAATGTTATGCAATTATTTTATAACCTGTTGCAGAGGCCTGCTTGGGAATTGTTTAGCAGTGATACGAGTGTATTTAATACCGAACCTCTCTTGTTTTGCACATACTCCGGTTCTTAGCTACATGACCGCTTTTTTGTCAAAACTATTGCATTTTATTTTCCGTGGGCTGTTTCTTTAGTACATTGTGGTGTCTTGAGGTCACCTAAAAGCGATCATGGGAGTTCTGTACTTTGTTTTCATGTTACACCTGACCTAGTGCTGTCATCCGTACTGGAGTGTGCACGTGCCCTGCTCTGCACATGCGGCCTAAGCAGAATATTGCTTGTAAGACCTGAACGCTTCTGTTTTTATAAAGGCCAAAACAAAAACCTTTTTTGAAAAGCTGTATGAAGACGGAAAAGGGAGAAATGGTCGCTTAACCCCTTCGATGCTCATGACGGAACGGTTCCGTCATGAGCGTCGATTGAGCTGTGCTCATGACGGAACCGTTCCGTCATGAGCCCATAGGCTCATTAGAACCTTCAGCACAGCGCGAAAATTCGCGCCGCGCTGAAGGGGTTAAAAAACATTTTTGGATGAGTTACAGTTCACATTTAATGGTTCTAAAAATGATTTCTTAATTACCATGATTGATCATATGTGTGCAATTTATATCCCATGAAGTTTTAAAACACAAGCCTTTTGCTAGCAGGCCCCCTTCCTGTTACATTCATCTTAGAAAGGGGCTGTAGGTTAGTAAATTAGCAATTCAGGGGCTATGCAGAAGCCCCTTTAAGAACCTCTTTCCAAAGCTTACTACTATTTTAAAGGGCGTAATTTCTGATATTTAGCTTTTTCCATGGACTTATGTGTTTGGTTTTATTTCAGGGGAAAATGTCTCTGTCACTGAGAGCTGCAGTCATGCTGCTGTCTCCGGTTAGTGCCCTTCCTTCCATTTCTGCTGCTTTGCTGCAGTTTGAAGACCTCGTTAGAGTTTGTTGTTGCTCAAATGAGGTAGTTTCTGATATTTATCTGTTTCCCTAATCTTCATTACTTGACTTTGCCTGCCCCAAGACAGTGTCACTCATAGTCATTGAAATGTCACTCATAATTTCACTGAAATTATGAAAATGTCACACATGCAATCTGAAACCTTGGCAGCTATGGTTTGGGGATTCACGGCCCTGTAAAATATAAAGAATCACCCCCAGGAACAGGAACATTAGAAACGCTGCCCAGTCTCATTGCAGCAGCTGTGTCTACATTTCAGACATTGAATGAAATACAAGTCCTCGTTTAAATTCACTCCTGAATGTCATGTCTGTCCCTTTCCAGAAGTTTAAAAAATGAACAAATTGCTGGTATTTCACTGAGGGAGGAGGGCAGAGCTGGCATGAGGGGCTGAATCTGAGGCTCCTCAGGAATACACCAGGCACACCAGCCCATAATGATGAGCCCACGGGGGCTTGGGATCACGGTGAGAGACACACGGGGTGAGACACACGGGATGAGGGGACACAGTGATGGCCACAGAGGGGCTGGAGGGGGTCACTGTTCATCAACGAGGCGCGGGGGTCATAATGATGAGCACACGGGGGCCTGGGATCACAGTGAGAGACACACGGGGCGCGGAGACCTAGTGACGGGCACAGAGGGGGTCACTGTTCATTAACGAGGCGTGGGGTCATAATGATGACACACGGGGGCTTGGGATCACAGTGACGGGCACAGAGGGGCCCGAGGACTCCTGAACCGACCTTCGGAACCGACGCCTGTGGACGCCGTGCTTTCGGAAGCTCAAGAGAGGTCGCTGATGCCCTGCATTTCTTAAAGGTAGTTGACCTGCAACGCCGCGGTCAGCCAGAACTATTTGGATTTGTTTGTTCACGACGCCGCGATAGCCCCGGGCGGAGCTATAGACTTCAAGGAACTGTTGTTCAAGGTTATTATGATATTGAAGATTTCTAAGTACTGTAATGTGGATTTTTATCATTTTTTTGTCTATACTGGATATTTTTCTAAACTGGTGTGGTGTCCGTTTGTAGTACTTACACTTTATTACTGTTGGTTATGTGTAAATACTTTACAAACTGCTTCTAGAATACATCTAACTGCTCGTGCCAAGCTACCAAGGGGGTGAGCAGGGGTTATTTTAGGAGTGTAACTCCCTTAAGCTGACTAGGAAGAAGGGTCCCTACTTGGACAAAGGTGCAAGCACTTGCCAACTAGAGACCCCATTTCTAACAGTGATCCTTTCATTAAACTAATGTACATAGTTGTCGATGCTACCAGGAGGCTCAGGCACGGTATGCTCTAAGCAGGGGATCAACATGTGCTGCTGAGGAGAGTGTAAATGAGGTTGGGTTTATTAGAGAGCACCTCACGCTTACCCAGCAGTCTCCTACATGTGCTGCTGAGGAGAGTGTTAATGAGGTTGGGTTTATTAGAGAGCGCCTCACCCTCACCCAGCAGTCTCCTACATGTGCTGCTGAGGAGAGTGTAAATGAGGTTGGGTTTATTAGAGAGCGCCTCACGCTCACCCTGCAGTCTCCTACATGTGCTGCTGAGGAGAGTGTAAATGAGGTTGGGTTTATTAGAGAGCGCCTCACGCTTATCCATCAGTCTCCTACATGTGCTGCTGAGGAGAGTGTAAATGAGGTTGGGTTTATTAGAGAGTGCCTCAAGCTTATCCAGCAGTCTCCTACATGTGCTGCTGAGGAGAGTGTAAGTGAGGTTGGGTTTATTAGAGAGAACCTCACGCTCACCCAGCAGTCTCCTACGGATCACTGAAAGAATATCGACTACCAAAATATCGACTACCCAAAATATCGAGGAAAAAATATCTACAGCAAAAATATCGAGTTTGTATGTACAAACAGGTAAGTACAAAAATATCGAGTACAAAATATCGTTTACAAAAATATAGTTGTAAAAAATATCGTATTTACTAAAAACAGTGTTAAATTCAATTAATATTAATAATTAATTACTAAAATATACTTAAAATTACTTAACTTAACTTATAATAATTAAATAATTAATGAAAGTTAAATAAATATTTTTTTATTTCATATTTATTAAACATATATATATAGTAATAAAATATAATAAAATAATACCCAAAAACTGAAAACTGACCCTGAACCCTAAAAATACCCCTTTACCCAAAAACTGAAAACTGACCCTGAACCCTAAAAATACCCCTTTACCCAAAAACTGAAAACTGACCCTGAACCCTAAAAATACCCCTTTACCCAAAAACTGAAAACTGACCCTGAACCCTAAAAATACCCCTTTACCCAAAAACCCAAAACTGACCCTGAACCCTAAAAATACCCCTTTACCCAAAAACCCAAAACTGACCATGAACCCTAAAAATACCCCTTTACCCAAAAACCCAAAACTGACCCTGAACCCTAAAAATAAAAACGATATTACTTCACTTACCTTAAAAACGATATTACTTCACTTACCTTAAAAACGATATTTTGGATGTCGATATTCTGTCCCGTCGATATTTTCTCCAAACGATATTTTGGAGTCGATATTATGTCCAAACGATATTTTGGAGTCGATATTATGTCTGTGTACCGTCTCCTACATGTGCTGCTGAGGAGAGTGTAAATGAGGTTGGGTTTATTAGAGAGTGCCTCAAGCTTATCCAGCAGTCTCCTACATGTGCTGCTGAGGAGAGTGTAAATGAGGTTGGGTTTATTAGAGAGTGCCTCACGCTTACCCAGCAGTCTCCTACATGTGCTGCTGAGGAGAGTGTAAATGAGGTTGGGTTTATTAGAGAGCGCCTCACGCTTATCCATCAGTCTCCTACATGTGCTGCTGAGGAGAGTGTAAATGAGGTTGGGTTTATTAGAGAGTGCCTCAAGCTTATCCAGCAGTCTCCTACATGTGCTGCTGAGGAGAGTGTTAATGAGGTTGGGTTTATTAGAGAGTGCCTCACACTCATCCATCAGTCTCCTACATTTGCTGCTGAGGAGAGTGTAAATGAGGTTGGGTTTATTAGAGAGTGCCTCACACTCATCCATCAGTCTCCTACATGTGCTGCTGAGGAGAGTGTTAATGAGGTTTGGTGCGCCTCACACTCACCCAGCAGTCTCCTACATGTGCTGCTGAGGAGAGTGTACATGAGGTTGGGTTTATTAGAGAGTGCTTCGAGCTTATCCAGCAGTCTCCTACATGTGCTGCTGAGGAGAGTGTTAATGAGGTTGGGTTTATTAGAGAGAACCTCACGCTCACCCAGCAGTCTCCTACATGTGCTGCTGAGGAGAGTGTAAATGAGGTTGGATTTATTAGAGAGAACCTCACGCTCACCCAGCAGTCTCCTACATGTGCTGCTGAGGAGAGTGTTAATGAGGTTGGGTTTATTAGAGAGCGCCTCACCCTCACCCAGCAGTCTCCTACATGTGCTGCTGAGGAGAGTGTAAATGAGGTTGGGTTTATTAGAGAGCACCTCACGCTCACCCAGCAGTCTCCTACATGTGCTGCTGAGGAGAGTGTAAATGAGGTTGGGTTTATTAGAGAGCGCCTCATGCTTACCCAGCAGTCTTCTACATGTGCTGCTGAGGAGAGTGTAAAAGACTTTGGGTTTATTAGAGAGTGCCTCACACTCACCCAGCAGTCTCCTATATGTGCTGCTGAGGAGAGTGTAAATGAGGTTGGGTTTATTAGAGAGCACCTCATGCTTACCCAGCAGTCTTCTACATGTGCTGCTGAGGAGAGTGTAAAAGAGTTTGGGTTTATTAGAGAGCGCATCACGCTCACCCAGCAGTCTCCTATATGCGCTGCTGAGGAGAGTGTAACTGAGGTTGGGTTTATTAGAGAGCGTCTCATGCTCACCCAGCAGTCTCCTACATGTGCTGCTGAGGAGAGTGTAAATGAGGTTGGGTTTATTAGAGAGCGCATCACGCTCACCCAGCAGTCTCCTATATGCGCTGCTGAGGAGAGTGTAACTGAGGTTGGGTTTATTAGAGAGCGTCTCATGCTCACCCAGCAGTCTCCTACATGTGCTGCTGAGGAGAGTGTAAAAGAGGTTGGGTTTATTAGAGAGTGCCTCACACTCACCCAGCAGTCTCCTACATGTGCTGCTGGAGCGTGTAAATGAGGTCGAGTTTATTAGAGAGCGCCTCACACCCACCCAGCAGTCTCCTCCAGATGCTCCAGGGGGTGCAAAAGTAGTTGGGATTACTATAAAGCTCCTCATGCTCACTTGTCAGTCTCCTATAGGTGATGCTGAAGAGCGTGTAAACGTGGTTGAGTTTAAATGAGTGCCTCACCCTCAGCTGGCAGTCTTCCTCAGGTGCTGCAGGGAAGTGTGTAAAAGGGGTTTGGCTTTATTAGAGAGTATCTGACGCTCACCCAAGAGTCTCCTACAGGTGCTATGGGGGACATTGTAGAATAGGTTGGGTTTATTAGAGTGTCTCACACTCACCTGGCAGTCTGCTCTTGGTGCTGTGGGGGAGGATAAAGAGGTTGGGTTTATTAGGAAGCACCTCACACTCACCCCAGCAGTCTCCTACAGGTGCTGCAGAGGAGCGTGTAAAAGAGGCTGGGTTTATTAAAGAGTGCCTCACCTGGCAGTCTCCTACAGGTGCTACTGCGGAGGTTGTAGAATAGGTTGTGTTTGACTGAGAGAGTGTCTAGTGTTCACATACCAGGTGCTACTGGAAAGGACGTTGAATAGGGTGAGTTTAACAGAGATTCAAGGCACAGATTACCTATTTCATAAAGGGCACTCTTAGTATATACGTGTTTGAACTCCTGTTTAAAGTTCTTGATTATGAGGAGTCACACAGGACTTTGTGTTTTACCCTCTCCTTTTTAATGCTTATGTGATTCTCCTAGCTAAACAACAAGAACTAGCTCTGTCAGTGTGCTATGTGTATGTGTGGGAAACCATTTGATTTTTTATGAAGGCCCTCACCCATCAACCTAGTTGGTGGCATGCTTCATCATCGGGCCCCACCCGAGGCACCGAGAAATGGTTTCCCACACAGACACATAGCACACTGACAGAGCTAGTTCTTTTTGTTTAGCTACGATACCCTAGGGGAAACGAACTAGCGTCTCTGGTTTCTCTCTCTCTCCTTTGATCATAAAACCTGCATGATTCTCTTGCCTTTATTGTTTACATCATGAAAACTGGATTTTCCAATGTATGCTGAACCCAGCCAGCTAGTAGACAAGGGAGGAGGGAACCAGATACAGTCACTTATTTCAATCAGTGAGGATGAGTAGTATTGATAAACAGGTATGAGACTGAACCAACCCAGCTAGTGGACAAGGAAGGAGAGACCAGATCCAGTCCCTTATTTCAATCAGTGAGGATGAGTAGTATTGATAAACAGGTATGATACTGAACCCCCGAAGCTAGTGGACAAGGGAAGAGGGAACCAGATCCGTCACTTATTTCAATCAGTGAGGATGAGTAGCATTGATAAACGGGTATGAGACTGAACCCCCCCAAGCTAGTGGACAAGGGAGGAGGGAATCAGCTCCAGTCACTTATTTCAATCAGGGAGGATAAGTTAATATATTTCTTATGTCATGTTTCTGTTGATTATATGCTATTCTCTCAATGTAAAGAACTCTGCTACCTTTGGGTCTTGACAGCGCTATAGAAAACTTCTTAAATAAAAAAAAATAAAAAAATGAAAATAGTATTGATAAACAGGTATGATACTGCCCCCCCCCCGCCTCCAGCTAGTGGACCAGGGAGGAGGGAACCAGATCAGTCACTTATTTCAATCAGTGAGGATGAGTGGTATTGATAAACAGGTATGATACTGAAACCCTCCAGCTGAGTCTCTGTCCCCCCACTTTAAGCTTTGACGGACCAACAGTGGTACATCGGGTCCCTCACACGTTCCTGATGAGGAGGCAAGTAGACATATATTTCAAGCACTCCCTCTCCAAAAACAAGAAAATCACAGAAGAGTTGACAGAATTTGAGTAAATTAATCGATTAACATTTATTTTAGAATTCATGTATATTCCAATAAGTCGATCAATCAATATCATAGAACAGCGTTCCCCTAACTGTGGGCCGCCGGTTAATTTTTGGGGTGTCGTGAAAGAGTAATAAATAACGGTGCCTTTACATTTTGTATTTATCTCATCACATCTGCTGTGCTTTAAAGGCAGCGGTCATTTTTAGGGCTATGTCTTCTGACAAATTCCTGCTTACTCTGTTAACATGGGGATTGGTGTTTACTTTTCTTACTCTGATTCCAAAGCGATTGGTGTTTTTAAAGTGAACTATGTGACAATCTTGCTGGTGTGAAATGAAAGGCTATCAGGAGTCATTTTTTCCAACACACAACATCTTACCTTTCTTAACTGCTGATTTATTTCAGAATATATCAGCAGTTTGGAAAGCAAAATGAAATCCATTGTTTTGTAATTCTGAAGCGTAATTGGAACAAAGATTTTAAAAGGATCAAAACAAATCAAGACAGTTTTACTGAGTGATGCACAAAGGATATTCACTGAAACCCGACTTCCATACATTATAATTTGTGTGCCAGACACCTTTATCAGTAAAGCTGTCTGCAAATCTAGTGGTCAGAAAATGTGTTGCCCGTAAATGACGTGTGTTACTCTATGATGCTTTAATAATATATGAGTGACCCACGGCCGCCATGCACAGTTCAGTTATCAATGATTTAATTTGAAATACTGCAGCGATGATAATAATGATGTTACAGAACATGTCACGAGTGATGTAATATGTGGGGTAATTAGCTGTGCATGGGGAGGGTATGACTTATAGTTACTTTAGGGCACGAGTTATAGTTACCAAGGATAATTATAACTTGTGAGTTTTAGTGTTTTTTCAGTTTGAAATGCAAGACTGTCACTGAAATTCTCACCTAACTATATCTATGTCAGTTTAACCTTTGTTTTTTCACTGCATTTCTATGGCATTTTTTAATGTAATGAAAGATAATATTACAACTCATAACTATAACGTCACTTAACCCTTTGTTTTTTTGAGAGAATTTCTAGTTTTTTTTAACATAAAGGCTTATCTTGTAATACGATACACAAAGCAACACCTGTCGCACACAGCCTTTGCTTGTGCGTGGCGTAAGGTTAGCCGCAGGGCCTTGTCTGATGCAAGGCCATGCCTTAAACTCCTAGAGGGCACCCAACCCCTGTGCACACTGTCATTATGTTAAAGTTTTTGTGGACAGGCCCTACGTCTAACCCCTCTCATACAGGCAACCCCACCCCAGACATGGCCTTTGGCCACACACGTCATGAGATTGGCTGCAGAGTGGCATGTGACCAGGCCCTGCACCCAACCCCATGCAAGCAGCTAACCCCGCCCCATACACGACCTTCTGGCACACGCAGGGTGCGGTTGGTCTCAATGTCCTGGGTGCACTCAGGTAGACTAACGATTTTGTTAAAGAGTCACAACATCGAAATATAATAAGTGGACCTATTGGCTTCATCAAGGGGTGAGAATATAAATCTACATAATGCATACATAGCATAATAGATATATAAATCATCCTTCTCCAAAAATCATGAATGTGTTCATTCAAATCTATATTTCCGAAATTCACACACTACAATGTTTAATAATAGTGATGATCACAAAAATGTTTAATAAGGTTTTAATTAAAAAAAAATCATGTCTGTGAGTCTTTTGTTTTACATAGTGTTTATTATCAAAGCAGTTTGTGGTCTGCTAAATGTTAAAAGAAAGAACCAGAGATTTGCTTTTTAAATTAAAACCAACATATCTATGAATCTTTCTTTTAACATTGTTTCAGCTCACAAAATGGAATCAGAAAAAACACAAGAGGGCCTTGCACTCCAGCTGAAGACCATAGAGCTCCATGTAGGAGTGTTTTAAAAAAATATGGTAAGTTCTCCGGGGGTCATGGATTCAAAGACCCAGGAGACTTCATGTTTTTTTAGAAATGTTGCTGGAAAGCTGTTGCACTCAATGCAGCCCCCCACAACGTTTCTAACATGCTTTGTAGTCCCCCTCTGCCTTCTTGGAGCACCCAAGCTGCAAAAATATACTTTAAAACTCCTGCAGGGCATTATAGGGAACTCTTTCAAGGAGCAACAAATAATAAATGTGTGGTTTATGCCTCTCATTTATTCTTTCTTAAATTCTTTTTATTTATGGTGTTCTGTGCAGCAATTAACAACAAGTGATGGACTGAATGTGGATCAATGTCACACACTCCCCCAGTCAAAAGATCTGGGCCCAAATCCATCGTTTTTTTGCACTCCACACCACCCTGGGTCAGATAATGGCTTTATGCAAATCAGCTCTGACCCTGTTGCCCCATGGGAACAGTCCAGTCCGAACTACAACAGCCATATCTTTCCCAGACCGGAATCAAGCATCCGAGGACCGGACCGGTTTCGAGGTAACACCTCTCTTCAGCCCGGCTAGCTTGACTCCAAGTGGTGTGGAGTGCCTGGGACCCACGTCTGGGCATCCCCAGCGCACTTAGGGCGGCAATTGCAAAAAACAACAAGTGATGGACTGAATGTGGATCAATGTCACACACTCCCCCAGTCAAAAGATCTGGGCCCAAATCCATCGTTTTTTTGCACTCCACACCATCCTGGGTCAGATAATGGCTTTATGCAAATCAGCTCTGACCCTGTTGCCCCATGGGAACAGTCCAGTCCGAACTACAACAGCCATATCTTTCCCAGACCGGAATCAAGCATCCGAGGACCGGACCGGTTTCGAGGTAACACCTCTCTTCAGCCCGGCTAGCTTGACTCCAAGTGGTGTGGAGCGCCTGGGACCCACGTCTGGGCATCCCCAGCGCACTTAGGGCGGCAATTGCAAAAAACAACAAGTGATGGACTGAATGTGGATCAATGTCACACACTCCCCCAGTCAAAAGATCTGGGCCCAAATCCATCGTTTTTTTGCACTCCACACCACCCTGGGTCAGATAATGGCTTTATGCAAATCAGCTCTGACCCTGTTGCCCCATGGGAACAGTCCAGTCCGAACTACAACAGCCATATCTTTCCCAGACCGGAATCAAGCATCCGAGGACCGGACCGGTTTCGAGGTAACACCTCTCTTCAGCCCGGCTAGCTTGACTCCAAGTGGTGTGGAGTACCTGGGACCCACGTCTGGGCATCCCCAGAGCACTTAGGGCGGCAATTGCAAAAAACAACAAGTGATGGACTGAATGTGGATCAATGTCACACACTCCCCCAGTCAAAAGATCTGGGCCCAAATCCATCGTTTTTTTGCACTCCACACCACCCTGGGTCAGATAATGGCTTTATGCAAATCAGCTCTGACCCTGTTGCCCCATGGGAACAGTCCAGTCCGAACTACAACAGCCATATCTTTCCCAGACCGGAATCAAGCATCCGAGGACCGGACCGGTTTCGAGGTAACACCTCTCTTCAGCCCGGCTAGCTTGACTCCAAGTGGTGTGGAGTGCCTGGGACCCACGTCTGGGCATCCCCAGCGCACTTAGGGCAGCAATTGCAAAAAACAACAAGTGATGGACTGAATGTGGATCAATGTCACACACTCCCCCAGTCAAAAGATCTGGGCCCAAATCCATCGTTTTTTTGCACTCCACACCACCCTGGGTCAGATAATGGCTTTATGCAAATCAGCTCTGACCCTGTTGCCCCATGGGAACAGTCCAGTCCGAACTACAACAGCCATATCTTTCCCAGACCGGAATCAAGCATCCGAGGACCAGACCGGTTGCGAGGTAACACCTCTCTTCAGCCCGGCTAGCATGACTCCAAGTGGTGTGGAGTGCCTGGGACCCACGTCTGGGCATCCCCAGCGCACTTAGGGCGGCAATTGCAAAAAACAACAAGTGATGGACTGAATGTGGATCAATGTCACACACTCCCCCAGTCAAAAGATCTGGGCCCAAATCCATCGTTTTTTTGCACTCCACACCACCCTGGGTCAGATAATGGCTTTATGCAAATCAGCTCTGACCCTGTTGCCCCATGGGAACAGTCCAGTCCGAACTACAACAGCCATATCTTTCCCAGACCGGAATCAAGCATCCGAGGACCGGACCGGTTTCGAGGTAACACCTCTCTTCAGCCCGGCTAGCTTGACTCCAAGTGGTGTGGAGTGCCTGGGACCCACGTCTGGGCATCCCCAGCGCACTTAGGGCGGCAATTGCAAAAAACAACAAGTGATGGACTGAATGTGGATCAATGTCACACACTCCCCCAGTCAAAAGATCTGGGCCCAAATCCATCGTTTTTTTGCACTCCACACCACCCTGGGTCAGATACTGGCTTTATGCAAATCAGCTCTGACCCTGTTGCCCCATGGGAACAGTCCAGTCCGAACTACAACAGCCATATCTTTCCCAGACCGGAATCAAGCATCCGAGGACCGGACCGGTTTCGAGGTAACACCTCTCTTCAGCCCGGCTAGCTTGACTCCAAGTGGTGTGGAGTGCCTGGGACCCACGTCTGGGCATCCCCAGCGCACTTAGGGCGGCAATTGCAAAAAACAACAAGTGATGGACTGAATGTGGATCAATGTCACACACTCCCCCAGTCAAAAGATCTGGGCCCAAATCCATCGTTTTTTTGCACTCCACACCACCCTGGGTCAGATAATGGCTTTATGCAAATCAGCTCTGACCCTGTTGCCCCATGGGAACAGTCCAGTCCGAACTACAACAGCCATATCTTTCCCAGACCGGAATCAAGCATCCGAGGACCGGACCGGTTTCGAGGTAACACCTCTCTTCAGCCCGGCTAGCTTGACTCCAAGTGGTGTGGAGTGCCTGGGACCCACGTCTGGGCATCCCCAGCGCACTTAGGGCGGCAATTGCAAAAAACAACAAGTGATGGACTGAATGTGGATCAATGTCACACACTCCCCCAGTCAAAAGATCTGGGCCCAAATCCATCGTTTTTTTGCACTCCACACCACCCTGGGTCAGATAATGGCTTTATGCAAATCAGCTCTGACCCTGTTGCCCCATGGGAAAAGTCCAGTCCGAACTACAACAGCCATATCTTTCCCAGACCGGAATCAAGCATCCGAGGACCGGACCGGTTTCGAGGTAACACCTCTCTTCAGCCCGGCTAGCTTGACTCCAAGTGGTGTGGAGTGCCTGGGACCCACGTCTGGGCATCCCCAGCGCACTTAGGGCGGCAATTGCAAAAAACAACAAGTGATGGACTGAATGTGGATCAATGTCACACACTCCCCCAGTCAAAAGATCTGGGCCCAAATCCATCGTTTTTTTGCACTCCACACCACCCTGGGTCAGATAATGGCTTTATGCAAATCAGCTCTGACCCTGTTGCCCCATGGGAACAGTCCAGTCCGAACTACAACAGCCATATCTTTCCCAGACCGGAATCAAGCATCCGAGGACCGGACCGGTTTCGAGGTAACACCTCTCTTCAGCCCGGCTAGCTTGACTCCAAGTGGTGTGGAGTGCCTGGGACCCACGTCTGGGCATCCCCAGCGCACTTAGGGCGGCAATTGCAAAAAACAACAAGTGATGGACTGAATGTGGATCAATGTCACACACTCCCCCAGTCAAAAGATCTGGGCCCAAATCCATCATTTTTTTGCACTCCGCACCACCCTGGGTCAGATAATGGCTTTATGCAAATCAGCTCTGACCCTGTTGCCCCATGGGAACAGTCCAGTCCGAACTACAACAGCCATATCTTTCCCAGACCGGAATCAAGCATCCGAGAACCGGACCGGTTTCGAGGTAACACCTCTCTTCAGCCCGGCTAGCTTGACTCCAAGTGGTGTGGAGTGCCTGGGACCCACGTCTGGGCATCCCCAGCGCACTTAGGGCGGCAATTGCAAAAAACAACAAGTGATGGACTGAATGTGGATCAATGTCACACACTCCCCCAGTCAAAAGATCTGGGCCCAAATCCATCGTTTTTTTGCACTCCACACCACCCTGGGTCAGATAATGGCTTTATGCAAATCAGCTCTGACCCTGTTGCCCCATGGGAACAGTCCAGTCCGAACTACAACAGCCATATCTTTCCCAGACCGGAATCAAGCATCCGAGGACCGGACCGGTTTCGAGGTAACACCTCTCTTCAGCCCGGCTAGCTTGACTCCAAGTGGTGTGGAGTGCCTGGGACCCACGTCTGGGCATCCCCAGCGCACTTAGGGCGGCAATTGCAAAAAACAACAAGTGATGGACTGAATGTGGAGGGTATACTCAGACGTGAGTCCCTTGCTCATTGCACCATCAGGATTCAAGCAAGCCGGGCAGAAGAAGGCTGTGATGCCAGAAACCGGTCCCCGGAAGCTTGTTTCCTTCCCAGTATAAGAATTGGCTTGGTAGTTTGGTTTGCCCTGTTCCCATCATGCACTGGGACAGGAACAGACTAATTTGCATATAGCCAAGTTCTGAGCTGGGATGGTGCAGTGAGCTAAAAAACGGTGATGGATTAAAACCATGATCTCTTGACTTGGTAAGAGTATTCTGCATCATTCAGAAGCTCTGTCCATCACCACCCCCCTTTTCCAAAATCGAATTTATCCACACTATGTGTGGGAGGGTATACTCAGACGTGAGTCCCTTGCTCATTGCACCATCAGGATTCAAGCAAGCCGGGCAGAAGAAGGCTGTGATGCCAGAAACCGGTCCCCGGAAGCTTGTTTCCTTCCCAGTATAAGAATTGGCTTGGTAGTTTGGTTTGCCCTGTTCCCATCATGAACTGGGACAGGAACAGACTAATTTGCATATAGCCAAGTTCTGAGCTGGGATGGTGCAGTGAGCTAAAAAACGGTGATGGATTAAAACCATGATCTCTTGACTTGGTAAGAGTATTCTGCATCATTCAGAAGCTCTGTCCATCACCACCCCCCTTTTCCAAAATCGGATTTATCCACACTATGTGTGGGAGGGTATACTCAGACGTGAGTCCCTTGCTCATTGCACCATCAGGATTCAAGCAAGCCGGGCAGAAGAAGGCTGTGATGCCAGAAACCGGTCCCCGGAAGCTTGTTTCCTTCCCAGTATAAGAATTGGCTTGGTAGTTTGGTTTGCCCTGTTCCCATCATGCACTGGGACAGGAACAGACTAATTTGCATATAGCCAAGTTCTGAGCTGGGATGGTGCAGTGAGCTAAAAAACGGTGATGGATTAAAACCATGATCTCTTGACTTGGTAAGAGTATTCTGCATCATTCAGAAGCTCTGTCCATCACCACCCCCCTTTTCCAAAATCGGATTTATCCACACTATGTGTGGGAGGGTATACTCAGACGTGAGTCCCTTGCTCATTGCACCATCAGGATTCAAGCAAGCCGGGCAGAAGAAGGCTGTGATGCCAGAAACCGGTCCCCGGAAGCTTGTTTCCTTCCCAGTATAAGAATTGGCTTGGTAGTTTGGTTTGCCCTGTTCCCATCATGCACTGGACAGGAACAGACTAATTTGCATATAGCCAAGTTCTGAGCTGGGATGGTGCAGTGAGCTAAAAAACGGTGATGGATTAAAACCATGATCTCTTGACTTGGTAAGAGTATTC
This sequence comes from Lissotriton helveticus, assembly GCF_964261635.1. Taxonomy (NCBI): domain Eukaryota; kingdom Metazoa; phylum Chordata; class Amphibia; order Caudata; family Salamandridae; genus Lissotriton; species Lissotriton helveticus. The sequence goes on from NC_136058.1 coordinate 429,641,893, forward strand.
TGCATCATTCAGAAGCTCTGTCCATCACCACCCCCCTTTTCCAAAATCGGATTTATCCACACTATGTGTGGGAGGGTATACTCAGACGTGAGTCCCTTGCTCATTGCACCATCAGGAGTCAAGCAAGCCGGGCAGAAGAAGGCTGTGATGCCAGAAACCAGTCCCCGGAAGCTTGTTTCCTTCCCAGTATAAGAATTGGCTTGGTAGTTTGGTTTGCCCTGTTCCCATCATGCACTGGGACAGGAACAGACTAATTTGCATATAGCCAAGTTCTGAGCTGGGATGGTGCAGTGAGCTAAAAAACGGTGATGGATTAAAACCATGATCTCTTGACTTGGTAAGAGTATTCTGCATCATTCAGAAGCTCTGTCCATCACCACCCCCCTTTTCCAAAATTGGTGTTCTGTGCAGCTCCACTCCCCGAGCCTTTATAGGCCCCGGGGACCCCACCCCCAGGGCTGTACTCATTTATTTAGGGAAGGGGTTCTTACCTCTGCGGGACCCTAACCCCGGGAGGTTTTCTATTATAGCTTCTGAAGATTCACTAAACTACTTCAACATTCATTACAATGTTATGGTTTTGCCCCAGTGTGTGTTTGTTTGTCTTTGTAGGTCTGGTATTTGACTAAAGCTCTTCACACATTCACTGAACTGAATGTTTTCCCCTGTCTATGTTCATTGATGTATTCGTAGGCCTTATAAGTGACTCAAGTTCTTCACAAATTCAGTGCGATTGAATGGCTTTGCCCGTGTGTGTTCTTGGAGGAATCCTGAGATTTGAGGAATCACTAAAGCTACTTCAACATTCTTTGAAATTGTATTGTTTTTCCCCAGCGTGTGTTCGCAGATGTGTTTGGAGGTTTGGAGGGTTGATAATTGACTGAAGCTCTTCACACATTCACTGCACTTGAATGGTTTTTCCCTAGTGGGTGTTCGCTGATGATACCTAAATGCTGAAGAGTAACTACAACTACTTCCACATTCATGCGATTATGTCATTTACTGTGTGTATTCGCTGAAGATTCTGTAGGTCTGGTAATCGACTAAAGCTCTTCACACATTCACTGATGCTCATTTACGTGTGCTGATTTAATAAAGCTCTTCACAGCAACTGAATGGATTTGCCCTGTGTGTGTTTACTGATGAATCCTTACTACTAAAGAGTCACTAAAACTACTGCCACATTCACTGCAATAGTATGTTTTTTTCCACATTATGTGTTAGCAGATGTCTTTGTAGATGTGATAACCTATTAAAGCACTTAGCACATTCACTGCAAGGGTATGGTTTTTCCCCTGTGTGTGTTCGCTGATGTCTTAGGAAAGATGATGAGTGGCTAAAGCTCTTCACACATTCACTGCACTTAAAGGGCTTTTCCCCTGTGTGTGTTCGCTGATGTACTTGTAGCTGTGATAACCAACTAAAGCTCTTCACGCATTCACTGCACTTGAATGGCTTGGCCCCTGCGTGTGTTTGCTGATAAATCCTGAGATTTGAGGAATCACTGAAACTACTTCCACATTCATTGCAATCGTAAAGTTTTTCGCCAGTGTGTGTTCGTTGATGTCTTCGTAGAATTGATAATCGACTAAAGCTCTTCACACATTCACTGCACTTGAATGGCTTTTCCCCTGAGTGAGTTCGCTGATGAATCCTTAATTTTGAAGAGACCATAAAAGCACTGCCACATTCACTGCAATTATATGGTTTTTCTCCTGTGTGTCTTCGCAGATGTATTTGGAGGCTTGATAAGTGACTAAAGCACTTTGCACATTCACTGCACTTGAATGGTTTCTCCCCAGTGTTTCTTCGCTGATGTGTTTGTAAGTTTGATAACTGACTGAAGCTCTTCACACATTCATTGCACTCGAAGGGTTTTTCCCCTGTGTGCGTTCGTTCATGAGTCCTTAATGCAGAGCAATGGCTAAAGCTACTTCCACATTCATTGCAATGGTATGGTTTTTAACCTGTGTGTGTTCGCTGATGAATCCTTAACGCTGAGCAACATCTAAAACAACTTCCACATTCATTGCAAACATATGGTTTTTCCCCTGTGTGTGTTTTCTCTGATGTATTTGTAGATCTGGAAAACGACTAAAGCACTTTGCACATTCACTGCACTTGAATGGTTTTTCCCCTGTGTGTGTTCGCTGATGCTCTTTTAGGTGTGCTGATTGACTAAAGCACTTTGCACATTCACTGCACTTGAATGGTTTTTCCCCTGTGTGTGTTCGCTGATGCTCTTTTAGGTATGCTGATTGACTAAAGCACTTCGCACATTCACTGCACTTGAATGGTTTTTCCCCTCTGTGTGTTCGCTGATGAATCCTTAATGATGAAGAGTCAATAAATGCACTGTCACATTCATTGCAATGGTACGGCTTTTCACCTGTGTGTGTTCGCTGATGGCTTTGTAGGTTTGATAATTGCCTAAAGCTCTACTCACACTCACTGCACTTGAATGGTTTTTCCCCTGTGTGTGATTGCTGATGTCTTCGTAGTTCTGATAACCACCTAAATTTCTTCACACATACACTGCACGTGAATGGTTTTTCCCCTGTTATGTTATGTTATGTTATGTTAAGGTGATTTATTGTGCGCACAGATACTCCAGCCAAGGAGCGTCCCGGCGCAAGGACAAGGCAAAACACAACACAACAGAGAATAAAGACAGAGCAACTAAAACAGGAAAGTTTTTATCGCCCTCCGAAAAGTCAAAAGGTCCTCCATCAAACGAATTTCAACAGGAAGGGAGTTCCATGCTGATGCAGCCATGACCCTGAAAGAACGGCCTCCCATACGGCTGAGCCTGAATCTGGGGACCACTGCAAGGGCCAAACCCTGGGAACGGAGACTGCGGGTGGGGACATAAAAGGAAAGGCAGCTCGACAAAATTTCCGGGCCGATACCTCTCAGAATCTTAAAAGCAAGACACAAGATCTTAAAGAGAATGCGCTTCCTAACCGGAAGCCAATGTAAAGCGCGAAGGACACCTGCCACAGAACTAAATCTGGGCAGGCCAACAATCGCTCTCGCCGCGGCATTCTGAACCCGTTGCAAACGGGTTAGTTCGGCCTGGTTAGCCCCAGCCAGGAGAGAACTGGCATAATCCAGGCGAGAGATGACAGTAGCCTGGATCACCAGTTGCCTGGTTGGGGCATCAAAGAACTTGAGTACTGGTCTCAAGCCCCTTAGAAGTCCAAAACAACAGGCCGCAGTCTTTTGTGTGTGCCCTACAAAGGAGAGGCCGGCATCCAACCATACCCCGAGATTTTTCACCTCCGACACCGGGGTCGGAGTAGGTCCCAGCTCTGAAGGCCACCATTGGTCGCCCCACAGCTCCACTCCCTTACCGACTGTGTGTGTTCGCTGATGATTCCTTAATGTTGTGGAATCACTAAAAATACTTCCACATTCATTGCAATTGTATGGTTTTTCCCCATAATGTTTTAGCTGATGTCTTTGTAGCTGTGATAACTGTCTAAAGCACACTGCACATTCAGTACAATGGTATGGATTTTCCCCTGTGTGTGTTCGCTGATGACTTTGTAGGTTTGATGACTGACTAAAGCACTTTTCACATTTGGTACACTTGAATGGTTTTTCTCCTGTGTGTGTTCGCTGGTGTCTTTGTAATTCTAATAACCTACTAAAGCTCTTTACACATTCACTGCACTTGAATGGTTTTTCTCCTGTGTGCGTTCGCTGATGTCGTTGTAGTTCTGATAACCTACTAAAGCTCTTTACACATTCACTGCACTTGAATGGTTTTTCTCCTGTGTGCGTTCGCAGCGATGACAAACTAAAGTGCTCATTACATGTGTCTGGTTCTTCTTTCTTGCTTAGTGTCTGTGGGTCGGGGATATATTTTTCTACATCCCATGACTGCGTTTCCTGATGGGCCAACATGGTTGATAACGCACTTATGTTATTCTCAAACCCTGTATGTTTGTGGTATTTTGCACGTTTGATTTCTGATTTAACAATAACTTGCAATAGCCATTAAATATTTGCCACACTCATAATATATATAATGTTCCTTTGAAGGTGATTGTGCCTTCAGATTGAATGATGGTTTTGCATGCTTGTGGGTAAAGATTAATCTTCCTTCTGGTCGGTACAAATTGGGACAGTCTGCTGTGTTGTAGATAGCAGAACTCCTCTTTCCTTTACCCTTTGGTTGTTTGTCTCCACTCCGTTGTGCTTTCACTGGTTGCTGCAGTTTTGCCAGAAAGAGTTCACAATACACCCAGAGCACTGAATGATGGTTCGTTATCACGTTAGAAAGCAGAGCACTGCTGTAACCACATCATACCATTCCCATGATCACAGCTGGTGTTGGACGCCTGTTGACACATGAGGCGGTTTGTGAATGTTGTTGCCTTTATTTTCTAGAGTTAATTTATCAGTCTTGTGGCGTGGAGGTGCACAGGTCAGACTCTAACATCCACTGAACTGCCCCCGACTGCTTCATCCAGGATCTGTCAGTTTAGGTGCAGGTTCCTCTGTCGCTGACTGCACTGATATTTTCCTGAATACCGGAGCTCATTGTTGGGGACTGATTTTTGTAGATTTGAAATGTTATCTTCATTTTTTATAATAATTTCATGCATTCAAGGCTTGCTTTCTGTAGGATGTAAAGAGATTCACAATTAGTAAATGAAACATAATGGAATGTGAATAAACACTATTTACCAGGTTGTAAATTACTTATATTCTTTACCATCTTTGAAATTTTGCAAGGAGTATTTCACCTTACACTGAAATTTAACTAAAGGTTCTGTTGATCATGTCACTTCTCATTAACGTCAAAGAAAGGAGATGATTTACCAGTGTTCACAGAGTAACGCAGTGAAGAAAGGGTACCCACGGAGCACCCATATGCTACAAATAAGGTTTTAGGTAGAAGCACATGGACAAGATTTCCGTTACACAAGAACTGATTGTGAAAAAAGAGGGATCAGTGTGGGCTGCTGTTAATTCAGTAACTCTTCAGGAATTGTGTAGCAGCAACCAAATGGAGGACATCAAGAACTGCAATGAATGGATCACCACTGGCACCTACACCCTGGACCCCCTCAAGCATAGCAGCAACCTAACGGAAGACATCAAGAACTGCAATGAATGGATCACCACTTGCACCGACACCCTGGACCCCCTCAAGCATAATAGCAGCACCCTAACGGAAGACATCAAGAACTGCAATCAATGGATCACCACCTGCACCGACACCCTGGACCCCCTCAAGCACAGCAGCAACCTAATGAAGACATCAAGAACTGCAATTAATGGATCACCACCTGCACTGACACCCTGGGACCCCTCAAGCACAGCAGCAACCTAATGGAGACATCACGAACTGCAATAAATGGATCACCACCTGCATCGACACCCTGGAACCCCAAGCACAACAGCAACCTAACGGAAGACATCAAGAACTGCAATTAATGAACCACTATCTGCACTGACACCCTGGGACCCCTCAAGCACAGCAGCAACCTAATGGAGACATTAAGAAATGCAATAAATGGATCACCACCTGCACCGACACGCTGGACCCCCCAAGCACAACAGCAACCTAACGGAAGACATCAAGAACTGCAATAAATGGATCACCACCTGCACCCACACCCTGGACCCCCTCAAGCACAGCAGCAACCTAATGGAGACATCAAGAACTGCAATAAATGGATCACCACCTGCACCGACACCGTGGACCCCCTCAAGCATAATAGCAGCAACCTAATGGAAGACATCAAGAACTGCAATGAATGGATCACCACCTGCACCGACACCCTGGACCCCCCAAGCACAACAGCAACCTAACGGAAGACATCAAAAACTGCAATGAATGGATCACCACTTGCACCGACACCATGTACCCCCTCACGCACAGCCGCAACCTAACGGAAGACATCAAGAACTGCAATGAATGGATCACCACCTGCATCAACAACTTGGACCCCCACACAAGGATACGAGCAGCAACCTAATGGAAGACCTGAAGAACTGCAATGAATGGATCACCACCTGCACCGACACCTGGACCCCCTCAAGCATAGCATCAACCTAACGGAAGACGTCAAGAACTGCAATGAATGGATCACCACTTGCACCGACACCCTGGACCCCCTCAAGCATAATAGCAGCAACCTAATGGAAGACATCAAGAAATGCAATTAATGGATCACCACCTGCACTGACACCCTGGATCCCCTCAAGCACAGCAGCAACCTAATGGAGACATCAAGAACTGCAATAAATGGATCACCACCTGCACCGACACCGTGGACTCCCTCAAGCATAATAGCAGCAACCTAATGGAAGACATCAAGAACTGCAATGAATGGATCACCACCTGCACCAACACCCTGTACCCCCTCAAGCATAATAGCAGCAACCTAACGGAAGACATCAAGAACTGCAATGAATGGATCACCACCTGCATCAACACCTTGGACCTCCCTCAAGGATACGAGCAGCAACATAATGGAGGAAATCAAGAACTGCAATGAATGGATCACCACCTGCACCGATACCCTGAACCCCCTCAAGCATTCCAGCAACCAAACACATCAAGTACTGCAATGAATGGATCACCACCTGCACCGACACCTGGACCCCCTCATGCATAATAGCAGCAACCTAATGGAAGACATCAAGAACTGCAATGAATGGATCACCACCTGCACCGACACCCTGGACCCCCCAAGCACAACAGCAACCTAACGGAAGACATCAAAAACTGCAATGAATGGATCACCACTTGCACCGACACCCTGTACCCCCTCACGCACAGCCGCAACCTAACGGAAGACATCAAGAACTGCAATGAATGGATCACCACCTGCATCAACAACTTGGACCCCCACACAAGGATACGAGCAGCAACCTAACGGAAGACCTGAAGAACTGCAATGAATGGATCACCACCTGCACCGACACCTGGACCCCCTCAAGCATAGCATCAACCTAACAGAAGACGTCAAGAACTGCAATGAATGGATCACCACTTGTACCGACACCCTGGACCCCCTCAAGCATAATAGCAGCAACCTAATGGAAGACACCAAGAAATGCAATTAATGGATCACCACCTGCACTGACACCCTGGACCCCCTCAAGCACAGCAGCAACCTAATGGAGACATCAAGAACTGCAATAAATGGATCACCACCTGCACCGACACCGTGGACTCCCTCAAGCATAATAGCAGCAACCTAATGGAAGACATCAAGAACTGCAATGAATGGATCACCACCTGCACCAACACCCTGTACCCCCTCAAGCATAATAGCAGCAACCTAACGTAAGACATCAAGAACTGCAATGAATGGATCACCACCTGCATCAACACCTTGGACCTCCCTCAAGGATACGAGCAGCAACATAATGGAGGAAATCAAGAACTGCAATGAATGGATCACCACCTGCACCGATACCCTGAACCCCCTCAAGCATTCCAGCAACCAAACAGAAGACATCAAGTACTGCAATGAATGGATCACCACCTGCACCGACACCTGGACCCCCTCAAGCATAATAGCAGCAACCTAATGGAAGACATCAAGAACTGCAATGAATGGATCACCACCTGCACCGACACCCTGGACCTCCTCAAGCACAATAGCAGCAACCTAACCGAAGACATAAGAACTGCAATGAATGTATCACCACCTGCATCAACACCTTGGACCCCCCCCCCCTCAAGGATACGAGCAGCAACATAATGGAGGAAATCAAGAACTGCAATGAGTGGATCACCACCTGCACCGACACCCTGAACCCCCTCAAGAATACCGCAACCAAACAGAAGACATCAAGTACTGCAATGAATGGATCACCACCTGCACCGATACCTGGACCCCCTCAAGCATATCAGTAGCAACCTAACAGAAGACATCAAGAACTGCAATGAATGCATCACCACCTGCATCAACACCTTGGACCCCTCCTCAAGGATATGAGCAGCAACCTAATGGAAGACATCAAGAACTGCAATGAATGGATCACCACCTGCACCAACACCCTGGACCCCCCTCAAGCATACCAGAAACCAAAAAGAAGACATCAAGTACTGCAATGAATGGATCACCACCTGCACCGACACCTGTTCCCCCTCATGCACAGCAACAACCTAACGGAAGACATCAAGAACGGCAATGAATAGACCAGTTTCAGGGTTTTACCCCTCTTCAGCCAGGGTAGCTTGATTCCAGTGGCACAGTGAGCCCAGGACCCATGTCTGGGCATACCTGGTGCACCTAGGGCGAGAAAGTAAAAGACACACAATTGATGGACGGAATGCAGAGCAAATCAAAACATTCACCCCCAGTCAAGACTGATTTGCATATGGCTGGGTCCAAACTGGAATGGCATGGTGATCAAAGCAACAATGGAATTAGGCGCAGATCTCTGTACTGGGGTGAATATATGACATTGTTCTGCATTCTGTCCATCAATTGTTCGTTTTGCATTTGTCACCCCGAGTGGGACGGGTATGCTCAGACGTGAGTCCCATGCTCTCCATGCCACTGGAGTCAAGCTATCCTGGCTGATAAAGGCTGAAAGCCCAAAACCGGTCCTAGGATGCTTGTTTCCAGTCCAGCGAGGACCTGGCCTGGCAGATCGGGCTGGACTGTTCCCATTGGGCACAGGGTCAAGACTGATTTGCATATGGCTGGGTCCAAACTGGAATGGCATGGTGAGTAAAAAAATGATGGATTTAGGCGCAGATCTCTGTACTGGGGTGTATGTATGACATTGTTCTGCATTCTGTCCATCAATTGTTCTTTTTGCAGATGCTTCCAACAGCAAGTCTGAAATGCCAAATGAACACCCCATGCCGATTGCATCTAAGCCAACAACAGCAGCAAAGAAATCTTCACCATTAGATAATTCATGGTTCCTGCAGCCAGTACCAGCAACATCCCCCCATTACAAGACCCCTGCAACAATCTATGTAACTTCTTTTGGAACAAGATCACATCCATATACGACAACTTCAACCCTCCACCTGACCTCATCAACCTCGCAGCCAGTCTTCCAATCTCAGCCAAAGAATGGACCTTGGCTGAACGCCATCACCACACACGAGGCTGCCGCAGCCATGTAGACCATCCACTTTGGTGCTCTATTAGATCCACCCCGCCACAATTTAAACAAGCATTTGCAATGCAATAGGTAACGCATTTGCGAGAGTTTAAGCTATTAACATTAAAAATGACAATGCCTTTTATTTGTTTTAAAAACCAAAACATAAATAAAAGATATTTTCATTTATAATGTGAATAGCTCAAACAAATGTTTGTTTAAAATTGTCAGCCACACTGCACAGCATTCACAATGTTGTACAGCTTCAGCATGGCTACGAACATTGCGAAGGCCAATAGCTCTCATAGGCCAGACCTATTGACTTTGGCAATGCTTGCTAGTAACTGGTAGTTTCCCAAAATTACTTACAGCTGCATGGCATGCCATGTCCTACAATGGAGCAATTCTTTTTTACATGCGTCATTGGAGGGTAACTAGGGTCATTTTATGGAGTGGGTGGGCATGGGGTTTCTGAGGATCCTGGACGAAGCCACGAATATTAGTCTTTGGTTTTAGGTGCTTGTGATAGATTTTCAGTCTTGCAGTGGGAGGGTAGGTTCTTCATACAAAGGAGGCAGAAGCCATTCAGTTAAGAGGTAAACTATGTTCCATGTTAAGCATTTGGCCACCACCATGTCTTCTCTCCATTTATTAAAAATAAATGGCAGGCATCACACAGCACACACCCAAAACCTTGAATTCATTATCACACTTTTTACAGGATCCACACAACAGGTAAAGCTGCAGGTCTTCGATTTAGAGGTTTGAACACTTCAGGAGGGAGTCGAGGGGCGCCACATACAAATGAAAGACCTTCAGCGAAGAAACAGAAGCTGTGGAATCACGTGTGGAAGGACGATGGGGCTTGAAAGGTCACATAGGATTCAAACACTTAAGACTGCCGCAGATTTCGATTCGATGATCCGTGAGCAGCACTGAGAATCCACTCTTTGCATATAAGTCTGTACTAGAGCAAGACCGGATTACATCATTTTTTATTGTCTTAGATGAAAATTGGTAGTTGTTTCCACATCACAGCACTTCAGCAAAGTCAGGGAGACGGACTACCAAATGCTAGTTATTACGATATTTTGACACTGCTTCTTGTTTTATTTTCAAGACGTTCAGGAGCACAAGTCAGAATTTAAGCGGAACTGACCAAATAATTTGGCACGGATGTGGGAAAAACTGTCATCTTTCACAAACTTGCCTGAAACACTGATGCATTAGACGGCTATTAGTATTGAGTTGTCAAAAATAAAAAAAACAGAACTGCTTGTTACCCCACCCCAAGTGGGATTCGAACCCGTAACCCCAGGATTAGGAGGTCAGTGCCATTAGGCCACAAGGCTGCTATGCACATCGTGAAACGATTGAGCTACAAACCTTTCCTTGTGTGCGTGCACATGAAGAACAAGCATTTGCAATGCAATAGGCCTCGCATTAGGAAAGTGTGAGCTATTGGTATTGTAAATGACAATATTTTTTAATATGTGTTGGCTTTGAAAATATATAAATTAATAGCATTATTGTTTACAAAGCCAATAGCTTACACTTTCCTAATATAAGTCCTATTGGCTATAGCAATGCTTGTTGGTAGCAAGCAAGGACAGTGCTGTTGTGGTGCTGTTGTGGTGCTGAGTGATGATGTGGTTGGGCTGAGTGATGTGGTGGTGTCCCCGAGTGATGTGGTGGTGTCCCCGAGTGATGTGGCGAAACCCCCTGAGTGATGTGGTGGTGTCCTTTAGTGATGTGGTGGTGTCCCTGAGTGATGTGGTGGTGTTGTGTGGCGTGCAGCAGTGTGAGGCGTGCAGCAGTGTGAGGCGTGCAGCAATGTGTGGCGTGCAGCAGTGTGAGTAATGCAGCAGTGTGCAGCAGTGTGAGGCATGCAGCAGTGTGAGGCGTGCAGCAGTGTGAGGCATGCAGCAGTGTGAGGCGTGCAGCAGTGTGTGGCGTGCAGCAGTGTGAAGCATGCAGCAGTGTGAGGCGTGCAGCAGTGTGATGCGTGCAGCAGTGTGCAGCGTGCAGCAGTGTGCAGCGTGCAGCAGTGTGCAGCGTGCAGCAGTGTGCAGCGTGCAACAGTGTGCAGCGTGCAGCAGTGTGCAGCATGCAACAGTGTGCGGCGTGCAGCAGTGTGTGGCGTGCAGCAGTGTGAGGCATGCAGCAGTGTGAAGCGTGCAGCTGTGTGCAGCGTGCAGCAGTGTGTGGCGTGCAGCAGTGTGAGGCATGCAGCAGTGTGAGGCGTGCAGCAGTGTGAGGCGTGCAGCAGCGTGAGTAATGCAGCAGTGTGCAGCAGTGTGAGGCGTGCAGCAGTGTGAGGCATGCAGCAGTGTGAGGCGTGCAGCAGTGTGTGGCGTGCAGCAGTGTATGGCGTGCAGCAGTATGAGGCATGCAGCAGTGTGATGCGTGCAGCAGTGTGAGTAATCTTGCAGTGTGCAGCAGTGTGAGGTGTGCCCCTGAGTGATGTGGTGGTGTCCTTTAGTGATGTGGTGGTGTCCCTGAGTGATGTGGTGGTGTTGTGTGGCGTGCAGCAGTGTGAGGCATGCAGCAGTGTGAGGCGTGCAGCAGTGTGTGGCGTGCAGCAGTGTGTGGCATGCAGCAGTGTGCAGAAAGCAGTGTGAGTAATGCAGCAGTGTGCAGCACTGTGAGGCGTGCAGCAGTGTGAGGCGTGCAGCAGGGTGATGCGTGCAGCAGTGTGAGTAATGCAGCAGTGTGCAGCAGTGTGAGGCGTGCAGCAGTGTGAGGCATGCAGCAGTGTGTGGCGTGCAGCAGTGTATGGCGTGCAGCAGTGTGAGGCATGCAGCAGTGTGATGCGTGCAGCAGTGTGAGTAATCTTGCAGCGTGCAGCAGTGTGAGGTGTGCAGCAGTGTGAGGCGTGCAGCAGTGTGTGGCGTGCAGCAGTGTGTGGCATGCAGCAGTGTGAGGCGTGCAGCAGTGTGCAGAAAGCAGTGTGAGTAATGAAGCAGTGTGCAGCAGTGTGAGGTGTGCAGCAGTGTGAGGCGTACGGCAGTGTGCAGCATGCAGCAGTACGAGTAATCCAGCAGTGTGCAGCATGCAGCAGTGTGCAGCGTGCAGCAGTGTGAGGCGTGCAGCAGTGTGAGGCTGGCAGCAGTGTGAGGCGTGCAGCAGTGTGACATGCAGCAGTGTGTGGCGTGCAGCTTTGTGAGGCGTGCAACAGTGTGAGGTGTGCAGCAGTGTGAGGCGTGCAGCAGTGTGAGTAATGCAGCAATGTGCAGCAGTGTGAGGCGTGCAGCAGTGTGAGGCGTGCAGCATTGTGAGGTGTGCAGCAGTGTGTGGCGTGCAGCAGTGTGAGGCATGCAGCAGTGTGCAGAAAGCAATGTGAGTAATGCAGCAGTGTGCAGAAAGCAGTGTGAGTAATGCAGCAGTGTGCAGCAGTGTGAGGCGTGCAGCAGTGTGCAGCATGCAGCAGTATGAGTAATGTAGCAGTGTGCAGCGTGCAGTAGTGTGCAGCGTGCAGCAGTGTGCAGCGTGCAGCAGTGTGAGGCGTGCAGCAGTGTGACGTGCAGCAGTCTGTGGCGTGCAGCAGTGTGAGGTGTGCAGCAGTGTGCAGCATGCAGCAGTATGAGTAATGTAGCAGTGTGCAGCGTGCAGTAGTGTGCAGCGTGCAGCAGTGTGCAGCGTGCAGCAGTGTGAGGCGTGCAGCAGTGTGAGGCGTGCAGCAGTGTGACGTGCAGCAGTCTGTGGCGTGCAGCTTTGTGAGGCATGCAACAGTGTGTAGTGCAGCAGTGTGTTGTGCAGCAGTGTGAATGCAAAAACAACAATTGATCGATAGAATGCAGAATAATGTCATACATTTACCCCAGTACAGAGATCTGTGCCTAAATCCATAGTTTTTTTTGCACTCCACACCACCCCAGTTCAGACATGGCCATATGCAAATCAGCCTTGACCCTGTGCCTCATGGGAACAGTCCAGCCCGAACTGCCAAGCCATGTCTTTCCCGGACCGGAATCAAGCATCCTAGGACCGGTTTCTGGCTATCAGCCATCTTCAGCCAGGATAGCTTGACTCCAGTGGTGTGGAAAGCATGGGACTCACGTCTGAGCATACCCATCCCACTCGGGGTGACAAATGCAAAAACAACAACCACTGGAGTCAAACTATCCTGGCTGAAGACCATGAGGCACATGGTCAAGGCTGATTTGCATATGGCCATGTCTGAACTGGGGTGGTGTGGAGTGCAGAGTGCAAAATAAACGATGGATTTAGGCCCAGATCTATGTACTGGGGAGAATGTATGACATTGTTCTGCATTCTGTCCATCAACTGTTGTTTTACACGCGTGCAGCAGTGTGAGGCGTGCAGCAGTGTGAGGCGTGCAGCAGTGTGAGGCGTGCAGCAGTGTGACGTGCAGCAGTGTGTGGCGTGCAGCTTTGTGAGGCGTGCAACAGTGTGTAGTGCAGCAGTGAGTTGTGCAGCAGTGTGATGCATGGTGGCCCACGAACTTAGGCCCTCCCCCCCTCCCATCTACCAAGGTTAAAAACCTAGGAATACTCCTAGACAACAAACTCACTTTTTCATCCCATGTCAATTCCACTGTTTCATCATCATTTTTTAAACTGAAAGCTATAAAAAAGATTCTCCCATTTCTCCCTCCCAACTCCGGTAAAACACTGGTCACCTCATTTGTCATGTCCTCAGTGGACTATTGTAACGGACTTTTGGTCAATGCCCAAGACAAGGTCATCAAAAGGCTACAGTCTATACAAAACATCGCGGCCAGACTGCTTTCGAACACCCCTAAATTCAAACATATTGCTGACACCATAAAAAAATACCATTGGCTCACAGCAGGGCCGGACTGGGAACCGAAACCGGCCCTGGCAAAGTGTTCGGCCGGCCCCCCCTACCCCCGGGGGGGGGGGGTTGGGGGGTGCGACCGCGCTTTTTGCTGGGGCCGGTTTTCGACCGATTTTGTTACAGTGCCGTTTTTGCAGCTATGCTGCAAAAAACGACCCTGTAACAAAACCGGCCCCCTGGGGCCCAAAACCGGCCCCCACCCTCGCGGCCGACCGGGGGATTGCCCGGTGCCTGCAACGGCCAGTCCGGGCCTGGCTCACAGTCAAACATAGGATAAAGTTTAAGGCGCTCTGTATCGCCTACAAAGCCACGCACAAACAAGGCCCACTTTTTCTCATCGACCATTTCACATTCCATGTCCCTAACCGATCACTCCGGTCAATGAACAATCTCACCATGACAGTTCCACGTACTAGAACGGTGGCATGGGGTGATCGTAGCTTCCACGTTTCAAATGCAAAACTCTTGAACTCTCTTGATCCAGACGTTAGGTCTGCTCCCACTTTGACCATTTTCAGGAAAAAAATAAAAACATGGCTTTTCAACCAGTAATCCATCTCCCTTTCTCATTCTGCCCTCATCAATAGCGCCGAGACGCCCTTGGGCAATTGTTCGCGCTCAACAAATCGCATAAATAAATAAATAAACAAATGCAAAAACAACAATTGATGGACAGAATGCAGAACAATGTCATACATTCACCCCAGTACAGAGATCTGGGCCTAAATCCATCGTTTTTTTTGCACTCCACACCACCCCAGTTCAGACATTAAATTTTTATTAGGAATGTATCAGTATTGGCACTCGTGATGCCAAGGTAACAGATCTGGGCAGTCTGAACATTAACTCACTTGTACAGGACGACAGTTGGAACCTGGGACCCCATAGCTATCGCACTAGAGTTGAAATGTGTACCCCACAGGAAAATACATGGATCCCTCCAGTTGATGCATTTACACTGTTTGATGACTTGAATTAAATCCATGATTCTTAGCACTAAAGTTGGTTCAAGTATTGGTACCGCTCAACAGCAAATGACACCCATAACTCTTGAAGAATTACATTCACATGGCACTTACTTCTAATTTTTAGCTCACAACAAACAATTAAACTTTTTACAATGTATAAATAATGTTCATTCCATTTCTTTTCCTGCTCTTCCTTTTTAACTCTGGTTCCCTCCCCTTCAGACCTATTTCTTTCATATTTTGAATGATTACTATTATTTACTTTACCCCTTGCGTTTTTCTCTCTGTATCGCCCTTACTTCTCTTTTCTGGCCTCTTCTTGCTGTTTCTGCTCACTCATCTTGTTCTCCCCTTCCTGGTGAAGTGACAAGCAGAGCGGAACGACTTTGAGAGTCTCTTGGACCCTTCACATAGGCTCCTGTATCATAGTACACTCCTCATCGACGCATGATGGTAGGGTGCAGCAACCCTTTGTATCATTGTCACACAAGTGATCCTGGGTGCTTCGGGCACTCGCACATTTGGAGGTCGGGCTGAAGTCTCACTCAAATCTGGCTATTCTTCAAACTATGGGGAAGAACTAGAACTTCACATGTGACTTTGCTCAGACGTCTGACGTGTGCCGAGTAGTACCCGACTATTCTGCACAGCGCAGACCTTCTTTTCAGCCAGTGATCCGAAAGATCTCTGTACAGAGAAGAGGAGAGGACAGGAAGAGCGACTGACAGCCCCGCAAACATCTGCCAAGACAGACACCCTGCAAAGAGACACACTGCAGACACGCCTCATACAGACACACACACAGCCTACAAAATGTAAATGTAAATGTCCTGTATTTGTAAAGCGAGGACAATCACCCGAGGGTGTCAAGGCGCTGGCGGCTGTCGGGAAGATTAAGCGAGCAATTGCCCAGAGTCACATGTTGCTGGGCTGATCTGCCGCCAGCACGGGGATCGAACTGTGAGCCCCTGGGTTCCGGAGTCAGCCGTCCTGGCCACTGCACCACACCTCTTCCCTGACAACGCTACCCTGTTCACATGCACACACATCCAACCTACACACCCTTACAGAGATACTTTATAAACACAGTCACATACCTTCCACTGCTTGACAGGCCTCCTGCATGGCACACCCAAGGTCTATACAGACACACATCCACACACACACACAATCCCTGCAGCAGGCACACAACCTCTGTAGCGGACAATGCCATAAGCCAACCTAAGGCACAGGAAACTATTGCAATGACTGAAGCTTCTGCCTAGTCTGAGAGATGGAAACAGGACAAAGGGAGAAAAGGGGCGCGGGGAGCACAGGCAGCCTTGACGTCAACTGCCTGGGGACATGCTTCGAAAATAGGGGTAGAGGTGGCTGATTTAACAAATTAACAGCGAGAGCGGAGCAAAAGGGTGTGTACAGATTCCTCACAGTGCAGTAAACGGCAGTGCAGTGGCAGAGACTTCTTACAGTATGAATGCAGATTTATCATAGTGCAGTAGACAGCAATCCAGTGTACGCAGATTCGCCAATGCAGTAAGACACAGTGCAGTGCACAGATATCCTCTTTAACACAAATGATGCCCACAAACACCCCCAGGGCCAGAAGGAAAGCCCCCCAGGGCCCCCAAAGAGAAGAGCCCAGCTCAGCCCAGGGGCACCCCGGATGGAAGAGCCCAGCTCAGCCCCAGGGGCCCCGGATAGAAGAGCCCAGCTTAGCCCCAGGGGCCCCTGGATAGAAGAGCCCAGCTCAGCCCCAGTGGCCCCCGGATAGAAGAGCCCAGCTCAGCCCGGCTCCTGCAGAGATTCCCTCCAGGATTATTCAGTCTATTTCTACAAACACAGCAGAAGCTGCTGACAATCTCCTACCTGAGCAGAGACTTGTGCAGACGTGTCCAGGCTCTCTACCCCTCCTGGGGCTGTGGGGGCAGGTCTAGGGTCTGAGGGGGGGGGGGCGGGGCAGGTCTGGGGTCTGTGGGGGTCTGAAGATGGAGGTAACTGACCACCAGACAGGGCACCTTCCTCCTCTGCTGCAGGCTGAACACACCAGGAGAGACAGGAAGTGTTGTCACCACCGCTGCTGTGCTGTCCCTGCCGCCGCTGACCCGGAAGAGGAAACGCTCCTCCATTTCATCCAATGTGCAGCTCAGTGGGTTTCATCAGCAGGCAAGGAGCGCCCTCTGGTGGCCGCTGACGGAACCGCCATCTCCAGGCTCCAGCAGGGAATACATTTCAAACAAAAAGCCTTTATACCTGCAAAGACCTGGGATTTCAGATGTCACAGACGTGAATGTTTTTAAAGGTCAGACAGTTCAAGTACAGGGCCTCACACTTGGTTGCTGCTGTAAAAAAGTATTTATAGCTTCACTTCAGATGAGCATCTTCCAGACACTGACGTAAAGGACTAAAGAGCATTTACAGAGAGGTGACAACTGGAAGCGACAGTCTGTATTTCAATGAATATATCTGTATTTCAATGAATATATCTGTATTTCAATGAATATATCTGTATTTCAATGAATATATGAGAATATCGCTCAGTTTTGTAATTGAACTGGGCAGCTTATTTTTTTTTTTTAAACTAATTTATTTGCAGGTTTTTTAAATCCACAGCGCGTAGATAGCAAAGTAAACAGAGGAAAATACCATGGAGTTTTAAACACCAGATCAGTGACAATGCATAGGTCATGTGTCAAAGCGAAAATTAAAGGAACAGCTTATTTCTAATTTTCCTGAGTCTGTGGCTTACTCCTTATATTTGATACGTTTTATATCCTCGAACAATACAGAAATTTAGGTTATAATTAGGATTTGAGTTTCTGTTTTAACCCGTTCCGTGCTCGCGTCGGCCAACGGCCGTCACAAGCACTACCTCGCAGGTGCTGCACAAGTCCGTTGCCAAATGCAGCCCCGCCCACTCCTTAATTCTCTCGCACTGCGGGAGAATTTGCGCCGCGGTTAATAGCACAACTGTCTCCTAAAATATCAAGATAGTGGCCTCTTCCAGGCGTTGTTGTTTTGTTTACAGTAACCACCTCCCTCATCACTCATCACGAGTGACACTAACACATTTCGAGGTCGGTCTGACGTCTCACTCAAACCGGGCCCATTCTTCCAAACTATGGGGATTAACTAGAACTTCACACTTGACTATTCGGCACAGAGCAGACCCTCTGTCCCACATTTTGGTGGCAAAACTTTTATCATATTTCACCATGAGTACTGCACACAGTTCAGTAGAATGTAACATTGAAAGTCTATTTTAGTGAGACTTGGTTGTTGATTTTATCACTTTACATGTGTTCTGATCATGTCTATAAATTCAGTAATGTCTCTTCCTTTGCTATTGTCAAAGTCAAATGTTAAGTGACACCACTCCCTGTGTCTTTTTTAAATACCTCAATTCTCTATTGATTTTTCATATACAATGAGCATATTACAGGGATGGAAGTTTATCGATTCAGCAGAGTCCAAGATACTGTGTAAACTAGAACTTGTGAGAAGACATTGATAACAGGAAAAACAATAAATGAAATAAACCCTCTAGATAGAGGTGATGTGGCTCAGAAAATCCCGCAGATGATCAGGGAAGGAGGATGAGGGAGAACACGAGGGGAAGAGACATGGGAACAGGAAAAAAAATGTCAGGGTGCCAGGCCCCATGGTCACCCCCAAAAAGCCAACTCCCACTATAAAGGCCATAGCCAGCTAACTCTTACCATGGTGGGTTAAATCCTGGAATACTGACATTTTGTGACGCAAGGTGGAGTGGTGTGGCTCACTGGTTAGAGGTGGCAGACCTGGAAGCAGAGGATGGCCCGGGACCAGGGTCCAATTCCCGACGCGGCAGGGTCATGGACCAGGGTCAGCGGACTCGATAATTCTCGCTTCGGTGCCTACTCTATCCAGGGATCACACTTGGCAACTCTGGGCATAAGCTTGCCTCATCTCCACAACGGCCCCCCACATACGCCGGGGATGCCTGGTTTCACCCTGGAGATACCGAGTAGGGACCATCTCACAGGGAAAGCCAGGACAGGTTCCCCAGCGGTCTACAGCGCTGAGGCGCCCCATTGCTGGGGTAGCCATGCGCTTTACAAGACAACCTAACATAACAAGGTCAGACGGGCCATCAATTGCGGTGCCGCCCCTAGGTTGGTCATCAAGGTATCCCAAACGGAGCCCAGTAGCACAAAGCACTGTAAAGTCAGCAGAAAATGTTAAATGTCACAGGCGAGTGCACCACACCGTCAACACCTCCAGCACTTGGAATCGTCTGCCGTATGTGCTTTATAGATCCACTCCAGCGTCCAGTTCCAGTGGTGTAGGACTTGAAATAACTGAATTTCAGCCTGACCTCCTGGAGGAAACTGCCATGGTCTTTCCAAAGGTCGTGTCCGTCCTGCTCAGACAGTGAGAGGCACAGCCTCTGCTCCCACAAACAGCATAAAGTGTGGGCAGAGATGCTCGAAAAAAGGCTGTCCATAGTGGTAACATACAATCCCACCTTAGTGTCCTTGAATCCTTTCCACATCAGGATATAATGCAACATTGGGTCAGTATCTAGATCGTAAGGGGGAGCACTCAGCATGTGTGGCAGGCTCTGCATGAGCTGTCGGTACTGTCAGTGATGCGACTGTGGCAGCCCATAATCACGCATGAGTGTAGCAAAGGGGGCCAACCCACCGTCCCTTACTATATCGTCCACAGAGCGTATCCATCTGGTCTTCCACTGTGTAATCGGAGTTCAGATCATACTGGGCCCCAAGCAGCTCCTTGAGAAGATCAGGTGTCAGCAATGCGTTATACGTCTGAGCCAGGTGAAGCATGAGGTCAGTCAACCAACGCTGTTATACCTCACAGTGGCACTTATAGGCAGCCAAATCATTCATCAAATTACCTCTAAAAGGCCTTCCTGCCCTCTCACAGCACCTGTGCAAAGGAGATGGACCCAATGTTCTCCTCCAAGTACTGGCTCAGATATTGGCACCGCCTGTGCTTGTCTTCAGGGGCTTTATACCATGCTGTTTACATATGCCAACGGGCCTGAGGGGTTTGCAACAGTCGAAGTTTATGGTCGGGTAGCACAGGATCATGATCAGAGGTACTGTTTGGGAGGATCAAGGCATAAACGTTTACAATGGACGCAGGAGGTGAAAGTGTAGTCTGCGTCCCTCAGGTGCGTCAACCACCATGGATCCATCAAGGCATGATCATCAATAATGTCAGAGAGGATGAACCGGTCTCGGGGCTGCCTGGTCGTTTGGTTTCTGGACTAGTCAAGGTGCCATATTCCAGCACCCCCCCTCATGAATACCCTGGCTGTCCCGAAGGAGAGCAGGAGTTTGGTCAGCCGCCGGGCAATAGATAAAGCCCACACACAAAGACTCATTGAGAATCTGAACCTTGGCAAAAATATATCTGCCCAGGGTGGTCCCACCATGTCTGCAGTGTGCAAACCCCCAGGGATTTGTGAAAACAGATGTCCAACCCATTCTCTCTATGTTCTAAAGGAGTAGATGGGTGTGTAAGGGTAGTCAGGATCCCTCTGGCATGTAGTACCGTACTCATCCAATCCCTTTGAATGTATCATGTTCACTCGGTGACAGATGCGTTTCCTGGAGCAATGCTACATCACGGCGGTGCATCTTCTGAAATGAGAGGATTTTCTGTCTCTTGATAAAATAGGTCAGGCCGTTGGCATTATGGGGCATATTTACAAGGAAGTGGTGGAGCACGGCGTTGGCCTCCTTGGCTTAACGTCACGCTCTCCACTTCTGAAATGCAGGACTACACCGTATTTACATGAATACGGTGCAGCCCTGCATTTCTCCCTGTGCTGGTGCTGAATTTAGCTGCCTAGCGCAATGCAGGCAGGCTTGCACCATAGTGCAAGGGTGCCTGCGTTGAGGGGAACAGGCCTGCAAAGTACCACGCATCAGGGTATAGAGTAACACATTTCAATGTGGTGGTCCGCATCACCGTATTGAAATGGAAAGTCACACATTTTTAAGGCTTCCTGAGCTGTCAAGTGCTGGAGCGCTGCTATAATAATTAGAAGTCAAACTGAGCAAAGCTGTCAGCGCACATTTAGGGTTTCTGGTTTAGCTACATTCAGGCATGTTATGTATGTTGTTATGTTAAGTTAATTTCTATAGCGCATGACTCACCCGGGGGCATCTCAGCGCTCGCCTAGAAATTTGGCCCGAGGACTGAAAGTCAGAACAGAGTTAGAACAAGAATGCTTTTAGTTGTTTCCTAAAGGTGCGGTATATGGAAATTTTGTTTAGGGAGAGCAGTAGTTTATCCAGTATCTTGGGGCCAGATACGAAAAAGCTTTTCCACCAGTCTGACTCAAATGTATACGAGGAACCTGTAGAAGGCCTAGAGTACTGGATCTGAGATTTCTGTTCGGTGTATGAAAGGTGAGTTTCTTTTGTAGATAGTAAGGGCCTCTGCCATTCAGAGCATTGTAAGTGAGACAACAGATGTTGAAAAAGGATCTCTTCCTTACAGGTAACCAATGCAGCTCTCTCAGCGAGGGAGCAAAAGGGGAGCCAGCAGGGCGGTTCAGTAACATTCTGGCCGCCGTGTTCTGAATCACTTGTAATTTAGTAAGCAGGGTCTCTCCCACTTCCGCCAACAGAGCATTGCCATAGTCTAATTGGCTGATGACCACGGCTTGAACTAAGGTTCTGCGGTGATTAGTGGTCAAGTAGGGAAGAATTTTGCGGAGTAAACGCATACTTTAGTAGCAGGAGCTAGTAGTGGCAGCAATGTGGTCTTTCATGGTTAATGACTGATCTAATTTTAGGCCTAGATTTTTAACACATTGTTTAGGAACAGGAGCTAGTCCCAATTGTGAGGGCCACCATTCATCAGACCAGCTAGCTAGGGCTTTCCCCGTTAGCATGACCTCGGTTTTTCCAGGATTCAACTGGAGGCAGTTCGGTGTCATCCAGCTAGAGATTACAAGCATTCTGCTGGAGAACCGCAATTTCTCAGCTTCTATCTTTGGGCCAATAGTAAATATAAGCTGAGTATCATCAGCATATGAAATTATCTCAAAACCTGGCTGTTCTACAAATTTTTATAACAGATATGGCCCTAGCATGATAGTTTGCGTTCTGTCTGACAACGTTCTGCAACCACTTCAAGGCAGTCCCTTGAATTCCACAAGAAGCTAGTCTCTCCGCGAGCACTAAATGTGAGATGGTATCAAAAGCCGGGGAGAGATCTAGAAGGATCAGTATCTTCCAATGTCTATTTTCTGTCTGAGCGAGGAAGTTACAGCGAGCATGGCAGTCTCGGTACTGAAGCACGATTGAAACCCGGATTGTGATTGCTCCAGAATTTCGTTGGACTCCAGGCATAGAGTTAGTTGCTTGTTAATTATACTTTCCAGCAGCTTGCCCAATAAGGGTAGTAAAGAAATAGAGCGGTAGTTGCTGAGTTCTTGGGGATCCGCAGTCGGTTTCCTCAATATTGGACGTACGAATGCTTCCTTCCATGATATTGGAATGGTAGAAACTGAAAATTGGGTGTCTAAAGAGATTCGGGGCGCTCATGTAAAATTTACACACAATTTGTTATGAACCCACAGAATCCTGACATTTGCTATGTATCGCTGTGCCTTCCGAAAAGAAGAGTGTACACCCAATCCCTCCTATTAAATCAATCAGAAGATTGAATGCAATTTTAACAGTTTTCCGAAGCACAAGCCAAATAACATATAAATTGACAATACAAAAGAATATACAGATTGATCTCCAAATTATTGTGCTTGTCTTGTGTTTTTATTTCTTTTCACTTGATCAAAGTCTTCCACTCCCTTATGCCAACGCGTTTCGTCGTCATTGGGTTTGTACCCACGACTTCCTCAGGGCTTATGTATCCTGTAAGCTCCAGATTACTGTCCCTCGCAGTTGCAAGAAGTAGGTTGTCTTTCCCAGGGTAAGAGTCCCTTTCCTACTTTAAAAACTTTTTTCAATATCCGATTTTTCACCATGTAAATCCGCTGATTAAATCAAACAGTCCGCTTAAAATATTTCTCCAGCTTGTCTCCCAAGGTTCAATTACTCATCTCGTACATCGACATTGCTCCGATTCAATCCAAATATTAGAGAAATGACGAAAATACGGAACCAATCCTTCCGCCTAGATCCTCAGGTCCCTGCAGTACGGGCAACCTGTAACTCTCCTCGCTCGGCGTCTTGTGAAATCACATACTATAGTAGCAGGAGCTAGTAGTGGCAGCAATGTGGTCTTTCATGGTTAATGACTGATCTAATTTTAGGCCTAGATTTTTAACACATTGTTTAGGAACAGGGGCTAGTCCCAATTGTGAGGGCCACCATTCATCAGACCAGCTAGCGGAGGCTTTTCCCGTTAGCATGACCTCGGATTTTCCAGGATTCAACTGGAGGCAGTTCTGTGTCATCCAGCTAGCGATTACAAGCATTCCACTGGAGAACGGCAATTTCTCTGCTTCTATCTTTGGGCCAATAGTAAATATAAGCTGAGTATCATCAGCATATGAAATTATCTCAAAACCTAGCTGTTCTACAATTTTTTCTAACTGATATGGCCCTAGCCTGATAGTTTGCGTTCTGTCTGACAAAGTTCTGCAACCACTTCAAGGCTGTCCCTTGAATGACACAGGAAGCTAGTCTCTCCGCGAGCACTAAATGTGAGATGGTATCAAAAGCCGCCGAGAGATCTAGAAGGATCAGTATCTTCCAATGTCTATATTCTGCGTGAGCGAGGAAGTTACAGCGAGCATGGCAGTCTCGGTACTGAAGCCCGGTTGAAACCCGGATTGTGATTGATCAAGAATTTCGTTGGACTCCAGGCATAGACTTAGTTGCTTGTTAATTATACTTTCCAGCAGCTTGCCCAATAAGGGTAGTAAAGAAATAGGGTGGTAGTTGCTTAGTTCTCGGGGATCCGCAGTTGGTTTCTTCAATATTGGACGTACGAATGCGTCCTTCCATGTTATTGGAATGGCAGATTGTATTGAATAATTATTGATATTTAGAATTGCTGGCACGCAACGAGTGGCTAATAGGGCCATTGTCTTTGGAGGACAACAATCTTGGGGTGAGCCAGATTTTGAGAAGGAGAGAGCATTGGAAACTTCCTCAAAGCGGGGTTAACTCGAAACAATCTAAGGTGCTAGCTGCCATTTTTTCTAAACCCTCTGTTTGAGTAGAGGCTTCAAGGTCTTGAGAGGTGATCGCTGAAAAGTTAGCATAAATATCAATTATCTTTTCTTGACAATAGATAGCTAACAAATTACAAAAATCTTGTGTTTCCATAGGCAATTGTCTACAGACATGAAGAGATACGAAGTCTTTTACTATATTAAAAAGAGCCATTGGGACGTTACTTTTACGTTCAATTTGGTTAATAATAAATAGACGTCTGGCTGATTATAAATTCAGATTACAGCTAGACAAGAATTGTTTAAACCGTAGTTTGTTTTGTGGGTCTTTACTAACTCGCCAAAGTCTCTCCAATCTCTTTCATTTGGATTTTTCAATCTTTAGCTCCGAAGTGCACCAGGGGGCTGATGGTGGACATTGGGGAGAATCCAAAACTGTCACAAAGGCGGTATTAAATTCTTCCAATGTCATAGGAGCATCCTTCTCCTTCTTTGGTGATTCCAGGTGAAAATCCTCATTAAAGGCTTCTACAGAAAGATTTCGCCACGGTCTTGCGCCACTTGTTTTTTCCCTGCACTTAAGTCTGAGCTCTTAGGGCATGGATGTTGGATAGATGACTTAATCATTGAGTGATCGGTCCAAGTGAGAGAGTCTGGGAGGTTACAGGTTAGATTATCAATATTAGAAAAGATTAGGTCTAGCGAGTGACCAGCTGGATGAGTTGGGCTGTATCTCTTTGGGTGAGTTCAATCATGTCAAGAGTAGAGAGGAGTTTATTAACCTCAGGGTTCGTATTATTTTCACCATGAAAATTAAAATCCCCCAACAAATGAAATGTATTTGAGGAGAGCACATGTATAGCAATTAGATCTATCAGTTTGTCCGTGAAATTGTTCTCAGGAGAGCTCTTCAGGGGAACCCTCCCTGCTCCCGGGAACGACGTTACAGAGCCTAACAGCAACCTAGGTCTGCTGCCGATGCCAGACACAATTCTGCCCTCCTGCTGCTGGGCCATGGCCGAGCAGGGGAAGGTAGTACAATAGGTTTCCTGTCACAGGGAGGTCGCTCTCCACACTGCAACAGCACCACCTGTCTGCCCGTGTCTCCCAGCTCGCTGCTGTTGCCTCGGACACGAGTTCAAGGCCCTCCTCCACCCGCAGGCTACCACCTGTGCCTCATCCCTTGTGGCCAGTGGTAGGTTCCTTTGTGTAATTGTATTGCTTGTTTTATTGTTCATTTTGTTTGCTTCATTCCCCCTGTTACCTCTTGCGCTAATCTGTGCCCGTGCCCTTCTGCCTTCTCGCCGTTCCTCCTGTGGTTTCCCCTCCGCTGCGTCCCCTGCGGACCTGCCCCCCGCTCGCTACACTTCGCCTTAGTGTATTTTGTAATGCATTTTGTTGAATTGTTAGTTGTTTTCCTTTCCATTCCTCCTTTTCCTCTTGTGCCATTTCGGTGCCCTTTTTGCCTTCTGGACCCTCGCTGTTCCCCGTTTTCCCGCCGCTGCGCCCCCTGCGGCCCCAACCCCCGCTTGCCCATTCATGCGCCCCCACCTCCCAGATGCTCCTCCCTCCCATCTTCCCTTCTTATGGCTGCTGCTGCACGGTGAGGAGAACGACCCTTGACCCTTTCACAGGCAGGTTGCTCCCCACGCCACAACAGCACCACCTGTCTGCCCGTGTCTCCCAGCTCGCTGCAGCTGCCTTGGACGTGATTTCGGGCCCTCCTCCACCAGCAGGCTATCACCTGCGCCCCATCCCTGGTGAGCAGTGGTAGGTTGCTTTGTGTAATTGTATTGCTTGTTGAATTGTTTATTTTGTTTGTTTCATTCCCCCTGTTGCCTCTTGCGCTACTTCTTTGCCCAGTGCCCTTCTGCCTTCTCGCAGTGTATTTTGTATTGCATTTTGTTGGATTGTTAGTTGTTTTCCTTCCCATTCCTCCTTTTCCTCTTGTGCTATTTCTGTGCCCTCTCTGCCTTCTGTACCCTCGCCGTTCCTCCCCCGTTTTCCCGCTGCTGCGCCCCCGCCCCCTCGCTCGCCCATTCGTCTGCCCATCCACCCAGCTGCTCCTCCCTTTCCCCTCCCCTTCTTATGGCGTCTCCGCCTGGACCGCGCCCAGAGCCAGAACACCTGGCCCCTGTGAACACCACGACGCCCGTCTCCACTACTAAATCAGCTCCCTCCACGAACTCAACGCTGAACGATCATGCACCTGCTGCCTGGCTGCCCCGAAACGCACCCAAGGACACTTCTCCTACCGGAACTGCAGCTTCACCAGCATCTGACCCGCCAACCCTTCTACCAGGAAAGAACGCAACTACCTTAGATGCATTCATCTCAACACTCGCAACACTAGAAAGCATGTTAAGACTCACTTACCAGCCGGGATGAGATGAAAACTGTGGATCAATGTTTTGTCCACGGGGCAAAGTAACATAATTAGGAAAATTAGTTAAATTAGGATTGCTATATAAGATACAGTGTCAAAGTTCATAATGCCATCTTTGATGTAATCTTTCCTAGTTTTTCAGTGCAGGACAGTAGAAAAACGAATTTGCGGGAAGTCGCGCTGAGTCTGGCACTTCTTTACGATCCCATAGGGATTCTATAAAGACAGTATCCACTTGTCCTAGCTCAAATTTACATTTTGTTACAATCAGTCAAAGAACTTAAAGTATAAGTAAAAGATTTATATATTCATTTGAAATTTCAATGCTCCACGTTCGATTTCTGAAGAACGAATAAATCATTGTAGCTTCTCTTCACGCTTCTGGTTAACGAAACACGGCAGAGAAGACCTACAACATTAATGGGAGGCAACTGGCAGCCGCAGCGTGTACATGCAGTGTTCAAAGGCCTCGTGTAAGATGGCCGATCAGTTGAATGGCGGTTTAGCTGCCGTTTGCTGAATGGTACAAGTGGGATGATACGAAATATGTATCTAAGACTACCCAAGGTTACAGTCCTGTTTTTCTATTACAAACTTACTTCAAATGTTTTGTTTGATTTAAGTTATTGCTGTAACTGTTCAAAACAAAGAGATTGATCTTGAGAACACAATTTGTCACAAGGGTGGGCTGAGAATTAAGAAAAACAACAAATCTCCTGGTTTTATAGATGCCATCTTGTGTTTTAGTGGATGTC
The DNA here is from genome assembly GCF_964261635.1 of Lissotriton helveticus. NCBI lineage: Eukaryota > Metazoa > Chordata > Amphibia > Caudata > Salamandridae > Lissotriton > Lissotriton helveticus. The sequence continues at coordinate 429,669,076 of NC_136058.1, forward strand.
ACTGTCTGTGATGGTGAAACCGGGACTGTTCTTATCATGGAAATGCCACTGTTTGCGAGCTGCCCAGGCCCTGAATAGAGAGTTCTCAACCACAATATTTTGGCAAAGAGGTGAAGCCACAAATAAATGAGTGAGGTTTGTGGCTGCTCAAATCAGTGAACACTTTGTTGGGGGGGGTGGGGTAGATTCACAAGGATTTTTTTAAAGCACTCACTACTATAACAGAGCCAGTTTCCAAGCACTCAAAGTGTCTACCGATAAGAGACTAAGGGCCAGATGTAGGTAGCTAAATAACGGTCGGTAACAGCCAAAAATCTGTGAATTTTCCATTACAGCCTGGTATTTAGCCATTTCCAATGTAGGACGCTGCAAATAAGGATTCGGTAATTTACCGATTCGTTATTTTAAGGAATCGGTAAAATACCGATTCCTTATTTTAAGGAATCAGTAAATTACCGAATCCTTAAAACCTATGTAGGTAGCACTTAAGTTGTAGTGTAGATCCTATAGTCCCAATAGGCTCTGCACATTGGAATAATATATCCTGTAGTTTGGACGTAGGACTGAGGTCTACTAGGTCTCTACCGGCTATATTAGACTTAATTGTGAGTGCCAGCTAGCTCAGAGGTCACTAGAAACTTTCTCGAATAAACAAGAAGGGATTAGTTTCTGACAACCGCATAAAACATGACAACTTTGTTTCCCAAGAATAAGAAATCAAATCTCTAGAGTCGCGGAAACAATAGATAACTTTTTCACTCAGTCAATCGTGCATGCTTAGTTTCACCAGAGGTGCAAGAGAAATAGAGAGACGGGTGTTTTCAATAAAAAGGTATTTATTGAACAGTCTTCTTTCTCAAGCATTGAAAATGAACTGCTACAATAGCAAAGCTTACTATGAAGTACAATGCATATAATACGAACAGTATTATAAAGTAGTACTGTAAAAGCATGATATGGTTTCTAAGCCATAAAGTGAATAAAATGAATAAAATACATAAAATACATACAGTGATAAAAGGATGACTAAAATACTCAACTGGTGCTCCTAGAGTACGCCTACCCCGGTGTACCTAACCTAAGTCTGGTAAGAGGCAGGGAGTATTAGAGGAGGAGTTTAAGTCTAGGAGTTCTCTGCCAGGAATCTGATTCCAATAATTCTCTAGGAGGTCTAATCAGCTCCGTACCTTTGTTCTAGAATGAAGGAGGTCTTGTATCTCGTTCTCGGGACTCGATTTCCCAGATACCCGCAAGGGTAGCCCGGAAACACTGGAGCTGGATTTCTCGGCAAGAGAAATGACAGAGTCTTGCAGTGCGTCTGCTGGAGGGTCGGCTTCCTTCAGCACTTGCTGCTGTAGGGCGTCAGGCAAGTAGATAGTCGATCTGCTCCAAACCACCGTGTGTTTGTTTAGCCAAATCAAGGCATATTTATACTTTGAAGGTGCCGAGTTTCACGCATGTTTGGACTTAATACCGTCACTCAAAGGCTCATTTCTTGGAAAACGCCGGGAGTTCTAGGAGAACTTAATTTTCAAGCAGGGGGATGTCCCGGGCTGCTGAAGGCGGGTTTTTCCAAGAAAACGTTGTTAATTGTTGGAGCTTAGTCGAAGTATCCATGCTGTATTTGGGCTGTATGGTTTGGGCCAAATATGGTAATGATTTCTATGCCTACATAAGGGAATGATAAAGTATACCTATATAAGGGCATGAATCGGGAAATTTATACGGGTCCAAGATTCATTTACAACAAAGTGAGTGCATTTTTGCTTTAAGGATTCTCTATTTACCACCAACTACAAGTTGGTGGTAAATATCAAATACCTTTAAAAAAGCAATTATTTGCTTTTTTCAAAGTGCCATGTGACAGACATACATGCCCTTAGGGCATGTATGTGCGCCACATGTGCACACATGCACGATTCAGGGGTGTAACATGGTGTCACATGTCACATTGACACCCTGTCACCCTTGAATATGCTCCCGCTATTACCGATTTGGTATTTAATGAATCGGTAATGGTGAATGGCTTCCTATTCATTCCAGGCCCATAGGAATGAATGGGAAGGTATTCCTCATTACCGAATCGGTATTACCGATTCGGTAATAAGGAATAATACCGAATCGGTAAATTTTACCTATTTTTTACCTACATCATATTTACCGATTCTTAAATACCGAATCGGTAAAATTCGGTATTTAAGAATCGGAAAATTGAGATTACCTACATCGGGCCCTAAAGGTATAATAAGGTGATAGCGATGCCTAAGATTTTATTTCATACCAATCAAGTTACTTCCTGTGTAAACTTGGCTCACCAAATGCAGCAATAGCAGGCAGAAAAGGCTTACTTTAAGGTCTAGTACTGTCTAATCTATGTTTCTTCTAAACACTAAGGGATTCAACAAAATTTTTTCGGTTTTAGAAATGGAAAAAGCCATAAAAGTCATAGAAAGGATGCTTTTTTGCAGCATTCTGCTGGGGTTCTGGACAAGGAGATTGAACTGGCTATTAGACGATTATCTCGCTCACCTTCCCACCCTTCCCTAGGGGTTTCTTCTGTTGCTCCATGTGCTGCGTCCCATACTCAGTCCCCTCAAGTAGGTTTGGTGGACAAACCTCAAGATATGCCTCAAGACCAGGCTGGGGGTATCGTCCCCCTTATACCAGTTGTTGTCACACGGGTCGGTGCCCAGTCTCCAATTTTTAGGTCAGCCCCTGACATGACCCCTGGCAAAGGGTGGTGCCCTGGAGACACTAAGAGGAAGCGCCCCTCAGTTGGGGGCCCTTGTAAACGCAAAAAGAACATTGGATCACAGTCATCTTCAGCAGTCCACCCAGAAGTGTTGTTGTTGTTGTTGTTGTATGTACTTTATTCAATAAAAGTTTTATCATAAAAGTATGTACATCCTCCAATCATAAAAACAATCCATTTATACATACAACCAATATACAGGACAATGAAATGCAATAAAAAGAATATGTACAATACAAACCTAAAGTGCGGCTACAGTACACTAGAGGAACAGCAATCTGAGTGGACCCGCTATCTCCTAACTCATGTTTTTCTTTAACAACTTTGTACGGGTAAGCCAAGCACTACCCAGGGACTTTGCTACCCCGCAGACAATGACCAAGGACGTAGTTTCAGATGCTAAGATACCTTGAGCCATCCTGTGGTGCCTAAAATCCAGCTCTTTGCTGATTGGTTTCAGCCATATTCTTCTCGCCACCCTATATGCTTTACATGCAAAAAGACGCCTTGGGAGCTGTACACCCTGGGCAGGGAACAGATGGAGAATTACACTTGTTCCAGCCTGCTGTGATTTCATTAATCGGGAGGGTTCCAAATCTCAGCTTTAAATAGAGTGTCCTGTCTCTGGGATTTTGAATGAAGTCGAGAAATGGTTTGAGCTTCCTAACAGGTTTGTGCTCCAGAAACTGCTCTGTAATGGGCCCCCATTTGGAACTATGTAACTCCTCCGTCTGCACCCATTCCCAATATACTTTCTTAATTGTTTGTTTGGGTGGCGGGCATTGGCTGGCCCACGTTTCGCTCAACCCTATATTTGAGACAAGCTGCCTAAGATTGCTTATCCACTTGATCTTATTACCGGTGTTCAATTTAATGAGTTCGTCGAAGGCTGCTGCATAATTTGCCAGTTCAGGCGTCCTTCTTAAACGCACCCAAAATAATAGAGGGCGAAGACGTACTATGTCTTTAATCGAGCATTTACCCATGTCCTGACAGAGGGGCTTTAAAGGGGTGGAGGCTGGAAGAGAAACCAGACCTTTAAGGAACTTATTCTCAGATCTAACCAGGTCAATGGTGTTCTCAAACCCCCATAATTCAGACCTGTATACTGCCGGAGACAATGCTTTCCCTTAGTACACCATAAGGGCTGGAGCTATTGGTTTACTAGTAGACGCTCACTGCTCTCTTAGAATTGCCCCTGACACTCGCTTGTGGTTGAGAAGCATTTTGGCCATGCGGGAGTTCCAATTCATCCTGTTATTAACCCGAACTCCCAAATAGTCAAACGACTCAACCACCTCTAGTGGAATACCATTAAGGGAGATGTTATTCCTAAATCTTTTTGAAGGTGACAGGGTCATTAGCTTGGTCTTGCTGGTGTTGATAGTTAGGCCCCTTTCCACACAAAACGAGCTAAACCTATCCAGCAGTTTTTGAAGGCCTGCTGGGCTTTTAGAAATCAGGAGGGTGTCATCGGCAAAGAGCAGGGTAGGTGTTTTCTCACCCGCCAGGACTGGGGCATCGGCTGGGTCCTCTCTCAAATGGTCTACCACGCCATTAACGAAGAGAGAGAACAAAGTCGGGGCCAACACACAGCCCTGGCGTACCCCCCTGTTTACCCTCTCTGTCAACTGCCCCTGATCCCCCATCTGATTTTGGCATAGTTCCCCTTGTGAAGTTTCTTAATAAAATCAAGAAGAGAAATGGGGAGGCCCAGGTCTTGCAGCACCTGCCAAAGTTTATCGCGGGCCCCAAGTCGAAGGCGGTCTTTAGGTCTATAAAGGCCAGGTATAGACTGCCTTTCCCGATGGTCACGATTTTCCAGTAAACCATAAAAAATCTGAATACCTGGTCCATCGTGCCCACCTTCTGTCTGAAACCTGCCTGGAAGTGTGAGAGAATGTTCCCTTCTTCCATCCAAGTACCTATCCTGGAGACAATGTCCCTGCCAACTACCTTCTGAATTACATCGATTAAGCTAATCGGCCTGTAGTTGGCAGGGTCCTATCTAGCACCTTTTTTACATATTGTTACCACCTCAGCTCCCTTCCACGAATCGGGGATGGCGTGGCCCCTTGCAATAAGATTCCTTAGGAGGGAAATAAAGTTGGCCCAAAGAACAGGATCATATAAGAGTAGATCTCCAGGAAGACCATCGGGCCCGCAGCCTATACTCTTAATGACCAAATGTACCTCTTTGATTGAAAAGGGTTCTGCTGGTACAGAGTTCTCTGATCCAGATCTTACAGGAGCACTTTGTGGGGACTGAGATTCTCCTATGCCACAGTACAGGTTGAGAAAATGGGTGTAGCATTGTTGCTCTGTAATGTGGTTTGGGATAGGATCAGCTCCCCTTCTATTGGCTTTATTAATTAACTCCCAAAATAAGGTTGGGTCTTTCATCTGGGAGGCAGATTTAAGCTCCTGCCAGTGCTGTTCCTCCCAGTCACGCTTCGCTAAAACTGTGGCTCTTGAGTACTCCTTTCTGCCTACTCTTACTAATGTCAAGTCTTTCTTGCGCAAGGCTATAGTTAAAGCCTTCCTCTTTTCTCTGCACATGGCCGTATACCAGATGTTACTCGATTTTACAAGGTTCAGTTTCAGCGTTCTAGGCTCCTTGATAATAAAAAACGAGCCCAGCCTCTCTATTGTGTTACTATAAAATGTAGTAAGGGGGAAGACCTGAGTTTTTTCATGGGCTACATTAAACAATTTCAGCTCTACAATCTTCTGCTCTATGTGCTTCATAATACTGGATAATTTGTCCTCCTGACATGCAGCCAGAAGTGCCTAACCTGGATGCAATTTCGTTAGACATGCTCAAAGCAGCCTTGCTGTCAGCATTTGGAACTAAATTGGACCCCCATCCTACTACAACTTTCTGCACTGGAAAGCAACCTGTCTGCACTGATAGCTACTTGCAAAGGGACCGTGTCCTTCTCTCCACAAGTATCCCTCTTACAAGGCCTACGATCTCTACCACCATTTCCAGTCCCAGTGGTAGTGGCACAGAAGCAGGAGACAGAGCAGTGTCTATAACGAAGCAGCCTAGTCACATGGTAGGAGATACAACGACACCTATTGCCCAGGACTGACCCTCAGCACCGTCCAACCAACCGGAGGGGGCGGGAGGCACCCAGAACACAGTATCTTTTCAGTCTCTGCAATCTCAGGGTTTCAAAGTGGGCGGATTGTACAGTTCCGATGATAGGTGGGAAGGGCTGGAAGCCATTCCCCATGGGACTAGAATAACTATTATCCTAGTGTGGGCTCTCTTCATCTCCTACCTGAGTCCATTCCGCTTGTTGTTGTGTTAGCTAGAGTAATATGCCTCAACCCCGGGACCAAGGAAGACTTTTATCAGCTGAACAATAAGGTGGTACACTGGCTCAATTAAAACATTGCCCCTGGGCTTAGGGTGGAAAACCAAATTCTCATGGTGCGCCAGACACAGTGGGTTGGTAGCGCCAAGAAATCCTGGCTGGGGGACTGCATTATCATCAATTTTAACAATCCAGTCATGGTAAACCGAATCTTAAGCACAGTTACCCAGTCTAACTACAGGTGTTGGAACTCAGCAATCTTGACACTCCCGCTGGGATACTTCTACAGACCCAATTATTACCAACTACAGTCCCAGCGCGAGCAGCTCCAAGAGGTGGGCCATAGGAGTCATGCAGAGGGGATTATAGTGGTAAGCACAGCAAATAGGTTTACTCCTATGAGCTCATTGGAAGATTGCGATTTACGATGTGTGGGTCCCTCAGACCCTGTGGCACCCGCATCCCAGGGAAATGTATCGCCTCCGGAACAGGTATCGAGTGTGAATGGAGGGTGTAAATTTCTTTCTTGGAATATCGCGGGGCTGGAGAGTAAGATTGGGGACACCGAATGGTTGGCCCTTGTTAAGAGTTTTGATGTGATATGCCTCCAGGAAACTTGGGCTGGAGACAATAGTTAGCACCTGGATGGCTATAAAAAAACCCTCTTTGTTCCAGCTACCCTATCTAGGTCAGGGAGAGCCAAGAGGGGGCTTATCACCTTTGTTTCTCTAGCTGTCCTTGGCATCTCCCCTCCCTGTAGGAAGGAAAATGCTGCTTACCAGTGTGCATCTGTTCTTGGCATGTAGAGTTGCAGAGATTCACACTCTGTGCATAGATCGCCATCTGGTGTGGGGCTCGGATGCTTGCACCTTGTTGTTGTCTTGGAAGAAGTCTTTTGTAGTCACAAGATAGGTGACTTCTCCTTTGGACGATAGTGCACATAGGCATCAACTCCATCCTCAGATTGTTTTTCGCCATGAAGGGAAATGATGGAGTTTGTAAGAAACAGAGATGTCCATGAGAATGTATCTAAGATAACACTGGAACAGATACAGGTTCCGAGGAGTTGGGGGGCGTGTGAATCTCTGCAGCTATACATGCCAAGAACAGATGCATACTGGTAAGTAGTATTTTCCGTTTGAGGCATATGAGTCGCAGAATTCACACTCTGTGCATAGACTGTACAGCTGTGTCTCCCCTAGCGGTGGTTGCCTGTATCTGTTGCAGTGGTTTGAAAAAGAGTTTGCCTGCACATCTACACAATAGTGTTTGGTGAAGGTGTGTGTAGTAGAACATGTTGCTGCCTTACAAATGTCTTCTAGGGAAATGTTCCCTAAGAATGCCATGGAAGCCCCTAATTGGCGTGTTGAGTGCGCTCTAGGGAGAATTGTTAACATGCATTTTGCTTTCTGACAGCATATTTGAATGCATTTTACTATCCACCTGGCAATTCCAGCATTGAAAATTGGGTTGCCTTTATGAGGTGGTGAGAAAGCCACAAACAGTTGTTTTGTTTTCCTAAAGGGTTTAATCCTGTCTATGTAATAAAGTAAAGCTCTTTTCACATCAAGCGTGTGAAGACCTCTTTCCGCTACAGAATCAGGGTTTTGGAAAAATACTGGTAACTCTACTGATTGATTAAGATGGAATGGAGAAATCACCTTTGGAAGAAATGTTCTAAGAACCACTTTGTTTCGATGTATTTGTAAAAATGGTTCTTGTACGGTTAAAGCCGGAATCTCACTTACTCTCCTAAGAGAGGTGATTGCGACAAGGAAAGCTACTTTCCATGTAAGGAATTGTAATTCACATTTGTGTAAAGGGTCAAACGGGGGACCCATGAGCCTAGTAAGAACAATGTTTAGGTTCCACACTGGAGATGGTGGCAGTCTGGTTAGAATTATTCTTTTAAGGCCTTCCATGAAGGCTTTGATAGCAGGTACCCTAAACAATGACAAATGTTGCCTGTTTTGTAAGTAGGCTGCAAGAGCAGCTAGATGTAATCTGATTGATGAGTATGCAAGATTTCATCTTTGTAGATGTAGTAAAAAGCAAATAATGTTCTGAATTGAAGCATCTAATGGGTCAATTTTGTTGTTATTGTAGTAAATGACAAATCCTTTCCATTTAGCTGCATAGCAAGCTCTAGTAGTGGGGCGTTTGGCTTCTTTAATAATATTCATACAGTCCGTGGGAGGTTCAGGTAACCGAACTCTAAGATTTCAGGAGCCAAATTGCTAGATTCAGTTGTGCTGGATCTGGGTGCCTTATCTCTCCATGGTTCTGCGTCAGCAGTTTTGGGGACAGATGTAGTTTTTAGTGTGGAACTATTGAGAGTTCGAGGAGTGTTGTGAACCATGGTTGCGTTACCATGTGGGAGCAACCAGGATCATCTTGAGAGACGGCTGTTTGAGCTTGCGTACTACCAGTGGGATGAGTGGGAGTGGCGGAAAAGCATACGCAAATCTCCCTGACCAGTTCATCCATATTGCATTGCCCTTGGAATTTAATTTGAATGTAAAAATATTTATAAAGCGCTCGACTACCAAACGGTTTCTTGGCGCTAGGATACAGGCCAAGGAAGGAAGGTTTTGAGGGATTTTCTGAAATCTGGATAATGAGGAGAAGACCTTAAAGAGAAAGGAAGCGAGTTCCAGAAAACAGGGGCAAGGGTAGAGAATTTCATACCTCCCAATTTTTTCCTCCTAAATCGAGGCACAGAGAGAAGGAGTTGGGAGGAGGAACGCAACTCTCGACCAGGACGGTAAGCCTTAATTTCAGAGTTGATAAATGCAGGGGCCGTCCCTGCCCGGGCCTGAAAAATAATGCAGCCCATCTTAAACAGAGAGCGTTCCCGAATGGGGAGCCAGTGTAAAGCTTTAAGTAGCGGAGTCACATGATGGGATTTGGGGAGGCTATATACAAGTCGAGCGGCCTGATTCTGAACCAGCTGGAGCCGACGTAAATCATAACCAAGGATACCGGAGTATAGCGCATTACCGTAATCAATACGGGAGATAACCATGGCTAAAAGTATAATTTTGAGGGCAGAAGGAGAAAAAAAGCGTGACATTTTTCGGAAGGTGCGAAGACTCATGAAACAAGAAGAAACAACAGAACTAATCTGGGCGTGCAAGGTGAGTTGGTTGTTCAATTTTATCCCTAGAGTCTTGACTGAGGACAAGGGGACCGGAGAAGAACCTAAAGAAGAAGGTCAAAATGAGGGGTTCCAGGGACTGGAGCAACCACCTGTCAGAACCAACACCGTTTTGTCTGGATTTAACTTCAGGTGGTTGTGATTCATCCAGTCCCTGATAAAAATCATAACAGATTGAAAATTGTGGATGGAGTCTGGGGAAGAGGACAAATTAAAAATAAGCTGAAGGTCATCGGTGTAGTTATACACCGTGACCTCCATTTGCTGTAAAGCAAAAACAAGGGGAAAAATATACAAGTTAAACAACAGAGGGGACAGAGAGGAGCCCTGTGGAACACCGCATAGGACCTTACGGGAGGGTGCAGAGAATTCGGCCAGATGGATGGCCTGGGTGCGGTCCCTCAGAAAGGATGAGAGCCAAACCAAGGCCGATCCCCTGATGCCAGCCGCCCTGACACAGGAAAGCAGAATGGAATGATCAACAGTGTCAAAGGCGGCGGATAAATCAAGAAGGACCAGAGCCTGGGGCAGATTGGTGTCCATTCCCTCTCTGAGTTTGTCCATGACAGAAAGAACAACTGACTCCGTGGAGTGCCTGGGGCGAAAGCCAGCCTGACACGGAGCCAGCCTGCTCGTGTCCTCAACAAAGGCACTGAGCACTTGAGTGACGTGTCGCTCCAAAATCTTGCCTTAGAAAGGGAGGAGGGAAATAGGGCGGTAGTTGACCATAGAGGTGGGGTCTGTACCAGGTTTTTTTAAAATAGGAATGATAGTGGCGGTTTTATGTATAGGAGGAACGATGCCCTGCGCAAGAGAACCATTAAGGAAGGTGAGAGGGGGCAGAGGGCAGGCCAGATAGATTTGTCTGAGGATATGTGCAGGGCAAGAGTCTGAAGGAGATCCGGACTTGACCCTTACCAGAAGGGACAGGAACCGCTCCCTCGTCAAGGGAGGAATATGATCAAGAAATAGCTGATTGGGTGGAGGCTGAGGGTCAGAAAAAAAGGGGAAGGGAGTGGGATGTTGGACTTAATGGTGTCAATTTTCTCAATAAAAAAGTCATTGAGTGAATTACAGGGGGCCTGGGAGGGAGAAGGTTTAAGGGTTGCTCTATCTGAGAACGCTAGGTCCTGCACGATAGAGAAAATTTCTCTAGGTTGATTCTCTGCCGACAAAATTTTTGTAGAGATATAATCGGCCTTAGCAGTAAGGATAGCTTTTTTATACTGATTAAGAAGAGAGGCATATTGCAGTTTGAGAGTGGGACAGTAGGCGCGACGCCAGGCGCGCTCAGCCTGCCGAACCGCAAGCTTCCTCTCTTTAAGGTCGGCGTTGAACCACCTGTTCGCATCATGGGCGCGCCTGACCGTTACGCGTCTCAAAGGGGCTACTTGGTGGCACCCACTGGCAAGCCATACATTAATCGTGGCTGCTTGGGCGGAAGAGGAGAGATCTTTGATGTCAGGGATTGAGGTAGAGAGAGAGGAGCAAAGGGAAGCCATGTCAACATGGTTCCAGTTGCGGGCCCAGGTGTTCTTGGGCAGAGAGGGTCTTTTAATCAGAATGGGGTGGAGAGAAAAGGAAACCAAAAAATGATCGGACCAACCACATGGGGTGACTACAGGCAGGGAAACAGGGCAATTAAGCAACCAGACCTGGTCCAAGGTATGGCCATCAATGTGGGTGGGTACATGAACATAAGAAGAGAAGTTGAGGCTATGTAGTGAGTCTGAGAATTCTCTGGATGTGGGGTCCTCGGCAGGGTCTGAGGGCCAAAAGTTGAAATCCCCTAGCACGAGAACCGAAGAATGGTTCACAGCTAGGGTGGCCAGCAGTTCCTGTACCGCAGGGATAAAGTGTGGCATGGAATGAGGGGGGCGATACATAAGCAAACAAGTCAAGGGAGTTTGGAAGGAGACAGAGCGGACGACTAAAAAGTCGACCGATGTGATAGAAGGGGACGGTAACAACTGGAAATGAAGGTCAGATCGGGCAATCAGGGCGACGCCACCACCCACTTTCCCTGTGGGTCGATCGGCACGGAGGACATAATAGGACGGTGGCAGTGCTGCTAGAATGGTGGGCAAAGAATCAGGGCAAAACCAGGTCTCTGTGAGAAACAGAAGATCCGGTTTGTGGGAATCAAGCAGGACAAACAATTCGTGAGAATGTTTGACGGCCGATCTCGTGTTCAGAAGGCAGACAGAAATGGCCGGCACAGCACAGAATGGAGTAAGCAGCTCACAGGGGATAATATGGGAGGGGGACACAGGAGGTATTTGGTATAGGGGTGGTGCAATGGGAAATGTCTGCCTAAGGCCAAGAGAGGCAATAGCGGCAATGGTAGAGGATGCCAATGGCCACGGCCCTTGAAGAGAGAGTAGTTGGCTGGGGAGTAAGTGTAAAAACCGGCAGGGTGGGTTGCCCCTGGCCCCGGCGGGCCCCGGATGTGCACAGACGGGCTTGCCTTTGGCGTGCTGCTGGCGCGCCCGGTGCGCGCGTCTGCTGCGCTTTTCCATGGGGCGTGTCTTTTAAAGACCAGGGTGCGCGATGACTAGTGCGCAACCTGAAGGCCACCAGTGCCCCTCTCAAAGATGGCGCCCGCGAACCCCGTCAGCCCTCCGGAACAATCGGCACTCACCCGTGCCGGACCGGGGCTAGGGGAGCGGGAACCTGGACATCGGGTTTGGGAACCTGGCAGCGAAGGTGTGGCATTTTGCGTTTGAGTGTGTGGCGAACAGATCTATGTCTGGTTGGCCCCACATTTGGAAGAAAGGTTGAAGGACTTGTGGATGAAGTTCCCATTCGTGTATTTGTTGAGTCTGACGACTGAACAGATCCGCTATCTGATTGTTTACTCCTGGAAGATGTTCTGCCAGGAGATATATGTTTTGTGTAATGGCCCACCTCCATATACTTTGCGCTAGGTGAGACAGCTGCATAGAATGTGTTCTTCCTTGCTTTTGTATGTAGTACATTGATGTCATATTGTCCATCCGGACTAAGGCAGCCTTGTTGAGAAGACCGTACCTGGAACTAGAAATATTGCCAGTGGTTCTAGGTGATTGATGTGGAGCGCTTTTTGTTGAGTGGTCCACTTGCCCATAATTGTGTAATTTAGGAGATGGGCTCCCCAGCCGGTGAGTGATGCGTCTGTTGTTAGCACTATTTGTGAAACTGGCTCTAGGAACGGCCGTCCTTCGGAAAGGTTCTGTGTGTTCCACCACTGCAGAGAGCAATGTGTTTGGCTGTCTACCAACATCAGATCTGTAAGTTGTCCCTGAGCCTGATTCCACTGTCATGCCAAACATGCTTGTGAAGGGCGCATCTGAAGTCTTGTGTGAGGTACGATGAAAATTCAAGAGGCCATCATCCCTATTAGCTGCATAAACACTTGTGCTTAGAGAGAGTGTTGAGGCTGAAACTGGGTGATGAGGGTTTGCATGCTGGCTATCCTGGCTGGATTGGGGTATGCTAGAGCTTTGCAAGTGTCTATTGTAGCTCCTAGATACTGATGTACGCCTCCTACAGGAGACGTTCAGTGTGACTTGGTGTAGTTTAGTGAGATCCCTAAGTCGTGTAATAGCTGGATCATTTGATAAGTGTGATGAACACACTGACGTATGACTTGGCTTTTAAGAGCCAGTCGTCCAGGTATGGAAATGCGTGGATTTGCTGCCTTCTTAAGTGCGCTGCTACTACTGCAAGGCACTTTGTGAACACCCTGGGTGCTGTGGTCACCCCAAATGGAAGGACCTTGAACTGATAATGCTGGCCGTCCATTGTGCATCTTAGGTATTTCCTGTGAACAGGGTGAATGGGAATTTGGAAGTAGGAGTCCTTGAGATCTAGTGTGGCAAGGAAGTCGCCTCTTTGAAGCAGTGGAAGGATCTGCTGAAGAGTGATCATGTGAAAATGATCTGATTGAACGTAGAAATTGAGAGGTCGGAGGTCCAGTATTGGTCTTAGAGTCCCGTCTATTTTGGGGATTAGGAAATACAGGGAGTAAACCCCTGTTCCTTGATGTTGTATGGGAACTGGTTCTATTGCGTGCTATTGAAGCAGTGAAAGAACTTCTTGTTTGAGGAGTGTTAGATGTTCCCCGGACATTGGACGCTGTTTGGGTGGTAAGTTGAGGGGAGTAGCAGAAAGTTCCAGGCAGTAACCATACTGGATAATATGTCTTACCCACTTGTCCATAGTGATGGAATTCCAGACAGGTAGGAACTGTGATAGTCTCCCTCCGACCGGAGTGGAATGGGCTGGAGGGAAGTCACTGCTTACTAGCGGGGGAGGTGCGCGTTTTGTTGTTACCTCGACCTCTCCCTTTGTTGTTACTTTCCCTGTATCCACCTCTAAAATATCCCCTACTGGGAGATGTTTGTGTGGTGTTTTTGTATGAAGAGGAAGCAGTGTCTGTACCAATGTTCTTGGATTATCCTCTGTAGAAGGAGCGGCGAAAGGAACCACGTATGGATGGAGAGACTGTAATGCTCCCATGGATTTAGCAGTCGCCGTGTCCGTTTTTATTTTTTGGTGTCTACAGCCGGTCCAAAAAGTTGTTGCTAATTGAACAGCTGGTTGAGGATAGTTGTTTGTACCTCCTGTTTGAAGCCAGAAATGTGCAACCAAGCATGTTGTCTGAGTAACATGCTAGTGTTAAAGGCCCTAGTGGCGGTCTCTGCTACATCAAGGGCACACTTGATTGATGCATTGGTTATTAATTTTCCCTCTTGGATGAGATCATTGGCCTTGGTCTTGTATTGATCTGGTAAATGTTGCAATAGGATTTCTAGTTGGTTATAGTGAGCCCTATCATACCTAGCAAGTAATGCTTGTGTGTTGGCTATCCGCCAGTGATTAGCTGCTTGAGCAGCAACTCGTTTGCCGGAAGCATCTAATAATTTATACTTCTTGTCCGGAGGTTGTGCCTCACCAGAGGTCTGAGAATTAGCCCGTTTTCTAGCATTAGCTACCACCAGGGAATCTTAAGGGAGTTGACTTTTGATGTAGGCGGGATCATTGAGAGGAGGTTTATATTTTTTGTCAATTCTCAGATTGAGAATTCTAGCCTTAACAGGGTCTTTAAATATGTCAGGGGCATGTTTAATGACCCTTTTAACATTGGCAGGGTTTGTACAGTCTTTAGTGACTGCTCAAAAGTGTCTGAATGCATTGAAACACCATGGTATGTAGCTGCCCTATTTACCAGCTTACTAAAACCAATATTGTCATCTGGGGGAGATGGCTACGTGGGGTATGCCTGGGGATCAGGGAGGTCTGCAGGGTCGACCGGGTCATCATAATCGTCCCAGTCGTACTGTGGTACGTCTGTTGGTATCAGGGTCTGTAAAAGGGTCATTGTTGCCTCTCCCATCCCCTAAATCATCATCGACCTGTGGTAATGGTGAGTTTGGTGGAAGTATAGGACAGTGTGGAGGAGAGATAGGATTGGTAGGAAGAACAGGAGAAGAGGGTTTTATAGGTTAAGTAGCACCGTTTTTTTACTTAACAGGCACTACAGGAATGCCTGGTGTATCCAGTTTCCTCTTCTTGTGTGGAACAGTAGACACATGTCCGGTTTCGGGTCTATGTGGAGTGTTTTTTTATTTGAATCGATAGGATCCGGTCGAAAAAGTTCTTCCTCTTCGGTAGACGCTTTCGGTGCCGATCTTTTCGGGTCCAAGCGAGGTTTGGATTTCTGCTCCGGAGCCTTGGAAGGTATTTTTGGATCCTTCTGCTTCGATGTGGAGGCGGAAATCTTTTTTGGTTCCAAATGTGTTGATTTCGGATCAGATGCCTTTTCTTTCGGCGTAGGGGTGGTCGACTACAGATGAAACAACAGATGAAAAAAATTAAAAAACGGGCTGAATGGCAAGTTAGATATAAAATAGAGATTTTCATTGCTGTTGTATTCGTGGCTTTTACAGAACGCGAGAACCACACCGGATTTCCGCTCTGAGACTGGCGTCCTGATT
Source organism: Lissotriton helveticus (assembly GCF_964261635.1). NCBI lineage: Eukaryota > Metazoa > Chordata > Amphibia > Caudata > Salamandridae > Lissotriton > Lissotriton helveticus. Next base: position 429,684,286 of record NC_136058.1, read on the forward strand.
GACTACAACAGTGGGGCATGGAGCAAATTCCATATTAAAGGTGCATTGTCGCCCCTCGTGTTTAAATGTTCAATCATTCCGTTTGGGGCCAGATAGTGATTCATATTGTTTGTGTATTTGTGGCTTTTTACAGAACGCAAGAATTATTTTCGCACCGCTCGCGACTGACTTTACACCCATGTTAGGAGAAGAGGTTTCCATGCGAGCTTTTCAGTAATTATTGGCACGCTCAGCCCGAGCATAAGTAAGATTTCAACTTGCCATTCAGCGTGTTTTTTCATTTTTTTCATCTGTTGTTTCATCTGCAGTCAAGCCCGGAGCTAAAACTCCCTTTTTCCTCCACAGCCACGGTTCCAAACCTCGAGCCCCAATACAACCCTGTCTCGCCGACAGCCCTAAACTACAGCTGGATTAAAACACTTTTCCCACACCCCTCCAATTCGATTGAGGTAATTTCTCGTTTAGGGGGGGGGGCTTGGACTGAGGCTTTTAGAACAGACCGACAAGCACGGACAGAGGGGCAGTTACTAAACCTTGTTTGTATAATCGTTGTCCACAGATGCACACGTCTTCTTTTTTGATCGACTGAAACCATATCTGAAATAAGGTAGGAGGCGTCTAGGCGTGGCCTGATGCTTTTTTCGTTTCTTTGAATTTGTACATAATCTTAAGGATCTCCCTTGTATCCTCCTCCAGGTTTCTTCTGGTCCTGATGAGAACCGGAGAAAGCGTCCGGTTCGAAACGCGTCAACCTTTTTTGTTGTGGCCTGCGTTTTAATATAGTTGCATTTTCCCAGAAATTTTCATTGTCAAAATATAATTAAAATGTGTACAGGCAGAGGGATTTTGTTAAATTACTTTCAGGTCTGCCACACATCTTACGCTTAAATCCAAGTTAAGATTGCCCTTATTCGTCCCGCAGGCCCTATATATATTTTTTATGTTATTCTCACTTTACGCTTTGGCACTATTTACCTTGGAGTATGTCTGTGTGTGTTTGTAGGCAAGTGTGAATTGTATCAGGTTTTGAGTCAGGTAACGAATGTGAAGGAGGGTGTTTATATTGGATTTCATTGTTCTGTCATTTGTGTGTCTACGTCGGTTCTTTCTTTTCACAATTAATGTCTTGTCACACATATCTAATATATTATCTTGGATGTTGTCCTTTTTGAAAATCTGAAAATAAAAAATAAATTTGACGGATTTATTCCATCGCAGGACTATAAATTGATGATTCTAGTCTGTTGACCAATTGTTTCAAGTTTATTCCTGGGCATTGTAAGTGCAGTGCTGCCATTAAGAATATATGGTGCTGGGAGCTTGTCATTACGAACTCCACAGCACCATAATGGCTACACTGAAGACTGGGAAGTTTGGTATCAAACTTCTCAGCACATTAAACCACACTGATGCCAGTGTGGTATTTAATGTAAAATGCACAACAGAGGGCATCTTAGAGATGCCCCCTGAAACTCGACCAACTCCTAGTGACCTGACTGAGTGGCTGCTTAGGCTGCCAACACCAGACATGTCTGTGGACCTCTGCGTCGAGAGCTTGCTGCTCTCGGGGGCCTGAAACAATGCACATCCTGGGAAGAGGTGCCAAGCTTCCTCCCCCAGGATAGGTAGGGTTCACGAAGGGGAAGCTTCAAAGGCATGCCACCTTTATGACACTCTCCAGACCATTTGCCACATTTGGCAATGGGTCCCCAGTAGTTCTACACCCCACTTTGGGTGGGAGAACCAGCGGGAAAAACAAGTGCGAACGAGAGGTGTGCCTACCTCTGCCAACTCCACCCCTAATGTGGGGGAGGCGAGGAGAAGCAAACCTTGAGTCCCCACCATCTTGAGGATGGGGGACCCAGCCAACCAGGGACAGGCTCCTGCCCCCCCCCACTGGAGAGTGACAGAATAAGGGGTGTACCCACCCCAGGGAAGGGACCCATTGGTCCCTGCCCTTTACCTACCTGTAACGCCCCTAAATGTTGTATTTAGTGGCAGCCTGAACCTTCCTTCCTCAGATCCAGCAACAACAAGAAAAGAAGAGAAGAAGGATGAGAAGCCGTGCAGAGCTAACAAGAGGACGACGCCCACTGACTTGGTCCCAGCCCTACAGGCCTGTCTCCCCTTGCCTTTCCAGCAGGCAGCACACTCACAAACCCCAGAGGACCTGCCTGCCTTCACTTTCAAGACTGTTTCTCCTGTGAACACCGGACGTGTTTAAACTGCAGCTTCTGGTGCCAGCCAGAAACCGAGAATCCAGCCCACTCCGCACCCGCCGCACCCGACCCGAGCTCGAGTGGAAAAACACCACAAGGAGGTCCCCCCGGCGATCCTGACCCGAGATCCGGTGACCCATGACTTGCCTCAAGCCTCCAGAAGACGTCTGTAGCCTCAATCCAGAGGACTCCCCCTACAGTGACCGGAGCGGGTAAGAAAATCTGACGTCCAAAGGCACCCCTACATCTGAAGCCCCACGGCCTTGTGTGCCTAACCCAGAGGTGCCTAACCAACCTACAAGATCCCAACTTCACTCCTGGAAGATCCTCGTCCACAAGCCTGCAGTGTTTCTTTGTCCCGGAGAATCTCCATTGAAATCAACAGGGCACCCGACCTCAAAACAGCCCCTGCGCCCGGCCGCCCCAGTGCCGCTGAGGGTGCACCTTTGGTCCCCAACTTGCCCTGAGCTAAACACTAGGAGCTTTGCTCTCACAATCCTGTGGCCTGCTTGCCAGGCGCCATCAAACGAAGCCCCCCAATCCTCCTTAGGATAACATTGGGCCACTCTGCACCCGGCCGTCCTAGTGCCGCTGAGGGTGCAACAACAGTGCATCACTGACCCTGGGAGACCCCCTGAGTCTAACCCCAGAACCTTAACTACCACAGTCAATTACTTACCTGAGAACCGTTAACCTGTTTTCTCTCCATAGGATAACAGTGTGGAGTTTTGAAATCTAAAAATATTTTTTTTAATTGCACAAATAACCAAAACGTGTTTACTTACCTTTTTCAAGGGAATGTCCCAGTGCTGAATCTAGGCATCCAAAGCGATACAAAAGGGGATGATGGACGGAGCGTTAGAGCAAATCAAACACTCACCCCCAGTCAACTGAGCTGGGTTTAATCCATCACCGTCTTTAGCTCACTCCGCCACCCCGTTCAGACATGGCCATATGCAAATCAATATGACCCTGTGCCTCATGGGAACAGTCTTGATCTGTGTTCATACAAGTAAATGATTACCGCAAATTATTTTTATGCTTACCTGTACCAGGCTTGCTTGGTTCTAGAAATAAAGCAACTGTATATTTTTTTATACAAAAACAATTGGCCTAGAGTTCAGTTCTTGAGTGTGTGAATTCATTTGCTGACTGAGAGTGTACATCAAATGCTTAACACTGTCCTCTGATACTGCCTTACTGCTCGACCAAGCTACCACTTTAGAGAGTAAGGTTCTATCTAACTTTAACCTCTGCCTACCTCTGGAGACCCTTAGACTCTATACACATTGTACCTCACTTTGGTGCAGTATACAGAGCCAGTTTCTTACAATGCCTCACTGTATGTCTCTCCCAATTTACATGTGATGTTGTTGCCCAGTGGACGGAGCAAGCTGCTCTGGTAACTTCTTCAATGCTGGAGTTACACACCCGGATGAGGGAAATATAACTCTGCTGCTGTCTGTACTTCAGGATAGCATCTTGAAAGGTCAGAGTTATCACTACATTTTTTTAACAGGGGATTTTAACACTCATGTGTTTGGACATCATGCAAGGAGGAGTGGAAGCTATGGGCTGTGCACGATAAGCAGGCTTACACATGGAACATACTCCCAAGTGTATTGAGCTTAACTCCATCTTGCTTGAATTTGATCTAACATCTGTAATGAATAAGCTGCCTCCAGGGAAAACAGACATTACTCCCACCTTTATTGGGAGAGGGTGTGAGATCGTTATTGATTTCACCTTTGTATCTACCCCCTTTTACTCTCTGGTTACTGATTTTTCTGTGCAGGTGAGTGAATACAGTGACCACAACCCCATTTGTGTCTCAATGGGCTGGACCCTAACACTCGAACACACCAAGGTGGGCGGGGGGCTGGTGTCCCCCTTAAAGAGGTGAAAGCGGGAAGGAGTGTAAAGTGGGGGTGTATTGTCCCAGAGCTACTCCACGAGTCCCTTTTAACTCGGTGTCGCAGCGAGTTTGCCACCTGTCTCGACGATGAGGCAAGTGCTCCCGACATCATGGGTGCATTTGGATCCATGTCTACTGTCATAAGGAACTTTCTATGGGCCTATTAGCAACCAGGTACATGATGGTTTGACTCAGCGTGCTTCCAGGCTTCCAGGAACCTGAGACAGGCCTTGGGCGTTAAGCCCCGAGACCGGGTGGCAGTCAACAGACTAAGAAGAGCATATAAGGCTGCTCTAGCAACTCGCAAGTCTGTCGTTTAAAGGAGGAGGCCTGGATCGATTTATTGGACGATAGTACACTGCGTAATAGCTCAAAGTTCTGGGGCATTATTAACAGCCCATTTCTATCTAGAAAATAATGATCCATCCATGATCGTTTTCTATTGACCCAGTTTCGGCTCAGCCTCTTCCATTACCTCATGGCATACCCTCGTAGCTTCCACAGGCCCTGTGGCTGCAACGGTGAGTCTCCTCAGGACATGATGCACTTTTTTAATGTTTTTTAGTTTTTATTCTATCCCTAGAAAGTTATTTATTATTCCCATTCTCAAAAAAGTGGGGTTTCGGCGGGTGAGACCAGCTCTTATCTTTTTACAACTGCTCTCTAATGACACTGTTTTGCATACGCTTAACTTTTTATGGGTCGCTGTTAGACTCAGATGAAGCTGCGATTAACTTCTGTACTGTAATTCATGAATTTTTATCTTGTGTTTTGATTAACTTGGACATATTATATTTGTCAATCTGTAACTTTGAAAATGATTTTATGTATGACTTTTATGGTTTTCTTTTATAAAACCGAATAAAGTTTGTTGATAATAATCACTAGGGAAATCATTTACAGGGTAGCATGGTATCCCTCACAATAACTCAAGGAGTTACAGTCACACAATGTACATGCGTTGTTCCCCCTACCTCCAACTTTACATATACCCCCAATCACCTGCCCAAACCTCACCCTGCTGATGCCAATGTGGTCCTCCGTCAACCCACAGACCATATTGTTGGCCCCTTTGAAACTGCATACAATAAAAATGCTGCAGTTGTAAATACATATCAACTACCATTTGTTGTGTTTGAAACATTTTATTGAATACTAAAACCTAATAAACATAAGCTGATTATTAAAGCAAAACAGAACCTCAGTTGCCATACAAATAAGAGACAAAAGTTGTACATAAAATTCAACATACTGTAACACAGAAAGTTATGTAGAGTACAATTCTTAATTTCGGGCAATCTTTAAAGTTTAACAATAGAAACATTAATAAAGAACAGGAATGGAAAGAAAGAAGGTGGGATACAGTGGTTTCATTAATGTAATGCTTCCTACATATAGAAAAACAAATACTAATTATTTTCCATAAGCAATAAAGTCCTCACATTAAAATACTAAGATAAATATATTGAACAATGAACATTTCATGTGTAATTAGAATTCAATTTGAATATTTTAACCTCCTCAGCATTATTTGACTCATAATTACAACCTGAATGCTTTCTGGAAAGTAACCGCCTCATGGGGTTCAAAATCACATCTTTTCCAACAATAGGATTACAATGATAAACATGAATTTCAATTCAATTTATTGATTCAGGCCTTTTTGGAGATAAACAATTTTAAATATATACAAAATCCACACACTTTTGTAAAATTGTCACCTAAACTTGAATTCAATCCACCTTTTGAGTAAACACTTCCCATTCCAGCAAGCATCACAGGACCACTTGTTGTTATCTTCCCAATTAGTGATAATGTGTCAGATGGCAACAACAATAAATATGTTTAGAATTTTTCCTCCGAAAGCAAATACATGCCATTTCTGAATCATGGTGCACAATAAAATGTAGGAACAGAAGGGCATCTTTAGGTATAGCATTCATTAAGGTTTACCCAGGCTTGAAACTAGAATTCCTGAACTTTTGGACATTTAAATGTCATATTTTAAAAGAGTTCTAACAGCCCCGGCATTGAAGATGAGTTATGTTATGTTATGTTATGTTATGTTAAAAGGTTTTATACCGCGCACGGACACCAATTGGTTTCATGGCGCTCAGAGACAAACATAACAGAGAGACAGAGGGTTCAATTATGGGCTAACTGAAAAAGATGAGTTTTTAGGAGTTTACGGAAGCAAAAGTAATTAGGGCAAAGTCGGATAGTGGCAGGAAGGGAATTCCAAATAGAGGGGGCGAGAAACGAAAAACAGGAGCCACCAAGTTTTTTACGTTTAAACCTTGGGATGATTAGGAGGTTGTGGTCAGAGGAACGCAAGTTCCTAGACGGGATGTAACGCTTGAGACTACGTGAAGTAAAAGCAGGAACAAGACCAATTAATGACTTAAAAACAGTTCATCCCAGTTTGAAAGTACAGCGAGAGGCTACCGGGAGCCAATGTAATCTCCTCAGCAGGGGCGAGACATGTTGGTGTTTTGGCTGTTGAAAAACCAGTCTGGCCGCCTGATTTTGCACCAGCTGGAGCCGGTGGAGATGGTAAGCAGGAATCCCAGCATAAAGAGAATTGGCGTAGTCGATACGGGAGATGACAAGGGCCTTGATCACAAGTACAAGAGCCTCTGTGGTGAGGAACCTGCGGATTTTGCCAATTCTGCGCAGATGGTAAAAGCAAGCAGAAGTGACAGCGTTGATTTGAGGTCTCATAGACAAATTGCTGTAAATGATCACGCCAAGGCTCCTCACAGTATCAACAGGACAGGGTGAGGGGCCGAGAGATTGGGGCCAAAGGCTGGAATCCCAGGGATTGGAGGGCCCTCCTGTCAGAACAAGCTCTGTCTTACTGGGATTGAGCTTCAGCTGGCTAAAATGCATCCACTCGGAGATGGTAGACATAGTTAGTGGACTGGAAGTTGGTACGGGAAGCAGAGGAGGTGTCAATAGGGAAGATTAACTGTAAGTCATCTGCGTAGTTAAAGATGGTTACTGAGGTGTGATGAAAGTAGGCTAAGAGAGGGTGCATGTAAAGATTAAATAAGAGGGGCGAAAGAGCAGAACCTTGAGGAACACTACAAGAAAGGGAAGAGAAAGAAGCAGAAAAAGTGGATAAATGAACCGATTGGGAACGTTGATGTAAAAAGGAACAAATCCAAGTTAAAGCCAGGCCCTGGATGCCCGCATTTCCAACACGGTCGATCAAGATGTCGTGATCGACCGTGTCGAAAGCCGCGGACAGATCTAATAAGACCAGGGCCTGGGTAAGGTTCCGATCTGCACCTAGTCTCAGCGCATCCATCACCGCCGCGATGACCGCTTCAGTTGAATGGACTGGTCTAAATACAGCCTGCTGGTCATCGAGGAAGGAAGAACTTTCAATGAATGCGCTGAGGCATCGAGTGACATAGGTTTCTAGAACCTTTCCCAGATACGGCAGAAGGGAAATGGGCCGGTAATTACTCAGAACGGAAGGGTCGGTACTAGGTTTTTTGAGAATAGGTACAATGACAGCTTGTTTGAAAGCATTGGGGACAGAACATGTGGCGAGTGAGTCATTGAGAAGGGCCAAGGGGGGGCCAGGACAGGCCAAGAAGGCAGCTTTTAGGATTTGTGGGGGGCAACAATCGTTGGGAGAACCTGAACTAACTGCATGTAACAGAGTAATAAATTCGGTCTGGGAAATAGGGGGGAATTCAGACAAGCAACAAGGGTTTCTAGGGGGTAAGAGGTGAACACTAGAAGGAGAAGGGGAAGGGATATTATTTTTGATGGAGGAGATTTTTTTCGATAAAAAATGAATTAAGTGAATCACAGAAACCTTGTGAGGGTTGGGGTTGTGCGGTAATACGGTCAGGCAAAGAAAGTTCTCTAACAGTGAGTGAATTGTACTTAGACAACATGTGCTGATTAGTAATCTATTGATGTAAAATACAGTGGTCAGGCAATGCTTGTGGATCTAATCTATTTAGATGTTAACTCCATAGTTTGTTCAATAAATTGACTGAGCATAATACTTGAAGGTCCATCTCTCAGATCAGTTCTATTACAGTTTTATTTGCAATAACACTAAAAGAGGTCAATGATAAATAGGTTTTAAAAGCCATGGGTGGAATTGATCCTTGGTCTAAATCTAGATTATTGTCTGCAATGGAAACCAGTACAAACAGATCAAATCTAAAATCATTGAATATGTTTATTATAGTGGTTTAGAGTAAACCCAGAAGACACACATTGTTCCTGAAACTCAGAAAATGTATCTAAAGATTATGATTACATCCTATTTTATGTCCAGAGACTGCTTTAGCTGCTTTCCTGTTTAAGTTACATTTGCAATTATATTTAACAAAACATTAACGCTGGATGTCAGAAATTCTGTCTTTAAGTATTGTGTAAGAGTTATGTGTGATGGTTTTTATTTGATCTGAAGCAACACTAACACTAAATAAGTACATGCACCGGTTATCATCCAACTAACATTATTAGCAAACTTAATTTGGAGGGAATTGAGAAAAATGGCCTCATGTTTTATTGTTAAAAAATCCGCTGGTTCAGTAATTCACAGAGTTTGCAAATGCTAAACCGCTTTTTGAAATGTACTAAGCCCATTTAACAATTAAGAATTTGGAAGGGGAATATTAATAGTGTCCCTTCTAAATACGTAATACATCTTTCAGGTATGTATTAAGCTTTGAAACCATATGTGGGCTGAAAAACAGTAACAGGAGGTAGTAACCCAAGGGGACATTTGTGAATCTGAAAGTAAAATGGGGTGCATTAAAAATGCCTTTATTTAAAAGCCATCACAGACACAGTAGTGTGCTGACTCCACAAGCAACCACTTTTACCAAATGGATTATTAATACATGAACCTCAGTATTTCCTATATATTGTTGAAATGTAGTCTCTAATGTTTTTGTCATGTGGTGTAAATATTTGTTTCTATTATTTTATTTCCCATTTCCATGTTGTCATGAAATGTACCTATTCTTTTTGTCAAACATATTGAAATATCTTTGTCACAATTTTTGGGGCATTCTAAAAAGTGTTTTCACTCTCTAACTTAAAGCTTCCTAAGAAAAATACTGACGCGCAGTCCTGGTTTCTCCTAGATCATTTAGCTTTCTCACTAAACCAAGCACAATATTGCTTTGAGAGAGGTGGTTATTGTAGTTAAACACACTGGAGTTAGTTTAGAAAAGACAAATATAGAATTTCCTTTATCTTTAGAAATAATACTTGCAAAAGTATATGTGCAATAATTTCAGATAATTTACTGATAAAGATATCAGATAAAGATCCGCTAATATCTTATACCTTGTGGTATTAAAAATCTGCTTGAATTAACAGACTTCTCTTCTAGATAAATCCAGGTATGAGAAGGTATTAAATGCAATTATCAACTTTCCGTTATTTTAACATATTTTCTCAGTGCACAGAGTATTTTTCCTACATTGATCACAACATTTCAAGCAATGGTCTGTGCTTAAACGTACAATGAAGGGGTAAAAATGTATTTCTACCACAATCAAGAAACCCTTGGGTCTATGAGGATTTCTGTTGCAAATGAAAACCTAGCTAAGATTTATTTATTTATTTATTTGAGAATTTTATAAAGCGTGCAGCGGCCCCAACGGGGCGTCCCGGCACTGAGAACTCTGAAAAGTAGAGGCCACGGGGTTCAAAATCCAGATTTAAGAGGAAAAGAGAAGTGTTTTCAAGGATTTACGAAAAGCAGATTCTGTCTGGCAGGTACGTAAGGCTAGAGGGAGCTTGTTCCAGCGCTGAGAGGTGCAAACCTCAAAGGTTTTTCCACCTGCCCGAGAACCTTTGAAACGGGGAATTTCCAGGAAATGAAGTGTGTTGGATCGTAAAGTCCTGGAGTTGGCATAAGGTCGCAGAATGTTTTTTAGGTGTGCCGACCCACTGCCTTTTGATGCTCTGAAGGCCAGTACCATGGCCTTGAACACACATCTTTTATTTATAGGCAACCAGTGCAGTTTGCGGAGGTGGGGGGAGATGTGGTGCCTAGCAGGAATATTCTCCACCAGCCGAGCGGCGGCATTCTGGACCGTCTGCAGTTTATGGCAGAGGCCTGCTGTGATACCAAGGTAGAGGGCGTTGGCATACTCCAGATGGGATATTATCAATGCCTGGATCACAGTCTTACGGCAGTCCGCCGGCAGGTAGTTGATGAGTCGTTTGATGGTTCTGATTTTAGCGAAGCAGGAGGCTGCTACAGTTTGAACCTGCTTGTTGAAGCTGAGTTGGCTATCCCAACGAACTCCAAGATTTCTTACCGAGTCTTTGGGGGTGGGGGCTAGGCTCAGGTCTTCCGGCCACCACATGTTAGAATCTAGAAGGGATGGAGAATTAAAAAATAGGATCTCTGTTTTCCCAGCGTTGAGTCGGAGGGAGTTGGCATCCATCCACTTCGAGATACCTCTGAGACAGGATTTCAGTGGGTCAAAGGCCGAAACGGAAGGGGAGTCGAAGGTGAAGAGAAGCTGAATATCATCAGCGTAGGATGTAGATTTAATCCCCGTCTGGGCAATCAATTTGGCCAAGGGGGTGAAGTAGACATTAAAAAGGAGCGGGCTCAAGGAGGAGCCCTGTGGAACTCCCCATTTAAGTGGTCTGGCAGGGGAAGTGTGCGGGGGAGTGAAGACCTGCTGTGTGCGGTCTGAGAGGTAGGAAGAGAGCCATTTCAGTACAGCACCACCCAGCCGATGTTCTCCAACCTTTTCAGCAGAATGTTGTGAGAGACGGTGTCGAATGCTGCTGAAAGGTCCAGCAGCACTAACACCGCCCTTGACCCTCGGTCAAGCGTCCATCTTACTGTGACAGCCATTTCAACGAGGGCTGACTCGGTGCTATGGCCAATCTAAAACCATGCTGTGAGTCGTGGAGTAGCCCATTGGTTTCAATGAAATTGGACAGCTGAGAATGAACCAGTTTTTCCAGGATCTTGGCTGGGGCGGGCAGGAGAGAAATGGGCCTGTAGTTGCTGGGGTCATCTGGGTCCAGGTTGTTTTTTTTTAGGATTATTATATGAAATTTGTAGCGCGCTCAGTTACCCAGGGGCATCCCGGCGCAGAACAGAACAAGGAAGGGAAAGCTCAGACTCAGTCACTACACAGGAAACAAATACGTCTTCAGGAGTTTCCTAAAGTGCAGAATGTTAGGCTCCGAACGAATCTTAAAGGGCAGGGAGTTCCACAGTGCCGCCACTTGCACTGAAAAACGCCGGCCCCCAGAGCGAGCTCTTTTTACTCTGGTTAACTGCAGAAGACATCCTTGGTCCGATCGCAGTGGCCGTGTGGGTTTATAGGGGCGTGCCATATTGGACAAGCTAGAAGGGCCCCTGCCATGCAAGATTTTATGGGCCGTGCATAACGCTTTAAATTTCACCCGCTCCTTAACCGGGAGCCAGTGAAGCGTTTTCAGGGCCGGAGCAGCTGAGTGTCTTCTAGGAACCTCCATCAGCAGTCTAGCGGCTGCATTCTGCACCTGTTGAAGGGTCCTAAAGGTCGCTTCCGGAGTGCCAAGGAACAGTGCGTTCCCATAATCAAGTCTCGACAAGATTAAACCACGAATCAGAAGCTTCCTGGATGGATTGGGGAGCAGTGGTAGCACCTTGCGCGCTGACCGCAACAGGCCAAAACACACCCCTGCGATCTTCCTGGCATGTGTCCTAAAGGACAGATCTTCCTCCAGCCATACTCCTAGGCTCTTAATCTCCTTCTTAGGAGATGGTGGATCACCCAGAGACTGAGGCCAGCAACTGGCGATAAGCGAAGGCCTAGATTTGCCTAGCAACATAAGCTCAGGATGGGGACTAGGGAGGCATGTTTCCATTTGGACGGGAAACAACCTGTTCTGAGGGAGTCATTCCAGATGAGGTTGAGATGGGGGTTTAGGACGGGTGCAAGATTTCTGTATTGCTTGGCTGGCCAAGGGTCGTTAGGTGAGCCTGATTTGCACTTGAGGAGTTCTGCCATGGAATCAGCCTCAGATATAGTGGCAAATTCGAGTAGGGTAGGCTGCAGGGGAGAGGAGGTGATAATTTCCTCTTGTCGCCCTTCTATGTTAGGGATGGGGAAGGAGGAGAAGATAGCCTCAATTTTGTCCTCAAAGAATTGGGAGAGTTTGTCGCACAGCGGCTGGGAGGGGGGCTGGGAGCGAGTCAGCGCATTGGGGTTCGTGAAAGATCTCACTATATTAAAAATGTCACTGGCGCCATTGCTGGCTAGTTTGATTCTGGAGGCCAGGTAATCCCGTGTGTGCTTCTCGATCATGCTCCGGTATTCCTTGAGGGCTAATTTATAGGTGGTTTTACTATCTAGGGAGTAATTTTGTCTCCAGAGGCGTTCGAGGGATTTACAGGAGGCCTTTTTCTGCCGGAGCTCGTCTGAGTACCAGTGTGCTGATGGTGCCGCCCTAAAGGTTGTGGTGGGTTTCAGCGGGACTAGTGTATCTAAGGCCTGAATAATCCATGCTTCCAGGTTGTGAATCTGTGAGTCCAGGTCAGATGCAAAAGGGGGAACGTTTTTTTTTTTTAAATGTTTCAGGAGCATTTCCAGGGTGATGCGACTCCAGTTTCTGCCAGATGATTTGGGGGTGATAACGAGTCTGATATTGGCAGGAATGTCAATCTCAAAAGGAATAAGGAAGTGATCCGACCAAATGACCGGAGTGGTGGGAGAGGTTCGGATGGAAGGTAGATTGGAGCAGATCAGGTCTAGGGTGTGGCCAGCTTTGTGCGTGGGTAAGGTAATTAGTTGGACTAGGTTACAAGTGGCTAGCGTAGAGATGAAGTTGCTGCTATGTGCGCAGGAATCGTTATTAACGTGGAGATTAAAGTCTCCTAAAGCGGTGAAGTTGGCGTAGCGTGTACTAAGCTGGAAGAGATAGTCTGCCAGAGCCAGTAGATGAAAGGTGTTGGAATGCGGGGGACAGTAGATAAGAATTCCGGAGCAAGAGGAGGAAGGGGAGGTTTGGACGCTGAAGGGTAAGCCTTCGATACAGTCAATTTGTTCAAATGAGGGAAGAGTGACAGTCCATTTGGACTTATGAATTAGGGCAACACCGCCTCCTATTTTACCGTTGGGTCTGTTTGCACAGATGATGTTGTAGCCCTCCGGCAGAGCAAGGGAGATGGCAGGATTCGTGGTGTCGTTCAGCCACGTTTCCGTTAAAAAAAGCAGATCCCAGCTGTTGTCTCGAAGGGACTGCCAGATGTCAAAGGCGTGCTTGCTCAGTGATCTGCAGTTGATCAATGCAGCTCTAAGGATCAAGGAAGATTGGGCTACGCGTAAAGAGGAGTGGTTCAGGGCGAGGGCCTTTAAAGGGAAGATTTCCCTCACCCACCAGCATGCTTCCTCATTCAGAACCTCCTCCCACCGTTATACCTAGTTACAGTACAGGGTACAGCCCCCTCACTGAGAGGGAGGAGTTCAGGCATGTTTTGTTATAGAGAATGGTATACGAAATACCACAAAAATGAGCTCAGGGTAGTGGGGGCAGCAGAGTGAAAGTTAATAAGACGTCAACATGTTTCAGCCTATTAACCCTCCAAAGAGGTGTTTGCGGCTTTCTTCAGGACCTAATCAAAAGTGCTGATGCTCATTGTACTCAATCAATAACAAGCATTGGCATAGCCAATAGGTCTCGCCTTTGGGACCTTATAAGTGTTTAACCATGCAGATCCAGTAACAATGTGAAATAATTTCTCTTAAAAAAGAAGACTATAAACTAACTAAGCTAGACGTGATTTTATAACTGGTTAATCAAATGTTTCTGGAGGTTTAGTATATATAAAGAACTCCTTTTTTCTATGGCGTGTCACATAAAATTGATGCTCTAAATTTTGGTAAGAGTACACAATGTCAAAAAAATTCAATACTGCTTTTATATCAATTTACTTTTGAAAGCTTGAAGTGAAAGAGAATTCTAAATGTCATTTGCTTATGAGTAGGCGCTAATGACTATTTCCAGATGACAATGTAGTTAACATTGTTTTGTAAAAGATGTGTTAGAAGTATGGGTAGGGAAAATGTCTATTTTGGCCAAAGGCTCCCCCTTCTTTATGCATGCCAGTTTTAATTTGTAAACAGAATCACCATTCATTTTTTTATGTGGTACAATGTAATGTTAGATGAATCTGTTTTACCCTTTTGATAAGCAAGAGATGACGATGAACCGTTTTTTGGTCCCTGGTTTTAAATGGATTCAGGTTGGAACAGACAAGGTGTTGGTTGACTGCCTCAGAAAATATTTGTTTCCCGCATGCTGCTTTCATGCGACTTAAATCCCTTCAGTCGAAGAGGCGGCTGCATGCCTGCAGATATGGCCAGATCATTACTTGGCTGGTTCAGTTCACCAGTAGGGCTGGAATAGAAGCTGTTAAGGGCAGGGGCTTAGCTTTCTATTGGTGCAGCAGGTGCAGTGGCACCAGGTCCCAGACGCCTTAAAAGCCCACTAAACCCTAATAACTGCTGTTTGTCACAGTTCAAACAAAGGCCTGAGGGGCCCACAGAACAATGATTATTGCTGTTTTCGCAGTACAAACAGAGGGCAGGTGTCACATTTCCTTTCTTGCCTAGGGGCCCAGGGCACACTGGCTAGGCCACTGGTTAAGGATGCATTGGGGAAGAGGTGGGGAGACAGGTGGATATTTAAACAGCTCGACAATGACTTCATGCCTGGGTATTAAAGTATTCATTGCAATTAAGGACTGAAGCAGGAATAGATCTCATAATATAGGAAGGACTATGTACAAATGCAGCTCGATAAGCGGCTGCCTTTTAACATCTCACTTATCACCTCTCCTAATTTACAGTTTTATTTTAGATGCAGACTTAAATCGTGACCTATGAATATGTTTTATCTATCTATAAAGCCACATTAATCACTGGTCTTGAAATGCAAATGGCAGCATTAAGCACGCAGAGGTGTAATCTACGGAATCTCATTATGTTCAGGGTACGGGAGGGTGTTTAGGGCGTAAAGACTTTGACAAAAACATTGCTGCCACCGTAGAAATTCAATCTTCCTTGTCCTACCTTAGTATACAAGTAGTACCACATACTTTGTATACCTGAATTAAATAGGCACACAAAATAGTACCGTATTTAAAGGCCCAGTTCAGAATTACAGGGAAGGTGCACTGTCCCAGACTACACAACGGTGCAGTCTTCAGCGGGTGCTGTCATGTCACACAGGGGGAGTACACCAGTTTATGCTGGAAAAGCATGTGGTGCCCCAACGTAGGGGCAGTTGTAAACCACCAGTCTGCTTACAAAGTATACCATCTTTCAGCTATTAAACGAGGTGGCCCGTTTTCCCTGCAGGTGGTTGGGGTCTGTCACCATCCTGTCAGGTGGTGGTATACAATCAGTGCGTCTCCTAACTGCTTGTTTGACCTTTCGCCCGTGTCAATAATACAGTGCAGTCGCGAGACAAAAGGTTTTCCCACATTTGAATGTGGCCATGCCCAATACAAAGGAAAACATGCCCGCTTAGAATCTCTCCTACGTGATCCACGCTACATAAAGGGCTATGGAAGTGTCTGCAGCCTCTTCTGTAGAACAAAAGCCAAAATGCCCATGGGACGCAGAAAGAGGGTGCACTCTGATGCTTCCTCATGTACGAAGCCTTTGGCGTTCGTCTGTACTAAGCGAGTGACAGAGTAAGTGGAGTGTTTATTGCCCTCTATGTCACTCTACTTCAAGACACCTAATACAGCTTGTACAGAGGATACTGTCATCTGCTCACCTACATTATGCTTAATATAAATAGTTCACAATTTCGGCGTTTGTGTCTGCCTACAATGTGGACCTGATACAAATAGCAGTACCTACAAGGTGGATGTTACAATTCAACAAGAGTCTAAGATACTCCCATGTCAGTTCGCTCATGACAAGTGAGAAGTAATTTGTAACCAAAAATGTGCTTGCATTTCGAGCACTCATAAGGTGTTTCCCCAGAGTGGGATCTCTCATGAAGCATAACACTGTCTTTCAGATTCAAGCTTTTAAGGCATAAGGATTTTCTCCAGTGTGGAGTTTCTCATGGTGAGATAGCATTTCTATCTGCAGCTTTTCTGGCATTCAGAGCACTCATAAGGTTTTCATCAGTATGGAGTCGCTTATGGTTAGTGAGGCTGTGCCTATCAAATAGGAATTTCTGGCATTCACAACATTGGTAATGTTTTTCCCCTGTTTGCGTCTGCTCATGTAGTGTGAGATTGCGTTTAAAATTGATGCTTTTCTGCCACTTGGAGCACTGAATTATTTTTGATGGTGTATTTTCTTATGGTACATGTAAACATCTTTACCTCTGAATCTTTTCTGACCTTTAGAGCACTGATAATTTTATTCACCAGTGTGAATTCTCACATGTTCAGTGAGGCTACCTTTTACTCTATTGGAAGATCGTTGTGGTCGGCAGGGAAACTTGTATGTTGCCTTCATCAACCTTAAATCTGCCTTTGACCTGGTACCAGGCTATGGAAGGTTTGGGGTGATATGGGCCATCCCAGGTGGCTCCTGAGCCTATTGATCAGTCTACATGAGGGTAATTATGCCCAGGTTCGCCGGACAACCCAGGGCCAGGTGACTGAACGATTAACTATCAATTAAGGTGTTCACCAGGGTTGTGCACAGGCACCCACCCAGTTTTCTTTCTATATTAATGTTGTTTATTATCTGCCCTCTTTCTCAATTGAGCCACCATCCCTGGTAGGCACAAAACAAACAAGTTACTTACCTTCGGTAACGACATTTATTAGTTATAGATTCCTTAGCTTAGAATTACCCCTAGGCGTCAGACTGGATCCAAAGACATTTTTACTTAGCAGTACCCCTAAGTGTCGGTAGGTGGCATCAGTCGACTCCGATGCCACCGTCATGGGCGTCGCGGTCGCCGGGATGACACAGTGGTGCCTATTTAGACTCCGCTCCTGCACACTAATGTCAGTTCTGATACGACGTTCCATGCCAGAAGCGCAGAGCCATGCAAGACACTGTCCCCTGGTGCACAAACTAGGGCCCTGTAAGGGAGTCCCTATCCCTAGAAGTCAGTGTGCAGATTGGGGAGGATCGGAGGGGAGGTAAGGAATCTATAACTAATACATGTCTCTTACAGATACATCGTTACCGAAGGTAAGTAACTTGTTCATCTGAAAGAGACTATTAGTTATAGATTCCTTACCTTAGAATAGATACCCCAGCAATACCAAACCAGGAGGTGGGTCTGTGAACTAAGTTCACACCAGGAAGTCCTGTTGCCGAAAAAGCCAGTTCTCCGGACTTGGCTGTCCAGGCACCCATGTGCAGGGATGCCCACGTGGCTGTGTGACAGATGTCAACCCGCGGAACTCCACGTCCCAAAGCAGTAGTGGCTGCCGTCTCCCTGGTAGGGTGGGTGCACAGTCCTACTGGAGGTTCCTTTTTAGCCAAAGAATAACAGATCTTAATGTATAGGAAGACCCATCGAGAGATGGTACCTTTGTGCATTGCCCGACCTTTCTTGGTATCCACATAATCTGCAAAGAGTTGATCGTCCACCCGGAAGTCTTTAGTGCGGTCAAGGTAGAAAGACAGCAAACATTTTGGGTCCAGACAGTGGAATCTACCCTCCTCTTTGGAAGGGTGCAGAGGCGGGAAGAAGGTGGGCAATGTGATGGTCTGACCTATGTGGGAAGAGGTAATCACTTTGGGCAGAAAAGAGGGCTTAGTACGGAGGACTACTTTGTCTGGATGGACAGCAAGAAAGGGAGGTCTGGAAGATAAGCCTGAAGCTCACTCACCCTGCGAGCAGAGGTGATGGCAAGCAAAAAAGCAGTCGTCAAAGGAGGCGAAGAGGACAATTATGTAGGGGCTCAAAGGGAGCACATATAAGATAAGTGAGGACTAGATTCAAGTCCCACTGGGGCATTACGAAAGGAGAAGGAGGAAAGAGATGAGTAATGCACTTCAGAAATCTGTTAACAATAGGATCGATGGCCATGCTCAAGAGCTGTGGTACCAGACCCTTCGTGCCCAGTTCGGAGCCACAAGAATGACTTGGGACCGGTCGCGTTTGATCTTCTTCAGCAATTTTGGCAGAAGTGGTACAGGCAAAAAGGCGTACAGGAGGCCGCAACTCCACTCGTGACGAAAAGCATTGCCGAGCGAGAGCCGCCTTGAAAACTCCAACACGCACAACGGCTGACATTGTGCGTTCTCTTCAGTGGCGAATAGATCTAACCAAGGCTCTCCCCACTGCTAAAAGAGACCTTGCACCACCTTCGAGTGAAGACGTCATTCGTGATCCATCATGCACCGGCGGCGGAGTTTGTCCGTCCTGGCGTTCAGAGAACATGCTAGGTGTTTAACCACCAGAGGTATGCCCTGATGTTCAAGCCATGTCCAAGGAGAAGAGCCTCTTGACACAGGGTCCACGACCCGACCCTGCCCTGTTTGTTGCAGTACCACATGGCGGTGGTGAACACCTCCACCACTCTTCCTTTGACAGAAAGAAGGAATGCCTTCAATGAAAGACGAATCGCCCGGAGCTCCAGAGGGTTGATGTGGTGCCTGGACTCTGCCAGAGACCAGAGGCCTTTGATCTCCGCCATTCCCATATGGCTGCCCCAACCCAGGAGTGACGCATCCGTCACTACAGTGAACTCAGGTTGGGGAAGGGAGAGGGATCTGCTGTTGACCCAATCCTGGTTCGTGAACCACCATTGCAACTGCCTTGCAGTCCCCTCCGAAATCTGAACGTCATCGGAAAGATTTCCCTGGTGCTGCGCCCACTGGAACTTCAGGTCCCACTGCAGAGCATGTATAAGCCATCTGGCATGATGCACCAGCAGCCTCTGGGTCATTCTCACCGAACACCGGGATGGAGGCTGAAACATCGGTATCATAGCCCGAATATCCTGGACTTGCTGCTAGGGAGGATAGACCCAAAACTGTGCTGTGTCCAGAACCGCTCTGATGAAAAGGAGGGAATCAGGTGCGACTTCAGCACGTTAACTGTGAACCCCAGCAAATGCAGGAAGTCCGTCGTAGTCTGGAGGTGGGAGACGACAGCCTGGGCGAGCTCACCTTCAACAGCCAGTCGTCGAGAGGGGGGAAGACTGGAACCCTTGATTTGCGCAGATGAGCTGGGACCACCGCCATCACTTTCGTGAACACCCGGGGGGGGGTGCAATACGGAGATGTGAAATTAAGTGTCCTGCAAGTCCAACGCTACCATCAAATCTCCAGGGTCGAAGGCAGAAAAGACCTGAGCCAAGGTTAACATCTTGAACTTCTCCTTTCGGAGGAAGCGGTTGATGTCCCTGAGGACTACGATAGGTTTCAGGCCTTTGCCCTTCTTCGGTACCAAGAAGTAGTGGGAGTAACAACCCCGACCTACTTCTGGCACATGGACACATTTGATAGCTCCCTTGGCAAAGAGATCCATAACTTCCTGGAAGAGAAGGGCCAAATGATCCTCCGACATGGGATGAAATCACCACAAACGGCATGACCCTTACGCACTCCGCTGCTTGCGGAACTCCACGTAGACCGCCAGAGTTTTTTTGTCACTTTGCAGAGTTCCTCACTGATGAACCCTACATAGGCTTAATCTTATCATGAAAAAATAGATATCAGTCATATGTTAAGAAACAAGGGTGAGTAGAAACCTTTTGGGTGGAGTAAAATTTAAGATATTATTATTGTGATTTTTTGGGCAATTAGTTGATTTTTGCAAGCACTAACACTTCTCTGTGTAAAGTAAAGACCTTGAGAGTTTTGTAACTTTCAGATACTCAAATTGTGGATTCTGTTGCAATTAAAAATATTTCCAGGCCTGAAATATCTTTGGAGGCTGCATGCGGGCAGCCTAAGTTATCCTGTAAGAGTTTCTTGATGAATTCTATTGCAACTACAATATGTGCTCTCTCATGTAAAGTCAGGTTGTTAGAAGCTTTTCTGCAACTCAAGATATGCCTTACTTTTCACCTGGTGTGGATGCATTTCTCATGTTTAGTGATATCTCCTTTCTGAGTATAACGTTTCTGGCTTTCCCCTCCTGTATATGACTTTAGTCCAGTGTGAATTCTCTCATGTGAAATGACATTGTATTCAAGACTAAACCTTATCTGACATTCAGAACACACATAAGGCTTTCTTCCCCCGTGTGAGTTCGCTCATGTCAAGTGAGAAGTAATTTGTAACCAAAACATTGCTTGCATTTCGAGCACTCATAAGGTTTTTCCCCAGAGTGGGATCTCTCATGAAGCATAACACTGTCTTTCAGATTCAACCTTTTATGGCATAAGGATTTTCTCTAGTGTGGAGTTTCTCATCGTGAAATAGTGTTTTTCTCTGCAGCTTTTCTGGCATTCAGAGCACTCATAAGGTTTTTCATCAGTATGGAGTCGCTTATAGTTAGTGAGGCTGTGCCTATCAAATAGGAATTTCTGGCATTCACAGAAATTGGTAATGTTTTTCCCCAGTGTGCGTCTGCTCATGTAGAGTGAGATTGAGTTTAAAATGTATGCTTTTCTGGCATTCAGAGAACTGAATTATTTTGATGGTGTGTTTTCTTATGGCGCTTGTAACCATCTCTACCTCTGAATCTTTTCTGACATTTAGAGCACTGATAATTGTATTCAGCAGTGTGGATTCTCACATGTTCAGTGAGATGAGATTTTTGGCTGAAACATTTTTGGCATTCGGAGCACTGATAAGGTTTTTCCCCAGTGTGGATTCTTAGATGCTCAGTGAGATTGATTTTTTGACTGAAACATTTGTGGCATTCAGAACACTGATAAGGTTTTTCCCCAGTGTGGGTTCTTATATGCAGCGTGAGATATCTTTTTTCACTGAAACATTTGTCACATTCAGTGCACTGATAACGTTTTACCCAAGTGTGGGTCCTTGTATGTTTAGTGAGTCTCATTTTGTCACTGAAACATATCTGGCATTTAGAGCACTGATAAGGTTTTTCCCCAGTGTGCAATCTCACATGTGCAGTTAGAAGTGATTTAAGTTTGAAATCTTTAGGGCATTCAGAGCACTGATAAGGTTTTTCCCGAGTGTGGGTTCTTATATGCAGCGTGAGATGTCTTTTTTCACTGAATATTTTCTGGCATTCAGAGCACTGATAAGGTTTTTCCCCAGTGTGGGTTTTTATATGCAGCGTGAGATGTCTTTTTTCATTGAAACATTTCTGGCATTCAGAGCACTGATAAGGTTTTTCCCCAGTGTGGGTTTTTATATGCAGCGTGAGATGTCTTTTTTCACTGAAACATTTCTTGCATTCAGAGCACTGATGAGGTTTTTCCCCAGTGTGGGTTCTTATGTGCCGAGTGAGACAGCTTTTTTGACTGAAACATTTCTCGCATTCAGTGCACTGATAACGGTTTTCCCCAGTGTGGATTCTTATGTGCCGTGTGAGACTACTTTTTCTACTGAAACATTCCTGGCATTCAGAGCACTGATAAGGATGTTTCACAGAATGGGTTATTGCATGTCGAGAAAGACTTTGTTGGTTACAAAACCTTTCCTGGCATTCAGAACACTGATAAGGTTTTTCCCCAGTGTGGAATCTCACATGTGCAGTTAGAAGTGATTTAAGTTTGAAATGTTTTGGGCATTCAGAGCACTGATAAGGGTTTTCCCCAGTGTGGATTCTTGTATGTTCAGTGAGTCTGCGTTTGCAACTGAAACATTTCTGGCATTCCGTGCACTGATATGGTTTCTCTCCAGTGTGGGTTATTATATGCCGAGTGAGACTGTTTTTGTCAATGAAACATTTCTGGCATTCTGTGCACTGATGAGGTTTTTCCCCAGTGTGGGTTCTTGTATGCCGAGACAGAGTGCTTTGATCACTGAAACATTTCTGGCATTCAGAGCACTGATAATGTTTTTCCTTAGCCTTAGAGTGGTATCTTGTATGCTGAGTGAGACTGCTCTTGTTTTTGAAACATTTCTGGCAATCCGGGCACTGATAAGGTTTGTCCACAGAGTGGGTTATTGCATGTCGAGATAGGCTTGATTTGTTACAAAACCTTTTCTGGCATTCAGAGCACTGATAAGGGTTTTCCCCAGAGTGGATTCTCATATGTTCAGTGAAATAAGATTTACGGTTGAAACTTTTTTGGCATTCAGCGCACTGGTAAAGTTTTTCCACAGAGTGGGTCAATGCATGTCGATATAGACTCGCTTTGATACTAAACCTTTTCTGGCATTCAGAGCACTGATAAGGTTTTTCCCCAGTGTGGATTCTCATATGCTCAGTGAGATAAGATTTACGCCTGAAACTTTTTTGGCATACTTTGCACGGAGAGTGTTTTCCCCCACTGTGGATTCTCATATGCTCAGTGAGATAAGATTTGCGCCTGAAACTTTTTTGGCATACTTTGCACTGAGAGTGGTTTTCCCCTGTGTGCATTCTGTCAAATTCTGTGAGATAAGATTTATGGCTGTATCTTTTTGGGCACAGGTAACTTTTTTCCCCAACTTCGGTTATTTTGCCTCGATTTTAGAGTCAGGCTTGTTTAGATAATGTTCAGCACTTATCTCTAAAAGAAATTGTGTGTAATCTTCTCAACACTTGAATTGAGCAAAAAATGTCGGGAAGCAGTCCTGTAACACCTGTTGAAATTGTTCTAGCAGATAGTAGTATTTAGGTAATAGCCTCTCCGGCAGCAACTTAATTTGTGACTGAAGTTTTTCTCAAATCTATTTATATAGGTTCTTAGCAATGCAGTAATAAGGTGTTAGTCTGATATTTAATGATTAAACTGATAAGTACCTTTTTGCACTGGTGTAATGGCAGTAACTGAGGGCGTTAGAACGTGCACAGTACTATTGTGGATCATTAGTCGCAGAACATCAGTTCCTTCTACCCTTTCTATGCTTGGTGTAAGGTTAAGGTTTGTAGTTCGGAGGATGAGGATTTATTTACATTAGCTATAGCGCAATGGTGCTCCTTTAATCCATTTTTATATTTAACAGTTTTACATATCACTCCTGCACAACAGATAATGTTGAGGCGATTTACATAGAATTACAGAACAGTACACAATAAAATGGAAACAATCTGAGATGGTCATTAACACAATAAAGTGGTAAATTTTTAAGGTTTTCGCAAGAGTGAGCAGAGTGGGTCAAGGTGTTATATCCCGAGGCAGATAGTCTCAAACTTGCGAAACTGGTTAAAAACGGTTGTTGAACGAAGGTGATTTTCCAATCTTTTGGTTGTTAACGTGTCAGCTTCGGAGTCTTCTTTCAGCGTCTTTTCTTTGATGGTATCCAGAAGAAACCTTTAGTTGTAACTTTCTTTTATGCAGTGTGTGCTTCCTCTCTAGAATTACATGATGCTTTAGATGAACGTTATTCTGTCATGCTGAGGCAATTTGTCTTTCTGATAATATTTCAGATGAGGATGCTGAAGCGGTCTTTCTACATTATTTATGATGCTGTGTGCACAGATATGGCTTTGCTCTGGGTTAATGAAATGCAAAATTAGAGACTTCACTTACAGGTATAGTACTTGCCACACTTAGATTTTTGGAAATTGTTTAAACGTAGAATGCTGGATGTCCTTCAGTTTTTCAAAATAATCCTTCTTATGGCACTGACATTCAGTTGCTTAGTGCTAAATCTTGCTTTCTTCGTCGGTAATTTCAATCACCTATAGCATTAAAATTAAGTAGTTAATACATGTACATTTCCAAAAATATTATTTACAAGCCAAATCAATGCAGAATTTTGAAAATGTTGAGCTGTTTTTCAGACAGAGCAGAGTGTAGAATTGTAGCCTGAGAGTACTTGGATGTAGGAGTGAGGATTTGTAGAATTTTCAACATTTTATTAAGTTCACCAAGGATACATGTACCCTATGGAGTTGTAACATAGAATCCCAAAGGCAGATATGAAAGTCATATGGACTGGCACCAAACAGATATTAAAAAATATATACTATTAATTAATTTGTAATGTAGATTTCTGGGACGGGAATTACTCGTTCACGGACAACAGGTGTTTTCCCCTGCCCTGAGTTACGACCTACTTGTATCTGGTTTCCTGACTTTTGAGCTTTGGCCTCTGCCTCAAGCAAATCTATTGCGTGCTGCGAGGACTATGCCTAGAGCTATCCCTCAACTATGGTCCAGAGTGTGAATCAAGGGCAATGAAATTAAGGCGTACTTTCATGTGTTCATTTTATTCCACCTGGTTATCAGTTGTTAGGTTTTTCTGCACCTGGACCAGGACCCAATTTTTTTCCAGACAGAAAAAGTAGACTGCAAAGACGCATAAGACTCTGGGTGCAGCAGAAGCAGCCAAGACTTAGGCTGTTTTTTTTTAACTGGGAGAAATACACAATTCTTCCCTCTGTTGGTGTTCACAGTCGTTGTCGGCCTGTGATTCGGCATTGAGTGCAGAGCGTGCCGGGTAGAGCTGAGGGGCCGAGCCAAGGAGGAGTTGACGAGCAAGCGGAGCAGAGCCTGGGACGACTGCCCAGGTTTGTTTTGTGACCAGTTACCACTCCCGAAGGTTTCTCCCGCTTCATCTGCGTCCTGTTATACGGGGGCTTTGAGTTCTACAGATCTGCTGTGGGAGCAGGAACGGCCGCTGCCAGCACCACGGTGCTAAGGCGCTGCTAGTGCTGCTCATGCGGCGGCTGCTGCAGGGGTCAAAGGAGCCTTGGCCTGCTGTGCTGCTGGTGCAGCGGCTGCAGCAGGGCACAGAGGCACAGAGGAGAACAGAGGAGCACAGAGGGCACAGAGGAGCCTTGGCCTGCTGCCTTATTTTAAGTATTTACTAAGCATTGAGCAGAGCAGAGCAGAGCGGGCCGAGGAGTGGAGGGAAGTGCCTACATCTGCCGTCTGTAGTGGGACTGGCTCTGGATCCCGCTCTTGCTCCTGAACGATTGGCAGCATTCTCCCTTGTACTCTTGTCAGCGATGAATAGCAACGATCAAGTAATGAACAGTGAGTGGTAAGGGACAGGTGGCAAGAGGTGTGTGGCGGGTAGCTAAGGTTGATCGGTCCGTAAGTCGCTGAGCCATTGGAGTCTGTAATAAGTCTGTAATACAAAATCTGAGAAATTATGCAAAGGGGAAAGTGACAATAGACTTTGACCCTGTTGAAGCACCCCTCGACCCCTGAATTACTCTTCATGCCTAGACTACAGGCCTAGACTATAGCCCTACCCGGAGCCCGGATATTAATCATTCGATTAATTAAATAATTTAATTAAGTAACCAGCAGTACCGGCGGATTCTGTACCATGGTGTGCTTTGCGGGTGTTTTCCCTTGGAGGTATTTGGTGGTGTTTTTGTCCTATCAAAGCACCCTTTGGCCCGTTTGATTCTCTGAAAGAAGCAAGACTTCTTCCCCTTAGAGGGTGTATTATGAGGTCAGGAAAGGAGCGGCCACCTTTCCCTCCTATCAAAAGGAAAAGAAAAATAGAACAAACACTAATACTAGATACGTTTAAAATAAAACAGGCAGGTGACATATAGTCCTTTAAAACATCCAAGGTCAATACATTTGGGAAACTGGGAAAGTCGCCGTCAAAGTCTGATTTTATGAAAGATCCAACTGGTGCTATGCTAACATTGTTAACTAACCCATGTGATCTTCAACCTCCAATTAAACCACTGAGTAGAACAAATATTATATCCCCTAAGCAAGAAGTAGATGAACCAGGCCACCCTGAGTCTGAAGCTGAAGTCGAACGAATGTCAAATTCAACTAAGGACCAAGTCAACCATTGGGGTCAAATAACGGACCTAGAGATGTTAACTATTCCACGTACTGGTCGTGCACAACAAGAGGACGCAAAATGCACAAATCTAACAATGGGAGATACTCAGCAATTACTACCAACTAGGCAGCCAATGCCAATAGAAGTGTAAGTAAAAATCAGAAAAGCTAACGGGATAGGGGAACCATCTAATTTGGGCCAAATAAATCAACCATAGCAAGAAGCTCCAAATGAACTAAATGGTGGGGTAAAAATCATAAGGGAAGCCAATACCCCACTGAAATTGGATCTTACTCTGCCTAAAATAAATTCAGTTAAAAACAGGACAAGCCGAAATGTAATCAAAATAACGGATCTCAAATTAATAAGGACGAATACAACAGCAACCCAGAAACTCTGCAGCGTTGGAGTACCCCGTATCAAAAAGAAGTTTTGAATAGTAGTCCACAATTCATTAATTCTTGTGACGAGGACCTGATTTTCAAGGACCACAAAAAGAGAAGTATAAGGACCTATCATTCATAAATGGGCAACACCATAACCCAGGTACTCAGGTACCAGGAAGTGGGAATGTGGAAGCAATTTGGGATTAATTCTTCAAAACCTCGCAATTAACTCTGGAAGCTTTAACATATCAGTCCAACAAAAAGGAGATCCAAATAGATCTCGAGCGCTATGGCATCCTCTGTTGCCGGAATTGAGCAGAAGATAACAAGGGCACAATCTCAGCCAATATCTACGTATGCAGAGTGTAGTTGTGCCCAACTAATTAACAAACTAGCTACCATTCCGGATATTTTAAAAACAATAATTGACGATGTAAAAGGGAATTTTCCTAATGTGGGAATTCAACCCATCAAGACCGACTGCCCCTCTAAAGATACAATAAAATGTAAAGACAATACTGTTGTTGTTAAAGAAAAAATAGATGATAAAACAAAAGATCAAGAAGTGATAAACCTATGCTTGACACAATCAACAATGACAGACGCAGCTCGGGACGTTCATCTATCGTTCATCTATCAAAAAGACAGAGGAAAAAAATACGGAAAGCAAGAAGTAAGCTTCTATAAGTATAAAAAAAATACAAATGCATAAGATATAGTGAGATTGAACACTGGAAACAACCATGACCAAATATCATATTGTGAAGGTGAGGGTAAACAAATATCTCCAACAAAACCCTTCTACCCTCTATTTAATAAGGATCTATCGGAGGTACAAGCAGTTATGAAAAATAAATGCCTAAACAATCAAGCTGATAGTATAAAAATGATAGAGAATGGGAAAATTCAGTCCTTTGAAATGCTGCAAGTGGAGGAAAGTAATAAACAGGTGGAAAATAAGCCATCACAATTGGAAACAAATAGAGCAAAGAGGGAGAGTATCAGAGGGGATGAAACAAATAGAGATTTGTTAAGTGGTGCAGGTAATTTTTACGCCGGAATATAAATCTAGGGGTAATAATGAAACAACTTGCAAACATCCGGACCCAACACAAGATGGCAGGATTATGCAAAGCATGTGCATCTACAGCATACATGCCTCGAACAGAGGAATAATGGCCTCAAATCCCTGCCGTGGTATCTTGTCATGTTGTGGCTGAGTGTGCCATGTGATGTGGCAGGCTATAGTGCTTGGTGTGATTTGGTCATTTTTGACAAAGTGGCGTGCTGAACGGTTAGGCAAATTTTGAATTTCTTTGTTTTTGGGATCGTGTGATATAGTGCGGTACCTACCGTATGATGTAAATAAATTACATTGCTAATATACCATAAGGATGTGGGGTGAGTGTTATTAGGGCCGAAGTCTTGCTGATTATATGCAGAATAACAGGTCTGGGAGGTCACTACTGACTAGGGCAGGTTAGCAGCTGCACAGGCCTTGGGCATTAATCCTATTGAGGATAATATGTGACGGGCCACTGGTGACTGGAGCTGGCTAGCAACAACGCTAGCCTCTGGTATTCATTACAAGCAGGGTAACAATACATGTCAATATTCACTAGAACTGGTTGGCAGTAGAGGTAACCTCTGGATTTGAATATTTGCAGGATTTGCAGCAGTGGTGGCCTCTAGGAAGAAGGAATTGAGTAAGCATAACTGGATATACTGGTTTCTTTAATGCCGATAATTGTTTACACATGAATGCACCAACGTGCATTGATATATTACATTACCAAATTACAATATTCTTATATTAATTTGATGTGTCTGTTCGCCTTAATATGCCTGCAAAGTTATATGATTCTATTAGGGCCCAGAACCATTTTATTTAGTGATGTCCATCTGTACACTTTCCTGCATCTTGTAGTAAGTTGAATATTGACAAACAGAAGTGTTATTTCCAGAAACAGTGAATTCTGCAGCTTGTGTGTGTATCTTTTATCTGCACCTTACAGACTCCTCACATTCCTCTCAAGAGAAGATCCTGCCTCCTACTCATTAGTGTTGTTTTAGTAACTTTTTCTATCACGTGTTCATGTTTCATTGACTTGTATTAGGAGAAAAGTGTATAAAAATACATTGTGTAGCATTAGCATTATATACTTCAACTTGCTTTAGGGTGGATGCTCTCGTCCATTGCAAAGACAATTGTCACTTGTTAGTTTGCTTGGCCTTTTGCTATTTTTGCATTAAATGTATGATAGATGTGTTGGCCTCCCAGTGTGTTGTGTTTTATTTTACATAGCACAAGAGATGCTGAGGAAAATGACAGTCCAGTATACACATTCTTCATATAAATCAACTCACAGTATTACTGTTCTGGAGGTTCAGTCCTACAGACATTATCTCTAACTGAACGCAGGAACCCTAGGAAGCATGTGCTTTTCAAACCAGTTGCCCTCTGATGCGGCGTCCGTCCTCATTATTGGATAAGTCAGTATGTCCTGAATTTTAGGAGGGTTACCGTATTTAGTGCACCCTGTTAGACAGCGCTCACCTGTGGCAGTAAGATGTTAATAGGCACCTTATCACCTATGCACGGTGCAGGGCTTTGAGTTACAGAGCTCCTCACGCTGTGGAGAAGATTAGGTCACGTTTACCCATTTTCCCATAATTGGTCCTGATGAAATGCCAACAGATTGCTCCATGACTACATAAGGCATAAAAAACGTTGACCTGAAGTATAGACCCCAGCTTACCAGCAGGTCCAGAGGTGATCAACACTTTCACACAGTGATAGGGGCCATTAGTTCCTCAGTTTCTTTGCCACTGTTTTTAATATCAACATGGACCAGTATGATCACATTAACTATATTGCGGCAACTGGTCGATAGTTGATTTTATATTCAGGCTTTCACCAATCTCACATCTTATGACACAACATCCTCTGTCCTACTATGCTCATCCGGCGTACTTAATAAAAGATCTCCGCCAAAGTGCCCTCTGGTGGTGCCCGCCAGGCATTGTAGTGCCGGCATGGTGAGGAGTATAGCCCAATAATGAAGCATGTCACCATCAGGTGAGTGAACGCAACTTGTCTTAAAAGCACCTGCTTCCTAGGGTGTCTGCATTCAGTTACAGATAATGACTCTGGGACTGAACCTCCGGAACAGTGTGGTGTGCCACAGGGCTCTTCGTTGAGCCCTACATTGTTCAACATCTATATGGCCCCGCTGGAGAGTGTGGTACTTCCACTGGGAATTAAGATCATCAGCTACGCCGATGATACCCAGTTGGTGCTAGGGCTTCCCCAGCCCGCGAACCAGCCCGATCAGCTGCATGCATGCCTGGTTAAGATCTTTACCTGGATGGGTAACTCAGCCCTTAAGCTCAATGGTTCCAAAACCGAGCTGATGATGTTGGGGAACTCTTCTCCTTCCCTGCCCCTAAACAGCTGGCCCAGCTGTCTGGGAGTGCCACCTATCCCCAAACAGGAGATCAAGAGCTTGGGGGTGTGGTTGGAGCAGGACCTTTCCTTTAAGTCACACGCCAAAAAGACCACAGGCGTGTGCTTTGGCCTGCTCCGATCAGCACGGAAGATCTTACCCCTCCTCCCCATGACCTCCAGGAGGCTATTAATCCAGGGGCTCATCATCTCCCGGTTGGATTATAGTAATGCGCTGTTCCTGGGGGCGCCAGAAGCCACTTTGAACAAACTGCAGCAAGTACAAAATGCCGCTGCCAGGCTTCTGACTGATCTCCCCAGGTGGCAATCAGCCCGTCCGGCGCTGAAGGCGCTTCACTGGCTTCCAGTCAGAGAGAGGGTGAAGTTCAAGGCACTCTGTATGGCCCACAAAATCCTGCAGGGGAAAGGACCTCCTATTCTTCGGGGCATGGTTCAATCCTATAAGGCCCCCCGCGCCCTTCGCTCAGACCATCATCATCTCCTGCAAGTGGCAAGAGTAAGAAAGGCCAGGTCCGGTGGCAGAAGATTTTCTGTCAACGTGGCAGTACTCTGGAATTCTCTTCCGCTTGCCCTGCGGGCTGAAACTAGTACTTTACGCTTCCGAAAACTTTTAAAGACCCACCTGTTCCCTGCCTAATGAGCCGCTTCTGTTAGGTTCGCTCTTTTCTGAAGAAGCGCTGGGATGCCCAAGGGTAACCACGCGCGATACAAAACTCATTAATAATAATAATAATAATAATAACAGTATACTGTGATTTGATTGTGTTTTATTTTAACAAATGTACATCGCAGATATTGGCGCTTGCTTGTTTCACAAAAATGATCGGATACCTGCCTCAGAGCGCACTTCTTACAGACGAGTATGGGGTTATCATGTTGCTGCTACAAGCTCCTTACCTGAGCGAGTTATCGGGAACGATGCAGGGGGCAGAACCAAACCAGCCACACGTGGAGATCAATGACAAATACTGAAGAATGAACAGAGCTTCCAAGCTGGTGACCGTTACTTAATTGATCCTGAAAATAAAATACGTTTTTACTATTCTGGTGACTCATGACCATAAAAAACAAAGGTTATAAATTCAATATTATGTCAAATACTTAAAAAATGGAACTGGATGTGCTGAATCGGACGTTGCCCCAGGTCATGCGTGAAACCTTCCACCACTATTCCTTATGGGACTTGTAGTTTTGTTTTTCTCATTAAAAGGATGGGTTCTAGAGTCCCAGTGTTCTAAGCGATGTTGGTCAAAATCAGAGGCCTGAGTGAGGGTGAAGCATGACACTGCTCTGTTTAGCAGTGAGATGAATGACAGTTCCCCAGCCCTTCCATTCTTTGACAGACAGAGGCTCATCAACCGTTCATATTTGTTTGCAACGAGAAAGAAACTTTTATTGCAGCTTGTGTCAACTGAAGAGATAAAACCCCTGGGCGTGTTTAATTAACTATTGACAAACATGAACAATCAAGAACATGAGTTTCTGGAAAACTATCAAGCACCCAATCAGAATCAGCCGCACTTCACACCCAGGAATTCTTGAGGCTTTGGAGAGGGTGAATTGCACGTGGTATAAGAGGAACATTACATGACTCAAAGCTCACTTCTCATGGATGTACTGAAATGCCAGCCTCATGGCACACTTAGCCAGCTCTTCACCTCCTCCTCCTCAAACTGTTGACCAGCTATCAGGGCAAATGAGCCTGCAGCAAAGCATCGCTGGCTTGGTTCCACACCGGACCAGGCAATGTGGTCAACTCCATACTCCTCCAAGTCAGCATGCTCTCTGGTCGAGCCAGTCCTAACCCCACATGGATGTTCCCCATCACAACTATTTTAATGGTACTAAGTTATGTTTCTGCTAAATGTAGGAGTCAAAAAGTGAAAGATTTTACTAGGAAGTACTGAAAGAGAAATCATGAAGTTTTTCAATATTTCTGAGTCTGCCACAGTACACAAGAGCATTATTTCTCTACAGCAGCAAATCATGTATGTGCCCTGTAGAAAGCTTGTTCGAATGAAACATGGAATTTATTGCAGCCTACAATTCATGCAACAACATAGAGTGCAAGATAACTTGTGTACGGTCAGTGTTGTTCTTCTGCCTGTTAAAAGACAATCTCCATTAATGTGTCAAATCTCCATTAATGTGTCAGTAATTAAAACACTATGAGAAACCCTACTCTATGTCAGGGTGCTGCCTGCCA
Source organism: Lissotriton helveticus (assembly GCF_964261635.1). Lineage (NCBI taxonomy): Eukaryota > Metazoa > Chordata > Amphibia > Caudata > Salamandridae > Lissotriton > Lissotriton helveticus. Next base: position 429,716,245 of record NC_136058.1, read on the forward strand.
CTATATTGCAGGTTACTTCCAACATAATCTGATTTATACATACATACTCCAGGGTGCTGCCAGCTACAGGGTCTGCACACAGCAGTCTAGAGCCACTCAGGAAGGAGGTAAGGTCTTCATTTCATCTTAAGCCCTTAGGTTACATTCACAGCCTGATGGGTCCGGAGAACTTTATCCTCGCTCTAACTGCGCCGACGTAGCCCAACATAGTCTGTGTTGTGTGCTGGGTGATGCCTGGCACCTTATTATCGTTGGCGGATGGATGAAGCTCTGATAAGAGCTACTACAAGAGGAGCAGAGAAACAGGACCACAGATCGCCACAGAGTGATAACTGCCCAGAAGCTGAAGAAAGAACTCTGGAATAGCAAACCTCCTACACCCTGAGATTCTCCAGAGTAAGCAAATGATGGTAATGAAATGCAAATTGCAGCATTAAGGTCACTGTAACACTGGGCAGGGGACAGGAGGAAAAGAACCGGATAATGTTGAGTGGTGGCGTATTGAACTGACGTCCTCCCCCTCTCTGCCTCATTATCAGCATGACTGGAACAGGGGAGAAGCCTGTTACTGGGAACTAGCCGACGAATTGGATGACGGCCTTTTAACTGGAAGACACACGAGTACGCAGCTCCGCCCCCTGATGACGGCGCGGGATTCCTAGGGGGTAAAAACACGTAAGAAGATGTCCTGGCGTGTGACGTCACCGACCGAGGATCGAGAGTGGGAGAGCGGCCCGGAGGAGCAGAGAACAGAGCTTTTGGAGGCGAACCCGAGGCCGACAGAAGTAAGCCAGGAGGCCACTGGATCCGTGAATCGCCGTGCCACACTCCCGAGGGAGGAGTGTGGCTACAACAGGTACGGCAGCGTTTGGCGGGCTGGGTAGGAAGACGGGGTTCTTGTAAACCGTAGCCGCGTGTGTGCCAGAATATCTGCCCAACCTTTCTTTGTCCTCACCGTGTAAATATACCCCTCCTCACCAGTAATCACGCCTCTGCACCCTCGCACGTTTAATAAAGTGTTTAGCACCTTAGTACAGGTGTCCCCTGCACTTGCCCGGTTCCCTGTGGGACAGTCCAGATAGGATGCATATCCTGACGATCTGTACCTGTTTCTTTTCCCTGGCGGAATCCAACTAGGAGTTAGGAAGAACGGAAAATTCCCTGAAGTCTGCTTCTTAACCATCTGGAAACAAGACCATAACCAGACGCCATCATGGACCCCAGAGCTTTTCAGAGAGACACCTTGACAACCCGACATAAAAATACGTTTTCCAAAATAAAACCTTACCTACCCCGAACTGGTCTTAGGTCTCTTCTTGATCCCACGCCACAGTCACACACTACAACATCTTTCCCTTTAGACCGAAGATAACAGCCTACAATAAAAAACTAACCAAAAAGCAACAAAACTAGAATATGCATTTCCAAAAGCTGCAAAAGAGAAACTGTTAATACAAATGAACAATATTAAACTTTGTTGGTACCTTAGTAATGTGCTTACTTCTGGGCTTCACTCCATCTGCAGCAATAACGCTCTGAAAGGAGAAATTACTGCTGTGAGTCTCAGAGTCTTCAGTATTACTGGTCTCAGTCACGAAGACTGTGGTGTCGGAAGATAACTTTCTCTTATTTGGCTTCATAGCCATCGCTATTAGCAGACAGGCCACTGTCAGCAGCATCATAACTTCAGGCAGACCAGCAAAGCGGATCTCACCACTCACATTGGGTGAACAGACTCGCCTCTGCTACATACATCCACTCTGTTCTTAAATTTGCTTGGGGCTGCCAAAATGCAAAGAGCTGCAATATATTCGCAACACTTTCCTGACTACCTTGTTTTAAACAGTTGTGACATTCAAGCGTGATTCTTGGTTCATCTCCAAGCTGAATTTTTTTAGAGATTCTATTGCCACACAATACTATTCCCATATTCCAGTTTGTCCACAGGGTGCTTCAAGCCTGGTAGGTTGTCTCCTGCCTGTTTTGCAGATAATTTCAGATAGTTTCTGTAAGAAACTGAATTATTATTTACGGTAGATGAGGAACAATCACAACCGTTGTCAGAATGAACTTTCAAAGCCATTCAATTAACCTAGGATCAACCCCCTGGTACCTTAGCACGGAACAGGCAGGCTTAACTTAAGGTAATATGTCAAATATTTATGCAGAAACCAAAAAAGTAAAAGTCAAAATGCAAAACAATAAAAAAAAAATAAAAAAAATAGAAAAAAAAAGTAAAATGTATTGAACAAAATGACACTAAAATGACAAAATCCAATAAGGGGAATGAGATATGAACTGTAACGCTGTAAGAATCACAAGGTGCCAATGGATGAGGGGCCCGGGCATGGATTAGTCTCTCAGGAGCGGACTGCCAAGTCTGAGTGAACTTGTACTCCCAGTTCAGCAGGAAGTCACTATACCGGAGAAAGGGCTTTAAGTGGAATGAAAAACCTTGTGATGGCTCCCAGAGGGACGTGGTCGATGTAATGAAGGGCGTGGCTTAAAAACCCAAACTGAAAATACATGCTCGGCATAGTGTGTCGCCCCACTGGTATTTTGCTGCTTCGCCACTCCATCCATATATAACAAGTAACATTACATCTACTACAAGCCAGGACTATTGGCTTTGTCAGTTGCATAAGATAAATAAATATGCAACAGCGATGGCTTCAAAGCTTGAGGGGGCCTGCTAAGGGTGAGAGGATGCTGCGAGAGGTGAGAGAACTGTAGCTGGTGTGAGAGCGGCGCTGCAAGGGTGTAATGGGTGCTGCGAGGGTGTAATGGGTGCTGCGAGGGTGTGATGGGCGCTGCGAGGGTGTGATGGGTGCTGCGAGGGTGTGATGGGCGCTGCGAGGGTGTGATGGGCGCTGCGAGGGTGTGATCGGTGCTGCGAGGATGTGAGAGGCGCTGTGGGGTGGTGAGAGGACGCTATGAGGGGTGCTGCTGGGGATGACAGTGGCGCTACTAAGGGTGAGAGGGGCTCTGCTAGAGGTGAGAAAGAACTCCAGGTGGTGTGAAAGCTGCACTGCTTGAGCGAGAGAGGGCCTGGTGGGGGTAACAGATTTGCTGAAGAGGGAGCGAAAGGGCACTGTTGTAGACAAGCAGTAATTTGGGGGTTAGAAGGGTAACACAGGGGACGGGGACGGGGGCTGCAGAAGGCAAGGGATGCCCTGCAAGGGGGGAGAGGGGACATTGCTTGTTGGGAGAAGGACAATGATGTGTACCTGGGAGCTGTGCACGAGAGGGGATCGCTGCAGACTTAATCGAGGGCATTGAAGAGGGGAGGCTGGGGGCACTACCACAGTGAAGAGTACCATGGCAGTGGCTAACAACAACAAAAGGATGGAGCAGATAGTGCGATAAGTGTGTAAACGGGCGCCCTCTGGTGTGAGATTGGATGCCCCACGGAGGGAGGCCGATCAGCGCGTCACTGGTTGAAGGTGTAACTCGGGGAGTGATCAGAGGTGTGCGTCTGGTAGTGAGCCGTCACAGTGAGATCTTGAAAGGAGTGAGTTTGTATGGGAGGGGAAGTCCCTGTCTACCGGGACTGTGTGTGTACGCGTGTGGTTGAGGAGTGAATAGGGTGCACACTGCAAGAAGTCACTGTGGGGAGAGTGGATGTGTGCACGGGTGATAGTGAGTGTATGGAATCACCGAATGAAGGTTGCATCCGTGCAGGTGGTGAGGAAGCAAGGAGAGGGCGAACCAGTGTGTGTAATGACTGTCTGCTGGAGGGCTGTGTGCAGCGATGAAGGGCTGCTCGTTGAAGGTGTGTGAAGCGTGATTGTGAGGGGACTGTGAGTGCAGGTAGTGTCTGAGAACAACTGTCTGCCAGCAGTGCGTGATACGTCACCGATGCCCTGAAAACGCGCTGGCGGTATATATATCGCTGTGACACCCCTCATGGAAAGTGCGTGCAAGGCGCGTGTCTTCAGAGAAATGTGTGCAGACGTTATATCAGAGGGAGTGTGTCAGTGAGATTGTGCATAGAGAGGCTTCTTGCAGAAAGTCACTACAACAAAGTGTGTGCAGGGGGAGTGCGTGTATGGGGGTCACCAGTTAGGAAGTGACCACAGCCGATTAGGAAGTCACTGCTACAAAAGTGTGTGGGAGAGTGCGTGCAGGGTGAGTGCGTGCATGGTGAATACCAGCTAGGAAGTCACCGCAAGGAAAGTGTGTGCAAGGTAAGTGCGTGCATGGGGGGTCACTGGCTAGGAAGTTATTGCAACAAAAGTTTGTGCAGGGTGAAGGTATGCATGGGGGTCACCAGCTAGGAAGTCGCTTTACGGAAAGTGTTTGCAGGATGAGTGCATGCATGGGGGTGTTACTGACTTGAAAGTTATGTGGCCAACACTGTCATCCACTCGAAAGGGTGCTCTGTTCTGTATTATTATATGTGTGGTATACAAGGCTCTTTTGTCCACCACCACCACCAAGTCCACCACCACCACATCCACCACCACTACATCCACCACCACAATGTCCACCACATCCACCAATACCACCATGTCCACCACCACCATGTCCATCACCACCACCACGGCCACCACCACATCCACCACCACCACCACCACATCTACGTCCACCACCACGTCCACCCCCACATCCACCACCGCATCCACCACCACATCCATCACCACCACGTCCACATCGTCCACCCCCACCATGTCCACCACCACCACCTCCACCACCACCACCTCCACCACCATGTCCACCACCACCACACCCACCACCACGTCCACCACCACCATGTCCACCACGTCCACCACCACCATGTCCACCACCATCACCATGTCCACCACTAACACGTCCACCACCACCATGTCCACCACCACCACCATGTCCACCACGTCCACCACCATCACCATGTCCACCACCACCACGTCCACTACCATCACCACGTCAACCACCATGTCCACCACCACCACATCCACCAACACCCCATCCACCACCCCGTTCACCACCACCACCATGTCCACAACCACCGCATCCACCACCACGTCCATCACCACATCCATCACCACCATTTCACCACCACCACCACCTCGTGCACCACCACCACATCCACCACGTTCACCACCACCATGTCCACCACCACCATGACACCCACCTCCACCACCATGTCAACCAGCACCACCTCCCACCACCACCACGTCCACCACCACTACCACCACCACCACATCCACCACCACCACGTCCTTCATCACATCCACTACCACCACATCCACCACTACCACGTCCACCACTACCACGTCCACCACCATGTCCACCACCATCACGTCCACCACCACCACGTCCACCACCACCACCACGTCCATCACCACTATGTCCACCACCACCACCACATCTACCACCACCACGTCCACCACCACCATGTCCACCACCACCATGTCCACCACATCCACCACCACGTCCACCACAACCACTAACATTACCACGTCCACCACCATCACGTCCACCACCATAACATCCACCACCACCACATCCACCACCACGTCCACAACAACCACATCCACCACCACCACATCCACCACGTCCACCACCACCTTCACCACGAGGCCACCACCACGTCTACCACCACCACGACCATCACCACCACATCCACCATGTCCACCACCAGTTCCACCACCACGTCCACCCCCACATCCACCACCACGCCACCACCACTACGCCCACCACCGCGTCCTCCACCACTGTGTCCAACACCACCGCGTCCATCACCACCTCGTCAATCACCACCATGTCCACCACCACCATGTCCACCACAATGTCCACCACCACCCCCACTACCAGCATATCCACCACCACCACGTCCACCACCACCAAGTCTACCACCACCACCAAGTCTACCACCACCACTATGTCCACCACCACATCCACCACCACCACCATGTCCACCACCACCGCATCCACCACCACCATGTCCACCACCTTAATTTCCTATGCAATGAATAACGTTAAAAGATTTTTCAGTGGCGCATCTGCAGAAACGTCCTCTTCCTGTTGGAAATTAAGAGGAACTTAACCCCTCACCCAAACAATACATTTACGAAAAAAAATGGACTGAATGAGAGCCGTGGCCTGCGGCCTTGGTGCTACAGTAATATTACACTTGGAGGCGAAGAAACCAAGCGCGTAGAAGCCCTGAGAGCACGGCCGCCACGCCGCAGATGCACGCACCGCGGCGGCCATCTGTGGGTTCTGCCCCGGTAGCTCGCGTGGTTTAATGTAACAGGCCATTGGCTTTGAATAGATCCCACGGGCTTCCCAGGGGTGGGATACATTTACAGGGGCAGATTTAATCTTCCATGAAAAATCAGTGGGATGCCAGTGGAGCATGGGACAAAGAGGCGTGAGTGGTTTATAGCCGCTGCCAAAAGGACCACTGGACATAACTTCTTCAAACAGTATATGTCCATCTTCACCATTGACCCAGTAATGCACACCAGAACCGGAGTCCTCAAGGACAACTGTGGCAATCAAACCCCACACACAGGTATCTAGGTAATCCATAGGATTGCTTCTGTTGTGGGGTGGGAAGTGGGAATTCCATAAATCTAATGCCATTTGAATATAATTAAAATGGGGACTTTACTGTAAGGAAAATAGTACTTCAAGGAAGTAAGCGGCCACTAAGGCATTTATGCCACACACATGTTTATTTGTTGACAGGAAAATACACTATGCAAAATGTTTCAGTGACTGACAGCTTTTGGTTAAACCTAGGCAGAATCATTCAAATTCAAACTTTGTTGACAACGAATTAGAAATGTATGGTTGTGTGTACAGCGCACTAGGCCATAAGGGCCCACACAAAAGCTTCAAATTTAAGTTTTCTAATGTCACTAAAAAGACCATGAGACTGAAGATAACAAGCATTTGCAATGCAACAGGTAGCACATTTACACGAGTTTAAGCTATTGGGATTGTAAATGACAAAGCATTTTATTTATGTTTTGAAACCCAAAACATAAATAAAAGGCATTGTCATTTACAATGCCAATAGCTCAAACTTGCGAAAATGTGAGACCAATTGCATTGCAAATGCTTGTTCCAGTTTGTTGTGTGTCCAAACACCCATTTGGTAGCAAGTAGCAGGTTTACCCCAACTGCCTGGTATTTAGTAAACATCAAATGAATCGCTAGTGGGCTGCCAACTATCAGGGTCGCACTGAGATAGAGAACATTTACGGGCACCAAAATAAAAATGCTCACCATTAGTGAATAGCTGAAGAAGTGGCATCTATAAGCTAACTGTAATGCACAGCTATCATGCAAAAGGAAAATAATAATAGACTACTGCATAGAATATCTGTGCAATGCAGTAAAAAAAAGTACATAGATATGCAAGTCAGATTCAGAGAGGACTATATTCATTCTGTATCATGCATTACAATATTTTAGCTTTCTCCCACTGGAAACTAGCTCTGCCCAATAAAAGTTAATGTTAACATGTTCCTCACGTTTCATTAAAACTCTCCCACATTGTTGTACCAAAATACATTCAAGCCTTCTTTAGTCATGTACATGAGGGTATACGCTGCTCATGTGCGTGCTTATATTACGTGAATCACGGTTCATTACCATTAAAGAGAGGCATAATAGATTTGCAATGTCCCTCTCTGTGACATTACTGCACACTGCCTATGCTAATTTGCAAACCCTGCCCCTCTGAAACCTATTTTTTGTTTTGTTTAGGGCTCGTTCCCCCTGTACTTTTTATTTTTGTACTTGCGGTTTGCTGTTTTCAGTACCTGTATGGACTTAAATATACAAAAGTGATGTTATTACAATCCTTAAAATAGCAAATGTGTCACAAATTGTGGCTTATGTGAGGATGGAGGGACAGGAAACTGATTAGTTAAGTGGTGAATAAATACACCAGCCTCGTCACACTCACACTTCCTTGAAGACTTGACGAGCCTGTCTGCTCTGACATTTCTGGACAGTTAGGGAAGGATTAGCAGAATGAGCAGCTTTCAGTCCCATGGGACCACCAAGAGCAAAGGAGATACAGTGGCCGGCTCAACCCCGACCCCTTTTTGAAGAACATGGAAATACATATGTAGCTGGGGTGGTCGCCGGGAGGATCTAGATCAGTGATACTCAAAGTACGGCCCGGGGGCCGCATAAGGCTCTCCAGGTCTTTACATGCGGATCCCTGGGCAGCAGCAGCACTGGGCTGCCGTTTACTCGACTCAGAACTAACATGAAAAAGAAACGTACATATACAGCAAACACTTATTTAAAGGTTAATTGCAGTTAGGAAAAGGAGGTAACTAGGCCTTTAACTTTAGGAACACCTTCATTCTTAAAGGCAGCCACTAGATATACATGCGTTGTTTCCCTACCCCTACTTTACACCCCGCTGGCATCAGTGCGGCCCTCGGTCACAGCACAGACCAAACTTTTGCGGCCCCCGGGAAAATGCTTGTGAGTACCCGTGACCTAGATCAACAAAAGGCGCTGCCTGGTTACTGAGGCCATAGTGAGGTTGAGTCATATTTGGGGAGTTTTATCCTCATCAGATGATGCTGTGCAGGCCCAGGTGCAATGCGGCGCAGTCGGTGCTGCCGGGAGTGTGTTCTTTCACTTTCGATTGGCGGGGCGGCCCCCCTTTACTCTGGTGAAAGCCACAAACGGGATTCAAGTCGATCTTCTCATCACAGACTTTTCAGGTGAAACAAATGTCACCGTTTGCTGAGGCCTTGAAAAGAGTGACCCAACTCCAGCAGTGAGGGCCAATGAGCATTGTTGAGACAAAATAATCATCGATCGATGCAACAAAAACAACAACAACAGATGAATCCCGTACAGCAGACTGGAGACCCTCCAGCCCCAGACAGTCTTTGTATCTCTTGGCCTCACCTTGGGTTTCATGCGGGTGCTGTGGTCCAGTTAAAAGAGGCCTGTGGATGAACAACTGCGCATGCGTCAAGGACAGACACTCTTCTCACAGCGCGGGCTAAAGGAGCCTTAGATAACCTGCGCATGCGCCGGAGACAGATACTGCTTCCTGCAGCGGCGCGCGGGTTAAAGAGGGCCAAATGGCTGAACTGCGCATGCGCGGAGGACAGATACCGCTGCTAAGGCAATGGAACTCCAGAAGTTGTTGCAAGAAAGATTCACAGCACAGGCTCCGACAGCGCAGTAAAGGGCTACAGCTCAGTGCCAGGACAGGGGGGACGGGGTCCGCGCGAGGACACAATGAATGAGATGTATGTGAGTGCAAAGCCCCTCGGTTCGGCTCCTGTATCGGCGTGTCTCTGCTCAGCGCAGGCGCAGTGAAACTGTCTGTGTATACGCTGGGCATGCGCAGTGGGGCTGAGCGTCCTCTGTCTAGAGCAGTTCACAGGCTGCACTCCGAGCAAGGTCCTAACTCGGCGATAGGAAGTAGTGGCTTCGCTCCGCACATGCGCAGCAGTGACGCGCGGTCCTGCGCGTGCGCAGCCGTGAGACGCCATGTTTTGTCCGAGCGCTTGTGGCCGGTGCGGTGGCGTGAGCGCGCGCGTCCCTCGAAGGGGAAATAACACCGGGACACACTCCTCACTGGCAGCCGGGCCCCCAGCGTGCCCCCACCTCTCCCCAGGCCCTGCAGCCTCCACTGAGCGGTGCACAAGGAGAGGTTGTAGTGTTAATAACTACAAATGATTTGAATAAATAGTAAGTTTATTCCATATAAAGAAGCACTCCTGCATACAGCCGAAGTCTCCAGGAACTCCGTGGTAACTGACAAAGATTACAGTTAAGAACAAGCATATACATACAGTGAATTGTAAATGGTCACGAGTGATACAGAGTTAAACAATAACAAAGCTCGAGGTGATAAGTTAAATCAAAACATATGCACGAGTCAGTACGAGTCCATGTGGGAGAAATGCGCGAGTGGACCTCGCGCCACGCATGTACTCGCGCTGACTCGTGTGCTAGCTATACAACACACCTCCCCTCCTTATGAGAGAAGAAAAAATTTTTAAAGAAAAAGAAAGAAAATAGTTATAAAAAAATTTTGAAAAATTATACTTTTCCTGTAACAAAAGCAACAAAGTCTGTTAGCCACTTGGGTTTCCTAGTAGCTCTTTTGGGTAAGGAAACATCTTGTTGTACAGTAACTTCTTGACCAGTGAAACTGCCACCTGCATCAGAAGATACAGTGGAAGCTTGATTGATATGACAACCACTAGAGCAACAAGGTGTAGTATCTGTACTATCACGAACTGTAGCCTCACCAAAATCCTCATCTAAAAATGAAAGATCAGGATGTTCAAGGATAGATTCTTTGCAGTAAACACCCTTGTCAGCTTTGAGAATAGCAATTCTACTCAAGTTCCAGACCTTATTGTTGGATAATCTCACAGAGTTTCTTAGAACTTCTGAAACTTCAAAAGGACCCATAAATGAACTTTCCCCCTTCTTGACTTTCCATGGTTTTTTTACTTTCACCATCATGCCAACTTCCACTTTCGGATCTTTTTTGGAACCACATTTTTCATCAAAGTACTTTTTACTAGAACAATGCGTGCGAATAAGGTTTTCTCTAACTAAATTCAAATCCACATTAGAAGATGTGGATTTAACCAACCACAAATGGTTCACTTTGGTTCTTGGAATTCTTCCCCTCATGATCTCAAAAGGAGAAAACCCAGTCATAGAGTTCATGGTTGTCCTGTACATCCATACTTTTTTAAAAATATCAACTTCCCATTTTTTATCATCATTGCTAGTAAATTGTATAGCGCTCTTTAGGACCCTATTAAACCTCTCAATTACTCCATTTCCACTAGGATTGTATAAAGAGGTAGTAGAATGAACAATTCCAAGCCTTGAAAAATAATCATTTGCTTTCTTTGAGTTAAATTGTACACCGTTGTCAGAAATAACCCGTACAGGTAGACCTTCATCAATAAAAACTTTGTCTAGAAAACACAGCACTGAATCAGTGTCTACCTTACTAACAACTTTGATAACTGGCCACTTAGAAAAAATGTCAATGGCTGCAATGACATACTTTGAGTCGCAACCAATAGGACCCATGATATCTATGGCAATGGTTTCCCAAGGGTTGTTTGGAATAGTATGCGTACTCATGTTTGGTTTTAAGGTAACTAAAGATTTATCTGAATTGGCACATACTACACAATTTCTAACCAGTCTTTCAATAAACATATCCATTCCTGGCCACCAAAATAATTGTTTGACCTGTTGCTTGGTTCTAACCATGCCACTATGACCTTCATGACCTTGCAGGACTATAGTTTTTCTTACACCCATAGGTGGAACAATACGTTCACCTCTTTTTATAATATTCTCACAAACTGAAAGTTCTGACCTTATTTCCCAGAAACTTTTCAGTTCTGGATTCAGAAACTTCTTGTCAGGCCAAGTACCAATAATGTAATTTGCAACATTCTTTAAAATTTCATCATTTTCAAATTTTTCTCTCCATAAAGTTTGATCAATAGTAATCGGACCCTCATCATGAATCAAAGCAATCTGAAAATTGTCCCACTCATTGTGTAAATCCTCCTGAATAGGTAAGGGCATCCTAGATAAAAAATCGGCAGAAACATTTTCCTTGCCAGGTAAATATTGTATATTATAAATGAAATCCTGCAAACGCATGGACATACGTGCAATGCGGGCTGAAGCTCTCAACATGCCCTCTGTAGTGAGGAGCCGCACTAAAGGTTTGTGATCACTCCTCAGTGTACACTCCTTACCCCAGACAAACACCCTGAAATGTTCTAAAGCCCAAATGCATGCTAACGTCTCTCTCTCTATTGTAGAATACTTCTCCTCAGCAGGAGTAAGAGCCCTAGAAGCATGCGCAATAATGACTTCTCTACCCTCTTTATTTTTTTGAGTAAACACAGCACCCAGTCCTTTCGCGCTGGCATCAGTGGTGATTATGTTCTCCAGAGAAGGATCAAAACAAGAGAGTGCACTCGCTGAGCAGATAGCATTCTTCACATCGCAGAACTCCTTCTCGCATTCATCCGTCCATTCAAAAACAACTCTACTTTTAATTAATTGCCTGATATTATAAGTTCTACACGAAAAGTCAGGAACATACTTAGCGTAGAATTCAACTAACCCTAAAAAAGATCTTACGTCGTCTTTAGATAAAGGGTGAGGAGCTAACTTAATTGCCTCCAACAGTGAAGGTTTCGGCTTGACACCCTCTGCACATAGTTCATGACCCAGATAATTTACAGAATGTACACCAAATTTGCATTTCTCATGCTTAATGGTAAGACCATGTTCATTAATAGCATTCAAAACTTCTTCTAAGGCAGTAATGTGTTTGTCCTTGTCATCATTGAAGACCAAAATATCGTCTTGAAAGCAAATGGCATTTTTACAGTCTTTTAAAATGTCTTGCATGACCCTTTGAAAGATGGCTGCTGCGGACGCCAAACCAAAAGGCATCCTGTTGAACCTGAAACACCCAAAAGGCGTAATGAATGCAGTTAAATCCTTGCTCTTCTCATTCAATTCTATCTGGTGGTAGGCAGCAGATAAATCGATGGTTGAAAAAATATTAGATCCTCCAACTACAGATAACATCTCAGAGATACGAGGAAGGGGAAACTGGTCTACAATAATATTATTGTTAAGATGGCGAAGGTCAATGCATAATCTCACTTTGCCATTAGCTCGTCTAGCAACCACTATAGGCGAAACCCATTCTGATGACTCTATTCTTTCTATTATGCCACCTTCTACCAAGGCATTTAATTCATTCTTAACTTCCTCTCTGACAGCAAAGGGAATATTGCGAGCTTTATGTATTTTTGGACAAGCATTATCCTTCAAACGAATTTCATGCTTAAAGTCGGTTAACTTCCCAATGCCTTTAGAAAACACATTAGGAAATTTTTTTAACATGAGCGAGGAAATGCCATTTTGCTCATCAATCAACATCACAGGATATGGGCTATTAGGATCAAGGACAATATCAAGTTTACCGCAATCAAACCAGCTAAGAACTGAAGGACCTTTTTTTGAAACATACAATTTCGCAATGCATTTTCTATTTTTGAATCTAAAAACTAGAGTTCTGAACCCTAAAATATCTATTCTCCCACCAGAATATCCTTCAGGACTGATATCACTTTCTTCCAAATGACTACCTAGTCTTGGTGCAAATAGCTTTCTCCAGACAGATTCACATACTATAGAATAAGGTGATCCTGAATCTGCATAGATATTGATCTTTACCCCTCCAATAACCATGTCACATAATGGCTTCTTCTTGATGGTATGGTCATTTACATTTAGAACTGCAGAATCTTTTATGTTTAACACAAAAAGACAGTCATTGGAATCATCAGTATAGTCTTCATCATCACTATTCTCACTTAACTCAATGCATTTGACTTTCTGATTGGCATTACTTCTTCTACAAGCAGAGGTGAAATGTCCTTTTAAACCACAATTGGCACATTTCTGTCTCAAACCAGGACAACTCTTGTCATTTGCTAAATGTGACTTGCTATTGCACCTAAAACATTTAAGGTTGTTCTTTGGAACTTCAGAATTCCCTTTGGAAGAAAATATTTGTTTCTTTTTAAATGCGTCCTTATTTTTACTATCGTATTTATGGTTAATTTTTGCAACAATGCTTTTACTAATTGAAACATCTTCCCCTTTAACTTGTAATGCACTTCTACAGGAAAGTTCAGCTTTTCTAACAATGGATAAAACAAAATCTAAATTTTCATCCCCATTAATCCAAAGCCTTTCCTGTATGGTCTCATTTTTAGAATGCATGACTACTTGATCTCTTATGAAATCTTCTTGTAAATTTCCAAATTTACAATCAAGGGCTAATGTTTTCAGAGATGAGACAAAGTTATCTACTGTTTCATCACTCAACTGTTTTCTTTGAAAAAATTTAAATCTAGAAATTCCTATGCACACTTTGGGAGAACAATACTTATAAAAATCATATAAAGCTTTATCAAATACATTCATATCTCCACTTGCTTGCGAAGCAGGAAGTTGATTGAAGGCTTTTAGTCCTTCAGGTCCCAAAGAGTGTAAAAAAATTCCTTTTTTTTCAGGAGCTTTCATCTTACCATTTGCATCCAATGTCTCAATATAATTCAAGAAGTAAGCTTTCCACTCTATCCACTGCATACAAGGAGACCTACCAGCTGACCAATAACTTTGTGGTGGGGAAAGAGTATAACCTTGAGCACACATGGTGGATAAAGTAAGTAAAATAAAATAAGAAAAAAATAATAATTCACACTAACAAGCGTACTATCAAAATAACGATGGGAAGTGAATATTTGAAATGTTGAAAAAAAATTAAGTCAAACGATTTCTTGAAGAAAGAGCGTTTTCATGTGTATAAATGAAGGTTAACTTAGTCTGTTCTGTAACTCCGATCTCTATGCGCTTCCCTCGCTTTCCATTTAGTCCGATTTCTTCTTGGTTGAAATCTTCGTTGTTTTAAACTGTAAAACGGGACTGTCGGGTGAGGAAAACAAAGTCACCTCTTCAGTTTCAGAAGAAACAGGACAACCAATGGAAAGAAGCGTTTCAATGTTTCCGCGTATGGAAAAGAAACAGCCGTGGCTTCTGTTTCAGGTGTGAAGAGCACACAGGAGGAAACGAAAACGCGCATCCATCAACGCATTTGAAAAAAAACAAATGAAATCCTCCTTCTGAAATGCAGAGCGTCGCTGAAGGTTGTCCGTCGCTTCTTTTCCAGGTACAGGAAACAAGAATGTATTCAGAAACTTTTATAAGTTCCGATGTAAATTTGGTCAAAAATGCGTAAATAGCATAAAATTAAGCAGGAAATGCTTCTAGGAAGGTTCAATGCTCCGTCCCTCGTCGCCAAATTGTAGTGTAAATAACTACAAATGATTTGAATAAATAGTAAGTTTATTCCATATAAAGAAGCACTCCTGCATACAGCCGAAGTCTCCAGGAACTCCGTGGTAACTGACAAAGATTACAGTTAAGAACAAGCATATACATACAGTGAATTGTAAATGGTCACGAGTGATACAGAGTTAAACAATAACAAAGCTCGAGGTGATAAGTTAAATCAAAACATATGCACGAGTCAGTACGAGTCCATGTGGGAGAAATGCGCGAGTGGACCTCGCGCCACGCATGTACTCGCGCTGACTCGTGTGCTAGCTATACAACAGAGGTGAGGCTCTCTAATCCCAGTTTCCAAGCTCCATTGGGACTGTCATCTTTGCGCCTGCTGGAGACTGTGTCTGTTTTCCGCGCATGCGCAGTTGCACGGCGCGTGAGACAGACCATTCTAAGCCTAGCGGCAGAAATCCCCGTTTCTAAGGTGCGTTGGTCGCTTTGTATCTGGGACATTTCAACGGCCACTGGGGCTGGGAGGAGTTTGGAGCTGCTGCTGCAGCGCCCCCAGTGCGGTCATGGGACGGCGGGGGGAGCATTGAAGTGTTGAAGAAGCCGAGTCAGTCACCGGTCACTGCTTGTACAGACCCTCCGAGGGATCATAAGAGGGTCAGTCACCGGTCACTCCTTGTACAGACCCTCCGAGGGATCATAAGAGGGTCAGTCACCGGTCACTCCTTGTACAGACCCTCCGAGGGATCATAAGAGGGTCAGTCACCGGTCACTCCTTGTACAGACCCTCCGAGGGATCATAAGAGGGTCAGTCACCGGTCACTCCTTGTACAGACCCTCCGAGGGATCATAAGAGGGTCAGTCACCGGTCACCCCTTGTACAGACCCTGCGAGGGATCATAAGAGGGTCAGTCACCGGTCACTCCTTGTACAGACCCCCGAGGGATCATAAGAGGGTCAGTCATCGGTCACTCCTTGTACAGACCCTCCGAGGGATCATAAGAGGGTCAGTCATCGGTCACTCCTTGTACAGACCCCCGAGGGATCATAAGAGGGTCAGTCATCGGTCACTCCTTGTACAGACCCTCCGAGGGATCATAAGAGGGTCAGTCACCGGTCACTCCTTGTACAGACCCTCCGAGGGATCATAAGAGGGTCAGTCACCGGTCACCCCTTGTACAGACCCTCCGAGGGATCATAAGAGGGTCAGTCACCGGTCACTCCTTGTACAGACCCTCCGAGGGATCATAAGAGGGTCAGTCACCGGTCACTCCTTGTACAGACCCCCGAGGGATCATAAGAGGGTCAGTCATCGGTCACTCCTTGTACAGACCCTCCGAGGGATCATAAGAGGGTCAGTCATCGGTCACTCCTTGTACAGACCCTCCGAGGGATCATAAGAGGGTCAGTCATCGGTCACTCCTTGTACAGACCCTCCGAGGGATCATAAGAGTGGCAGGAATTTGATGGTTTTGCAGATTATGTTTTCTGAGAAAACCAAAGCCCCTGCAAGATGCCGCATTTGTCAAACACCAGCAGAGCTGCCAGGGTTTCAGATGTGCGACATTTTCTTAATTTCACTGTAATTGTGAGTGACATTTAAACCACTATGAGTGACACTTTCTCACAAGCAAAATCCAGCAATGAAGACGAGGGAAACATACAATTATAAGAAATGACACCCATTTGAGCAACAAGAAACTCCTAAAAAGATCCTAAAATATATCTGCAAAGCACCAGAAATTGAAGGGCACAACCTAGTGCCCTTGTAGCCTGTTCGGTCAGCGGTCAAAGACTCTCCGCATCAGGCAAGCCTCAGGAGAGTGAGACTGAGGCACACATAGGTTACAGTCAGCCAGGCTCATTGCTGCTCTCAAGCCTGTTAATACTGGACGAACGCTTAGTCAACAGTGGAGTCACTAAGATAGGTGGTAATTCAATTCAGTTGTATGTATTTGGCCATTGCAGAAGAGCACTTGCCTTGTTGTCTGCTGTACGTATATTATTATATCCAGGGCCGGCTTGTTTGTTTGCTGGACCCCCAATGACCACCTTTGCTGCGGATTCCCTTACTACCACCCCTTTAACAGTCCCCTCAATTCTCCATAACCACTGTAGCTCGGATGCATTTAACTAGGTTTATAGCGCCACTCATACCAGTGTGGGTGTTAGAGCACTTTACATCACACACATACACTCATTCAAAATGTGTAAATCAGTGTATAGAAATGTTACTTAAGACAGAGAACTACAAGCATCCATACTGATAGACAGTATAGTTTAGGAGGACTTGGTCTGGAGAAGCAACAAACTTATAATTCAACATCTTACTCCGTGGTTGGGGGTTCTCTTTAATAATAACTGTTTATTTTTGTATCGAAATGACCCCTTTCTGCAACATTATAATAATGAAAGACTGAGGGGGGGTCATAGCGCCCTAATCTGTACCTTCCAGTTTATTTCCAGCTCTTTTATGACAGTTATTACTTCCCTGTTCTAAAGTGGGATTTTAACTTTTACACTTCAAGTAAAAAATGACCTCTCTAACTAAAGCACTGACCTATTTTCCATAAATGCACTCCCTGATCCGATTGTGTATTTTGCAGTAGGAATATTAACCTGCTGTGCTACTTTGTAATCAGTCAAAACTTCCACTGGAGATAATGATCGTACTCCAAGAAAGAACATTAATCAGAGTTATCATGCCATTTTTATTGTTGTATGAACATTTCAGGAGGAAATGAAAGCGACAGCAGGTGCTTCTTAAACTTAAATACTTACAAACATGGTGAACACTGCTTGTAGTTATCATTAAGATATTTGCTCCGAATAGACTGTAATCGTGCTCCATTGACCAAGTGCTGCCATCCACAGTTACCGTCTTAGAGCTCGAGTCTTGTAAACACTAGAGTAAAAGTCTCGACCACAGCGCTTGACAGCTGAGGACCACGAGCCCTAATATGCGTGACCTCGTATTTCAGTGCGGTGATGCGGATCATCGCACTGAAATGCGTTAGAATCACGCCTGATGCGTGATACTTGGCAGAACTGCACCAGTACTCCTGCAGTGCAATTAGGATGATGATACTAAGATATGGGCTGGATCTGTGCCTATACCTGCGTAAAATTAGTGCCATTTAAGCAATAGATATTTGGAGGGCACGAATGTGTGTTTGGCGACATGGCCGAATATACTATTAAGTGGACTAATAATTACTGTATTGAGTTACTCTTTCTCTTAACTATAATACACTTGCACCGATTATATGGGGCCCCGGACTGAAAGCTGGGCATTTCCGGTTATCATACCAGATTTGGGCACACATACTCATCCAATATGGCTGAGTTTACTAAACCGTCGAATCGGGCGAAACGGTCTAGCTATTGCACGGTTGGCACTCTTTTACAGTGCTTCTGGCATCCGGCTCTGAACTCTCGACCATACTGAGTTGCCGGGTGACGAGTGAGGATCACGGAGGATGCCGCATACAGGTTAGAAGTGACGCCGGTTAGAGTTAACTCGCACCACGCACCCTTTTTCTTCCTAGATATGGATGTTTGCTCGGATACTAATGGTAGTCCCCGTTTGTCCTTTGTATTTGCCTTGTAGCATCCAAGCACGGACTATAATACAGTTCGCGAAGCAGCAAGCATACCAAACCGTGCTTTTTGAAAATAGAAGGATCTTTACAGCGCGCACACATTTCGTGCGTTGATTTTGGGGTAAGCCTCATTTCTGCTTCTAATCAATACTAGAAGTTGATGTATGTCACCGGCTATGAGCACTTACCATATACTCACATAATAGATGCTATATAAGTATGATGCAAGGGCTAAATTTACACTTGTATGATAATGATAGTACCCATCATCTTTGTACAGAGAATTTAACAAGATTGACGTTCAAGATTACGTTTATTACCCAGCCGATCTTAGGCTGGTCGGAACTATAACCAGCCAGAAGGTATGTTTCTTACCTCCTGGTACTAAATAAATTCACAATCTTGGGATAATGAGCAATTACTAAATATGGTCACATCTGGCTACCCTCTTTGGGCATAAAAAGAGAAGTTGTACTTTACAAGGTAGGCCTGAGCTTTTCTGCTCAGTGTGTGTTTGGGAGAGGACACAGATGAGTGTATTCTCACTGACGTATATTATTAAGTATAGTAATGCGCTTGACCCTTCCTACACTTTCCACCACGAGCACCATGGTTTTTCTTTGTGATGTTCTTGATCTGTTGCTTATACTTCAACCTTTAACCCTTTAACCCAGGATATTGGGGGCTTTTGTCTCTTCCTGTCCCTCACCTTTTTTTCCCCATCTACTACCTCCAAGTGCTGGTGGGATTTGTGATGTTGTATCACAACTTTGGAAATGTCATATCATGGATTCTGCTAAAGTGATTTTAATGTAACAATGCCCGAGGAATTGCGGGATTACATGATGTTTTCTGTTTTTCTTTCCCAGCCCTGAGGAAGTCGTGGGCTCTACCCCATACGACGAAACACGTGTTGGCTGGATTCTGAGCAAGATACTAACATTAAAAGCATCTTGTCTAACTATTGTGCTCATTCTGTAACTTGAAAGTAATTTAACTTGAAAAAATCTGTACTTTGGTGTGATAGGGCTTTACATGTATGTTTGAGATCTGCGGATCTATTGTAGGGGATTTTGGATGATTGCCCCTCCCTAAACACCCAATAAAACAAATAATCTCCAGTAACCCAATATTGCCGAAAGATCTGAGAGTGCCATAATCCATCCAGGATAAAATCCTCCCAGCTTTTCTCATAGAAAGTAGTAGTCTACTTTTGTGTGTGGAAGTGGTAGGTCATTCACCAAAGATTAAAGCCACAGGTTTGGATTCGGGCAGCGCTCTTTCAATGACGAGGCTTCTAATTTGTTACTGTGTCAAATCCATTGGGTCTGGGAACGAAACTAGAATATCTGCAAGAAATGTGAAATACATTGATTGCAACTGTTGTATGTATTCAGGAATTGCTGCTGCCCATCGGAATTGAGACACACATGTACATCAAATAATGCGACTGGTGATACTAATGTTTCTGCGGAGAGATTCGACTTTTGTTGTCTATTGGCAGTTTTAACTGACCAACATGGCTAGTAGCTCTGATTGTAAATTATCCAGCTCCAAAGAATGCGTACCACACTTTTATCACAGAAATGACTGTATTTTATGAGGATTATAGCAATGAGTTACTGGTTTTGTCATAGAGATCCTAGCACTGAGCTGGGAGAGTGGAGGGTCAGGTGCTGTATATTCAGAAATAACATGGGTTTAAAACCACCTGCTGACGAATTCCTTGTGTGTCCAAGAGTTCTCAGGCAACAATAAAAATATATAGATGCCTCCTGTGAATAATGTTCCTGCTGGAGAGAGATCGGCATTTTGTCTAGTGCCTGTTTTTCCTCATCATGAAGTAGCGGAAAGGGTTAATGTGACTACTGCAAAGAACGTGTACTATGCAGACCACTTAACATCATTTTATGTGGCTAGCTCAATGAGTTACAGCTTGTCACAGAGGTCCTTTTGTTACTTGCATTTCATTAGTTACAATCCTAAAATGGCACAGTTAGGTATGAACTGTCTTCAAGAACCTGCATTCAAACTGTGTGTTATAGGTTAGAACATTCTTTTCTCCCCCAGTCTTTCATTATCCTAATGCTGCTAAAAAGGGTTAGTTTGCGTAGATGAGCATTCTTTTTACTTATGCCAATTACTGTGGTATGTTTTAAATCCTGAGTTTATGCTTCTCCAGACCATACACTCTCAAAATATACTGCATACTAGTATCTATGACGTGATTCCTACAGCTTGCAATCCTCACCGTCATAAGTAACATTTCCTATAGACTACATTTACACAGTTATGATTCATTTTCTCTGTATAATGTGTGTGTGATGTATCGATCTCTGACACTCTACATTGTTATGAGTAGCTCTATAAAACAAATAAAACGTATATGAGAAGGTAAGTACCCTTCCATTTTCATAACTTGATTTTGATAGAAAGTGACACTCTAAGTGTCACACATTTGGTCGTTTGAAGTCATTCATAAGTACACTGAAACTATGAAAATGTCACACATAAGCAATCTGAAACCTTGGCAGCTATGGAGATTTAGTGTGCACCACTCACATAAATGCACTTTTTGCATCAGAGAGTGATTGATACTGCCAGGATTCTGTTCCAGTGTTAGCCAGCCAGATGTTCGCTTGGGAACATTTAAGGGATGCTACTACTATTATGATAGTAGTATACCAGGGGTGTTAGCGTCTTCCTTGTGGCTTTATGTAGCTCATACAGTCTCAATCTCCCTGATGTACGTACTGTACTATGCAAAGGGAGACCAACTTGGCCCATCAAAAGAGGTTGGAGAAGCAAAGATCATTCATGGAAATGAATTAATAGTTCAAAATGTAATTTTAGATTAGGAATCTAGGAATAGGTTATCTGATTTAAAATAATCAATACTGTGTCTGTCAAACTGTTTTTTGTAAAGAGAGTACCACCAATCATTGTTCTTTTTATCTTTATTCCTTTCATAAGCACCCAAGGGCAAGAGGGCACCCTCATAAACAGCTGCCACCACCACCAGCGCCGCGGAACGTTTAAAGACAACCACAACCAGGTCGACTCCCACCACCAGCTCTGCAGCCTTGGCAGATGGTTCTGGCGACCCCAGTAAGTCATGTTTATTATTATTTCTAACTTGTAACTATTCCCACTAGTAAAAGTATGGCCTTGTACATTTATACTATTTACTTTTCTTCAACTTTACTATCAAAGGTTTTTTTATCCCTTCATTTTCCAGTGTTTTTCTATCTTGTGCGGCTGACTTTCTCCTGTCTGTAACTTTTTTCTGGTCCCCTGTTAGGTTTTGCATGGACATCGATTCACCAAAATGCCAGGGGTAGCAGAAGTGACATCACACAGCCTTTGACCTTAATGAATCATAGCATTTGTAAAGCGCACTACTTACTCGGGTTTATAGACGAGGGGTCCTCTGAGAGTGGTGTTGGGGTCGGTGTGGATCTGGAAGTGGAGGTGTTTGGTGGTGCTGAGGGCTTCGTCGGTGTTAGGCGATTCCTCCTCCTACTCCGTTGGTGCGGTCCCTGCTGGTGATCTTGTAGCCTTCCGGGATGGTTATGGCGATGTCGGGTGCCGAGGAGGGGTTCAGCTAGGTCTCCGTCAGGAAGGTGACGTCTGGGGTGGTTGAGTCGAGTAGGTCTCAGAGTTCAACGGAGTGTTTGCGGGCAAAGCGGGTGTTGAGAATCAGAGGAAGTTATATCATATGACCTTTAATCCTGAGTCTTTTCAGGAGGTGAAGTCATATAACCTTAATCCTTAGGACATCACAAGAATTGACATCACTAACATTCTATAATAACTGTATCATTATTATGAAAATACAAGTTAAACAAATGTCTGTTTTAATTTCCACCTGTATTATGGTGCTGATATGATCTTCGAAAGTGGTGGGAAATAATACTAGCTCTGAATTGTAGAAAGTGAAGCAAATGAGCCAAACCTCCTCTATGGAGTTTGCAGAGAGGTTCAGAAACTGAGGAAATGTTTTTAAGTATTGGGTCAAATAGTGCATTGTAAAGCACATTTTTCAAATAGATTAGCTAAAAAGGGCTCTCATTAAATATTCATGTCTTTTCCTATTATGCCAAGCCAATCGACCCCATTGTTTCAAAATGTGATCTAGGGCCCCTATATGTTAAAAATATCTCTAGCATGTCAGGACCAGCATTTGATCATGGCTGCCCCGCTCCCATATCCCACTGTTGTGCTCCCATATGCAAAGACTTACCTCCAATGTGCAGTAATCATATCTACAAAAACATCAGCGAAGGAAAAACCCTTTAAGTGCAGCTAGTCAATCATCAGTCTTACACAGGCATCAGCAAACACACACGGGGGAAAACCATACCATTGTAATGAATGTGGAAGTAGTTTTCATGACTCTTCCGCATTAAGGATTCATCAGCAAAATCACACAGGGGAAAAGCCTTTCCAGTGCAGTGAATGTGTGAAAAGCTTTAGTCAGCTATCAATCCTGCAGAGTCATCAGAGAACACACACGGGCAAAACCATACCATTGCAGTGAATGCGGAAGCAGTTTTAGTAACTGCTAAAACCTAAGGATGCATCAGAGGACACACATGGGGGAAAGCCATACAAGTGCACTGAATGCAGGAAAGGCTTTAGTCGCTCATCAGTTCTACACCGCCATAAGCAAAAACACACCTTCATTGAACACACATGGAAATAATCCAAGAGATGCAGAGAATCTGGCAAGACCCTAAACACATCAACAATAATACTGACCCATTTGTGGACACACACAGGAACATAAAAGTGCAGTTAGTGTGATGGAAGACTTGACTAGAAGGAAAGAAATAAAAAGGAGATATTTGTGGTATTATGAAATTGTCTATTCTCAGCAAATGTTCATTTCTCTACATGGAGGAAAAACCAAGAAGTACCAGGAAGCTTATTGGGCGACTAGCATAATGTGGAATAAAAGAAAAGAAACATATCTTTTCGAGTGAAACAGACATAAAGAAAAGCATCCAAGCACAACTGATCACGCTACTGGTTAAAGCAACACTATGAACAATACTTGGACTCATGGGTATTTTCAGCGAAATTTAGGGATTACTGATAAAACCCGATAAGCCATCAACCCAAAACAAATGTACTCCCATGGAATGCTCATCCAAAAGTCAAAGGTAGTTCCTAATAGTGAACAGTGTAGTATACACGTCATCCAATCAGAAGGATGGTAAAGAGGCTTTACTCCAGGGGAGTGACACGCACAAGAAGAGCCAACACAGGCTGACGTACAACATGCAAAATAGGCAAGCTACTACCAACATTTATCAAACAATATCCTAGGACAAAAGCTAGATATGAGCATAGTTTTTGTTCTCTACACTAAATAATACAAACAACCACGTACATGCCGTTCACTCGTGTCTCTCTTTAATGAAGAGTGCTGTTACCATCAAATTTCCTGATACTCATTGTACAAAACATAGATGGAAGAAAGGCTGAGTCAGTCATACCGAGCTGACTGGTGTTCTGCCAGTTTATATTTCTATAAATCCTACCTTGGGAAGGCAAGAATAACACTATAACGCTATAAACTCTAAAGTAGAAAATCACTTGTGGGAGGGAGGCAGCAACTTGAGTCAGTCACACGTAATAAAAGAGGCACATATTTCCCCTATTGGAATTTATATCATAAGACAAACATATATGTTCAAAATCTGACTCAATGCCGATGAATATAAAAGATATTTGAAAACTGTAGACTGTATGAAGTGCTTTTTTAGTGTCATCACTGCCAGACGTTCATGGGCATGTGGCATTATTAAGAAATCGTTTTGGTGTAATAGTGGAGGAAGAAGGTGTTAGACAGACGCTGATAACATAACATATAACAAATCGAAATTGATCAGCGTGTGGGGGCCATCGGTATATGTATTACACTGAAAGCTGGACTACCTGATCAGGATTTTTGTTTTTTGTCCTCATCTTGCCAACTCTCTTGCTAGGGTTGATCTTCCCCCACAATTGTCCGGGAGGGGACGGAGTACATCTCTGCAGAAGAATACTGCTGGTTCCACTTCCAACTCCTTTACGAAAAGGGGACCACAACACAGGAGAGGCCAGGACCCACATCATGTTTGGCTTAATCATTGGACCCACTGATGTTTTCTCTCCAATTTACCAACATTGTCCAGATCTTATCCTGACTCCTTGGGTCACAGGCCATATCAGACTGGCTCGTATAGATGAGAATTTTGAGGCACTCAGAAAAATATGGGGGACTTTCAGACTTCCAAAGCCTACATATCTCCTGCCTCGCCACCAAAACCACATAGAAAATATACTTGAGAACAGCAGAATGTATTCGTACATCTTCCTCTTGGTTGAGTCCAAAGAAAACAAGACGAGGGCTTACCTTAATCTGTTTACCTATTACTTCCCCAAGAAAATCACACACCGAGGTCCAGTAAGAAGCGATCTTCGGACACAACATAAACATGCAGATCATCTGCTGATGGAAGCATACACCTTGGGAAGTTGTAGATATTACCTGTGACCTTTGATAGCTTCGCTGGGGACCAATAAACTCTATGGGTGGAAAACAGATGATTACGTTTAAGCGAGGTGGGTTTTACCAGAGTCCAGCGACATTTGCTTCAAATGTCCATCCCCAAGCTCCTTTGCACATAAATTTGAGATTTCAATCTCGATCTTTTCATCCGCCTCCATCAAGGTCCAATACCAGAATGAGACTTCCTTTTCCCATCGGTCGACTCTCATGACCTGATCGAACTTAGAGTGGTAGAGTGAGGGCGGTAGAGTGAGGGCGGTATAGTGGTAGAGTGAGGGCGGTGAAGGGGTAGAGTGAGGGCGGTAGAGTGGTAGAGTGAGGGCAGTAGAGTGGTAAAGTGAGGGCGGTAGAGTGAGGGCGGTAGAGTGGTTGAGTGAGGGCGGTAGAGTGAGTGTGGTAGAGTGGTAGAGTGAGGGCGGTAGAGTGAGGGCGGTAGAGTGGTAGATTGAGGGCGGTAGAGTAGTAGAGTGAGGGCAGTAGAGTGGTAGAGAGGGCGGTAGAGTGAGGGCAGTAGAGTGAGGGTAGTAGAGTGGTAGAGTGAGGGCTGTAGAGTGAGGGCGGTAGAGTGGTAGGGGGAGGGCGGTAGAGTGAAGGCAGTAGAGTGGTAGAGTGAGGGTGGTAGAGTGAGTGTGGTAGAGTGGTAGAGTGAGGGCGGTAGAGTGGTAGAGTGAGGGCGGTAGAGTGAGGGTGTGAGGGCGGTAGAGTGAAGGCGGTAGAGTGGTAGAGTGAGGACGGTAGAGTGGTAGAGTGAGGGCAGTAGCTTGAGGGCGGTAGAGTTGTAGAGTGAGGGCGGAAGAGTGAGGGCGAGACGGTGGTAGAGTGATGGCGGTAGAGTGAGGGCGGTAGTGTGGTAGAGTGGTGAGGGAGTGTGTGAGGGTGAGGGTGAGGGGGTGTGTGAGGGTGATGGGGTGTGTGAGGGTGAGGGTGTGTGTGTGTGTGAGGGTGAGTGGGCGTGGTGGTGTGAGGGGGTGTGAGGGCGAGGGGGTGTGAGGGTGTGGGTGAACGGGCACTATCAGCGGAGCAGAAGGCAAGAAAAACGAGTGTAATCAGGGGAGCAGAAGGCAAGAGAACAGGCACAATCAGGGGAGCAGAAGGCAAGAAAAACGAGTGCAATCAGGGGAGCCGTCCGTAGGCAAGAGAACGGGCACAATCAGGGGAGCAGAAGGCAAGAAAACGAGTGCAATCAGGGGAGCAGAAGGCAAGAGAACGGGCACAATCAGGGTAGCAGAAGGCAAGAAAAAGGAGTGCAATCAGGTGAGCAGAAGGCAAGAGAACGGGCACAATCAGGGGAGCAGAAGGCAAGAAAAACGAGTGCAATCAGGGGAGCCGTAGGCAAGAGAACAGGCACAATCAGGGTAGCAGAAGGCAAGAAAACGAGTGCAATCAGGGGAGCAGAAGGCAAGAGAACGGGCACAATCAGGGTAGCAGAAGGCAAGAAAAAGGAGTGCAATCAGGTGAGCAGAAGGCAAGAGAACGGGCACAATCAGAGGAGCAGAAGGCAAGAAAAACAAGTGCAATCAGGGGAGCAGAAGGCAAGAGAACGGGCACAATCAGGGGAGCAGAAGGCAAGAAAAACTAGTGCAATCAGGGGAGCAGAAGGCAAGAGAACGAGTACAATCAGGGGAGCAGAAGGCAAGAGAACGGGCACAATCAGGGGAGCAGAAGGCAATACAACCTAGTGCAATCATGGGAGCAGAAGGCAAGAAGAAGGAGTGCAATCAGGAGTGCAGAGGCAAGAAGAACGAGTGCAATCAGGGGAGCAGAAGGCAAGAGAACGGGCACAATCAGGGGAGCAGAAGGCAAGAAAAACGAGTGCAATCAGGGGAGCTGAAGGCAAGAGAACGAGTACAATCTGGGGAGCAGAAGGCACGAGAACGGGCACAATCAGGGGAGCAGAAAGCAAGAAAAAGGAGTGCAATCAGGGGAGCAGAAGGCAAGAAAAACGAGTGCAATCAGGGGACCAGAGGCAAAAAGAACGAATGCAATCAGGGGAGCAGAAGGCAAGAGAACGGGCACAATCAGGGGAGCAGAAGGCAAGAAAAATGAGTGCAATCAGGGGAGCTGGAGGCAAGAGAACGAGTACAATTAGGGGAGCAGAAGGCAAGACAGCGGGCACAATCAGGAGAGCAGAAGGCAAGAGAATGAGTACAATCAGGGGAGCAGAAGGCAAGAGAACGGGCACAATCAGGGGAGCAGAAGGCAAGAAAAACGAGTGCAATCAGGGGAGCTGAAGGCAAGAGAACGAGTACAATCTGGGGAGCAGAAGGCACGAGAACGGGCACAATCAGGGGAGCAGAAAGCAAGAAAAAGGAGTGCAATCAGGGGAGCAGAAGGCAAGAAGAACGAGTGCAATCAGGGGAGCAGAGGCAAAAAGAACGAATGCAATCAGGGGAGCAGAAGGCAAGAGAACGGGCACAATCAGGGGAACAGAAGGCAAGAAAAACAAGTGCAATCAGGGGAGCAGGAGGCAAGAGAACGAGTCGATTAGGGGAGCAGAAGGCAAGAGAGCGGGCACAATCAGGAGAGCAGAAGGCAAGAAAAATGAGTGTAATCAGGGGAGAAGAAGGCAAGAGAACGAGCACAATCATGGGGGCAGAGGCAAGAAAAACGAGTACAATCAGGTGAGCAGAAGGCAAGAAAAAGAAACTGTCTCTCACCACTGCGGTTTTGTGTTTTAAACACAACTAGTACATAGATTGCACGACCAGAGTTTTCCTAATGCAGACTTCATAAATGAAACCAGCGGCACCGTTCGCTTTTGTAAAACAAGCTCTTGGCATTGCTGTGGGGGGGGGGGGCGGGAGCGCATTGCTTTGAAGTCTGATGGCGGGGGAGCAGCTTGGGAGGCAGCATTCCATTGCGGTGCGAGGCTGATGGGTTTGACGTGCACGCGCGTCTCACACGACTGGTTCACATGAACTGGACGTAATCTGCGCTTGGTCAAGAGTTTGTTTCGCCTACTATATACTCTCGCTATTAATCCCTGCGGGATATAATAGCAAGACCTAACAATGCACATATGCAAGCATATAAAAACTGTATATAGCGTTTTCCTACTATGCTTTCCCGTATGTGTGTGTCTGTTGGTCTCTGTGTTTCTGTCTCCCATTCCCTGTAGGGAAAGTATGTAGCTCCCCGTTGTAGAAGAGTCGGTCAAGAAGGAGCACACTGCATTGAATAATTTCTTTGTATGCACTTTTTATTAGTATTACAGGAAATCACAATGATTGATTGTCTCTGTTATATTCTTCAGTCCCTTAGGTGAGCCTTGGCCGCCGCCGTCCCTAGGACAGAAGGAAAAGACTCAGGTAAGTGTTTTTGCTTTATGGTTTAGTCAAGGGAGGATGTGAGGGATAAATAATAACTATGCATAAATGTGAAGGGAGGGTGTAGAGCACAGCTTTCCAAATTTTTCTTGTTGGTGACACACCCTTTTGTGAAAATATTTTCAGGGACACGGTAACACGAGAAAGCGCAGCGAGCGAGCCCGAACCACCTATGGTGGGTTCGGGCCCCACACATACACATCCCACCCCACACACACACCACCCCACAGACACACCACCCCACACACACACCCCACCCCCCCACACACACAACCCCACATACCCAACACCAACCCCACACACCCAACACCAACCCCACACACACATACCCCCACACACACCCCCACACACACCCCCCACTCATACTTTCTTCGATACATCACCAGGGTGGGGTAACCTCTCTTGCCCATGGCCAATCTATCTACCCGGTAAGCAGGATCCTCACAGTCCGCAAAAACCCAGTTGTTGACTGCCACCAGCTGCGAGGCCCAGTAATACTTGTGAATACTCCGGACCGCCAGTCCATCTTAATAAACTCCCCTCTGCAACTTACTCAGCGTGACGTGCCGCCATCCCACAACAGGAGCCGAAGTTCTCAGACTACCTTTTGAAAAAAAATGTCTGGTGGGATCTTAAAGGACATTTTTTGCACAATGTACAGGAGACCCTGGAGGGTCATCACTTTAAATAGGGCCACTCGGCCCAGTAAGGAGAGTGGGAGCGCCCTCAAGTGTGGGGCATCCCAGCGAAGACGGGCTAATTTCGGGAGTATGTTCCTGCCTGTGCTCTCTTGTAATGAACACAACCAAATATTTAAAGTCATGTAGTGCCACCCTAACTGTGCACCTAGAGTGCAGCCGCAGGGTCCGTTCCACCAGCAGGAATATTAAGGACTTCTTCCAGTTGATATTATATCCTGATCAACAGGAATACCCCATATGAGAGGTCGTGGTGAACCCAAACATGTGCGAAGAGCATAGGACACAAGGAACATCCCTGTCGGACGACAAAGACTCGGGAGACTGTATTATTGATGCCCATGCGCACTAGAGGGGCCACAAACAAGAGCTTAACAGCAGCACTACTGGTTCAGCAAAGGAATCTCCTATTGCATATGGTACTCCATTAAGGTGTCGGAGATTTAAGCGCGTTCCCTGGTGTGGTATAAAGCCCGATTGATCAGGATGAACCACTGTTGCAATTACTGTACAGAGGCAGATCGCCAGGGCGTCCGCAAATACCTTAGTCTCAATATTAAGCGGGGAGATAAGTCTATAAGACCCACACTCAGTTGCTGGTTCGTCCTTTTTGGGATGACCGCCACCTCAGACGTTCTTTGGTCCTCTGGGAGACACCCTTATTTTCAGGCAGTCTGAAACATACTCTTGAGGTACTCCCTGATTTTATCCATCATGATTTTATATAATTCTAACTGGAGCTCATCAGGTCCCGCTGCTTATTTATTTAGCCTGTCAGGTCTTGGTATAGGTCCTTATTTGTTAGCATTGGCAGGGTCAGGTCTTTCAGGAAGTCTCTCCCAGTATTTCCGTCCCCTTGTTGTCTGTGTCCTCAAGGATCCAGTTCCGTTCTTTGTCTTGTCACTCTAACCATGTAAGCAACTCATTGGCTTTATCACCGACATCATAGAGACAATGCTGGGTAGCCAGCGCATGAGTGCACACTATTTTCCATTAGTGCTCTTAATGTGTGCTGCTTCAGTTGATGGTGTAATGGGAGAGAAACTGATTCCCCACTTGCCAAGCGTGCCTCCAGGAAAGCACATTCCTTGTCCTGAGCCTTGCACTTCAATTTACGTTCCTTCGACATTCTCCCAATCAAGGCTTGTGTCTGGCCTCGAATCACTGCCTTGAATTCACCCTATAGCA
This sequence comes from Lissotriton helveticus, assembly GCF_964261635.1. Taxonomy (NCBI): domain Eukaryota; kingdom Metazoa; phylum Chordata; class Amphibia; order Caudata; family Salamandridae; genus Lissotriton; species Lissotriton helveticus. The sequence continues at coordinate 429,746,468 of NC_136058.1, forward strand.
CGCAAGCTGATTCAACAGGCCGCCCGTTCTCCCTAAAATAGAAGTCTGCTCGATCTCTCATACGAGCTTTGAACGTCTTGTCTTTTAAATATCACGGATCAACCCTTGGGGGTAGGATGAAGTCCACAACCGTACCATCGAGTTGCACCTCCACCAGCGAATGGTCTGAGATTCCCCCTGCTATGTGCTTAACAGCTCTAAAATCAACTTTATGGACAGTCGGGGTGAAAAGATAGTGCAGGCATGCCAGACTATCATGTGCTGCAGATAGGTGCGTCCGGTTCTGATACCCTCTTCCCCTCTTGGGGCATTTAGGAGTATCATGAATATAGTATAGGTGCAGTTCTGTCACTCCAGTCACCCCAATGCGTATATGCTTTGTCGTAAGTGTTTTATCCTTCCACAGGATGAGTCAGTCTTGTCTGGGTCTCTTTCCTGTTTACCGGCACTTAAATGGCACGCCCGAACACTCGAGAGAGCAGTGACCCACCAGCAGGCTTTTGTGGAGAGCTTTTGTCCTGGATGTAAGGCTGCATACAGTAGGGCACCCACTCTGTCTTTTCTTTGCCTTTGCCTGAAGATCAGCAGTCCCAAGGTAGCAGTCACACCTGGCCTGTCGGTAAGTGCAGCCCCTCTGGAGGTCCGACCGTCAGCAATTGAGCCCACATTGTGGCCGGCTGGACCACAGGCGTAAGCTCAGACAGGGTGTTCGACACTGGAGTAGTTGTAGTCCCTCATGGACCTCTGACACAGAGTAGTCGGAAATTCAGCAGCTAAAAGCCCAACACAGGCTCTCCAGGAAGTCAGTAGATTCAGACCCTGTTGTGTTAGGAATTTAGCAAATGCAACGTGAATGGGCCTGTTGGCAGCACACAATCGTCCTACTGGGCCTCAACAATCATGTTGTCGTAGAGTTTTATTTTCTGCCTTGAACTGTTGGGAGAGTCTTGGCATCCCTCAGACTAGCTGGTCCTGCTGGATGGCTTTCCGGCTCGCCCTACAGATAACTAGGATGTGTCGGACCTTGCTTTTTCCAGGACAGCCTTGTCCTCCTGCTGGATAGTGAAACTCCCTTCCCTTTCTTAGCAGACAGGCAGGCTTCTAGGCAGACTTCTAGGCTCTTCAGGACAGGTACACAGCTTCACCATTAAGTAATTCAGCCTGCAGGTGATGTCCCTTCAACTTAGATAAACTGTCAGGCTGACACCATCCCTGGTGCCACAGCAGGCACCTGCGTACTTTGTAGAGCACATTATTCCTTGGTAACAGAGGACTTTGAACTTGTATACACAACTGGCAGGCAGGAGATGCAGTTTACTCTGTCGCACTCTCACATTGCATTTATGCTACGCACACCAACACCCTAAACATGCACTTGATGTTAGTGCAAAGTCTGGGCACAGGTATAGAAATGGAGCATTACATGGGTGTATCAGTAGAAATCCACTCCACTGACCATGAATCAAAGATCTAATCAGGCTATTGATCCTTACAACAGGGTGCATTGCCATCACCGCTCTAGCTGTTAAACCCATGACAGTCCTCTGCCTTAAATGAGGGCACACTTGGTGTGACCCTCCAGGTCACAGGCCTGGTCCAATATCTCTCATAGTCCATTGTTAGAAGTTGCACAGTACTGGGGTGGCAGAAAAATCTCATGTAATTGTTTTATGGTAGATTTATCCCAGTAACGTGCAGTTACAGGTTTGACGCCATGTACTGGGGAGTTGCCACGAGGAACAGATTCTTCTGCCTGTCAAACCACATGCCATTTACTATTTCATAGTGTTTTTCTGCTTTTATTTACCACTTGTTTTTAGCAGGTGGTAGATATATGCATGTGGTTGGTTGGGGGGGAGATGGGCGAAGCAGAGGAGGGAAGGGGAAAGATATTGCTAACAGAGGGAAGAATTGTGTGTTTCCCCCAGTTAGTAAAAAAAACAGCATAAGTCTTGGCGGCTTCTGCTGCACCCAGAGTCTTGTGGGTCTTTTCAGTCTAATTTTTCTGTCTGGAAAAAAACTGTGTCCTGTTTTTCTGCACCTGGTAAATCCAGGTGCAGAAAAGCCTAACGACTGATAATCAGGTGGAATAAAATGAACACATGAAAGTACTCCCTAATTTCATTGCCCTTGATTCCTACTCTGGACCATAGTTGAGGGATAGGTCTAGGCATAGTCCTCGCAACACACAATAGATTTGCTTGAGGCAGAGGCCAAAACTCAAAAGTCAGGTTACCAGATACAAGTAGGTGGTAACTCAGGGCAGGGGGCAACGCCTGTTGTCCGTGAAGGGGAAATTCCCATCCTAGAAATCTACATTAAATATTAATTAATAGTATTCTATTTTATCCCAGAGTCGTGGAAAGGGGCAGTGGTAGTCCCCATATACAAACAGGGAAGTAGAGACATTCCAGGGAATTATAGGCCAATAAGCCTGATTGATTCTACCCAAAAAGTAGCTGGGAAAGTCATTCTGGGGAGAATCCTCCAATGGGTGGACGAGAATCAAGTCCTATCGGACTTCCAAGCTGGCTTTCGCTCAGGAACAGGAACAATCGAGCAGGTCTTTAGGCTAACATTACTTTACTGGAAGGTGGTGGAACTGGGCAAGGGCAGTCTCTATTTGGCCTTCATTGACTTGAAGACTGCCTTTGATCTAGTTCCCAGGGAAGAACTTTGGAGGGTCCTCCACCGTTTGGGCCTGCCCCCGTTTATTCTGTTTCTTCTTATGAAACTTCACACGAACAATTTCGCCCAGGTTCGCTGGGGGAGGAACGGTGAAACAACAGATAGGATCCCTGTCTGTAGGGGTGTCAGACAGGGTTGCGTGTTAGCTCCCACACTTTTTTCCCTGTATGTAAATGGTGTGGTGGAGCATCTGCTACAGGAACCTGCGGATGCACCCTGTCTGGGGTGTGTGCGGATCCCAACATTTTTGTTCGCGGATGACACTCTGCTAATTTCAAAGACCCCCCAGGGGCTCCAGAAGTTGTTGACCCGTTTTCAGGACTTTTGCGTAACCAGAGGGCTGGTGATAAACGTAGAAAAAACAAAATATCTGATACTACGTCTACCAAGGAAATTAGGTCGCCCTCCCACCTTGAATTCAGTCCCTCTGGAGAAAGTGACCGAATTTGATTATTTGGGTTTACGCCTAAATGAGAAAATGAGCTGGCCTTCTCACATCGACAAGATGGTCCTTTGTCACAAAAGGGTAGGGGGTGCCTTACTTAAGGAATATCATGCATCCCCCAGATCTTCAGTGGCGCCTGCAATCGAGATCTACAAGGCAAGGGGGGTTACTTCTGCCTTGTACGGCGCAGAACTATGGGGTCACTGCAACTTGGATTCCCTATCCAAGGCTGAAAATAAGTTCCTGAAGGACCTACTAGCTCTCCCCCTAAGCACCCCAACAGTCTCAGTGTTCTTGGACTTGGGCTGTAAAAGCATCAAAGACCAGGCCCGTCTACGCCCATTGCTCCTATGGTCCCGTATTTGGAGGGTCCCGGAACTAAAATCCTATGCCAATGGCCTATCAGAGATATTGAACATGGGAGGCTGGAATAAGATCAAGTGGCTGAGGGACACTAAAACTCTTCTGGGGGAACTGGGCCTAGGAGATTGTTGGACTTTAAGATCTGCTCCTTCTAAGGCAGTCCTCAAAAAACTATATTGGGACTGGGTCTCTCGCCAACTAATTGGGAACCCACATCATTGCAATTCGACGGCAGCGTTCCTTGAAATAAAGGATGTGGCATCATATGAACCCTACATGGACCTAATTACCATGCCAATGGACAGGGCCCTTTACTTCAAGTTTAGAGTTGGCACCCTGCCGCTAAGAACAACTGTAACGAAGTGGAAGTCTTGTGCCCATTTATCCCCCTTTTGAGCTTGTTGTCTAACCAGGCCTGAGACGGTGGCACATATACTCTTTGAGTGCCCAGACTATATTCACCCAAGGAGATACTGGTTGAAACCCCTCTTCAAACGTCTGGGAACACGAAAGCATTCGGTGGCTCTCCGAATTTTATTGACTGATACCTCATCTCTTATAGTCTGTGGTGTTTCCAAATTTTTAAAGCGTTTTTGGTTGATTCGTTGCAATAGATTGTCTATATCGATTTAATTCCTTTTTAGCTAATTTATTTTAGGGAATTCCCTAATCTTATCTTTTTTAATTGTATGACATACCTGTACTTCTTTTGCTAAATGTTGTTTTAATGTATGTTATGCTTGTAAGATATCTTTGCATATCGAATAAAGCTTTCAACCAATATTTTAAATATCTTTTTGGTGCCAGTCCATATGACTTTAATGTCTGCTTTTGGGATTCTATGTTACAAGTCCATCGGGTACATGTATCCTTTCTGAGCTTAATAAAATGTTGGAAATTCTACAAATCCTCACTCCTAGATCCAAGTACTCTCAGGCTACCATTCTACACTCTGCTCTGTCTGAAGAACAGCTCAACACTTTCAAAATTCTGCAATTCTGCTTTGATATGGCTTGTAAATTATTTTTGGGGATATTTACATGTATTAACTATTTAATTTTAATACTATAGGTGATTGAAATTACAGACGAAGAAAGCAAGATTTAGCACCAGCCAACTGAATGTTAGTGCTATAAGAAGGATCATTTTGAAAAACTGAAGGACATCCAGCATTCTAAGTTTAAACAATTTCCAAAATCTAGGTGTGGCGAGGAAGTGGGAGCTGAGGAAAGTACTATACCTGTAAGTGAAGTCTCTAATGTTGCATTTCATTAACCCAGAGCAAAGTCATATCTGTCCACACAGCATCCGAAATAGTGCCAGAAAGACCAATCACAACATCCTCATCTGAAATATTATCAGAAAGACAAATTGCCTCAGCATGACAGAATAACGTTCATCTAAAGCACGCATGATCTAAAGCATGTAATTCCAGAGAGGAAGCACACACTGCATAAAAGAAAGATATAACAAAAGGTTTCTTCTGCAAACCATCAAAGAAAAGACACTGAAAGAAGACTCCGAAGCTGACACGCTAACAACCAAAAGATTGGAAAATCACCTTTGTTCAACAACCGTTTTTAACCAGTTACGCAAGTTTGAGACTATCAGCCTCGGGATATAACACCTCGACCCACTCTGCTCACTCTGGCGAAAACGTTAAAAATTCACCACTTTATTGTGTTGTTCATGACCATCTCAGATTGTTTCCTTTTTATTGTGTACTGTTCTGTAATTCTATGTAAATCGCCTCAGTGATATTTAAAACTGTTAAATATCAAAATGGATTAAATGAGCACCGTTGCGCTAGCTAATGTAAATAAATCCTTGTCTTCAGAACTACAATCCTTAACCTTACACCAAACACAGAACGGGTAAAAAGAACTGTTGTTCTGCGACTGATGAGCCACAATATTACTGTGCATGTTCTAATGTTCTCAGTTACTGCCATTACGCCAGTGCAAAAAGGTACTTCGCAGTTTAATCATTGAATATCAGACTAACACCTTATCACTGCATTGCTAAGAACCTATACAAATAGATTTGAGAAAAACTTCAGTCACAAAATAAGTTGCTGCCGGAGAGGCTATAACCAAAAGACTATTATCTGCTACAAACATTTCGACCAGTGTTACAGGGCTGCATCCAGACATATTTTGCTCAATTCAAGTGTTAAGAAGATTACACACAATATCTTTTAGAGATAAATGCTGAACATTATCTAAACAAGCCCAACTCTAAAATAGGGTTCACTCTTACCGTGGCATATAAGCAAGAGAAAACTAAATGTAGAGATATTAACTCTAGGAATACACCTTTTAAAAACACGGGCTGTGAGAACAATTTCAGTGTTCAAACTCGCCTCAATCAAAGCAAAATAACCCAAGTTGGAGAAAAAGTTACCTGTGCCAAAAAAGATTCAGCCATAAATCTCATCTCACTGAATTTGAGAGAATGCACACTGGGAAAATCCTCTCTCGGTGCTCTGAATGCCAAAAAAGTTTCAGCGGTAAATCTTATCTCACTGCGCATATGAGAATCCACACTGGGGAAAAACCTTATCAGTGCTCTGAATGCCAGAAAAGGTTTACTTTCAAAACGCAACTTTACCAACATGCATTAACCCACTCTGTGGAAAACCCTTATCAGTGCTCTGAATGCCAAAAAAGTTTCAGCAGAAAATCTTATCTCACTGAACATATAAGAATCCACACTGGGGAAAACCCTTATCAGTGCTCTGAATGCCAAAAACAGTTTCAGCAGAAAATCTTATCTCACTGAACATATAAGAATCCACACTGGGGAAAACCCTTATCAGTGCTCTGAATGCCAAAAAAGTTTCAGCAGTAAATCTTATCTCACTGAACATATCAGAATCCACACTGGGGAAAAACCTTATAAGTGCTCTGAATGCCCAAAACATTTCAACCGTAAATCACTTCTAACTGCACATGTGAGATTCCACACTGAGGAAAAACCTTATCAGTGCTCTGAAAGCCAGGAAAGGTTTTGTAACCAACAAAGTCTTTCTCAACATTCAATAACCCATTCTGTCGAACATCCTTATCAGTGCTCTGAATGCCAAAAAAGTTTCAGCTGTAAATCTTATCTCACTGAACATTTGAGAATCCACACTGGGGACAAACCTTACCAGTGCTCTGAATGCCAGAAAAGGTTTTATAACAAACAAAGTCTTTCTCGACACGTATTAACCCACTCTGTGGAAAAACCTTACCAGTGCTCTGAATGCCAGAAATATTTCATTGAAAAAAGAGACCTTACTGTACATACAAGGACCCACACTGGGGAAAAACCTTATCAGTGCTCTGAATGCCTGAAAAGGTTTTGTAAAAAACAAAGTCTTTCTCTACATGTATTAACCCACACTGGGGAAAAACCTTACCAGTGTTCTGAATGTCGGAAATATTTCAGTAAAAAAATAGGACTTATTATACATACAAGGACCCACACTGGGGAAAAACCTCATCAGTGCACGGATTGCCAGAGATGTTTCATTACCCAAACCGAGCTCACTCGGCATAGAAGAACCCACACTGGAGAGAAACCCTATCAGTGCCCGGAATGCCAGAAATGTTTCATTGACAAAAACGGTCTCACTCATCATATAAGAACCCACACTGGCGAGAAACCTTTTCAGTGCTCTGAATGCCAGAAATGTTTCAGTGTAAAAATCAGACTCACTCAACATACAAGAATCCACACTGGGGAAAAACCATATCAGTGCTCTGAATGCCAGAAAAGGTTTTGTAACAAACAAAGTCTTTCTAATCATGCAGTGACCCATTCTGTGGAACAACCTTATCAGTGCTCTGAATGCCAGAAATGTTTCAATGAAAAACGCAATCTCACGGTGCATATAAGAACCCACACTGGGGAAAAACCTTATCAGTGCTCTGAATGCCAGAAATGTTTCAGTAAAAAAAATAATCTCACACGGCACATAAGAATCCACACTGGGGAAAAACCTTATCAGTGCTCTGAATTCCAGAAAAGGGTTTGTAACCAACAAAGTCTTTCTCAACATTCAATAACCCATTCTGTGGAACATCCTTATCAGTGCTCTGAATGCCAGAAATGTTTCAATGAAAAACGCAATCTCACGGTGCATATAAGATCCCACACTGGGGAAAAACCTTATCAGTGCTCTGAATGCCAGAAATGTTTCAGTAAAAAAAGTAGTCTCACACGGCACATAAGAATCCACACTGGGGAAAAACCTTATCAGTGCATTGAATGCCACAAATGTTTCAGTGAAAAAATCAATCTCACTCACCATATAAGAACCCACACTGGGGAAAAACCTTATCAGTGCTCTGAATGCCAGAAATGTTTCAGTGAAAAAAGACATCTCACACTGCATATAAAAACCCACACTGGGGAAAAACCTTAGGAGTGCTCTGAATGCCCAACACATTTCAACCGTAAATCACTTCTAACTGCACATGTGAGATTCCACACTGGGGAAAAACCTTATCAGTGCTCTGAATGCCAGAAATGTTTCAGTGACAAAAGAAGTCCTTCTCGACATACAATAACCCTCACTGGGGAAAAAACCTTATCCATGCTCTGAATGTCAGAAATGTTTCAAAAACATTCAAAAAACATGTGGATGTTATCTGCCAGCAATTCTTGACATCTCGGGCATTTTGGTGCGGTGAGGGGGCGAATTTCCCGATTTTATAAGGAGTGTAGTAAAGCCTATAGACCACGAAAAAATGGTTCTTTTTCAGACAGGCAGGCTTTATATGTTTGTATAGTGTCTTCAAAGATGGTTCAAGCATGCCCTCTGCCTGTGGTGCCATGGAGGAATTGTTCCATACCCCCTCTGCCGAAGCTATCCCAGTGTCTTCACCCTTTAGTAGATGTTGATACCATACCGAGATTTCTTTTATAATGGGTGTGAAGGATTGACTTAACCTTTCTATTTCCTCATTACTTTTTATCTCCTCACGTTCCGCTGTATGCCAAGACACCAATTGAAGATATTTAAATCTTGATAAATCTGTCCCTACCTTTGCACTCAAGTACTCCCATGGGTATATCCCTTCCTCATCCATTAACTCTTTCCATTTCGTAATCCCAGCCCTTTTTATAGGTACTGCCAAGGCATCGTTCAAGCAGTCCGGGGTACCAGGTGAATCCCAAACTGGAGCTGAGTCTGGATAGTACCCAATCCCACTGCTTACCCTTACCCTGTACCATGTCTCTAGGGCGGTTTTTAGTATCTTCAAACGAACCCGCTTGAAGAATCTAGGAGATCAACATTTATACATAAAGGCATCGCTTCCCCCTTCTGCTCTCACCATCTCTCCCAGCAATCTGCCCCAGGATGAGTCGTCTGGCTTAGTAAGTAGCATGCGTAGGCTCTTAAACTGGAATGCCACTACATATAGACTAATATCGGGGAGAGCTAACCCACCTTTTAATAACCTTCGTCTGAGTTTCTTCCAGGTCAGGCGCACCCTTTTGTCCCCCCACACAAAACTACCTATTTTGCTCTGTATCTTATTTATGTCTTTCTTAGGGAATGTTAGCGGTATTGTGGAAAACAGGTAGGAGAGATTGGGGAGAATGACCATTTTCACTAGATTCACTTTCCCATAGATTGACAATGGGAGGTTCTTCTGATGAAGCAAAGCTTTGCATATTTTGCGGCTTGCCGAAATCAAGAACCTCATTTATGTGTAATAAGGTAACCCGTGTATGTTTTACTAACGTTTATATTTAGCTTAAGTAAAGTTCCCGAAGCTTGCCTATGTGTATTTCTAATGAATTAATCCGTGTCCTTTTAAAAATGGCCGTCGCTTGTATTTTAGTTACTGCGCATGCGTCAGCCACACTCACGTGTCCTGACGCGTCTGCAGAAGTGGAGGGAAAGTTATGCGCATGCGTAATTCATAGCTGTGCTTATCATGTGGTACAGCTCGTGCCACTGCTCTTGTGTCCGTGTCAATGTAGCTAACATTTAATGCAATTAAGTTTATTTCTTGATGATGAGTTAAAAGTACAAACCCTGTGATGTGTTTTCATAATGACATTATTATGTATTAATTTGTTTTCGCTTACTTTTCATGTACCGCGGGAAATGGGGGTCTGAGTGAGAGGAGAGCCATATTGGAGGTCCCTTCTGCGCCTGTGCGACATTCGGCAGCACGAGGGACCTTGGCTGATGGAACATAGCCAGCTGGCAGTGATGGGCGAGATGCTCCTGAGAAAGTCACCTCTGCCCTGCGAGAACAGCGAATGTGGCTCCTTATGTGATACATTGTAATGTTGCGCTACTGTTAGCTCATGGGAACCCCAAATCTGCTAGGCGGTACCCAAATATGTTAATGAAGGCTTCAATTCGCGTATTGTGATTGGTGTGTTACCCAAACCCTACCTTAGGACCAATTGAAATTGAGGGATTCTGACACTTTGCAACATTGGGGGGTGGTACACTGTCCCCAAACTGTATATCTACCCTGGGTTCACCTAGTGAACCGTCCGACTTGTCTGGTTTAGCTGACCTGTCACTGACCCATCGTACTCAATAGGTGACTGAAGATACAGAGCGCTGCGGAGCACTCTGTCCGAAATTGACCATAGACTAAGGTTTTACTGAACCTTAAAGTGCTGGCAAGGCACTTAGCTGGGAGTTTCGCTGACCCAATCGGGGTCTTGATCGATAGCTGCAGAGCGGGTGGAGCGCAGGCGTTGCTTCCGAACTGTGGGTTCCGGTCCTATCCTGAAGAGGGTCCTGTCCTGAGGGTTTGCCGTCCTGTCCTGAGGGTCCTGTCCTGATTCCTTTTTCCGAGGGTATCCTGTCCTGTCCTGGGTGTCCATTCTGCACCTGCTGTTCTTTGAGGGGTATCCTTCCTTGAGGGTTTCCTGTCCTTAACTGACCCGTGGCCAGGGTTTGGTTTCCACACCTTTTCTAGGTAAATATTACTCTGAACCTCTTGAAATTCTTGCACCTTCTGAATTTCTAACTTTTGCTTAAATAAAGTTCAACATTGCATATGTTATATTTCCATGCCTTTCCGCAACTATTGAACAGTCATTTATAATTTTGCAAAGTTATTCCTATGTCTTCTCATTTGTTAAGAATCATATTTTGCATAGCAGTGTGTCATTTCCTGATATGGTCTAGAACTTCGTTGCCTAGGTTGTTCAAAGGCCCCTTCACCTTAAGTGAAGCGTGTTATTCATTATAAGCTCTTCTATAGTCACACACACTTAGTCTATCCCTGTCTAGATAATACTGACTTATATAGTATTTTTCTCGTTACATTTTATTTAGTACCTTGATGATTACTCTGTCATTATTTCTTTCTGCCTATGTGATTTACGTTATCTTGGTTATTGATTGCCTTATTTTACTGTACCTCATGCAAGAAAATATTGAATTTAGATAAACATTTTAAAACTTCCAGTTGTCCGTGGTCATTTAAACAGTATTTGAATGGTATTGGTGGGGTTTGTATTTTGCTGCCTTTCTTTTACAGCTAGCTCCCTGATCCATTGTGGTCATTAGGCACCCGCATCGGTGGATGGTAAGTCGGGTGCACCGAAATTTGGTAGCAGGGAACACACACACACCAACTTGATAGAGCTCGTGAAGTCACCTGATCGATGTATATGGTGGTTTGAAAAGTATATGGGCCCTGAAGCCGGAAACGGCGAAAACTGTTGGTCGGGTGGCCTCGCGCGCTCTATCAGTTTTCTGGTAGCTAGAGGATGGTTAGGGACTAGCTAAAGGTTAGGCAGGATTAGTTGGACTAGTTAAGTCGGAAGCTGCTATTATATTAATGCTGCTAAAAGAGCGGCTGTTCTGAGGGAACTGATCACTCTCTTGTGAATACGCTGCTGAAATTCATGAATTACTGTATTGCCATTATTCTTGTTCTTATATTGTTATATGTACTAATCCATGCAATTGTCAATCGTTTAGTTAAGTGGTGTCCGAACTCCCCGGGGAATTGAAAGGGCAAGTGGTGAATAGAATCCATTGTCCTGAGGTCACAGGTTCGAGGAAAGTTAGGTGCAGGTTAGGATAACCGGGAAGCACTAACTAGGGTTTTCTGAATACATGTGTGAATAAATGACAGTAACGGGGTTCATTGGCAAAATTCCCATAGTGGCGTAACCTAGTAAGGGTCACATCGGAAGAGTAGCAGGTTCCTCGGAGCTAGCGTGAAAGCAGAGGGGTCCGCTGAGAAACCTTAAACTCGGAACATATCCCGGAAAGAAGTGGATGAGTTTAGGGGAATAACAGGTTCACTGATGCTAGAGTGAAGGGTAGGCGGAAGAGATCTGCCCGCAGCGAGTGAAAAGTAAATGGAAGTAGTTTACTTGCAGCAATAGAATTCTTTCTCTGTCTAGACACTTGAGCACTGTGGCGAATGTGTATTTGTTGTAAAATAACCAAGCACTGAGCACTTTAAAAGAAAGAAAGTTTCCGTTACCTTGTGAAGGGAGGGAGTCAGTTGCGAAGCGCCTCTGACGTCACTCTGTGCCGCGCTGGGATTGGTAGACGCAGCGGGCGGGTAGCGGAGCTAAAATTGTAAAGGAGGGGTGAGCGCCGGAGCGTGGGAACTGTCTCACGAAGGGGCCGCGCACCCATTGGCGGAGCTTATTTTGTATCGCGCACCCATTGGTTGCACGAATTTTCTGAAGCGCGTTCTGATTGGAGGTAGTTTGTAAACAAAGTTAGCGCAGAAGTCGTATGTGGCACTCGCGGACTACAGAGACGCGACCTGATCCAAGGCATCTAGGGTTTGAAAGGGATCAGTGGAAGGCTAACAGATACGATATTATGTACGGAACCAAGAGAAAAATGTCCCTTGTAAGTAAGGTGAAAAATTATTTTAAAACGGACAAACCGATTAAATCTAGGGAAGGTGTTCTTGTCCCAGCACCCAATACTCCTGCCTCATTCATGATGTTTGACCGAGGGTACAATACCTGTGTGTGGCTGGAGAATTGGGTGAAGTATACAAAGGATGACGGAGTATTGGCGTTTCCGTTAGATGGTACTTTCAATGGTAGGATCTTATTTAATTTAAGAACCCGAATGAATGAGCTGCATCCCAGACCAAGACTAACGCAGTATGAGGCATTAGAGGAATGGGAGATTGAGGCGTTTGAAAGAGAAAGACCCCGAATGGACAAGGGTTTGACCAAGTGGTACCCCAGGCAGAAACAGGAGTCCAGGGATAAAAGGATGAAACAGTGGAGACAAAGCATGATTGTTGAGGGTCTGTTTCCCATGATGCCGGCATGTCATAACATTGGAACGGGTGAGAAAAGTACTGAAAAATGTAAGCATTGGGGGGCCCTGGGGGATTCAGATGATGAACTAATAGATGACATCTGTACCAGAAGTCCGCCACCTTACAATGAGGGAACCCGACCTTCCAGTGTAGGAGATGTTCCCCGACGCCACTTCCTAAAGGAAGAAGACAGGTCCCTGGGACTGGGAGGGGGTGGTCAAGTATTACCCTATCCTGAGAAACCCGAACTGGCGGAAACAAGGGATATATATCCCAAAGTGCCCGCAAGTCAGGAAGAAAAATATCCACGTACGAAAACTTTTTTCCCCAGACCCTTGTATGAAAGCGAAGAGAAACCTTCGAATTCGGGACTGCCTTTTGTTCAACCTCCATATGGGGAAGAGCGCAGGTCCTTTAATACTGGAACTTTATTCCCGAAACCAAATTATGGGGGAGGACCAAGTGAAACGCATCCTACTGCCCCGAGTTTTACTCCTCCATTGAACCCCCAAATATTACATGACACAACTTTAAGAAGGGTACTAGTGGAAAAGGAGCAAGAGGCTCTAGCTAGACAAAGAACAGAAATAATTCAGAAAATTTCTCAGATAAATACCAGTCCTGAGGCATTGACTATTCCAGTAACTATTGGACCGGTGGTCCCGTTATACGGAAATGGTCAGGGAAATCCGATTACTCCAGTTATGACCCCAGTCATGGCAACCCCGAGACAGGAACCAATCATCATAGATGATCAGTCCAGTGAATGCGAGTCTGAAGTTGCGTTTTTGGAATTGCCAAACAAACAGACTGTAAAGGGAACACAGCAGAGGTATAACCCTTTTAATACAAAGGAAATTAAATTAGAGACAGCAACCGGTACTAGGAATGTCTCTCTGGTAACTCCGGATGAAATTGAGAGTTGGAGTCGTGAATTAGAGAAGCAGACTCCGCAAACAAAGCCTTTAGACCTCTACAAGCTGAGGGTTGAAATAGAAGAATTAATGGCAGGAAATGTGGGGTTGGATCGATTGAATACCTACTCTGAGGAAGAATTGTCGTTCATATGTAAAAGCTTTACAAGGAACACCAGAGTGCTCCACGAAAAACTGACCGAAACAGCAGTTAGTATGGGGGTAGATATCTCAAAATCCAAGCCCTTACAGAAACCGTACAGAGCAGACTTCTCAGACAAAGATATAGAACACCTGAATGTGGCAGGGAAGAAGTTGCAGATTAAAGAATTAATGGGGGTACTGCAGAAATGGGGAGATGTGGAAAAATGGAGAAGCAGGTGGGCGAAAAAGAGGGAAGAGGTTCGCTCCCGACAAGTGACTCCCGAGTTTGCTTTAAGAGAGGTAGAAAAACCTGAGCAGTTATGCCCCATGCGCGAAGTTCCAGGGGGGAAATATGTGCATGTCCCCTGGTCTAGGCAGGATATTGTGTCCTTCACGAACGATTTTCCAAAATTACGAGAGAAACCAGTTGACTGGTACCGGCAGGTGGAGAGGTTCGTGAAGGTACAGAAATGTCTGTGGAAAGACCTGGATGGGTTTTTCGACATTGTGGTTCCAGTAGATTTATGGACCCAGTGTAAAATAAACATAGATTGGCCCAGTGAAGAGTATCCCAGAAACAAGGAAACAGGGGAGCCATCAAAGGAAGTCATGCGAAAATATGAGCAGGTAATTCAGCACTTGAAAGAAAAGGTGCCCGCTAAGGAAACTGATTGGACAAAAATAGATAGAACAACACAGGAAAGGGACGAGACAGTGCACTCTTTCTATGAGAGGTTATTGCAGGTATTTAAAACATACAGTGGTATTGATAACATCGACCTGAAGGATATGACGCACTTTATTTACAGGTTTGTAAATGGTTTAAGACCTGAAATTTGTCAGTGGATAAAAGACAATAAAATCTGTTGGCATACTAAGAAAATGGATGAGGTCCTGCGGTACGCTAAGTACTGCGAGGACGAGATGGCAGAAAAGAAAAAGGCCCTTAAGGAGAAGGTTATGTGGGCTCAGGTGAAGCTCGCAGAACAACAGGAAAAACAATTGAGTAACATGGTTAAACATGCTGAGAACAAAAGTCCTGGGGGAGGGGGTGGAGGAAAGCCCCGGCCCAAATTTAGCAGGGAAGAGGCTATGAAAAAATTTCCCTGCCATCAGTGCGGCGAAATTGGACACTGGCGAAACGAGTGTCCCCAATTAGTCGATGTTAATGAGAAAACTCCTGATTTAATTCCACAGACGCAGAAAGAAAGACCAAGAAAGACTCAACCCCAGGTAAAAACAGTTCAGGTGCCTCGAGCACCCAAGCAGGTATACAGGGGAAGACAGGCAGAAAATGAAGAGATAGAGGTTTGGGAAAGCGGGGAGAACAGAAATACAGCAACTTCGCAGTATCTGCTGAATGATACCTTCCTTTGTAATGATCAGGACTGACGGGGCCTGAGAGGGGAGGACGAGGAGTGCGTACTTGGCGCTTCCTTGCCGGTAGACCAGTCTGGACCATATATTGAAGGAAAGGTTGACGGAAATGATGTCACCTTTCTGTTGGACACTGGCGCTACCCGTTCTACTGTAAGAACAGTGGACGTTCCAAACCTACCCCTCTCGGGAGAAAATATCCAAGTAGTAGGTGTATCTAATCAATTGATTAGTACTCCTGTTACCGAACCAATGGAGATTTCAATTGGAAGTTTTAAACAGATGCATAGATTTGTCGTCTGTGACACCAGTCCAGTAAATTTACTGGGACGTGATTTGCTGTGCAAAATGAACTGTACCATCTTTTGCACACCAAAAGGTGTTGAAATACAGACCCCAGATGAAGACGGCATTTATAAATTATTGCTGCTTAGACCTGACTCAGAAATTAAAAGATTGACCCTGCAGGACTTGCCCCAAGAACTACAGGAAGCCGTAAAGCCAGAGGTGTGGGATTTCACTGGAAAGGATGTGGGGTTGATGAAAGATGTGGACCCCATACAAATAGCCATCAAGGACAATGCAGTATATCCTAACACTAGGCCCTACCGAATGAATGCTGAAGTGAAAGCAGGTGTCACTCTGGAAATACAAAAATTATTGGAAGGAAACATCATACAGGAAGTGATGAGCAGCCCATGCAACTCACCGATTATGGGCATCAAAAAGCCTAGTGGCAAGTATGGGGTAGTGCAGGACCTGAGAAAGGTTAACAAAATTGTAGTTCCTTGCTGCCCTATTGTCCCGAACCCTGCAGTAATTCTGTACCAGATTCCTTGGGATGCTGAGTGGTTCACTGTGATTGATTTGTGTCATGCATTCTTTTCGATACCCCTGCACCCCGACAGCAAATTTCTTTTCTCATTTGCTTTCGAGGGTCACGTGTATTGTTGGAACAGGGTCCCTCAAGGGTATACAGAGAGTCCCTCTATCTTTAATCAGATCTTGAAAAAATGTCTAGAGACTTTGATCTTACCTGGGAACTCTGTGTTAGTGCAGTACATAGACGACCTTCTACTGGCGTCTAAAAGTCACCGGGACTGTGTAGTTGACACCATTGCCCTCCTAAATCACCTGTGTGAGAAAGGGCATAAAGTGGCCCCTGACAAACTACAGTTCTGTGCAAAATCAGTGAAATATCTAGGACACCAGATAGAAAAGGGTGTCAGAAAAGTCACTTCAGAGAGAGTGAGAATAATTCAAAAGATGCAGTTGCCCCGTACTCAAAAGGATGTCAGAATGTTCCTGGGGGTATTAGGGTACTGCAGGCAGTGGATTCTGGGATTTGCAGCCTTAGCCAGGCCCTTGATAAAAATGACCACGAGAGGAATGCCAGATGTTGTACAGTGGGACGATGAAAGTCTAATGGCTTTCACAAGACTGAAAAACTGTCTGTGTACAGCCCCTGCGTTGGGAATGCCAGATTATTCCAAAGAGTTTGCCCTTTTTTGTGACACTCGCGATAATTGCGCATTGTCTGTCCTGACTCAAGAACATGGCACGACCAGAAGGCCTGTGGCTTATTTCTCTGCCACACTGGACCCAGTAGCTGCTGGGTTACCAGGCTGTCTGAAAGCAGTAGCTGCTACCTGTGCAAGTTTGGAGCAGAGTGAGTCCATTGTCATGGGACATCCTGTGACCGTGTATGTTTCACATGGAGTGGTAATCCTATTGACCAGAACTAAAACACAGTATCTCACCCCTAGTCGGCTGACTAAATACGAGAGGATTCTTGTGGGTGCAGCAAATGTGAGCATTGTTAGGTGCGGTATTCTGAACCCTGCCACCTTACTCCCCGACCCCTTGGAAATGGAAGGTGGGGATGATGATGAACATGATTGTATTGATCTGACAGAGTTCAGTACCAAGCCACGCCCAGACATAAAAGAAGTACCATTGCCTGAGCATGATAAAGAACTATTTGTGGATGGTTCCTGTCTAAGACATGAATTAGGAGGCTTGAGTGCTGCTTATGCAGTAGTGTCTTTCACAAAAATTGAACAAGCAGGTTACCTATATAACATCAAGTCTGCACAAGTAGCCGAATTGATAGCCATGATAATGGCTTGCAAAATTGGGAAGGACTTACGCATAACAGTGTATACTGACAGTCAGTACTGTTATGGCGTTGTGCATGACTTTGGCCAATTATGGCTGCAGAGGGAATTCATGACTTCCTCAGGTACTCCCATTCGGAATGCAAAAGTTGTTCATGACCTTTTAGAGGCCATCCAGTTGCCCAAAGAACTGGCAGTGGTAAAATGTACTGCTCATCAAAGGAGCATGGACAGAGTATCAATGGGAAACGATTATGCTGATCGAGTGGCTCAATGGTGTGCCAAAGATCGGTATATTGTAAATCCAAAACGAGGGGGGCCAGGAACCAGCTGCCAGCTTCAGGTGTTTGAGGAAGTGCCTACATGGGATGAGGTGAGAGAGTGGCAGGAGTCGGCTCCTTGGCAAGAAAGAGAGAAATGGAAGGAGGATGGATGTAGACCGAGACGTGTGGATGGTGTCATCATAGGTCCAACTGGTATGCCTGTGTTACCCCGACAAGTGTCGGGGTAACACAGGCATACCAGTTGGACCTGTGGTTCGAGGTGACGTGATATAGCGTGACCATAGGCCCCTCACCCCTGAACAATATAAAAGGCTGGTCCGCCAGAGTATCGTTGAACTACTCCGCGTCTGCACTTGAGTGTCTGACAGGAGTTTTTCCCAGGGGTTACTCGAGATAGCCCTTGTTTTATGTACTTAGGTTTCATGTACTTAGATTCTGCTCCTCCATTGTATATTCTGCTGTTATGAAATGCTTTTTCCTCTTTACATTTAAAGTTATATTACGCTATTTGAAATGTTATGTTTTCTCTGACATTGTTTTATCTCCACTGCATTTAAGGTGTTTAAACTTGTACTTTCAGGATATCATACATGCAGTGGTGAGTGAGTGTGCCCAATAATATGTGCTTAACCTTTTCTAAACCTTTTCTATGCAATCTGCCTCAGCTCAAAAGTGTACTTAAAGCAAAGCCTCTCTCATAGCAGCTCTAAACTGTACTTTGTAAAACTCAAACTGGTCCATGTGACTTTCAAGAGAATGCTGGGTACAGGGCCAAGTACTACGTGGTTTTTATGTTATCATTGATTATTTCTAGAAGCTGTGTCTTCAAATAAATTGTGCAACTCTCAAGCTTCAGTCTCCAAGAGCTCATATATATGTTTTTTTCCTGTTTTTAGAGCAAGCGTTCCAGGAGTACCGGTTACAAATTAAGCAGTCCTATTTCCCTTAGTTCCCTTTCACGGTCTCCCCAGCGCGGCTTCTGAGCAGCTGCTCTGAGTCCCCTGGCCCCCACCTTGCCCTAATTAATCATCCCCTCCGACATTTTGGTGACCCCGACGTGATAATAAGGAGTTAAACTGACAGGATGCAGCTGGGTCCTAAGGAGGAAGTACTAAACTGCTAGGCGATCCTGCGCAACCGTCCTGCCGAACCATTGTGAGGAGACCTCAGCGCTGACGGGTAAGCATACATATTATTGTGTCTGCCCGCCGCTGCGCTGTCTCTCTCTCTTGGGTGCGGCCGAATGGTATTCAGTGTTGTAGTGCAGCAGTGCTTCTGCCAATGGTCCAGGCTTCCTGTCTGTTAACCTTGTTATATGATTCCACGCAGAGGAAGGGATTGTGTGCCATGTGGAGACTGAACTTGACGGTTAGGTGATTAGTGAAAATTCATGAATTTCCTCTTTGCTTTGTGAATAGTCGCATGTTATTGCTAAGCCTCGTGTAAATACAAAGTAGGATTGTGTTTGTCATCCTTATTTTTAGCTTTTTATTCAGCATCTATTTAGCGGTTAAAGGGAACCTCTGAAGTTACAGGGAAGGAGAGCCGCACGTGGCAGGCCTCTCAGCTTATGGTGGAGCCTCCTCTCTGGGGGAGGGCCTTTGATACACCTACAATAGGGTATCAAGGAAGAGAAGGTGAAGTATACATCCTTCTGCTTAAAGGGAACCTCTGAAGTTACAGGGAAGGAGAGCCGCACGTGGCAGGCCTCTCAGCTTATGGTGGAGCCTCCTCTCACAGGGGGAGGGCCTTTGATACACCTACAATAGGGTGTCAAGGAAGAGTGAAGGTGAATTATACATCTTACTGCTTAAAGGGAACCTCTGAAGTTACAGGGAAGGAAGAGTTGCGTCTGGCATCTTTTCGATATATTCGTGCAAGTGATCCTCTGTTAGGAGCGACAGAGACGAGGAAATCTCTCATGTCAGTAGTCCATGAGAAAGAAGGAATTTCAGCAGGTCCGATTAGCTACCGTGACCTTTGATCTTTCCTTAGCTTAGCGGTGATATCCCCTGCTGTATGTCCAGGGAAGAGTTCTGTGCGGGACTAGCAAGCTTATTTACTCATATTGTAGGCATTATATTTTTGCCAAGCTAAAAGTGGTTTGTTAATTATTGTTGGTGCACCCCATATGTATAAAGGATACTCTAGCACACTCTAGTGGCCATAGAGCGTGATTTTTGTAAGATAATTGTTGAAATGTTTACATTTTACTTATGCTCTTATTAAATATCTGTTCAAACACAGACCTGCATGTTAGCACCTAGTGTTTAATGGTGAATGTATTTAGGTTCATAAAACAAGAACACTTGTGTGATCCTTACTGTTTTGATGGTCTCTTTTGTTAGGAGTCACTGGCTGGCACAGAGGCTGACCATAGCAAAAGTATACTATTGATATATATATATGCTGCTAATATATTTTGTGGCCATCATTTGAAAAATGGGTTATGCTTTAGCGAGATCCAATAACTAGGGAGATTGTAAATGTATTTAGGTGTATCCCATGTATGTTGATCTGCCACTGACTAACTAAAGAAAGTTTATAAGCTACAGCATTTCAAGCGCCACGGCTGTCACACAGACATATCGTTTTTCTTTTTGCTGTTGCTCCCCTGTGTGCACACCTGGCATACAGGATTTCCCCTTCCCACCACGAGCACTACAGGCTCCACAAGGGAGGACACAGAGAAGTACTCTGCACTTCCTGGATGACTGGGTGTCATTTAGCATAGCATGACATTTTTCCTTTTTAACTGCATTCCACACAAATGAATAGGATACATAACTATAGGACATACAAAACGACACACGCCATACACGTGCAGATTTTTATGACATTACCAGGACTAGAGGTACCTGCTATTGTGACATCATTGTGGCCTCACAAACCTTTGCATAGCAAGGTTCTTGAGGCTTGTTTTGGTAACCATCCTACTGCCTTGGAATTCCCTGACAATTCCCCAGAAGGTATTTACAACGGCCCAGAAAGAGAAGAAATTAGAGAGGCATTTTATTCCATCATTACAGAAGCATTAGGTGATGAGCTTGTGGTAAACTGCCCCACTCCCGAAAACAACTGACAAGAGGTCAGCCAGATGTCCGGTACATACGTGAGCTATAGTGGACAACAAATAGTTGAGGTAGTTCTACACATATTAGACAATAAAATAGTATCAGTGCAGAACGTGAGCGAACAAACTCATAGAAAATATAACAGAAGCGAAATTTCCCTAATATCTAGAGCGTGGGACTTATTGGGAATCCCACTCACACAGGGTACTGAGATAAGGGCATCTACATTGCATCTAGTGAAAGTGTGCCTCCCAGTGCCAACGTATACATCCCCCACTGATAACACACAACTTACACTTCAGTCAGTAGGTAGTGTAGTAAGTAGCGAAAAGCCCTGATACTGCTCACCAGTGTTCACTCACACCGCCTTCTCCAAGCACCAGCTGCCCGGAGGGGCAGGGAGATTCACAGGATACCCTCACTCTACTAGGCTGTGAGCATCACACCCACGAGTTACATGACCAGCTGCAGCAGCAGCCATCACTAAGACTCACAGGACTGTTACAAAGACACCCTTCCACGACGCATTATCCAGAGATGTGGGCATATTCACAAAACAGCATTTTAAAAGGAGATTAGTTTCGCCACATTCACTGCTACAGATAGCCCACCTCAAAGATAACTCGACTCTAGGATATGAGCAGACAGCCCAGGCAAAACCCAAGACTACAGATCACAGTACACATAGTGAACGGCTGTATTGTTGCCCTTTCTGAAGGTACAGCAACATCCCCTGAGTCTGTCTCACCCCTGACATGTACAGTCATTTTGACACTAATCTCAGCCCTAGGAATTGACGTAACATCCTTGCAGCAGGTAAGGCTGACAATAACACCCGGTGGCGTTACACTCTTACCCCTGCTTACACTCAATACAGGAGAATAATGTCAACACCCACAGCACATCCACCAGCCTATGACGCAGATGACATTAATTTAGGACGGGGTATAAAGACTGACATAGAACTCTTATCAGATGTCCAGGCAGCCGAAGCCCATGACGATGCCTTAGCCCCAGACATCCCAGACAATTCACGAGATAGTACACCAGAGAGTACATCGGGTCAGCTATCCCTAAGCTCCCAAAGCCCAGTACTGCAGGATACAGCATCAGGAATGCCAGGTCAAATTGACACACTATTGATAGTAAAAATGAGACGTATCCAACTCTGCAGCCCCCAGCAGGAAGAAAACAAAGAGAGCCATGAGGCCTCGGGTGGTTCGCAGCACAGCTCCCACTTGTCACTCCCCAGACCTGACCGCCCAGCACCTACATCCCTTACTGAGAATGACGATGCTCCAAGAACAAGAACAAGACATTATGGCCCATTCCGATTCCCGAGCCACCAGCATTGCAATACACAGAGTCAGTATAATGAGTGGCAGCCCCTTAACACAGGTCCTAATAGAGAGGAAAAGAACCTGCTACAGTTCAATGATGTAAAGAGAGACAGCGAACAGTATCCCTCTGAGGTAGTAACTGAGGGAGACATTAGCAGGACTAGGGCAGAAAGTGACATATGCCAAAGAACAGGTAAAGAAGAAGAGGACATGTCACACAAACAGTACTCGAGAAGCCCCATAGAAAATACAGCAGCACTCCAGCAACTTGCATTATACCTAGCCAGTATAGGGGATAGAATGACTGAGCATAAGGGTGCAAAGAAACGACCAGCACCAAATGAAGTAGCTAGCGGTGCAAAGGAGGTAGGGCCACACAGTGGTGGGGTCCCAACTATTATGCCACAGCAAGGGCCATGGATAGACTTGCATCAGGAAGCACAAAGTGCAGCCCCACCACAGATCAACATGGCAGTCTCTCTCGCAGCCAACTTAAGTGTACCCCAAGCTCCGTCTGCAGTCATTAATTATAACACTCAGGTGACACGACAACATACGCCTATGCCTCAGGCATCACCTCTAGTAGTTACACCACATAGACCAATGACACCACAGCTAGAGCAAGACTATTTGGATCTGCCAAAATTGTTCGAACAGGCAGAAAAGAGGAGAAGGCAGAGAAGAAGAGAGATAGAATGTGTTACTATGTTAGGTAACGAACGGCGACCTGAGAACATCCCACAGGAATATGATGTATCAGGTACAACACGCCTGCGTACAGCAAGATCTAGAGAACTGAACAACATTGCCCTTTACAGGCCAAGACAGCCATTGACCAATGGCCTGACGCCAAATGAGATAGTAATACTTGGAGAAGGGAGTGACCTTTATGTCATTCCATTCTCAGATAACTTGGCAGACTGGACAAAGGCTAATGCATTTCAAGAGAATGTCTGGCCCCGAGAAGGATCATTTGAGCCAGAGCAAATGGCCACTGCTGAAGAATGTATCTTGCAGGAAGCAGGAGATGATGATTGGAACTACACCTACATGCGCCAAGGCCTAAGGGTCTGGAAGAAATACGCACGCAGGTATGAGAACACAAGACCGACAGGGGTAACACACCAGCTGCCCCTGCTGTCCAAAGAGGTCAATGACCCCCCCTTCCTCAGTAACTTGGTCCCTAACGGACAAAGACAAACTGAAGAGAGAACTCCCACCCCTCACAGAGGGTGCGGAAAAGTGGATACAAGCCTTTGAGAATGACACTTCAGGTGTGTCACTGACTATTTGGGATATGAGACTTTTGCTCACATCCCTGATTGGAAAGGATGCAGAAGATATGTTTTCACGCATCGACACAAGGCTTTGCACCACTAATTCAGAATTAGAAGGTGATCCTTTCAATAAAATAAGATCAGCGCTATGGAACTAACTGCGCCAGAAGTTCCCAGATGTCTCAGACATCGGATCTCTAATGTCACAAATAAGGCAATCAGCAATTGAGAACACAGCTGCGGAATTAGAACAGCAGAAAGTAAAGAAAAGAAAGACTCTTGATGATGCAGTTAGGCTAGCTTCACCAGTGAGTCAAGAGACTACTGTCACTAATGTTTCACAAAGTGCCTTAAATGTGCCAGGAGATAAAAGACAGGTAACAACACATCAGATACAACAGCTACCTCAGCAACACATGCCTGAGTACCAAAAGGTGTCCCAGACACCAGCCCCGATACAACAGGGAGCTACAGTACTGCCCCCCATCAATTCGGTTTCACAGGGCACCATCCAGCAGCACAAGGCTGGAAGCAATTCAAGTTAGGATGAGCCCACAGCCAACTCTAGTGTTTCCCTTATTGACATTAGAGAGGACCCCATTGTGAATGTCAGGATTAACAACACGTGTAGTTTTTTTGATTGACACAGGTGCCACATTCTCCTGTATCAAGGAGGGGGCACTGCCCATCTCCAACCAGAGCACAAACACACTAGATTTCTCTGGGACGATATTAAGGGTCCCTTTCACAGAGTCAGTACAAATAGAAATAGGAGGTAAAAGTATTCAACAGCGTCTACTTTATACACCACAGTCCACATGGTCTGATGGCCAAATTAAATATAAGAATATGTTTCAATGAAAATGGCACAATGCCCTTTACGGTTCCCAAATGCACGCAGACTGTCAATTTTATGTTTGCATTTTCTATATAGAAATAGATAGTTATGTTATGTGAATGGTCACATATAATTCACACACACACTGTAAATTTCACCTAATATTGCAAGACTGAGCAACTGAATAGAATGATTCACTCACACGTCCCAAAATTCAGCAGCAGCTGACACAGGCACAAGCCAGAGATAAAACGATGGAATGGAATGCAAACTAGTTGCACCACACTTCTTTTCAGATAAATAAATATCACGAGTTACGAGATCATGTGCTGCTAGAGCATTTCATCCTTCTAAGGTGGATTCAGAGAATACCTTGAGTTGGAATACAATAAAAATATGCTGTTTATCATCAATATACTATTTTGAGTGAACATGTGCATTACAAATAAGCCATCTTTATTTTATAATACAACACGTATATTTTGCATATTGCAAATAGAGACAACACATGTTTTCAGATATTATAAAATACAGACAAATTAATAGAGTTTCTTTTTATTTTCGGGCCATGTTCATAAGTAGCGTTCCTGGCCAGAGTGCATATTCTGGGCGTAGAGCCAAAACAGGAAACAGGCTTCCTGTAGTTGGCAGCGAACAATAAGAAGAGATAAGGAATATGTTTCCAGATATGCACCGCTGTGTACAGTAGTTACTTCACACATGCCCAGTGCTGAGAAAACGCATATGAATGCAGATATAAAATAGATTTCAATGTTAAAAGTACGAATGCAGGGAATAAGCAATGCTCAGTGTTACAACATTGTCAGACTAGAATGTGACACCATTGATAATACAAAGCACTATGATTTCATTGCACAGCTGCACCTTAGAGAGATACAGGGAAGTGCCCCACCTGAAGGAAAAGAGCTGTGGAAGAAGAGGGGAGTACACAGGAATAAGATTTTATTTGTTTAAATTTTCAGGCACACAAGGATAGGAAGGCTTTTTACAAATAGCACTCACTCAGTTACACCTTCCTACACATGTCCCTCGTGATATCATGTCCACTACTTTGCAGACAGAGTGGTCCATCCCCAATGCACATGAGCATATACAAATCTTGGTTCATTAATGCCTCATGGTAGCGACAGTATTTCCCTAATTCAGCTATGGAAACAGTAGCATCAACAATACCAGAGCCCAAGGTCCCATTGACTATGTTGACATGCTTGACAAATGCCAGAAATACAGACACGACATGGTAGTGGTAGCCGGACCGTGTGTCCATTGTGACACAAAGGCCGCAACTACATTCCTGCTTTGTGAGGTCATGTGTCACTGAGGATTACTGGATGCCATTCGCAAGTGACTCGCAGTGACAGTGGCGGTCATAGTACCCAATTGGAAGGTAATGGCTACATAGCCTTTCCGTTGCTCTGTTTACACTAAGGAACACTCCCAGCTCTGATCATCACATCAAGTCTCACCGGCTTGTCATTGACAGATCAATAGATGTGGTTATTCTCTCCGCAAGACTTAAAAGAAGTCACTGGGCCCTCTTCTGATATTGTAAACGATGAATAGTTGTTCATTTATGTGCACTAATGCGTGCTCCAAAGTTCTTTTTCATTCAGATATCAAAGACAAAGACAAGCGTCCTATCTCTGATGAACTTCCGCCTATCTGCTTTGGGACACACATCTTTTTATGAAGCAGTTCGGAAGTGGAGAAATTTCAATTCAATGAACACTTGCAAATGAACTTTTTGAGGTTCCACCCGTCACCGTCCAAAATATGAGCATTGACAGCAAAGAAGACATCATGTGCCAGTTAACGATCCAAGATCAAGGAAGTGGAGATCGTATGATGGCCTACGGACTGAGACGCAGCAACAGAACAACCCTCCATGTCAAGCGTTCAATTAAAAAGATATGTACAGCTATTATTTTCTTTTCTATGTTTGTAGCTGCAGTAACAGCATTTCACTGGTTAGCAGTGCAATCAGAGAGAGAGAGAGGAGCTACTAGGAATGTTAAATTTGTCACGACCACAGAGCTACCCATGCCTAAGACATTTCCTGATAACAAGCAAACTGGGAAAAGCACCAGTAGTAGCTATGACACCTCTGTGCCTGTCTTGACACCTTCTGTACCCCATGCTGACCCTACAGGAAGGGACTTGGCACTCGATATCATCTTGACCCCCACTGTGCCAGGTACACCAAGACGATCCCGTCAAAATAAAAGAAGTCTTAGACATAGAATGAGTCGCGAGATAGTGCCAGTTAGATATACATCGTGTATCCAACGTAAGCAAGAATAGGCTTTGCAAATTCCAGACTGGATCAGTAATTTCCAAGAGACAGTTGTTTACACCTTCGACCAGCACTCTATGCCTGATTCCCACTCCCAGCGCCCTAGTGATAGAGCAGAGGATAATGAGATTCACAATGTTCTATTAGATAACATGTGGTATAGACACATGAGGGAGGTTGGAAGAAAGGTCACAAATGAGTCTTGCCTTGTATGTTCTCACATTCCACACGTTGTAGGCGCAGATGAATTGTACTTTACCTAAAGTAGTCTCACCACCCGCAGCCAAATGTCTTTTACACCTGTACCTTTGCCGCATACATGGTCAGATAGAGCTCCACTCAGCCAAAGTGGATGATGCATTTGTAAATACCACAGAGTGGGATGACTAGTATGTAACATTTAGGGTGATCACTAATACATTGGAAATTGAAAGGAGAATGGAGGTTTACCGTGATATGAAAGTACCTGCCGACATAATGCAGATTTGGGAACATCACTATAAGAAACTAGGGTACTTCACTTTCCCAACACCCACATCCGAATGCCACTCACCTGAACATCACCAATGTAACCACACCCATGACACATGCCCTTGTCAGTGGAGACCTATTCTACACCTGAAGGCCAGCATTTATTTCAATATCAAATGGAATGGTCCACATGACTTGATATGTAAAGCAGCCTCCTTAGGTAGCACAACTGTAGGACAAGAGCACAAATATAATTTAAATGAGGAGATAGAGAGGGAGTGTGCTAAGATATGGGGTAGGGAAACTAGAGGATACACATACAGTAATGGTACACCATACACACAGAAAAGAGCATACAAGCTAAAAGTCTCCTCTCCTTTGCTTCCTAGGTAATGGGACGGTACCTGTGAGCAGGAATGCCAATTGCAAGAGCACTAGATTTAATTCGAACCTGAAGTACGGCACATCCATCCTCATTGGTATCTACGGATCTGCGGAGAAAATATGTATCTGCAGTTGCCTCCCCAATGGCAAGGACTTTGTTCTATCGTGACGATGCGGATAATGGCATCTCGTCGTCCCAGCAACGAACATTTCCCACATCCGCACACACCCAATGGCAGGTGATGTCACCCTGCTCCACCGCCGACAAAGAGAAGTCAAAAAGTACTCCTCAGATGACACATTCCATGAGATTCCGGAAGATATCAATGATGCTGAACTTTACCTTGGGGGAGTTATCCCCATGTTCCAGACCAAAGACAATGCCTGATGGCTCCAAGTAACGAGATATGAACTGATGCAGCTTGTTAACAACGCCCGTGATGGGTTCAACGCCGTGAAAGAAGAACTATGTCCTTTGAGACTCGTGGTTCTGGAACAACACTATGTTTTAGACCAGTTAATTGCGATGAATAGTGGTGGATGCGCCAGGATGGGGAAGGTCGTTCTGCTGTGCCTTGATATTAGCCGATGATGCGGATAACAGAACACTTACAAAGGCCATTGGGGATTTGGACAATTTGGGACAACAGATGCCTGAGGATGGAAGTGCAAAAGCAGATGTTTTAAGTAATTGGTCCAACTTGGACTGGACGCCTTTATGGCTATCTGCAGTACTAAAATTTATAATGCCTATATTATGTGTGCTTGTAGTTGTGTATTTCGGAACACAGATTATGTTGCATTATGTTAGAAAAATAAGGTCTAAAAGAGTTGAGATGAACTACACAGATGTGAACACAGGTATGCACAGGGGACAAGGGGAAGATGTAGAGATAGCAGTGTTGAACATAGAGCGTACTGTCCCCGACCCTCACTTAGAGCAGGTTCCTTCTGAAAGTCAGTACCAGTCCCCAGTACATGGTGGCCCACCACTTCTCTCAGGGAGTGACTTGGTACGTCCCTATGAGACAATGTGTAAGAGACTAGGAGGACCAGGTGAGGATTTAGGAGCTACTTCTTTATAACTCGCCCTGGCCACTTCCCCCATCTCCAGCTAAGTATGCAGTTCGTATGATGTTCGAGATGTTGATTGGTTCAATAATTTGAACCAGAGGGGGGAATGTTGGAGGGTGAATTTTTACCTGCATAGCTATCCAAGGTCACATCTATCACCTGCACGACATGACCCCAGTGTAGGCCCTGCTGTTTAGAAGTTACAGGCCTCAGTTACGTTGCCCTGAGCACTGCCATTTTCTCTTAGCTTAAGCAGAAGCAGAAAGCAGGTCTGACCCAAGCTTCACCCTGCTGCTCTTGTCTGCAAGGACCCGCACCCCTACCAGGCCCCCACCTCATTGTACATTTCCCACAAGCTGTAGAAGTCAAGTTCCTCAATAAATCTTGCAACATACCCCACGTCCCCCACCTAAGCCATGAATAGAATAAGGGAAGCTCGCACAGCAACTACGTCAAGCAAGATATCCGATAAACTGAGGATAATTGTGGCGAAATATTATCGCAAACTGCCTGATTGACACATGAATAGAACCCCTTTCGAAGCAACAATAACACATTTCTGATTAATGACAAACTTCCAGTCAGAATGGCAGGAACTCAGTCTATGTGCCACACAATTACGAGAAGGTAGTCACATTTACACCAATGATGGGAAAGTCACCAGACAGGGGCGTGAGAGGCGACAGAAGGATATGTGGTTCGAGGTGACGTGATATAGCGTGACCATAGGCCCCTCACCCCTGAACAATATAAAAGGCTGGTCCGCCAGAGTATCGTTGAACTACTCCGCGTCTGCACTTGAGTGTCTGACAGGAGTTTTTCCCAGGGGTTACTCGAGATAGCCCTTGTTTTATGTACTTAGGTTTCATGTACTTAGATTCTGCTCCTCCATTGTATATTCTGCTGTTATGAAATGCTTTTTCCTCTTTACATTTAAAGTTATATTACGCTATTTGAAATGTTATGTTTTCTCTGACATTGTTTTATCTCCACTGCATTTAAGGTGTTTAAACTTGTACTTTCAGGATATCATACATGCAGTGGTGAGTGAGTGTGCCCAATAATATGTGCTTAACCTTTTCTAAACCTTTTCTATGCAATCTGCCTCAGCTCAAAAGTGTACTTAAAGCAAAGCCTCTCTCATAGCAGCTCTAAACTGTACTTTGTAAAACTCAAACTGGTCCATGTGACTTTCAAGAGAATGCTGGGTACAGGGCCAAGTACTACGTGGTTTTTATGTTATCATTGATTATTTCTAGAAGCTGTGTCTTCAAATAAATTGTGCAACTCTCAAGCTTCAGTCTCCAAGAGCTCATATATATGTTTTTTTCCTGTTTTTAGAGCAAGCGTTCCAGGAGTACCGGTTACAAATTAAGCAGTCCTATTTCCCTTAGTTCCCTTTCACGGTCTCCCCAGCGCGGCTTCTGAGCAGCTGCTCTGAGTCCCCTGGCCCCCACCTTGCCCTAATTAATCATCCCCTCCGACACTTGCTTGGCACAATGGCAAGATTAATACATGAAGGATCACACATTGGTAGGGATGCCATGATTCTGGTATTTCAACAGACTTGGTACAATAAAAAGTTCAGGAAGGTAGCAGAGTCCCTCTGCCAGAGGTGCCTGTCATGTCAACAGATGAACCCAGGCAAGAGGACAATGGTTGAACTGAGCAAGATTGGGAGGTCAGGGGGTCCCTTTATAAAGATACAGGTTGATTTCATCACCATGCCCCGTTGTGAAGGGAAACGATATGTCCTTGTCATTGTTTGCGTATTTTCAAAATGGGTAGAAGCTTACCCCACTCCTCAAAGTGATGCACTGACAGTAGCGAAGTGTTTACTAAAAGAACTGATACCTAGGTTCGGAATACCATGCATTATTGAATCAGATAAGGGTGGACATTTCCAGAATGACATACTGGCTGAACTTTGTAAGGCCTTTGGAATAAGGCAGAAACTCCATTGTGCATACCACCCAGAGGCTTCTGGAATAGTGGAACAAGTAAATGGAACTATCAAAAACAGACTAGCAAAACTGACAGATGCTACTGGCATGACCTGGGTGAAGGCCCTGCCCCTGGTCCTGATGGGACTGAGAAGTGTTCCAGACCGCAAGACAGGCCTAAGTCCCCATGAAATCATTATGGGAAGAGTGATGAGACAAGCATGGGTGCCAGGAAGCAAACTGTTGAGTATTACTGATGATTTGGTGCTTGAATACTGCAGAAGATTGGGTGACCAAGTGCGTTCTATCTCTCGCCAGATTGGAGACGACGGCATCCTCAATCCAACGACTCCTCTCCACAGCTTGGTTCCAGGAGACTGGGTCAAAATAAAGAAGCACACTCGATCAAGCTGTCTGGCACCAAGGTGGGGAAAGAAACGCCAAGTAATCCTGGTGACAACCACTGCAGTGAAAGTCGCAGGTGTTCCCCAGTGGATCCACGCCGGACACACCCAGAAGGTATTGCCAGACAAAGGATTTGAAGAACCAGGGCAACCAGCAGAGGACCCTGAAGGAGCCAGACCAGTAGCAACTGACAACGAGCAGCCCAGCACCAGTCAGGGTGCAGGAACAGCAGACGTTGGCCCAGGAGTAGTTGACTACGAACTGCCAAGAATCCAGCCTGCTGAAGAGGTCCAGGAAACTGAGCCAGGAGTAGCTGAAGACGAGCTGCCAAGCATATGGCCAGAAGAATGGATACCGATGATTGATCTGACCGAAGATCCTATCAGAACAAGAGAACGACTTAGTGAAGGTAGAGAGTGGACTAGTCAGGAAAAGCAAGGCACAGGCGAAGATCCTCAGCCGATTGAGATTCAAATCAAAACTGAGGAAGGAGAAGGTCAGACAGGGACAGAGCACGTGATTGATACAGAACAAGTGAATAAGACTGAACAAGTGCCCGATACTGAACACGTGCAGGATACAGAACAAGTGTTTGATACGCCTCCACTAACTCCTGATGTGGATAAGGGTCAGACTAGACATAGAGTAATAGTTCGAGCAGAAGAAAATCAAGAGATCGAAGTGCTTGAACAGGATCAGATAGGGTTAGAAAAACGGGTTCAGGAAACAGAAACAGAAACAGAGACCATTGAAAGCCAAAAACAAAATATTCCCGAACAAGGCCAGATTAGCAACCAGGCAGAAGAATTTGATGCTAGCCCTGGAACTAGTCAGATAAGGGAAGTAGGAGAAGAAAGTGGAGAAGAATTACCACAAGATAAAGAAAACAAGAGAAGAAGAAAAGAAAGTGAAGTCCAAGTACCGACTAAGAGACTAAAGAAAAGAAACAACCTTGAGCCTAGGTTTGTAAAAAGACTGAGACTAAGGATAAAGACAGTGGAAGAAAAACGTGCAGAAGCAAGAAGAAGTGCTCGAATAGCAGAGCAAGAAGAAGACTCTTCCAAAAGAAGGAGTGAGCGAATAAAAAGACAAAACAAAAAGTACAAGTCTCCTGAATGGACACTGGTTTTGGAAGAACTTGAAGATCTTGATATAACTGACGTGAGCGACGGAGAACCTGTCCCAGAGTACTCAGCTGAAGAGGAAGACGAGCCACCGTGAATTTGCACAAAGTAAGCTAGTTGTGTAAAAAGTAAAAAAAAGAGGGGTGAGAACACTCCTACTGAGCTAAAATGTCTGATTCAACAGTGAATGGTAGTCCTAGTTGCAGCCGGTTTAAGACGTGTTGCAAGGTGTGTATATGTAGTGTAGTAGTACTGATAGTTATCTGGATAGGATTAACAATTTTCATTCCCTTTGCTGTAAGTAAAGATACTAACATTGTCCCTACTGAAGTTGTAAATACTGACAATGAGGAGCTGACAACACAGAGTGTAGAAAGACATGAGAGAGCATTGAGACAAACTAAACGAGACTTAGAAGCATCAGATGAGAAAGGACTACATTATCATGGAATGAAAAACAGGACACATTTGAATGTTTTCGCAAACTGGTTAATACATTATGTAGAGACTATGGAAATTGAAGATTGCTATGTCTGCATGAAGCTACCTACTTCGGTGGCTGAAGGCGTGACATACCATCATCTGCCATTAACATATGGAATTTCCTGTAGCATTTTAGCTAGTTTATTTTACAAAAGGGGACCGTTACAGTATTATTACTCTAACAATGACGTGATCTTTTCTGAACTTCCTATACGTGGGAACTTGAATCCTGTACATACCAAAACTGACACCATAAGATATATGGGAGACTACTTTCTGACTATAGGGAACATTGACATAGCAGACGCACACAGAGATAACTTGACTTGTTCTTTGCGTGAGCAGGAAAAGATGTTCCTGAACATGGCAGAGAAAAGGAGAATTAAAATTCAGAAGAAGGCTAATGACGAAAGTCAGAAAAAGCCAAAGTGGGCAGAGAACATGGAAGGCACCTCATCTGGTGGAGCGGGTCCTGCTCTGTTGCTGGATTTTGAAAAGAAAGGCAAGCTATGTCTTCACCGCGAGAAGACTAGCTATTATAATAATGTTTTCATTGGTTCCAGTGAATGCGAACATAATTACAAGGTAATTGGAGGTTGGGGTTTCAAAAATGGGTCAGAGCCTGTGTTTCCTGGAATTTATTATATTTGTGGGGACAAGGCTTATTTCAAATTGCCGGATCACTGGTATGGAAGCTGCTACTTTGGCATTGTTTTCCCGAAAATATACCATGTGAATGGAAAAGCTGGAAGCAATGAAGATACTAATGGCTTAGTGCGTAGTAAAAGAGAAAGTATAGGTGAAATTATGGGTAGTATTTTCAGTGCACTGATACCTGGAGTGGGAGTGGTTCTGAACACTCACAGAATTTGCAAATTGTCTACTATAGTAGATGTGCTGTCTACTGAAACAGCTCATGGATTTCTGCTGGTCAATACCGAAATGGTTGCGATCAGATCAATGGTTTTACAAAATCGACTTGCTCTTGACACCTTATTAGCGAAAGAGGGCGGAGTCTGCCGGATGTTGAAGGCGCAACATTGTTGCACTTATATTCCGGATAAAAGTGTACAGATCAAAAGATATGTGAAAAACATTACTAATCTGGCAAAGGAACTCAAACCACTCGAGGTTGATAGTGCCTGGAAGAGACTGGTAGATGGTCTCTCAAATGTAGGTCATTGGCTTGCTAGCATAGGTAAAAGCTTATTATTCAAAATTCTGATGCCAATTGGTATTATAGGTCTTATTATACTTTCCATTTTCTTATGCTGTAAATACCGCAAGCGCACCAAAAAGCACGAGGTAAATGCAAGAGGAGTGAAACGAAGTGTGGATGAGATTGAATTAGAGGAAGTGAATGATCAGATATACAAAAAGGTGAAAACTTCTCACCCTGCTAAAACTGAAAGAGAAAAGTTAGAGCGGTTGCTGGAAGAAATAGAACTTTATAAAGTGTGAAAGAAAGTTGGCATCTGGTTCCAGTATAATTTGTGATGATAGTAGATATCATCAAAGAGGGGATTGATGAAGCAAAGCTTTGCATATTTTGCGGCTTGCCGAAATCAAGAACCTCATTTATGTGTAATAAGGTAACCCGTGTATGTTTTACTAACGTTTATATTTAGCTTAAGTAAAGTTCCCGAAGCTTGCCTATGTGTATTTCTAATGAATTAATCCGTGTCCTTTTAAAAATGGCCGTCGCTTGTATTTTAGTTACTGCGCATGCGTCAGCCACACTCACGTGTCCTGACGCGTCTGCAGAAGTGGAGGGAAAGTTATGCGCATGCGTAATTCATAGCTGTGCTTATCATGTGGTACAGCTCGTGCCACTGCTCTTGTGTCCGTGTCAATGTAGCTAACATTTAATGCAATTAAGTTTATTTCTTGATGATGAGTTAAAAGTACAAACCCTGTGATGTGTTTTCATAATGACATTATTATGTATTAATTTGTTTTCGCTTACTTTTCATGTACCGCGGGAAATGGGGGTCTGAGTGAGAGGAGAGCCATATTGGAGGTCCCTTCTGCGCCTGTGCGACATTCGGCAGCACGAGGGACCTTGGCTGATGGAACATAGCCAGCTGGCAGTGATGGGCGAGATGCTCCTGAGAAAGTCACCTCTGCCCTGCGAGAACAGCGAATGTGGCTCCTTATGTGATACATTGTAATGTTGCGCTACTGTTAGCTCATGGGAACCCCAAATCTGCTAGGCGGTACCCAAATATGTTAATGAAGGCTTCAATTCGCGTATTGTGATTGGTGTGTTACCCAAACCCTACCTTAGGACCAATTGAAATTGAGGGATTCTGACACTTTGCAACATTGGGGGGTGGTACACTGTCCCCAAACTGTATATCTACCCTGGGTTCACCTAGTGAACCGTCCGACTTGTCTGGTTTAGCTGACCTGTCACTGACCCATCGTACTCAATAGGTGACTGAAGATACAGAGCGCTGCGGAGCACTCTGTCCGAAATTGACCATAGACTAAGGTTTTACTGAACCTTAAAGTGCTGGCAAGGCACTTAGCTGGGAGTTTCGCTGACCCAATCGGGGTCTTGATCGATAGCTGCAGAGCGGGTGGAGCGCAGGCGTTGCTTCCGAACTGTGGGTTCCGGTCCTATCCTGAAGAGGGTCCTGTCCTGAGGGTTTGCCGTCCTGTCCTGAGGGTCCTGTCCTGATTCCTTTTTCCGAGGGTATCCTGTCCTGTCCTGGGTGTCCATTCTGCACCTGCTGTTCTTTGAGGGGTATCCTTCCTTGAGGGTTTCCTGTCCTTAACTGACCCGTGGCCAGGGTTTGGTTTCCACACCTTTTCTAGGTAAATATTACTCTGAACCTCTTGAAATTCTTGCACCTTCTGAATTTCTAACTTTTGCTTAAATAAAGTTCAACATTGCATATGTTATATTTCCATGCCTTTCCGCAACTATTGAACAGTCATTTATAATTTTGCAAAGTTATTCCTATGTCTTCTCATTTGTTAAGAATCATATTTTGCATAGCAGTGTGTCATTTCCTGATATGGTCTAGAACTTCGTTGCCTAGGTTGTTCAAAGGCCCCTTCACCTTAAGTGAAGCGTGTTATTCATTATAAGCTCTTCTATAGTCACACACACTTAGTCTATCCCTGTCTAGATAATACTGACTTATATAGTATTTTTCTCGTTACATTTTATTTAGTACCTTGATGATTACTCTGTCATTATTTCTTTCTGCCTATGTGATTTACGTTATCTTGGTTATTGATTGCCTTATTTTACTGTACCTCATGCAAGAAAATATTGAATTTAGATAAACATTTTAAAACTTCCAGTTGTCCGTGGTCATTTAAACAGTATTTGAATGGTATTGGTGGGGTTTGTATTTTGCTGCCTTTCTTTTACAGCTAGCTCCCTGATCCATTGTGGTCATTAGGCACCCGCATCGGTGGATGGTAAGTCGGGTGCACCGAAATTTGGTAGCAGGGAACACACACACACCAACTTGATAGAGCTCGTGAAGTCACCTGATCGATGTATATGGTGGTTTGAAAAGTATATGGGCCCTGAAGCCGGAAACGGCGAAAACTGTTGGTCGGGTGGCC
This sequence comes from Lissotriton helveticus, assembly GCF_964261635.1. Taxonomy (NCBI): domain Eukaryota; kingdom Metazoa; phylum Chordata; class Amphibia; order Caudata; family Salamandridae; genus Lissotriton; species Lissotriton helveticus. The sequence continues at coordinate 429,782,387 of NC_136058.1, forward strand.
TCGCGCGCTCTATCAGTTTTCTGGTAGCTAGAGGATGGTTAGGGACTAGCTAAAGGTTAGGCAGGATTAGTTGGACTAGTTAAGTCGGAAGCTGCTATTATATTAATGCTGCTAAAAGAGCGGCTGTTCTGAGGGAACTGATCACTCTCTTGTGAATACGCTGCTGAAATTCATGAATTACTGTATTGCCATTATTCTTGTTCTTATATTGTTATATGTACTAATCCATGCAATTGTCAATCGTTTAGTTAAGTGGTGTCCGAACTCCCCGGGGAATTGAAAGGGCAAGTGGTGAATAGAATCCATTGTCCTGAGGTCACAGGTTCGAGGAAAGTTAGGTGCAGGTTAGGATAACCGGGAAGCACTAACTAGGGTTTTCTGAATACATGTGTGAATAAATGACAGTAACGGGGTTCATTGGCAAAATTCCCATAGTGGCGTAACCTAGTAAGGGTCACATCGGAAGAGTAGCAGGTTCCTCGGAGCTAGCGTGAAAGCAGAGGGGTCCGCTGAGAAACCTTAAACTCGGAACATATCCCGGAAAGAAGTGGATGAGTTTAGGGGAATAACAGGTTCACTGATGCTAGAGTGAAGGGTAGGCGGAAGAGATCTGCCCGCAGCGAGTGAAAAGTAAATGGAAGTAGTTTACTTGCAGCAATAGAATTCTTTCTCTGTCTAGACACTTGAGCACTGTGGCGAATGTGTATTTGTTGTAAAATAACCAAGCACTGAGCACTTTAAAAGAAAGAAAGTTTCCGTTACCTTGTGAAGGGAGGGAGTCAGTTGCGAAGCGCCTCTGACGTCACTCTGTGCCGCGCTGGGATTGGTAGACGCAGCGGGCGGGTAGCGGAGCTAAAATTGTAAAGGAGGGGTGAGCGCCGGAGCGTGGGAACTGTCTCACGAAGGGGCCGCGCACCCATTGGCGGAGCTTATTTTGTATCGCGCACCCATTGGTTGCACGAATTTTCTGAAGCGCGTTCTGATTGGAGGTAGTTTGTAAACAAAGTTAGCGCAGAAGTCGTATGTGGCACTCGCGGACTACAGAGACGCGACCTGATCCAAGGCATCTAGGGTTTGAAAGGGATCAGTGGAAGGCTAACAGATACGATATTATGTACGGAACCAAGAGAAAAATGTCCCTTGTAAGTAAGGTGAAAAATTATTTTAAAACGGACAAACCGATTAAATCTAGGGAAGGTGTTCTTGTCCCAGCACCCAATACTCCTGCCTCATTCATGATGTTTGACCGAGGGTACAATACCTGTGTGTGGCTGGAGAATTGGGTGAAGTATACAAAGGATGACGGAGTATTGGCGTTTCCGTTAGATGGTACTTTCAATGGTAGGATCTTATTTAATTTAAGAACCCGAATGAATGAGCTGCATCCCAGACCAAGACTAACGCAGTATGAGGCATTAGAGGAATGGGAGATTGAGGCGTTTGAAAGAGAAAGACCCCGAATGGACAAGGGTTTGACCAAGTGGTACCCCAGGCAGAAACAGGAGTCCAGGGATAAAAGGATGAAACAGTGGAGACAAAGCATGATTGTTGAGGGTCTGTTTCCCATGATGCCGGCATGTCATAACATTGGAACGGGTGAGAAAAGTACTGAAAAATGTAAGCATTGGGGGGCCCTGGGGGATTCAGATGATGAACTAATAGATGACATCTGTACCAGAAGTCCGCCACCTTACAATGAGGGAACCCGACCTTCCAGTGTAGGAGATGTTCCCCGACGCCACTTCCTAAAGGAAGAAGACAGGTCCCTGGGACTGGGAGGGGGTGGTCAAGTATTACCCTATCCTGAGAAACCCGAACTGGCGGAAACAAGGGATATATATCCCAAAGTGCCCGCAAGTCAGGAAGAAAAATATCCACGTACGAAAACTTTTTTCCCCAGACCCTTGTATGAAAGCGAAGAGAAACCTTCGAATTCGGGACTGCCTTTTGTTCAACCTCCATATGGGGAAGAGCGCAGGTCCTTTAATACTGGAACTTTATTCCCGAAACCAAATTATGGGGGAGGACCAAGTGAAACGCATCCTACTGCCCCGAGTTTTACTCCTCCATTGAACCCCCAAATATTACATGACACAACTTTAAGAAGGGTACTAGTGGAAAAGGAGCAAGAGGCTCTAGCTAGACAAAGAACAGAAATAATTCAGAAAATTTCTCAGATAAATACCAGTCCTGAGGCATTGACTATTCCAGTAACTATTGGACCGGTGGTCCCGTTATACGGAAATGGTCAGGGAAATCCGATTACTCCAGTTATGACCCCAGTCATGGCAACCCCGAGACAGGAACCAATCATCATAGATGATCAGTCCAGTGAATGCGAGTCTGAAGTTGCGTTTTTGGAATTGCCAAACAAACAGACTGTAAAGGGAACACAGCAGAGGTATAACCCTTTTAATACAAAGGAAATTAAATTAGAGACAGCAACCGGTACTAGGAATGTCTCTCTGGTAACTCCGGATGAAATTGAGAGTTGGAGTCGTGAATTAGAGAAGCAGACTCCGCAAACAAAGCCTTTAGACCTCTACAAGCTGAGGGTTGAAATAGAAGAATTAATGGCAGGAAATGTGGGGTTGGATCGATTGAATACCTACTCTGAGGAAGAATTGTCGTTCATATGTAAAAGCTTTACAAGGAACACCAGAGTGCTCCACGAAAAACTGACCGAAACAGCAGTTAGTATGGGGGTAGATATCTCAAAATCCAAGCCCTTACAGAAACCGTACAGAGCAGACTTCTCAGACAAAGATATAGAACACCTGAATGTGGCAGGGAAGAAGTTGCAGATTAAAGAATTAATGGGGGTACTGCAGAAATGGGGAGATGTGGAAAAATGGAGAAGCAGGTGGGCGAAAAAGAGGGAAGAGGTTCGCTCCCGACAAGTGACTCCCGAGTTTGCTTTAAGAGAGGTAGAAAAACCTGAGCAGTTATGCCCCATGCGCGAAGTTCCAGGGGGGAAATATGTGCATGTCCCCTGGTCTAGGCAGGATATTGTGTCCTTCACGAACGATTTTCCAAAATTACGAGAGAAACCAGTTGACTGGTACCGGCAGGTGGAGAGGTTCGTGAAGGTACAGAAATGTCTGTGGAAAGACCTGGATGGGTTTTTCGACATTGTGGTTCCAGTAGATTTATGGACCCAGTGTAAAATAAACATAGATTGGCCCAGTGAAGAGTATCCCAGAAACAAGGAAACAGGGGAGCCATCAAAGGAAGTCATGCGAAAATATGAGCAGGTAATTCAGCACTTGAAAGAAAAGGTGCCCGCTAAGGAAACTGATTGGACAAAAATAGATAGAACAACACAGGAAAGGGACGAGACAGTGCACTCTTTCTATGAGAGGTTATTGCAGGTATTTAAAACATACAGTGGTATTGATAACATCGACCTGAAGGATATGACGCACTTTATTTACAGGTTTGTAAATGGTTTAAGACCTGAAATTTGTCAGTGGATAAAAGACAATAAAATCTGTTGGCATACTAAGAAAATGGATGAGGTCCTGCGGTACGCTAAGTACTGCGAGGACGAGATGGCAGAAAAGAAAAAGGCCCTTAAGGAGAAGGTTATGTGGGCTCAGGTGAAGCTCGCAGAACAACAGGAAAAACAATTGAGTAACATGGTTAAACATGCTGAGAACAAAAGTCCTGGGGGAGGGGGTGGAGGAAAGCCCCGGCCCAAATTTAGCAGGGAAGAGGCTATGAAAAAATTTCCCTGCCATCAGTGCGGCGAAATTGGACACTGGCGAAACGAGTGTCCCCAATTAGTCGATGTTAATGAGAAAACTCCTGATTTAATTCCACAGACGCAGAAAGAAAGACCAAGAAAGACTCAACCCCAGGTAAAAACAGTTCAGGTGCCTCGAGCACCCAAGCAGGTATACAGGGGAAGACAGGCAGAAAATGAAGAGATAGAGGTTTGGGAAAGCGGGGAGAACAGAAATACAGCAACTTCGCAGTATCTGCTGAATGATACCTTCCTTTGTAATGATCAGGACTGACGGGGCCTGAGAGGGGAGGACGAGGAGTGCGTACTTGGCGCTTCCTTGCCGGTAGACCAGTCTGGACCATATATTGAAGGAAAGGTTGACGGAAATGATGTCACCTTTCTGTTGGACACTGGCGCTACCCGTTCTACTGTAAGAACAGTGGACGTTCCAAACCTACCCCTCTCGGGAGAAAATATCCAAGTAGTAGGTGTATCTAATCAATTGATTAGTACTCCTGTTACCGAACCAATGGAGATTTCAATTGGAAGTTTTAAACAGATGCATAGATTTGTCGTCTGTGACACCAGTCCAGTAAATTTACTGGGACGTGATTTGCTGTGCAAAATGAACTGTACCATCTTTTGCACACCAAAAGGTGTTGAAATACAGACCCCAGATGAAGACGGCATTTATAAATTATTGCTGCTTAGACCTGACTCAGAAATTAAAAGATTGACCCTGCAGGACTTGCCCCAAGAACTACAGGAAGCCGTAAAGCCAGAGGTGTGGGATTTCACTGGAAAGGATGTGGGGTTGATGAAAGATGTGGACCCCATACAAATAGCCATCAAGGACAATGCAGTATATCCTAACACTAGGCCCTACCGAATGAATGCTGAAGTGAAAGCAGGTGTCACTCTGGAAATACAAAAATTATTGGAAGGAAACATCATACAGGAAGTGATGAGCAGCCCATGCAACTCACCGATTATGGGCATCAAAAAGCCTAGTGGCAAGTATGGGGTAGTGCAGGACCTGAGAAAGGTTAACAAAATTGTAGTTCCTTGCTGCCCTATTGTCCCGAACCCTGCAGTAATTCTGTACCAGATTCCTTGGGATGCTGAGTGGTTCACTGTGATTGATTTGTGTCATGCATTCTTTTCGATACCCCTGCACCCCGACAGCAAATTTCTTTTCTCATTTGCTTTCGAGGGTCACGTGTATTGTTGGAACAGGGTCCCTCAAGGGTATACAGAGAGTCCCTCTATCTTTAATCAGATCTTGAAAAAATGTCTAGAGACTTTGATCTTACCTGGGAACTCTGTGTTAGTGCAGTACATAGACGACCTTCTACTGGCGTCTAAAAGTCACCGGGACTGTGTAGTTGACACCATTGCCCTCCTAAATCACCTGTGTGAGAAAGGGCATAAAGTGGCCCCTGACAAACTACAGTTCTGTGCAAAATCAGTGAAATATCTAGGACACCAGATAGAAAAGGGTGTCAGAAAAGTCACTTCAGAGAGAGTGAGAATAATTCAAAAGATGCAGTTGCCCCGTACTCAAAAGGATGTCAGAATGTTCCTGGGGGTATTAGGGTACTGCAGGCAGTGGATTCTGGGATTTGCAGCCTTAGCCAGGCCCTTGATAAAAATGACCACGAGAGGAATGCCAGATGTTGTACAGTGGGACGATGAAAGTCTAATGGCTTTCACAAGACTGAAAAACTGTCTGTGTACAGCCCCTGCGTTGGGAATGCCAGATTATTCCAAAGAGTTTGCCCTTTTTTGTGACACTCGCGATAATTGCGCATTGTCTGTCCTGACTCAAGAACATGGCACGACCAGAAGGCCTGTGGCTTATTTCTCTGCCACACTGGACCCAGTAGCTGCTGGGTTACCAGGCTGTCTGAAAGCAGTAGCTGCTACCTGTGCAAGTTTGGAGCAGAGTGAGTCCATTGTCATGGGACATCCTGTGACCGTGTATGTTTCACATGGAGTGGTAATCCTATTGACCAGAACTAAAACACAGTATCTCACCCCTAGTCGGCTGACTAAATACGAGAGGATTCTTGTGGGTGCAGCAAATGTGAGCATTGTTAGGTGCGGTATTCTGAACCCTGCCACCTTACTCCCCGACCCCTTGGAAATGGAAGGTGGGGATGATGATGAACATGATTGTATTGATCTGACAGAGTTCAGTACCAAGCCACGCCCAGACATAAAAGAAGTACCATTGCCTGAGCATGATAAAGAACTATTTGTGGATGGTTCCTGTCTAAGACATGAATTAGGAGGCTTGAGTGCTGCTTATGCAGTAGTGTCTTTCACAAAAATTGAACAAGCAGGTTACCTATATAACATCAAGTCTGCACAAGTAGCCGAATTGATAGCCATGATAATGGCTTGCAAAATTGGGAAGGACTTACGCATAACAGTGTATACTGACAGTCAGTACTGTTATGGCGTTGTGCATGACTTTGGCCAATTATGGCTGCAGAGGGAATTCATGACTTCCTCAGGTACTCCCATTCGGAATGCAAAAGTTGTTCATGACCTTTTAGAGGCCATCCAGTTGCCCAAAGAACTGGCAGTGGTAAAATGTACTGCTCATCAAAGGAGCATGGACAGAGTATCAATGGGAAACGATTATGCTGATCGAGTGGCTCAATGGTGTGCCAAAGATCGGTATATTGTAAATCCAAAACGAGGGGGGCCAGGAACCAGCTGCCAGCTTCAGGTGTTTGAGGAAGTGCCTACATGGGATGAGGTGAGAGAGTGGCAGGAGTCGGCTCCTTGGCAAGAAAGAGAGAAATGGAAGGAGGATGGATGTAGACCGAGACGTGTGGATGGTGTCATCATAGGTCCAACTGGTATGCCTGTGTTACCCCGACACTTGCTTGGCACAATGGCAAGATTAATACATGAAGGATCACACATTGGTAGGGATGCCATGATTCTGGTATTTCAACAGACTTGGTACAATAAAAAGTTCAGGAAGGTAGCAGAGTCCCTCTGCCAGAGGTGCCTGTCATGTCAACAGATGAACCCAGGCAAGAGGACAATGGTTGAACTGAGCAAGATTGGGAGGTCAGGGGGTCCCTTTATAAAGATACAGGTTGATTTCATCACCATGCCCCGTTGTGAAGGGAAACGATATGTCCTTGTCATTGTTTGCGTATTTTCAAAATGGGTAGAAGCTTACCCCACTCCTCAAAGTGATGCACTGACAGTAGCGAAGTGTTTACTAAAAGAACTGATACCTAGGTTCGGAATACCATGCATTATTGAATCAGATAAGGGTGGACATTTCCAGAATGACATACTGGCTGAACTTTGTAAGGCCTTTGGAATAAGGCAGAAACTCCATTGTGCATACCACCCAGAGGCTTCTGGAATAGTGGAACAAGTAAATGGAACTATCAAAAACAGACTAGCAAAACTGACAGATGCTACTGGCATGACCTGGGTGAAGGCCCTGCCCCTGGTCCTGATGGGACTGAGAAGTGTTCCAGACCGCAAGACAGGCCTAAGTCCCCATGAAATCATTATGGGAAGAGTGATGAGACAAGCATGGGTGCCAGGAAGCAAACTGTTGAGTATTACTGATGATTTGGTGCTTGAATACTGCAGAAGATTGGGTGACCAAGTGCGTTCTATCTCTCGCCAGATTGGAGACGACGGCATCCTCAATCCAACGACTCCTCTCCACAGCTTGGTTCCAGGAGACTGGGTCAAAATAAAGAAGCACACTCGATCAAGCTGTCTGGCACCAAGGTGGGGAAAGAAACGCCAAGTAATCCTGGTGACAACCACTGCAGTGAAAGTCGCAGGTGTTCCCCAGTGGATCCACGCCGGACACACCCAGAAGGTATTGCCAGACAAAGGATTTGAAGAACCAGGGCAACCAGCAGAGGACCCTGAAGGAGCCAGACCAGTAGCAACTGACAACGAGCAGCCCAGCACCAGTCAGGGTGCAGGAACAGCAGACGTTGGCCCAGGAGTAGTTGACTACGAACTGCCAAGAATCCAGCCTGCTGAAGAGGTCCAGGAAACTGAGCCAGGAGTAGCTGAAGACGAGCTGCCAAGCATATGGCCAGAAGAATGGATACCGATGATTGATCTGACCGAAGATCCTATCAGAACAAGAGAACGACTTAGTGAAGGTAGAGAGTGGACTAGTCAGGAAAAGCAAGGCACAGGCGAAGATCCTCAGCCGATTGAGATTCAAATCAAAACTGAGGAAGGAGAAGGTCAGACAGGGACAGAGCACGTGATTGATACAGAACAAGTGAATAAGACTGAACAAGTGCCCGATACTGAACACGTGCAGGATACAGAACAAGTGTTTGATACGCCTCCACTAACTCCTGATGTGGATAAGGGTCAGACTAGACATAGAGTAATAGTTCGAGCAGAAGAAAATCAAGAGATCGAAGTGCTTGAACAGGATCAGATAGGGTTAGAAAAACGGGTTCAGGAAACAGAAACAGAAACAGAGACCATTGAAAGCCAAAAACAAAATATTCCCGAACAAGGCCAGATTAGCAACCAGGCAGAAGAATTTGATGCTAGCCCTGGAACTAGTCAGATAAGGGAAGTAGGAGAAGAAAGTGGAGAAGAATTACCACAAGATAAAGAAAACAAGAGAAGAAGAAAAGAAAGTGAAGTCCAAGTACCGACTAAGAGACTAAAGAAAAGAAACAACCTTGAGCCTAGGTTTGTAAAAAGACTGAGACTAAGGATAAAGACAGTGGAAGAAAAACGTGCAGAAGCAAGAAGAAGTGCTCGAATAGCAGAGCAAGAAGAAGACTCTTCCAAAAGAAGGAGTGAGCGAATAAAAAGACAAAACAAAAAGTACAAGTCTCCTGAATGGACACTGGTTTTGGAAGAACTTGAAGATCTTGATATAACTGACGTGAGCGACGGAGAACCTGTCCCAGAGTACTCAGCTGAAGAGGAAGACGAGCCACCGTGAATTTGCACAAAGTAAGCTAGTTGTGTAAAAAGTAAAAAAAAGAGGGGTGAGAACACTCCTACTGAGCTAAAATGTCTGATTCAACAGTGAATGGTAGTCCTAGTTGCAGCCGGTTTAAGACGTGTTGCAAGGTGTGTATATGTAGTGTAGTAGTACTGATAGTTATCTGGATAGGATTAACAATTTTCATTCCCTTTGCTGTAAGTAAAGATACTAACATTGTCCCTACTGAAGTTGTAAATACTGACAATGAGGAGCTGACAACACAGAGTGTAGAAAGACATGAGAGAGCATTGAGACAAACTAAACGAGACTTAGAAGCATCAGATGAGAAAGGACTACATTATCATGGAATGAAAAACAGGACACATTTGAATGTTTTCGCAAACTTGTTAATACATTATGTAGAGACTATGGAAATTGAAGATTGCTATGTCTGCATGAAGCTACCTACTTCGGTGGCTGAAGGCGTGACATACCATCATCTGCCATTAACATATGGAATTTCCTGTAGCATTTTAGCTAGTTTATTTTACAAAAGGGGACCGTTACAGTATTATTACTCTAACAATGACGTGATCTTTTCTGAACTTCCTATACGTGGGAACTTGAATCCTGTACATACCAAAACTGACACCATAAGATATATGGGAGACTACTTTCTGACTATAGGGAACATTGACATAGCAGACGCACACAGAGATAACTTGACTTGTTCTTTGCGTGAGCAGGAAAAGATGTTCCTGAACATGGCAGAGAAAAGGAGAATTAAAATTCAGAAGAAGGCTAATGACGAAAGTCAGAAAAAGCCAAAGTGGGCAGAGAACATGGAAGGCACCTCATCTGGTGGAGCGGGTCCTGCTCTGTTGCTGGATTTTGAAAAGAAAGGCAAGCTATGTCTTCACCGCGAGAAGACTAGCTATTATAATAATGTTTTCATTGGTTCCAGTGAATGCGAACATAATTACAAGGTAATTGGAGGTTGGGGTTTCAAAAATGGGTCAGAGCCTGTGTTTCCTGGAATTTATTATATTTGTGGGGACAAGGCTTATTTCAAATTGCCGGATCACTGGTATGGAAGCTGCTACTTTGGCATTGTTTTCCCGAAAATATACCATGTGAATGGAAAAGCTGGAAGCAATGAAGATACTAATGGCTTAGTGCGTAGTAAAAGAGAAAGTATAGGTGAAATTATGGGTAGTATTTTCAGTGCACTGATACCTGGAGTGGGAGTGGTTCTGAACACTCACAGAATTTGCAAATTGTCTACTATAGTAGATGTGCTGTCTACTGAAACAGCTCATGGATTTCTGCTGGTCAATACCGAAATGGTTGCGATCAGATCAATGGTTTTACAAAATCGACTTGCTCTTGACACCTTATTAGCGAAAGAGGGCGGAGTCTGCCGGATGTTGAAGGCGCAACATTGTTGCACTTATATTCCGGATAAAAGTGTACAGATCAAAAGATATGTGAAAAACATTACTAATCTGGCAAAGGAACTCAAACCACTCGAGGTTGATAGTGCCTGGAAGAGACTGGTAGATGGTCTCTCAAATGTAGGTCATTGGCTTGCTAGCATAGGTAAAAGCTTATTATTCAAAATTCTGATGCCAATTGGTATTATAGGTCTTATTATACTTTCCATTTTCTTATGCTGTAAATACCGCAAGCGCACCAAAAAGCACGAGGTAAATGCAAGAGGAGTGAAACGAAGTGTGGATGAGATTGAATTAGAGGAAGTGAATGATCAGATATACAAAAAGGTGAAAACTTCTCACCCTGCTAAAACTGAAAGAGAAAAGTTAGAGCGGTTGCTGGAAGAAATAGAACTTTATAAAGTGTGAAAGAAAGTTGGCATCTGGTTCCAGTATAATTTGTGATGATAGTAGATATCATCAAAGAGGGGATTGATGAAGCAAAGCTTTGCATATTTTGCGGCTTGCCGAAATCAAGAACCTCATTTATGTGTAATAAGGTAACCCGTGTATGTTTTACTAACGTTTATATTTAGCTTAAGTAAAGTTCCCGAAGCTTGCCTATGTGTATTTCTAATGAATTAATCCGTGTCCTTTTAAAAATGGCCGTCGCTTGTATTTTAGTTACTGCGCATGCGTCAGCCACACTCACGTGTCCTGACGCGTCTGCAGAAGTGGAGGGAAAGTTATGCGCATGCGTAATTCATAGCTGTGCTTATCATGTGGTACAGCTCGTGCCACTGCTCTTGTGTCCGTGTCAATGTAGCTAACATTTAATGCAATTAAGTTTATTTCTTGATGATGAGTTAAAAGTACAAACCCTGTGATGTGTTTTCATAATGACATTATTATGTATTAATTTGTTTTCGCTTACTTTTCATGTACCGCGGGAAATGGGGGTCTGAGTGAGAGGAGAGCCATATTGGAGGTCCCTTCTGCGCCTGTGCGACATTCGGCAGCACGAGGGACCTTGGCTGATGGAACATAGCCAGCTGGCAGTGATGGGCGAGATGCTCCTGAGAAAGTCACCTCTGCCCTGCGAGAACAGCGAATGTGGCTCCTTATGTGATACATTGTAATGTTGCGCTACTGTTAGCTCATGGGAACCCCAAATCTGCTAGGCGGTACCCAAATATGTTAATGAAGGCTTCAATTCGCGTATTGTGATTGGTGTGTTACCCAAACCCTACCTTAGGACCAATTGAAATTGAGGGATTCTGACACTTTGCAACATTGGGGGGTGGTACACTGTCCCCAAACTGTATATCTACCCTGGGTTCACCTAGTGAACCGTCCGACTTGTCTGGTTTAGCTGACCTGTCACTGACCCATCGTACTCAATAGGTGACTGAAGATACAGAGCGCTGCGGAGCACTCTGTCCGAAATTGACCATAGACTAAGGTTTTACTGAACCTTAAAGTGCTGGCAAGGCACTTAGCTGGGAGTTTCGCTGACCCAATCGGGGTCTTGATCGATAGCTGCAGAGCGGGTGGAGCGCAGGCGTTGCTTCCGAACTGTGGGTTCCGGTCCTATCCTGAAGAGGGTCCTGTCCTGAGGGTTTGCCGTCCTGTCCTGAGGGTCCTGTCCTGATTCCTTTTTCCGAGGGTATCCTGTCCTGTCCTGGGTGTCCATTCTGCACCTGCTGTTCTTTGAGGGGTATCCTTCCTTGAGGGTTTCCTGTCCTTAACTGACCCGTGGCCAGGGTTTGGTTTCCACACCTTTTCTAGGTAAATATTACTCTGAACCTCTTGAAATTCTTGCACCTTCTGAATTTCTAACTTTTGCTTAAATAAAGTTCAACATTGCATATGTTATATTTCCATGCCTTTCCGCAACTATTGAACAGTCATTTATAATTTTGCAAAGTTATTCCTATGTCTTCTCATTTGTTAAGAATCATATTTTGCATAGCAGTGTGTCATTTCCTGATATGGTCTAGAACTTCGTTGCCTAGGTTGTTCAAAGGCCCCTTCACCTTAAGTGAAGCGTGTTATTCATTATAAGCTCTTCTATAGTCACACACACTTAGTCTATCCCTGTCTAGATAATACTGACTTATATAGTATTTTTCTCGTTACATTTTATTTAGTACCTTGATGATTACTCTGTCATTATTTCTTTCTGCCTATGTGATTTACGTTATCTTGGTTATTGATTGCCTTATTTTACTGTACCTCATGCAAGAAAATATTGAATTTAGATAAACATTTTAAAACTTCCAGTTGTCCGTGGTCATTTAAACAGTATTTGAATGGTATTGGTGGGGTTTGTATTTTGCTGCCTTTCTTTTACAGCTAGCTCCCTGATCCATTGTGGTCATTAGGCACCCGCATCGGTGGATGGTAAGTCGGGTGCACCGAAATTTGGTAGCAGGGAACACACACACACCAACTTGATAGAGCTCGTGAAGTCACCTGATCGATGTATATGGTGGTTTGAAAAGTATATGGGCCCTGAAGCCGGAAACGGCGAAAACTGTTGGTCGGGTGGCCTCGCGCGCTCTATCACTTCCATCTGCTAAACAAACAGTCCATTTCCCTAGTTGTTCTGTCCAGATTTAACTTAGGAATCCGATCCAATTCCCCCACAATATATATTCCCAGATATCTAAACTCCGACTCTCAGTGCCATACCATTGATCTACGTCCCAACACATGACGTCAGTCTTGGATTTGTTCACCTTGTATCCTGATAATGCCCCAAACTCTGCTGTCAGTTCCTCGATCCGAGGAATAGTTGTACCTGGATCACCCGTATATAAAATCAAATTGTCCGCGTACAGGGCCAGCTTAGAGCTATACTGACCTGACTGAAATGTGAGATTCCACAGTGGGGAAAAAACCTTATCAGTGCTCTGAATGCCAGAAATGTTTCAGTGAAAAAAGAATACTCACTACACATACAAGGACCCACACTGGGGAAAAACCTTATCCATGCTCTGCATGCCACACATGTTTCAGTGAAAAAATCATTCTCACTCACCATATAAGAACCCACATTGGGGAAAAACCTTATCAGTGCTCTGAATGCCAAAAATGTTTCAGCCGTAAATCTGATCTCACTGCACATTTGAGAATCCACATTGGGGGAAAAACATCAGTGTTCTAATTGTCAGAAAAGATTCAGAGGTAGTGATGGTTACATGCACCATAAGAAAACACACCATCAAAAATACTTCAGTGCTCCAAGTGCCAGAAAAGCATCCATTTTAAATGCAATCTCAACTACATGAGCAGACGCACACAGGAAAAAAACATTACCTATGCTGTGAATGCCAGAAATTCCTATTTTGATAGGCACAGTCTCACTAACCATAATCCACTCCATACTGATGAAAACCGTATGAGTGCTCTGAATGACAGAAAAGCTGCAGAGAAAAACGCTATCTCACCATGAGAAACTCCACACTGAAGAAAATCCTTATGCTTTAAAAGCTTGAATCTGAAAGACAGAGTTATGCTTCATGAGAGATCCCACTCTGGGGAAAAACCTTATGAGTGCTCGAAATGCAAGCAAAGTTTTGGTCACAAATTACATCTCACTTGTCGTGAGCAACGGGAGAAAAAAGCCTTATGTGTTCTGAATGTCAGATAAGGTTTAATCACAAATACAATGTCACTTCACATGAGAGAATTCACACTGGACTTAAGCCTTATACAGGAGGGGAAAGCCAGAAACGTTATACTCAGAAAGGAGATCTCACTAAACATGAGAAATGCACCCGCACCAGGTAAGAAGTAACGCATATCTTGAGTTGCAGAAAAGCTTCTAACAACCTGACTTTACATGAGAGAGCACATATTGTAGTTGCAATAGGATTAATCAGGAAATTCTTGCAGGATAACTTAGGCTGCCCGCATGCAACCTCCAAAGAAATTTTAGGCCTTGAAAATGTTTTAATTGCAACAAAATCCACAATTTGAGTATCTGAAAGTTACAAAACTATCAAGGTCTTTACTTGACACAGAGAAGTGTTAGTACTTGCAAACATCAACTAATTAACAAAAAATTCATAATATTAATGTCTTACATTTTCTCCACCCAAAAGGTTTCTACTCACACTTGTTTCTTAACATATGACTGAAATCTAGATTTTCATGCTAAGATTAGGCCTAGGCGGTGTTCCTCAATAAAGAACTCGGCAAAGTGTCAAAAAACTCAACCGCTCAACGCGGAGTTCTGCGAGCAGCAGAGTGCTTTAGGGTCAATTTGAACCGCTTTTTCGGCGAGTAGATCCCAAAATGATTAGTGGTGAATTAGTGTAGGGAAATATAAAATGGATTTGAGAGCTGGACATGTTGGTCTGTTAGTTGGGTTGAAAAAGAGACTGGAGGGATAGAAGAGGGAAGGTTTTGCATTTATATAGCGCTTGCTACCCCTGATGAAGTGCTGAAGCGCTTTTCAGCGAGTAGCATGCTACTCCAGAACCCAAAAAGATGAATAGATAGATCAATTATTGTGGGTAGGTTGTTTTATTATATAAATACAACTGTACGAAAATTTATAAAATTCTCTTGTAAAGTTGTATCCAAGTGGCAAGTATAGTCTCTGATAATAATGTATACAAAGTTGGCCTGCCATCAAGACTGATGCCCCGTAATATTGATGCAAAGTCAATTGTGCTGAAGTATTTTAGACTCTTGTTGAATTGTAACATCCACCTTGTAGTGTCGTAGACGAATCTAGGACCCTAGTGTAATTTTTCCTGATTCATGCCCTTATATAGGTATAACTTATTATATCCTTATATAGGCATGAAAATCTTAACCATATATAGACATAGCCACTGCAGTCCAAATACGGCATGGCTACTTCCACAAGTTCCTAGAATCCACAACGAATTCTTGGAGAAACTAAACTTCAGCAGTCTGGGACTTCCCCCTGCTTAAGTATTGATTTGTCCAAGAACTCATGGAGTTTTCAAAGAACTCCGAGTTCTTAGTGAGGTTATTATGTCCAATCTTACGTCAAACTCAGCACCTTCCAGGTATAAATATACCCACATCTGCCCTAGCAAACACACGGTGGTTTGGAGCAGATCGACTAACTACTTGCCCGATGCCCTGCTGTAGCGAGTGCCGAAGGAAGCCGACCCTCCAGCTGATGCACTGAGAAAGTTGCTGTCTTTTCTTTTGCCGAGAAATCCAGCTCCAGTGTTTCCCAGCTACCCTTGCGGGTTACTGGGAGATCGAGTCCTGAGAGAGAGATACAAGACCTCCTTCATTCTAAAACCAAGGTATGGAGCTCCTTAGACCCTTAGAGAAATCTTGGATAGATTCTTGGCAAAAAATACTGAACTTAAGCTACACCTCACTTACTTCTTCCCTCGTACTAGACTTAGGTTAGGTACACCGGGGTAGGAGTATTTTAAAAGCACCAGTTGAGTACTTTTAGTCGTTATTTATCATTGCATGCATTTTATCAGTTTTATGTATCTTATGGCTTAGAAACCGTATCATGCTTTTACAGTATTAGTTCATAATACTCTTTTGCCATTGTAGCAATTCACTTCTCTTGCATGAGAAAGAAGACTGCTCAATAAATAACCTTTTTTATTGAAAACACCTGTCTCTCTATTTCTCTGCAAATCCTGGTGAAACGAAGCATGCACAATTGACTGAGTGAAATAGCAATCTATTGTTTCCGCGACTCTAGAGATATATTTCTTATTCTTGGGTAACAAAGCTGTCATGTTTATGCGGTTATCAGAAACTAATCCCTTCTTGTGAAGTCGAGAACGTTTCTAGTGACCTCTGAGCTAGCTGGCATTCACAATTAAGTCTAACATATTCAATAGAGACCTAGTCGACTTCAGTCCTACGTCTAAACTATTGTTTATGTTATTCCAATGCGCAGAGCCTATTGGGAATATAGGAACTACACTACAGTAGGTACTGTTGTTTGTATCATGTCCACATTGTAGGCAGACACAAACGCCAAAATTGTGCACTATTTATATTAAGCATAATGTAGGTGAACAGATTACAGTAACCAATGTACAAGCTGTAGTAGGTGCTTAGAAGTAGAGTGACATAGAGGGCAATAAACACTCCACTAACTCTGTCACTCGCTTAGTACAGACGAATGCCAAAGGCTTCGTACATGATGAAGCATCAGAGTGCACCCTCTTTCTTTGTCCCATGGGCATTTTGGCTTTTGTTCTACAGAAGAGGCTGCAGACACTTACAAAGCCCTTTATGTAGTGTGGATCACGTAGGAGAGATTCTCAGCGGGCATGCTTTCCTTTGTATTGGGAATGGCCACATTCAAATGTGGTAATACCTTTTGTCTTGCGACTGCACTGTATTATTGACACGGGCGAAAGGGCAAACAAGCAGTTAGGAGGCGCACTGATTGTATACCACCACCTGACAGGATGGTGACAGACCCCACCCACCTGCAGGGGAAACGTGCCACCTCGTTTAATAGCTGCCAGACGCTTTACTTTGTAAGCAGACTGGTGGTTTACAACTGTACCTACGTTGGGGCACCACATGCTTTTTCCAGCATAATCTGGTGTACTCCCCCTGTGTGACATGACCGCACCCACTGAAGACTGCACCGATGTGTAGTCTGGGACAGTGCACCTTCCCTGTAATTCTGAACTGGGCCTTTAAATATGGTACTATTTTGTGTGCCTATTTAATTCAGGTATACAAAGAATGTGGTACTACTTGTATACTAAGGTACATAATGAGATTACGTAGATTACACCTCTGTGTGCCTAATGCTGCCATTTGCATTTCAAGACCAGTGATTAATGTGGCTTTATGAAGTTCAACGCCATTGGGTGTTCCCGACCTGTCTTATACTTGCATATGGAAAAGATGTGCCATTTGGAACCTAAAGATAGATAAACATATTCATAGGTCACGATTTAAGTCTGCATCTAAAATAAAACTGAAAATTAGGAGAGGTGATAAGTGAGATGTTAAAAGACAGCCGCTTATCGAGTTGCATTTGTAAGTAGGCCTCCCTATATTATGAGATCTATTCCTGCTTCAGTCCTTAATTGCAATGAATACTTTAATACCCAGGCATGAAGTCATTGTCGAGCTGTTTAAATATCCACCTGTCTCCCCAACTCTTCCCCAATGCATCCTTAACCAGTGGCCTAGCCAGTGTGCCCCAGGCCCTAAGGCAAGAAAGGAAATGTGACACCTGCCCTCTGTTTGGACTGTGGAAAACAGCAATAATCATTGTTCTGTGGGCCCCTCAGGCCTCTGTTTGAACTGTGACAAACAGCAGTTATCAGGGTTCAGTGGGCCTTTAAGGCGTCTGGGACCTGGTGCCACTGCACCTGCTGCACCAATAGGAAGCTAAGCCCCTGCCCTTAACAGCTTCTATTCTAGCCCCACTGGTGAACTGAACCAGCCAAGTACTGATCTGGCCATATCTGCAGGCATGCAGCCGCCTCTTCGACTGAAGAGATTTAAGTCGCATGAAAGCAGCATGCGGGAAATAACTATTTTCTGAGGCAGTCAACACCTTGTCTGTTCCAACCTGAATCCATTTAAAACCAGGGACGAAAAAACGGTTCATCGTCATCTCTTGCTTATCAAAAGGGTAAAACAAATTCATCTAACATTATAGTGTACCACATAAACAAAATGGTTATTCTGTGTACAAATTAAAACTAGCATGCATAAAGAAAGGGGAGCCTTTGGCCAAAATAGCCATTTTCCCTACCCATACTTCTAACACATCTTTTACAAAAAAATTTTAACTACATTGGCATCCGGAAATAGTCATTAGCGCCTACTCATAAGCAAATGACATTTAGAATTCTCTTTCACTTCAAGCTTTCAAAAGTAAATTGATATAAAAGCAGTATTGAATTTTTTGACATTGTGTACTCTTACCAAAATTTAGAGCATCAATTTTATATGACACGCCATAGAAAAAAGGAGTTCTTTATATATACTAAACCCCCAGAAACATTTGATTAACCAGTTAAAAAGTCACGTCTAGCTTAGTTAGTTTATAGTCTTCTTTTTTAAGAGAAATTATTTCACATTGTTACTGGATCTGCATGGCTAAACACTTATAAGGTCCCTTCTAGCACATCTTTTACAAAAAAATGTTAACTACATTGTCATCCAGAAATAGTCATTAGCGCCTACTCATAAGCAAATGACATTTAGAATTCTCTTTCACTTCAAGCTTTCAAAAGTAAATTGATATAAAAGCAGTATTGAATTTTTTGACATTGTGTACTCTTACCAAAATTTAGAGCATCAATTTTATATGACACGCCATAGAAAAAAGGAGTTCTTTATATATACTAAACCCCCAGAAACATTTGATTAACCAGTTATAAAGTCACGTCTAGCTTAGTTAGTTTATAGTCTTCTTTTTTAAGAGAAATTATTTCACATTGTTACTGGATCTGCATGGCTAAACACTTATAAGGTCCCAAAGGCGAGACCTATTGGCTATGCCAATGCTTGTTATTGATTGAGTACAATGAGCAGCAGCACTTTTGATTAGGTCCCGAAGAAAGCCGCAAACACCTCTTTGGAGGGTTAATAGGCTGAAACATGTTGACCTCTTATTAACTTTCACTCTGCTGCCCCCACTACCCTGAGCTCATTTTTGTGGTATTTCGTATACCATTCTCTATAACAAAACATGCCTGAACTCCTCCCTCTCAGTGAGGGGGCTGTACCCTGTACTGTAACTAGGTATAACGGTGGGAAGATGTTCTGAATGAGGAAGCATGCCAACTATGGTGGGTGAGGGAAATCTTCCCTTTAAAGGGATATTTCATCTTAGCTAGGTCTTCATTTGCAACAGTAATCCTCATAGACCCAAGGGTTTCTTGATTGTGGTAGAAATACATTTTTACCCCTTCATTGTACGTTTAAGCACAGACCATTGCTTGAAATGTTGTGATCAATGTAGGAAAAATACTCTGTGCACTGAGAAAATGTGTTAAAATAATGGAAAGTTGAAAATTGCATTTAATTTCTTCTCATACCTGGATTTATCTAGAAGAGAAGTCTGTTAATTCAAGCAGATTTTTAATACCACATAAGTATGTGAATACGGTATAAGAAATTAGGGGATCTTTATCTGATATCTTTATCAGTAAATTATCTGAAATTATTGCACATATACTTTTGCAAGTATTATTTCTAAAGATAAAGGAAATTCTATATTTGTCTTTTCTAAA
This sequence comes from Lissotriton helveticus, assembly GCF_964261635.1. Classification (NCBI taxonomy): domain Eukaryota; kingdom Metazoa; phylum Chordata; class Amphibia; order Caudata; family Salamandridae; genus Lissotriton; species Lissotriton helveticus. Next base: position 429,801,743 of record NC_136058.1, read on the forward strand.
CTAACTCCAGTGCGTATGACTACAATAACCACCTCTCTCAAATCAATATTGTGCTTGGTTTAGTGAGAAAGCTAAATGATCTAGGAGAAACCAAGACTGCGCGTCAGTATTTTTCTTAGGAAGCTTTAAGTTAGAGAGTGAAAACACTTTTTAGAATGCCCCAACAATTGTGTCAAAGATATTTCAATATGTTTGACAAAAAGAATAGGTACATTTCATGACAATATGGAAATGGGAAATAAAATAATAGAAGCAAATATTTACACCACATGACAAAAATATTAGAGACTACATTTCAACAATATATAGGAAATACTGAGGTTCATGTATTAATAATCCATTTGGTAAAACTGGTTGCTTGTAGAGTCAGCACACTACTGGGTCTGTGATGGCTTTTAAATAAAGGCATTTTTAATGATTCACAAATGTCCCCTTGGGTTACTACCTCCTGTTACTGTTTTTCAGCCCACGTATGGTTTCAAAGCTTAATACATACCTTAAGGATGTATTACGTATTTAAAAGGGACACTATTAACATTCCCCTTCCAAATTCTTAATTGTTAAATGGGCTTAGTACAAAAAGCGGTTTAGCATTTGCAAACTCTGTGAATTACCGAACCAGTGGATTTTTGAACAATAAAACTCTTGGTACATGAGTCAATTGTTCTCAATTCCCTCCAAATTAAGTTTGCTAATAATGTTAGTTGAATGATAACCGGTGCACGTACCTATTTAGTGTTAGTGTTGCTTCAGATCAAATAAAAACCATCACACATAACTCTTACACAATACTTAAAGACAGAATTTCTGACATCCAGCTTTAATGTTTTGTTAAATATATTTGCAAATGTTGTCACTTAAACAGGAAAGCATCTAAACCGGTCTCTGGACATAAAATAGGTTGTAATCATAATCTTTCGATACATTTTCTGAGTTCCAGGAACAATGTGTGTTATCTGTGTTTACTCTAAACCACTATAATAAACATTTTCAATGCTTTTAGATTTGATCTGTTTGTACTGGTTTCCATTGCAGACAATAATCTAGATTTAGAACAAGAATCTATTCCACCCATGGCTTTTAAAACCTATTTGTCATTGATCTCTTTTAGTGTTATCGCAAATAAAACTGTAATACAACTGATCTGAGAGATGGACCTTCAAAGTCAATTTATTGAACAAACTATGGAGATAAAATCTGAATAGATTAGATCCACAAGCATTGCCTGACCACTGTATTTTACATCAATAGATTACTAATCAGCACATGTTGTCTAAGTACAATTCACTCATCTTCAATTTTACACGGAGCTCGTGCTGTGTCTGTGTGAATTCTTTTAAAATATGACATTTAAATGTCCAAAAGTTTAGGAATTCTAGTTTCAAGCCTGGTCAAACCTTAATGAATGCTATACCTAAAGATGCCCTTCTGTTCCTACATTTTATTGTGCACCATGATTCAGAAATGGCATGTTTTTGATTTCATAGGTAAAATTCTAAACATATTTATTGTTGTTGCCATCTGAAACATGATCACTAATTGGGAAGATAACAACAAGTGGTCCTGTGATGCTTGCTGGCATGGGAAGTCTTTAATCAAAAGGTGGATTGAATTCAAGTTTAGGTGACAATTTTACAAAAGTGTATGGATTTTGTATATATTTAAAATTGTTGATCTCTAAAAAGGGTTAAATCAAAAAATCGAATTGAAATTCAAGTTTATCATTTTAATCCTATTGTTAGAAAAGATGTAATTTTGAACCCCATGAGGTGGGTCCTTTCCAGAAAGCATTCAGGTTGTAATCATGAGTCAAATAATGCTGAGAAGGTTAAAATATTCAAATTGAATTCTAATTACACATGAAATGTTCATTGTTCAATATATCTCTCTTAGTATTTTAATGTGAGGACTTTATTGCTTAAGGAAAATAATTAGTATTTGTTTTTCTATATGTAGCAAGCATTACATTAATGAAACCACTGTATCCCACCCTCTTTCTTTCCCTTCCTGTTCTTTATGAACGTTTCTATTGTTGAACTTTAAAGACTGCCCGAAATTAAGAATTGTGCTGTTCCTAACTTTGCTAAGTTACAGTTTGTTGATTTTTATGTACAACTTTCGTCTCATATGTGTATGGCAACTGATGTTCTGTTTTGCTTTAATAATCAGCTTATGTTTATTAGGTTTTATTATTCAATAAAATGTTTCAAACACAACAAATGGTAGTTGATATGTATTTACAACTGCAGCATTTTTATTGTATGGGCACTTTCAAAGGGGACAAAAATATTGTCTGCGGGTTGACGGAGTACCACATTGGCATCAGCAGGCAGAGTTTTGGGCAGGTGATTGGGGGTATATGTAAGGTTGGAGTAGGGGGAACAACGCATGTACATTGTGTGGAGTGTGACTCCTGGAGTTATTGTGAGGGATACCATGCTACCCTGTAAATGAATCCCCTAGTGATTATTATCAACAAACTTTATTCGGTTTTATGAAAGAAAACCATAAAAGTCATACATAAAATGATAAAACATTTTCCAAGTTACAGATTTACAAATATAATATGTACAAGTTAATCAAAACACAAGATAAAAATTCATGAAGTACAGTACAGAAGTTAATCGCAGCTTGACCTGAGTCTAACAGCGAACCATAAAAAGTAAAGCATATGCAAAACAGTGTCATTAGAGAGCAGTTGTAAAAAGATAAGAGCTGGTCTCACCCTCCTAAAACCTGTTTTTTTTGAGAATGGGAATAATAAATAACTTTCTAGGGACAGCATAAAAACTACAAAACAATATAAAGTCCATCATGTCCTGACGAGACTCACTGTTGCAGCTACAGGGCATGAGGCACTGGCCTCTGTGGAGGACGCGAGGGTGTGCCATGTGGTAATGGAAGAGGTTGAGCCAAAACCGGGTAATTGAAAATGATTATGGATGCTTTTAAGCCCTAGAAGATACGGTTCGCTGGTTGGTACGGTTTTTAACACGATGTACTTACGCACACTAGGCTTACACAGCTCATTTCCCTCTCTATCACAGTGGCTTATTCCTAAAAAACACTCTTTGACCAGAGAAAAGTCACTCTTACATCTGCGCTCAGGGTTAGCGAATAGTTCCTACCTACCCTGGAGAGGCCAACTCTTATATACTGGAGCCATCGGATGCGTGAGACACGGTCAAGTGAAAGGCATTCCCGTAGGATGTCTTTGCTAAGTGTATTTTCTTGCTTAGCCCAAATATTAAGCCACAAAGCCAGGGGACGGAAAGCCAGTACATTTTAGAGGAAAGGCATTCTCAACTCTTTGTGCACGACATAAAACAAAGTGCTTTGTGGGACAGAAAGGGCCATTTGGAGGAAAGAGTTTCCAGTACTTTGCACTGCTCCTACCCCAATGTGGCCCAAAATCTCACTCCCATAACTAACCTTTGAGATGGGGGCGTGGCCAAGATGGCGGTGTGAACGGACGTGTTCCACTGTGCTCCTGCCGCCGAACGCCGCTAAATAGCATCTACAGCGTTCTCCTGGGCCCTGGGGGACCTAGCTGGGTTCTCAGAACAGGTCTCGGCTTGGAGCGGGCTTCGGTGAGGCGAGTTGCGATCCAGGTGTGAGAGGTCTGGGCCGTTGCGAGCACAGGACGTCGCGGCCTGCGGGGCCCTGAGGCGGACGGAGAGGCGAGAGCGGGGCCGAGAGGGGCGGAGCCATCAAGCCGCTGTTGCGGCTTCCTTGACGGGGGGCGGCGGGTCTGACCCGCGCGGCTGAGAGCGGAGCTTCCCGCGGCTTTCCCGAGGAGGCTCCTGCGGACCTGCCGGGTCACTCGACAGCACACCGGAAGCCTCCGAGCTGCACGGGGGACTGCAGGAGGGCGGCAGCGACGATTAAGGCTGTGACGGCTGGGCCTGGGACGTGGCCTGAGGTGAGGAGAGGGGGGAAGACGGAGACGAGCCCACGCCGCTCCGGACTGTGCCTCTGGTCGGCGGTGAGTGGCTGACTGCAGCGCTGAGCCCCCCCAGCAGCGGACTGCCGCCCTTGAGGTCTCCCCTGGCACTGGAGGTGCCACATATGCAGAGCGCCGCCATCTTGGGACAGGGTGGTCAGCACCGGGGCTCTGCTTCAGCGGAGAGCGCCCTTGGCTGCGCCTGGCCGGCACTCGCTTGTTTACACCAAAGACACACGTCTGCCCCCCCCCCACACACCAGAGGGTCCGGGTGGGAATCTACAAATACAGCTGCCCTAGGAATAGAGGTCCCACCCCACGCCGCGCAGCAGGGACGGAACAGCGGCGGGGTGCGGAGACCTCGGTGTGAGACTGCTGCTGAGGTGGCCCCCGGTGTGAGTTACCACGATCGTGCCCGGGAGCGGCGGCTGCGGTGTGGTGCCCTGGGGTCTGCCATATTGAGTCCCCGCACAGCCTAGTGACAGCTTCACCACGCGGACTGCGTCTTCTGGGGTGGCGCCCCACGCACTGTCTGGGGGGGACACGCAGACAATCAGATCCTGCCAGCGGGAGCACTTGGCGCAGCGGAGACCGGCGGCGGAACGAGGGAGGTGGCCATTTAGCACCGGACAGTCTGGTCCACAACCACAGGTGCTGGGACGAGCTGCTGGACTGGTCTACGCCGGGCAGTACTGCGGACTGACCGGGGAAGTATGGCGAATGGTAGGGTGCGGAAAGACAGGACCATAAAAGACTTACTCATGCCTATCTCTGCGGGGGGGGGGAAAAAACGGACCCTCACGGCACTGAAAACAATGCGGCGTCTACTAAGTCAACGACCGGCGCACCAGGCCCCAGCCCCCGAAGCACTGACGAGCCGGTCACGAGATCTTTCTTGGAATCGCTCTTTGGGGGCCTACGGGAAGATCTCCAGCTTCTTAAGACTGAGTTGAAGGGAGAGATTCGTGAGCTGAGGCGAGACACGGACGCCATCGGGGAGCGAGTAGCGGATCTGGAGTCGAAGAATGACGCCCGGGACGTCGAGATGGAAGCGCTCCAGCAAGAGATCATCCGCATTCATGACCAGCAAGTCGATTTACAATCCCATGTGGAAGACTTGGAAAACAGGTCCCGGAGGCATAACATTCGAATTAGAGGAGTAAAACCCACCCCGGACACAGCGGACCTCTTCAAGTTCACGCAAGGCCTCTTCAATCACATTTTGGGCCGGTCTGCGGACTCCATTCTTGCACTAGATAGAGCACATCGTTCTGGACCGTCTAGAGCCTCGGGCGCCTTGCCGGCGGATATTCTGGTCTGCGTCCAGGACTATCGCACCAAAGAGGAGATTCTCACCAAAGCACGACAGCTGGGCTCTGTCACCTATGGCGAACATTCGCCGACACTCTATCAAGACCTGGCGGTCATCACCCTGGAAAAGCGCAGAACATTCAGGCCGGTTACTGCTGAACTGCGACGCCTCGGAGTCACGTACAGCTGGGGACACCCTTTCCGGATTGTCTTTAAATTGAACAATAAAGTGCACCAGATTCGGTCTCTTGCAGAAGCCTGCCGGCTGTTGGGCATTGAGGAACCCGAACCAGTGGGGGACTTGCAACCGGGGACCGCTTCGGAGAACAGCACTGCGGGGCAATGGCGTCAGCAGAGACGACGGCGCAGACAGCGTCGCCCTCCCCAGGAAGAGATACAGGAAGGACAGCGGGCGGCGGTCGAGACAGCGGCAAAGGAACTTGCGGACACGGCTGATGAGTAACTGTTGAGCTGCCCCTTAATTGGCTTTGGCGGTCGGCGGCAGGAGTCGACTTGAAAGGACTGGACACGTACCCCTTTCTTCTCCAAGACCCTAAACCTTCTGAGCGTTGTGCAAATGGGAAAATTCTACTTGTTGCTGGGGGGGATGGGCGGGATGGGATTCTGCAAGGCCAAATTGGGGTGGGTCTGCTGTGGGAGGTGGGGGGACTGTTGGGGTTTGTTTTTAAATGCCAGTTGTTTTTGGGTTTGACTACCGAGTTGCTGCTCTCTGAAAATTGGGGGAGGGCCATCAGGTCTGGAATAGGCAAATGTTTGTTGTGTCACCTGCCAGCTTTTGCTCCTGGGATCCGAAGGTCACCGCTACAGGGCAGCATTATCACACACCTTAAATGTTATGGCAGGGGTTGAGGAGCACACGCCATGATCAGGAGCGGGGAGGGCCCCACTGAGAGCGCTGACATGGAACGTCAGGGGCCTCAATGACTATAGGAAGCTGAGAAAGGTCCTTAGTTACCTGCGCAGGCATAATATAGACCTCGCTCTCCTCCAGGAGACTCACTTGCCTCTTGCTAGCAGGATGTTCCAACATAAGGGGTTGGCGGGCAATAGTATTGCAGCGGGCTTCACCACACATTCGAGAGGGACACTGATATGGGTGAACCCACGTTCCAAACTCACGTTACAAGCTCTGGAGTCGGACCCGGAGGGGAGATATGTCATTTGCAGGTGCAGGGGGCGGGGACACGATATGCTGCTTGTGAATCTCTACGGGCCGAACTACGATTCACCTGAGTTCTACACTGAATTGGCCAGGAGATGCAAAAGGTTTGACTGTGCAACTGTGCTCTGGGGCGGGGACTTTAACCTGGTTCTAAACCCGGACCTAGACAGGTCCGCTGGTCCGAGCAGGAGCCCGTCGGCGGCTGCCACGGAGCTCCGCGCTGAGATGGTGCACCTAGATCTCTTGGATGTGTGGCGTAGTAGACATCACTCCAGAGGGGGGTACACACACTATTCAGCATATCATGCACTGCACACTAGAATAGATTACTGGCTTGTCTCACAGCGGCTATCCAACAACATTAGGGACTGTCTCATACTGCCACGCACACTGTCTGATCACTCTCCCCTCCTCCTGCTCCTGGAATCGCCGGTGCGCGGAATCCCCCCCTTTACGTGGCGCTTCCCCCCGTACTCTTTACTGGACGAGGTGTTCCGAGGGGAGCTTGCGGAGGAAATTGAAAACTTTTTTGTTACGAATACGGGCTCTGTGGAAAGTTTTCAGACGCTGTGGGAAACCTTTAAGGTCTACATCCGCGGGGTCGCCATGGCCAAACACTCCGGTGTACTGAAATCCATTAGGCAGCGGCTAACCTATTTGGAGGGCGAGCTGAAGGACCTTGAAGGGAGGCACCAGGCGGAGCCAGAGGGAGACGCACTGGAACAGATTAAACAGCTATTGAAGGAATATCACACGGAGGCAGATAGAGAGGTACAACATATGGGCAAGTATGCCACAGCCCGTGTATATGGCGAGGGTGAACGGCCTGGTTCACTCCTGGCAAAGATGATCAAACATGGGCGGCGACCGCTGCTGATAGGTGAGTTGGTATCGAGCACGGGAGAGACCCTCACAGATGAGGAGCAGATTGTGGGGGAATTCAGGCGGTACTACTCCGCTTTATATGAATCGAAATCAACGGGGATGGACGGGGCGATAGATGACTACTTGAGTTATGTCCAGATGCCACAACTGTCTGACGCGCAGAGAGAATTCCTGATGATGCCCATTCAGAGGGAGGAAATAGTGGAGGCATTAGATAGTATGAGGGCGGGCAGTGCACCGGGCGCTGACGGACTTACTGTTGGCTTTTACAAAGCGTTTAAAGACCTTTTGGTCCCCTACCTCTCAGCATTATTCGATGACATATGTGTAGAAGGATCCATGCCCCCGACGATGCGAGAGGCACTCATCGTGACGGTACTCAAACCGGGGAAACCTACCACGGACTGCGGATCGTACAGGCCCCTCTCTTTGATTAACGTGGACGCTAAGCTATATGCGAAGGTGCTGGCTACGCGTCTCGCTCTTCTCGCCCCTACACTGGTGGCTCCGGAACAGGCAGGTTTTATCCCATCTAGGAACCTCACATACAACATACGTACAGTCCTGGGAACGATGCAGCACGTGAAACCGGAGAACAAGGCATTAGCAATATTCCTGGATATGGAGAAAGCCTTCGATTCAGTAGAGTGGCCTTTCATGTCCAGGGTACTCAGGAAACTGGGTCTCGGTGAGCCTTTTTTGCAAATGATAGGCGCCTTGTACTACAAGCCGAGGGCCAGACTACGCATTGGTGACATCGTCACAGAGGCGTTTGGGATTGGCAGGGGCACGCGACAGGGCTGCCCGCTCTCCCCATTGTTATACGCTCTAGTGGCGGAACCCCTAGCGTGTGCGCTCCGGGAGTACCAGAGTCATGAAGGTATTAATTTCCCCACATACAGGATATGCATCTCCACGTACGCCGATGACACGCTTTTATATGTTCGAGACCCGGAGCTTAACCTCGCGTCGGTACTAAGGGAGGTAGTGCAATTTGGAGCCCTATCTGGACTTAGGGTAAACTGGTCGAAATCGGTGGCGTTCCCGCTGACACCGGTGACAAAGGAATTTGTCATGGATTACCCACTGCAGTGGTCGGAGGATCCGGTCAGGTATTTAGGCATAAAATTACACCCGGACCCAGAGGTTTTGATCAGGGAAAATTACGGAGTGGCTTACATGAAACTTGTGGACGATGTGGACAGATGGTGTAGGCTACCGCTGTCCCTGGCGGGTCGTATTGCGCTAATGAAAATGCTGGTGCTTCCGAGATTCCTGTTTCTTTTTTGCAACCTCCCGGTGGTGCTCTCAAAGGCGTTCTTTACAACGCTGATTCAGACCCTCACGAGGCTGGCATGGGGTGGTAAGCAGCCGAGGGTGAAGTGGCAAACCCTGACCCTCCCATATGACCAAGGCGGCCTAGGGGCCCCAGACGTGGAACATTACTACAGGGTTGCGCAAGCAATGCACCTGCACACTTGGATACATGGCGATGGTGATGTTCCACATGTGAAGCTAGAGACGCTCTTCACAAAACCCCTTCATCCAGCGTCTACGGTGTTCGAACCGGCTGCGCGACGGGTTGGCACCCTGGACTCTATTGCGAGTACGAATCACGCATGGCACTCTTTGGTGAGAAGCCGTGACTGTAAGCTACTGTATTCTCCCCTGGTCCCGATTGAGTGGGCCTTATGGCTTCCCCCCCTGAGAGAAAAGGGAGTCGCGTGCGCCCTCAATCAGCTGGGCATATTCAAGCTGGGGGACATGTTCAGGGACGGGAAGGTGGTCACCTGGGAACAGGTGGATTTACCCCAGACCGCTACGACGCTGCTGCATCGTTTCAGTCTGCATAGAGTCCGGGCAGCACTACAGGCGCAGCTGGGGCCAGCTATGGAGGAACCTGCAGAATTGCCAGAACTGACTTACGTTATAAAAACACAGTCGAGTGGCAAGTTGATAACGCGTCTATACAGAATTGGGCAGTGTCACCGAAAGCAGGAGCCTTCGAAGGCCCGCCAGGCGTGGCAGCGAGACTTACAGGTAGAGATCAGCGACGAAATGTGGCAATACTGCTGTCAGAATACGAAAAGGGTGTCGCTGAACGCCCGGCATAGGCTTGTTCAGTTTAAATTTTTACAGAGAGTGTATTACACCCCAGAACGCTTACACAGGTATGGGCTACGGCAGACACCGGAATGTGAGCGTTGCAGGGCGTCAGTGGCTGACTTCGTGCACTTGGCCTGGAATTGCCCCGGGATTAACGCCTTCTGGGAGGACGTCTTCCTTGAGTTGGGGCGGATTCTAGAGATGGAGCTCCCGGTTGATCCGGCACTAGCTCTGCTGGGGCATACCAGACCCTTGCCCCCGGCTATGCGTCGTCTAGCTGGCATAGGGTTGCTTCTGGCACGAAGAACGATAGCAATGCATTGGATGCGCGGCCCACTTCCAACTAAAAAAGAATGGGAAAGAGCTCTGCTGTATAGTTGTACCCAATCCCAATTGTATTGCGAATTACTGCCGCCGATGAGCAGACCACGGAGCTTTTGGGACCAGTACCTGACGTATGTCTCAATTAGGAACGCCACGGAGGAGGATCTGGAGGAGGCGGAGGAGCAGCAGGATCGGGGGGGAGACACCGGGGACTAGATTATCTCGGGTCTGATGGTCACACAGTGAGGGTGGGACACCAGGGGACTACAGACATCGGAGATCTAGGACGCATAGGAACATGCATGTGGGATCCTTCAGGTCGAGAGCATCGAGTGAATGATTGAATGGTGGGGTGCATCGAGTGGATGATTGAATGGTGGGGTGAGGCGGGGGCGAGAGGACTAGGCTGAGGCGAGTGACATGTAAACTTGTGAAGGCAGTAACACACGGGAAGAGGCACACCGGTAGTGGGGGGGGGTAGGGGGGGGGGTGGGGACGTTGTGGGAAAGTTGGGTTAGGGATGTTTGACATCGACCACGTAGCTGAAAGCGTGCACTGAAAGAGTCTGCCAATGCAGCGTTAGAGAAAACGGAAGCTGGCCCCCTGCAGTGCTGGAGGGTATTGATGTGGGACACTAGCACCAATGCATTAAACTGTTGACCCGGATCTGAACCCCAGGTGCCTGGAATGGGCGACGCCGATACCACTATTAGCGTAAATTCTGGAACATTGGTACAGAAATTGGTGTTGACGTGATACTAGATTGCTGCCGGCCCCAGGGTTGTAGGCGAAAGCTGTGTGCATGTATGGAAAGTGAATAAAGTTTAAAAAAAAAAAAAAAAAAAAAAAAAAAAAAAAGGATTTAAAAAAAAAAAAAAAAAAAAAACTAACCTTTGAGATATATTTGTCTTCATATGTCTTCAAAAGAGCCCCTATTGGCTTCCCTCCCCCTCAGCTGGTAAAGTTAAAAACAGCTGCAAAAGCTTTCACTAGATCCCCTTCCGGTAAAGAATTGGCTTGGTAGTTTGGTCTGCCCTGTTCCCATGATGCACTGGGCCAGGGACTGACTAATTTGCATGTAGCCAGGTTCTGAACTGGGATGGTGCAGTGAGCTAAAAAAACGGTGATGGATCAAGCCCTGATCTTTTGACTGGGTAGGAGTGTTCTACTTAATTCAGATGCTCTGTCCATCACCACCCCCTTTTTTGAATCATTTTGGCCACTATAGGAGTGGAAGGGTATGCTCAGACATGAGTCCCTTGCTCACTGCACCATCAGGATTCAAGCAAGCCGGGCCGAAGACGGCTGCAATGCCAGAAACCGGTCCCCGGAAGCTTGTTTCCTTTCCAGTAAAGAATTGGCTTGGTAGTTTGGTCTGCCCTGTTCCCATGATGCACTGGGCCAGGGACAGACTAATTTGCATGTAGCCAGGTTCTGAACTGGGATGGTGCAGTGAGCTAAAAAACGGTGATGGATCAAGCCCTGATCTTTTGACTGGGTAGGAGTGTTCTTCTTAATTCAGATGCTCTGTCCATCACCACCCCCTTTTATGAATCGTTTTGGCCACTATAGGAGTGGAAGGGTATGCTCAGACATGAGTCCCTTGCTCACTGCACCATCAGGATTCAAGCAAGCTGGGCCGAAGACGGCTGCAATGCCAGAAACCGGTCCCCGGAAGCTTGTTTCCTTTCCAGTAAAGAATTGGCTTGGTAGTTTGGTCTGCCCTGTTCCCATGATGCACTGGGCCAGAGACAGACTAATTTGCATGTAGCCAGGTTCTGAACTGGGATGGTGCAGTGAGCTAAAAAACGGTGATGGATCAAGCCCTGATCTTTTGACTGGGTAGGAGTGTTCTGCTTAATTCAGATGCTCTGTCCATCACCACCTCCTTTTTTGAATCGTTTTGGCCACTATATGAGTGGAAGGGTATGCTCAGACATGAGTCCCTTGCTCACTGCACCATCAGGATTCAAGCAAGCCGGGCCGAAGACGGCTGCAATGCCAGAAACCGGTCCCCGGAAGCTTGTTTCCTTTCCAGTAAAGAATTGGCTTGGTAGTTTGGTCTGCCCTGTTCCCATGATGCACTGGGCCAGGGACAGACTAATTTGCATGTAGCCAGGTTCTGAACTGGGATGGGGCAGTGAGCTAAAAAACGGTGATGGATCAAGCCCTGATCTTTTGACTGGGTAGGAGTGTTCTGCTTAATTCAGATGCTCTGTCCATCACCACCCCCTTTTATGAATCGTTTTGGCCACTATAGGAGTGGAAGGGTATGCTCAGACATGAGTCCCTTGCTCACTGCACCATCAGGATTCAAGCAAGCCGAGCCGAAGACGGCTGCAATGCCAGAAACCGGTCCCCGGAAGCTTGTTTCCTTTCCAGTAAAGAATTGGCTTGGTAGTTTGGTCTGCCCTCTTCCCATGATGCACTGGGCCAGGGACAGACTAATTTGCATGTAGCCAGGTTCTGAACTGGGATGGTGCAGTGAGCTAAAAAACGGTGATGGATCAAGCCCTGATCTTTTGACTGGGTAGGAGTGTTCTGCTTAATTCAGATGCTCTGTCTATCACCACCCCCTTTTATGAATCGTTTTGGCCACTATAGGAGTGGAAGGGTATGCTCAGACATGAGTCCCTTGCTCACTGCAGCATCAGGATTCAAGCAAGCCGGGCCGAAGACGGCTGCAATGCCAGAAACCGGTCCCCGGAAGTTTGTTTCCTTTCCAGTAAAGAATTGGCTTGGTAGTTTGGTCTGCCCTGTTCCCATGATGCACTGGGCCAGGGACAGACTAATTTGCATGTAGCCAGGTTCTGAACTGGGATGGTGCAGTGAGCTAAAAAACGGTGATGGATCAAGCCCTGATCTTTTGACTGGGTAGGAGTGTTCTGCTTAATTCAGATGCTCTATCCATCACCACCCCCTTTTATGAATCGTTTTGGCCTCTATAGGTGTGAAGGGTATGCTCAGACATGAGTCCCTTGCTCACTGCACCATCAGGATTCAAGCAAGCCGGGCCGAAGACTGCTGCAATGCCAGAAACCGGTCCCCGGAAGCTTGTTTCCTCTTCAGTAAAGAATTAGCTTGGTAGTTTGATCTGCCCTGTTCCCATGATGCACTGTGCCAGGGAAAGACTAATTTGCATGTAGCCAGGTTCTGAACTGGGATGGTGCTGTGAGCTAAAAAACGGTGATGGATCAAGCCCTGATCTTTTGACTGGGTAGGAGTGTTCTGCTTAATTCAGATGCTCTGTCCATCACCACCCCCTTTTATGAATCATTTTGGCCACTATAGGAGTGGAAGGGTATGCTCAGACATGAGTCCCTTGCTCACTGCACCATCAGGATTCAAGCAAGCCGGGCCGAAGACGGCTGCAATGCCAGAAACCGGTCCCCGGAAGCTTGTGTTCTTTCCAGTAAAGAATTGGCTTGGTAGTTTGGTCTGCCCTCTTCCCATGATGCACTGGGCCAGGGACAGACTAATTTGCATGTAGCCAGGTTCTGAACTGGGATGGTGCAGTGAGCTAAAAAACGGTGATGGATCAAGCCCTGATCTTTTGACTGGGTAGGAGTGTTCTGCTTAATTCAGATGCTCTGTCTATCACCACCCCCTTTTATGAATCGTTTTGGCCACTATAGGAGTGGAAGGGTATGCTCAGACATGAGTCCCTTGCTCACTGCACCATCAGGATTCAAGCAAGCCGGGCCGAAGACGGCTGCAATGCCAGAAACCGGTCCCCGGAAGCTTGTTTCCTTACCAGTAAAGAATTGGCTTGGTAGTTTGGTCTGCCCTGTTCCCATGATGCACTGGGCTAGGGACAGACTAATTTGCATGTAGCCAGGTTCTGAACTGGGATGGTGCAGTGAGCTAAAAAACGGTGATGGATCAAGCCCTGATCTTTTGACTGGGTAGGAGTGTTCTGCTTAATTCAGATGCTCTATCCATCACCACCCCCTTTTATGAATCGTTTTGGCCTATATAGGTGTGAAGGGTATGCTCAGACATGAGTCCCTTGCTCACTGCACCATCAGGATTCAAGCAAGCCGGGCCGAAGACTGCTGCAATGCCAGAAACCGGTCCCCGGAAGCTTGTTTCCTCTTCAGTAAAGAATTAGCTTGGTAGTTTGGTCTGCCCTGTTCCCATGATGCACTGTGCCAGGGACAGACTAATTTGCATGTAGCCAGGTTCTGAACTGGGATGGTGCTGTGAGCTAAAAAACGGTGATGGATCAAGCCCTGATCTTTTGACTGGGTAGGAGTGTTCTGCTTAATTCAGATGCTCTGTCCATCACCACCCCCTTTTATGAATCATTTTGGCCACTATAGGAGTGGAAGGGTATGCTCAGACATGAGTCCCTTGCTCACTGCACCATCAGGATTCAAGCAAGCCGGGCCGAAGACGGCTGCAATGCCAGAAACCGGTCTCCGGAAGCTTGTTTCCTTTCCAGTAAAGAATTGGCTTGGTAGTTTGGTCTGCCCTGTTCCCATGATGCACTGGGCCAGGGACAGACTAATTTGCATGTAGCTAGGTTCTGAACTGGGATGGTGCAGTGAGCTAAAAAACGGTGATGGATCAAGCCCATATCTTTTGACTGGGTAGGAGTGTTCTGCTTAATTCAGATGCTCTGTCCATCACCACCCCCTTTTATGAATCGTTTTGGCCACTATAGGAGTAGAAGGGTATGCTCAGACATGAGTCCCTTGCTCACTGCACCATCAGGATTCAAGCAAGCCGGGCCGAAGACGGCTGCAATGCCAGAAACCGGTCCCGGAAGCTTGTTTCCTTTCCAGTAAAGAATTGGCTTGGTAGTTTGGTCTGCCCTGTTCCTATGATGCACTGGGCCAGGGACAGACTAATTTGCATGTAGCCAGGTTCTGAACTGGGATGGTGCAGTGAGCTAAAAAACGGTGATGGATCAAGCCCTGATCTTTTGACTGGGTAGGAGTGTTCTGCTTAATTCAGATGCTCTGTCCATCACCACCCCCTTTTATGAATCGTTTTGGCCACTATAGGAGGGGAAGGGTATGCTCAGACATGAGTCCCTTGCTCACTGCACCATCAGGATTCAAGCAAGCCGGGCCGAAGACGGCTGCAATGCCAGAAACCGGTCCCCAGAAGCTTGTTTTCTTTCCGGTAAAGAATTGGCTTGGTAGTTTGGTCTGCCCTGTTCCCATGATGCACTGGGCCAGGGACAGACTAATTTGCATGTAGCCAGGTTCTGAACTGGGATGGTGCAGTGAGCTAAAAAACGGTGATGGATCAAGCCCTGATTTTTTGACTGGGTAGGAGTGTTCTGCTTAATTCAGATGCTCTGTCCATCACCCCCCCCTTTTATGAATCGAAGTACAGACCCCTGCAGAGTTATATTTCCCTCTTCCGGGTGTGTAACTCCAGCTTTGAAAAAGTTACCAGAGCAGCTTGCTCCTTCCACTGGGCAACAACATCACATGTAAATTGGGAGAGACATACAGTGAGGTATTGTAAGAAACTGGCTATGTATATACTCCACCAAAGTGAGGTATAGTGTGTATAGAGTCCAAGGGTCTCCAGAGGTCGGCAGAGGTTAAAGTTAGATAGAACCTTACTCTCTAAATTGTTAGCTTGGTCGAGCAGTGAGGCAGTATCAGAGGACAGTGTTAAGCATTTGATGTACACACTCAGTCAGCAAATGAATTCACACACTCAAGAACTGAACTCTAGGCCATTTTTTTTTGTATAACAAAATATACAGTTGCTTTATTTCTAGAACCAAGCAAGCCTGGCACAGGTAAGCATAAAAATACTTAGCGGTAATCATTTACTTGTATGAACATAGTTCAAGTATGCAGTAGAAATTGTACTTTGTTTGATTTACAGGGGAGAAGTAGTATGCAACACAGTACATTGATATGAATAGGCTTTTTCACTAAATTGCAGGTAAGTTACTTTTTGCTTTGCTTTTCTAACTCAGTGCTGGATACCTAGATTCAGCACTGGTACATTTCCTAGAAACAGCTAAGTAATTACGTTTTGGTTATTCGCATGATTTTTAAAGAATATTTTCAGTTTTCAAAACTCCACACTTTGAACCTTTTTGGAGCAGTACATTGAAATGAATGGGCTTCTACAATAAATTGCAGGTAAGTTACTTTTCGGGTTACTTTTCTAACTCAGTGCTGGATACCTAGATTCCGTCCATCATCCCCTTTTGTATCGCTTTGTTCGCCCTAAGTTGGCAAGGTATGCTCAGACGTGAGTCCCTTGCTCACTTTGCCACTTGATTCAAGATAGCCTGGCAGATGAGGGTTATGAACCCGACACCGGTCCCAGGATACTTGTTTCCGGTCTAGGGAAGACATGGCTTGGCAGTTTGGGCTGGACTTTTCCCATGAGGCACAGGGTCAGACTGATTTGCATATGGCCATGTCTGAACTGGGGTGGCGGATTGAGCTAAAGAATGGTGATGGATTAAACCCAGATCAGTTGACAGGGGGTGAGTGTTTGATTTGCTCAAACGCTCCGTCCATCATCCCCTTTTGTATCGCTTTTGGATACCTAGATTCAGCACTGGGACATTCCCTAGAAACAGGTAAGTAAACACATTTTGGTTATTTGTGCGATTTAAAAAATATTTTTAGATTTCAAAACTCCACACTTAAAAACATTTTGGAGAAAAAGTGTCCATGTTATCCTATGGAGGGAAAACAGGTTAACGGTTCTCAGGTAAGTAATTGACTGTGGGAGTTAAGGTTCTGGGGTTAGACTCAGGGGGTCTCCAAGGGTCAGTGATGCACTGTTGATGCACCCTCAGCGGCACTAGGACGGCCGAGTGCAGAGTGTTGAGGCCCAATGTTATCCTATGGAGGATAGGGGGGCTTTGTTTGGTGGAGGCTGGCAAGCAGGCCACAGGATTGTGGGAGCAAAGCTCCTAGGGTTTAGCTCAGGGCAAGTTGGGGACCAAAGGTGCACCCTCAGCGGCACTAGGGCGGCCGGGCGCAGGGTCTGTTTTGAGGTCGGGTGCCCTGTTGATTTCAATGGAGATTCTCCGGGACAAAGACACACTGCAGGCTCGTGGACGAGGATCTTCCAGGAGCGACCACCACTTCGAGTGGTAAGTTGGGATCTTGGAGGTTGGTTAGGCACCGCTGGGTTGGGCACACAAGGCCGTGGGGCGTCGGATGTAGGGGTGCCTTTGGACGTCGGGTCCTCTGGATTGAGGCTACAGACATCTTATGGAGGCTTGAGGCAAGTCATGGGTCACCGGATCTCGGGTCAGGATCGCCGGGGGCCCTCCTTGTGGTGTTTTTCCACCTGAGCTCGGGTCGGGTTCGGCGAGTGTGGAGTGGGCTGGATTCTCGATTTCTGGCTGGCACCAGAAGCTGCAGTTTAAACATGTCCGGTGTTCACAGGAGAAACAGTCTTGAAAGTGAAGGCAGGCAGGGCCTCCGGGGTTTGTGAGGTTGCTGGCTGCTGGAAAGGCCGGGGTTTTTGCAGGAGCAGGTTCGAGGGGAGACAGGCCTGTAGGGCTGAGGCCAAGTCAGTGGGCGTCGTCCTCTTATTAGCTCTGCACGGCTTCTCGTCCTCTTCTTTTCTTGTTGTTGCTGGATCTGAGGAAGGAAGGTTCAGGTTGCCACTAAATACTAAATTTAGGGGTATTACAGGTAGGTAAAGGGCAGGGACCAATGGGTCGCTTCCCTGGGGTGGGTACACTCCCTATTCTGTCACTCTCCAGTGGGAGGGGAGCAGGAGCCTCTCCCTGGTTGGCTGGGTACCCCATCCTCAAGATGGTGGGGATTCGAGGTTGTGCTTCACCTCACCTCCCCCACCTTAGGGGTGGAGTTGGCAGAGGTGGGCACACCTCTCTTCCGCACTTGTTTTTCCCGCCGGTTCTCCCACCCAAAGTGGGGGGTAGAACCAGTGGGGACCCATTGCTGAAAGCGGCAAATGGTCTGGAGAATCTCACAAAGGCGGCATGCCTTTGAAGTTTCCCCTTCGTGAACCCTGCCTATCCTGGGGGAGGAGGCTTGGCACCTCTTCCCAGGATGTGCATTGTTTCAGGCCCCCGAGAGCAGCAAGCTCTCGACCCAGGGGTCCAGAAACATGTCTGGTGGTGGCAGCCTAAGCAGCCACTCAGTCAGGTCACTAGGAGTTGGTCGAGTTTTAGGGGGCATCTCTAAGATGCCTTCTGTTGTGAATTTTACATTAAATCCCACACTGGCATCAGTGTGGGTTTAATGTGCTGAGAAGTTTGATACCAAACTTCCAAGTCCTCAGTGTAGCCATTATGATGCGGTGGAGTTCGTAATGACAAGCTCCCAGCACCATTTATTCTTAATGGCAGCACTGCACTTACAGTGCCCGGGAATAGACTTGGGCACTGTAGGGATACAGGGCTCATGCACCTGTACACTCACCACTGGCATAGGGCACCCAGCTAGAGGGGTGACTGATGTATGCGAGGGCAGTGGTTTGTGGGCGTGGCACACAGGGATGTATGCCATGTCGAGTCTTCACTTTGTTCTGTACCAAGACATGCAGCCTGCCAAGGCAGTGTGTGAATGTCAGGGTACAGGGCCTCTAAGGGTGGCACAATAAGTGCTGCAGCCCTTAGAGGCCTTCTCTGGTCACAGTGCCATGGGTCCCTGTGGTACCATTTACCAGGGGCTGACATGTGGACAGAGATGTCAATTGGGTTAGTTTTGGGGAAAGAACACAGGCCCTGGGAATCTGATTGGCAGGGACCCAGGACACACCAAAAAAAGGTGCAATAGTAGTCTGGCAAAAAGTGGGGGGGGGATACTGCAACAGAAACCCACTGTTCGAGGCATATGAGCAGCAGAATTCACACTCTGTGCATAGATTGCCATCTGGTGTGGGATTTCGATGCTTGCACCTTGTTGTCTTTGAAGAAGTCTTTTGTAGTCACAAGATAGGTGACTCCTCCCTTGGACGATAGTGTGCATGGGCATCGACTCCATCCTCAAATATCCCATTCCTGTGGTCGACACGGGCCGCTGGGGCTATTGACGCCATTTGGGCCTACGGCTCATGGAAAGGACTCTGTTTAAAAAATGCCCCCAGTGTGGAGCTAAATTCCCACACAGTGACAACCACAAGGTCTGTAATCTGGGTCTCTCGACAGAGCACAATGAGAATAATTGCCGGGCCTGCGCCTCCTTTCGATCCAAAAAGACCATCCGTGATCGCCGTGCCCGACGACACATCATGGCGCAGCAAGCAGCTCCGGTACCGGTGGACATCTTTGATGCAGGTCCCGATTCTGAGGAACTGGAAATCGTGTCCGAAGCAGACCACTCCAACTAAGACCGCCCATCCCTCCAGATCAATGAGTGAGTACCACTGCCGCATCCCCAACCCCACCTGCAAAAAAGAAGGCCCTGGTCAAGACTTCGCCTGTTGGCCCCAGCCGTGACCGAAAACAATGTTCAGAAGCCCCGCCCCCGGGCTCGGCTCCAAAGACAAAGGACAAGCCTTCAGGCAGCTCGTGACCGGGCAAGCCGCATGTTAGTGTTCCACAGGCGCCATCGGCACCGAAGTCGGGAGCGCAGCCTACTCCCAGAAAGAAATCAGCATCGACCACCCCGGCGCCGAAAGAAAAGGCATCGGATCCTAAACCAACACATTCGGAACCAAAAAAGATTTCCGCGGAGGAGCCTAGCCTGAGAGCGCGATGGTCGCCTTTTAGCTCGGCTCCGTCGGCCCTCCGGCCAACCTCGAATATCCTGTACTTTATCCTGTACCGCGACGATACTTCTCTACAGCTATTGAAACTTGATGATCTACTCCTACTCACCGTCTGGTCCGGAGGCTCCTGCGTGCTGTGGGTCCGCAGTTCTGTCCTCCAGAAGATTGAGGCCTCCGGGTGCTTGAGACCGGGGCCTCGCCTGTGGGACCCGACCGGCGGTGCTGAGATTGCCGGCCCCGGCAGAGAGAGAGAGCCACTGGTGGGAGCCGTTGTGCGTATGCCCCGGAGTTCCTGGATCGGCCCCTTTTTGCGGACCGTGCGGCTGGAGGGGGGTGAGACGTGCCGGGGCTGGCTGTGTGGAGGGGGCTCCTTCGCCTTTGTTCTGCCCGGCGGCCCTGGACCCCGCGCTTGGCTTTCGTTTGTGGGGCCCGCCGCTGTTCGTGCGGGCCCCCCCCCCCGTCGAGCGTCTACCCTTTCTGTGCCAGTGAGGCCGTTGCTGGGAACCTCCGGAGTCTTGTAAAGTCCTACATTTGGGAACCGTTTGGAGGCCCGCGGTGGAGTGCGGGGCGGCGAAACTCACAAGATGGCTACCGGCACCGTGGGGGATGCTCCGCCTTGCACCGCAGAACTTTGCTGGCCGGATCGCACGGGGGCCTGGGCGTGTGCTCGTGAGCCCACGCTCCGAGATGTCCTGGACGCCTTGCTGTCCTTATACGCTGTCCTGGCTCCCGATGCTTCTACCGACCCCATCCAGCCTGCCGCCATTTTGGGTCGACGCTCCTTCATACACCTCTATCGGCCTGCTGCCTCCATTGTTCTGCCCCCTCTGGCTGCGCCGAGGGTCGATGCCGCTGCACTTCAGTCGCTTGATGGCCCGGTGGCTTTTGAACCTCCAATTTTTCATCACCCGGACTTCGATGACTTGCACACGACGTGGAGACCTGCTCCTTCCCGGGTAGTTGGGAACTGTGGCGGACTGCTGCCTGCTTTCGCTTCGATAGACTCATGTCTTTATCCTGGAGGGGTGCCTTCACACTGTCGGATTGCGAGACTGGACACCTGCTTATTTTTGCCTATCCTGTTGTTGCTGCTACAATTGACTTGTTTTCTTGATTTTTTGTATCCCATTGGCTTGGTGACTCTCCCTATTCTGCGTTACTGCCGTAATCCTAGTCACTATTATGATTGTTCTGTATTGGATGGTCTGCACCAAGTTGTCCTTTACTGGGTTGGTTTCGTGGTTAGGAAGGGATGGGGGTGAGTTGCACAACATTGATAGATTGCTGGTTTGCCTGTCCGTTGATTATCTCAGGTGCTCTCGACATTGTGAGACTTTACATTACGAAATTCCCCCCCTCCCCCCCCCCCTGCGGGTTATTGATATATGTGAAGATGTAATGTTGATCGGGTAGTTATTCATCTGATGGTCGGGGAAGGGCCGCAGCCGAGTGTGTTTGTTTGTGTCCTCTGGCTCTTCCCTCCCGTATTATTTTGTTTTATGTTCCTTCCTGTCTTTTCTTTTTTTGTCTTTTTATTCTTCTTTCTTTTTCTACTACATTTCGGGTTTCGGATTAGGGCGACAGGCACGCTGTTGGGAGGGTAGGCCGTAGCCTTCTGCAGGGGTGCGGGGTGGGACGGGTGGGCGGGGTCTTTCAGAAGTTTATTTTCTTGTTTCTATGGCCCTTTTCTATCCTTTTATAGGGGTGCCGCCTCTGTCCTCGCTTCTCTGGCATGAGTGGGTTGGAGTCTGTCGCTATGCCACTTTTATCAGTTCTGATGTTTTCCGTTGCGACTCCATACCCTCCTTTTCGCCAGCCTTTTATTGTCTTCTGTGTTATTAGCCGTGGGTCGCGTGGCCCGGACTGGCGCCTCTCTTGAACGCAGTGTTTCTCCTATTATTTTCTTTGTCCTATTCCTTTTTCCCCCCTTCTTCCCGTTCTTGTCCTTATTGGATTTCTTCCCTCAGTGTCCCCCCTATTTTCCCCCCTCTTCCCCCTCCCCTTCTTTCTCTCCCCCCTTCCCACCCCCCCCCTTTTTTTCCCCGGGCTCGTATGGCGGGTTGGTTGAGCTAGTCCAATTTATCCGCTTCCTTAGCGTTTGTTAGCGTATCATGGGGTGGGAGACATGAGATGTTGATAATACTTATATGCTTTTCGTATATTCTGCATTTATTTTGTATTGCGATGACCTTGTGTCTTCACTTCCCCCCCCCCCCCATCTTTTCATTCTGGCGAGGGTGTATTCCTGTACATCGGGCTTCCCGTATTCTATTCGAACCTGCCATGAGCTTTGTCCCTCTATTATAAAACGAACCTTCATTGTTCCTGAGACTGGGCCGTTAAAGTTGCGTGTCTTTTTCTTCGCAATGTTTTCAATATGTTTGCTTGCCTGCCGATTGGTCTTGTGTTTATTATTACGACTTTTGATCGCTTTTTGAACTGTAGCCGGCCAATTTGGTTGTGGGCCCACGACTGTATATCTTCTTGATGTAAATAAAAAAAAAAAATAAAAAAAAAGATTTTCGCCTCCACATCGAAGCCGAAGGATCCAAAAACACCTTCCAAGGCTCCGGAGCAGAAATCCAAACCTCGCTTGGACCCGAAAAGATCGGCACCGAAAGAGTCTACCGAAGAGGAAGAACTTTTTTGACCAGATCCTATCGCTCCGAATAAAAAAACACTCCACATAGACCCTAAAACCGGACATGTGTCTACTGTTCCACACAAGAGGAGGAAACTGAATACACTGGGCATTCCTGCAGTGCCTGTTAAGAAAAGAAACGGTGCTACTAAACCTATACAACCTTCTTCTCCTGTTCTTCCTACCAATCCTATCTCTCCTCCACACTCTCCTATACTTCCACCAAACTCACCATTACCACAGGTCGATGATAATTTAGGCAATGGGGGAGGCAACAATGACCCTTTTACAGACTCTGACACCGACACAGACTTACCACAGGACGGCTGGGAAAATTATGAATACCCGTTCGACCCTTCAGACCTCCCTGATCCCCAGGCATACCCAACAAAGCCAACTCCCCCGGATGACAATATTGGTTTTAGTCAGTTGGTTAATAGGGCAGCTACATACCGTGGTGTTTCAATGCATTCAGACACTTTTGAGCAGTCACTAAAGACTGCACAAACCCTGCCAATGTTAAAAGGTGTCATTAAACATGCCCCTGACATATTTAAAGACCCTGTTAGGGCTAGAATTCTCAATCTGAGAATTGACAAAAAATATAAACCTCCTCTCAATGATCCCGCCTACATCAAAGGTCAACTCCCTTAAGATTCCCTGGTGGTAGCTAACGCTATAAAATGGGCTAATTCTCAGACCTCTGGTGAGGCACCACCTCCGAACAAGAAGTATAAATTATTAGATGCTTCCGGCAAACGAGTTGCTGCTCAAGCAGCTAATCCCTGGCGGATAGCCAACACACAAGCATTACTTGCTAGGTATGATAGGGCTCACTATGACCAACTAGAAACCCTATTGCAACATTTACCAGATCAATACAAGACCAAGGCCAATGATTTCATCCAAATAAATTAATAACCAATGCATCAATCAAGTGTGCCCTTGATGCAGCAGGGACCGCCTCGAAGGCCTTTAACGCTAGCATGTTACTCAGACAACATGCTTGGTTGCACATTTCTGGTTTCAAACAGGAGGTACAAACAACTATCCTCAACCAGGTGTTCAATCAGCAACAACTTTTTGGACCGGCTGTAGACACCACTCTGGAAAAAATGAAAAAGGACTCGGAGACTGCTAAATCCATGGGAGCATTACAGTCTCCATCCACACGTGGTTCCTTTCGCCGCTCCTTCTACAGAGGATAATCCAAGAACATTGGTACAGACACTGATTCCTCTTCATACAAGAACACCACACAAACATCTCCCAGTAGGGGATATTTTAGAGGTGGATACAGGGAAAGTAACAACAAAGGGAGAGGTTGAGGTAACAACAACACTGTATGGGGCAGGGATATGGGGATATCATGATGTGACGATGCTCCAGATTATTGAAAACAATTTTTTTCGTTACCTTTTGTCCCTTCCGAAAAGTATGTCAAATTATAATTGTCATGTAGAAATAGGTATGGACTATTTGACGGACCTGATTAAAATCCAGCCAATCCTACTCTGGAGGAGAATCTGGGCAACGCAAGAACTGGCTCTCAATCGAAAAATTATTCTGGATGTTAAGAATTTAACCAATGCAAAAAGAATCAAATGGCTTGAGTATGTGAGGAAAGCCCTGACGGACATTGACAAGCCAGAATGGTATGATAAACCTGAATTAATTGCGAAAATTCCCCAAAAAATCTTAAAAAACCTGTGCATGGAACATTTTAATACCTTAAGGCTTGGGAATGAAGTTAGTAAAAGAACTGTTCTTGAACATCAGCCACTGTTGATTACCCTCAAAATGCAACCCTACCTAACTCTGACCACTTTGGGATTTGAGCGTTTTGTCCTAATTAGATTCAGGTTCAATATATTTCACCGCCTGGTCTCATATCCGGAGAAAAATGACTGGAATAGAACTCTGGCCCCATGCCCATGCGATAACATATCTATCCAGTCTACCTTCCATTTGGTACTCTTTTGCAAACTGTATAAAAAAGAAAGGGCGAGATGGTTGAAATCTTATCTTAGAGATGGGGCTTGGAGGCAATGTAGGCCAGCTTATTTACACCTCCAACAATTAGGAAACCCCCTTTGTATTAGCACTATGTCAATGTTTTTAAAAAGCGTCGTAAAATTACGGAATTTATTATGAATTTATTAATTATCGATTTACCACCATACTTGGATTTAATGCTGTTTTTATAACTATTTATTGTGTGTATCTATAATGTGTAATTTGTTTACTATGTACTGCTTTTATGATTTTTTACTTGGTGAAAATCGAATAAAGTATTTGGAACGGTCACTCGCACCTCCCCCGCTAGTAAGCAGTGACTTCCCTTCAGACCATTCCACTCCGGTCGGAGGGAGACTATCACAGTTCCTACCTGTCTGGAATTCAATCACTATGGACAAGTGTGTAAGACATATTATCCAGTATGGTTACTGCCTGGAACTTTCTGCTATTCCCCTCAACTTACCACCCAAACAGCGTCCAATGTCCGGGGAACATCTAACACTCCTCAAACAAGAAATTCTTTCACTGCTTCAAAAGCACGCAATAGAACCAGTTCTCATACAACATCAATGAACAGGGGTTTACTCCCTGTATTTCCTAATCCCCAAAAAAAGACGGGACTCTAAGACCAATACTGGACCTCGGACCTCTCAATTTCTACGTTCAATCAGATCATTTTCACATGATCACAAGGCCCTTCCACTGCTTCAAAGAGGAGACTTCCTTGCCACACTAGATCTCAAGGACTTCTACTTCCAAATTCCCATTCACCCTGCTCACAGGAAATACCTAAGATTCACAGTGGACGGCCAGCATTATCAGTTCAATGTCCTTCCATTTGGGGTGAACACAACACTCAGGGTGTTCACAAAGTGCCTTGCAGTAGTAGCAGCGCACGTAAGAAGGCAGCAAATCCACGCATTTCCATACCTGGACGACTGGCTCTTAAAAGCCAAGTCATACGTCAGTGTGTTCATCACACTTATCAAATGATCCAGCTATTACACGACTTAGGGATCACACTAAACTACACCAAGTCACACCTTCAGCCCTCCTACGTACATCAGTATCTAGGAGCTACAATAGACACTTGCAAAGCTCTAGCATACCCTAATCCAGCAAGGATAGCCAGCATGCAAACCCTCATCACCAAGTTTCAGCCTCAACACTCTCTCTAAGCACAAGTGTTTATGCAGCTAATAGGGTTGATGGCCTCTTGCATTTTCATCGTACCTCACGCAAGACTTCAGATGCGCCACAGGCGTAGCTAGAGTTTGTGGCGCCCGGGGCTATCCTCCAGTTTGCCACCCATGGCATCCGCAGTCCTGCGATTGTGTGAGGAATTTTGAATCTCACCTCACTGTCAAATTTCAGGCACAAATATTTCTCACATGTATCATGGGAATGCTAGTTTTAGATTGGTCTATTAACTAGTGCAAGTAAGTGTTAACTACCTGAACTTGCAGTTGTAGAGGGCTGCGCACAGCACCCCGGGGTCACTCGCTTAATTATACTGGTGTGATTTAAAATAAATACTTTAAAAATATTTGTCAGCCTGCCTGACTGTGACCGCTATGTGTGTCACACAGGCTCTCCCGAGCCTTGCCCAGCAATCATGCTAACACGCACATGCTCACTGTGGCGGCTGGAGTCCGTGAGTCAGCTTACTCTAATGAATTTATGGTATAGGCCTGAGGCAACTGAGATTTGTGTCAGGGCCTCTCACATCCTGCTAATAATCTGGGCCCAGGTCCCATGTGGACAGAGAGAGCAGCATGGAGTTTAGTGATTCTTATCTCCTGGTTTATTACTTGAGCTCTTTCCAAACAGCCGCAATGCCACATGTTCACAGACAGGTGCTCTCGTCAGCGTGCGTCGTGACTGTCACTCGAGACAGACTACTTTTGCACTTACTTGCGTGTATCTGGATCTGAAGGTGGGGTGTTGGATTTAGGGGTTTTTCGACACTTGTTGTGCTGCAGGCTTTAAACAGCAATGCAGGGTGGACTGAATACCCGACTACACACTCATTTCTGTTTTACAAGGAACATTCAAACTCACAGTCAGGATCCTTGGGCACTTGGGAAGAAGATGCAGGAATGGGCCCATTGCAAGAATAGCTGGACATCTACACAGGGGAGTCTGGGTAGAGACATGATGTGTGCCCATAACCACTGCCACAAGGCAGCAACTTTCAGAAGGGTCACAATTCTGGAGTCCGAGGAGTGCTAGATTTGGAATATGAGTGGTCCTGTTGATTGAGGACACCAACCTCCCTAGCAGCCACTTCATTTGGCAACTATACCCCAATACATAATGTGCTGCCTGACAGGGGAACGTGGGAGGATGTGGCTTTGGGTAATGATAAGTGCGTATATCAAATTCACGTATACACACCTAATATGTCTAACAGAAAAAAATCATTCTACTTTGAGTTAACAAGCAGCATAAATATTTTTTAAAAATTGAAGCTACAGGATTAAATACGTGCATTCAGATAAATCAATCTACGCACAGACGTGCCTGGTGGGACTTTAGAATGGGCCTTGGTATATATGATTTTTCTAGGTTGAGTCCCCGCAATCAAGGTTGAAGGGTTGAAGGGGGCCGCTCTGTGGTGGCGAAGTTTGTCAGGCTAAGGGCTCGTTTCCGGCAGAATGTTACACCGACCTGTTGAACCCCGAGTAGACGCACCGTGCTCCACGGATACCGATTAGCAGTACTCTCGTAGCTGCCAAGGTTTCAGATTAGTGTGACATTTTCATCATTTCTGTGTAATTATGAGTGACATATGAACGACTACGAGTGACACTTCCTTGCAAACAAAATCAAGCAATGAAGACGAGTGAAACATAAATATCAGAAATGATACCCATTTGATGAGAAACTCTAAGAAGATCCTTAAAGAAATGCTACAAAGCACCAGAGACGGAGCACTATTCACTAACTTAGTGCCCTTGTAACCTTATTGTACTGTTTAACGAGGTGAGTAACATTGACTGCTGGGCCTCGGGCTCCTCCTTGGCAATCATGCGCAGGAACATCGCTTAGGCCGCTCTATCCCACATGGGACACTCGTGGCCGAGGACTCAAACAGGATGTGAGAGGCCCCAACACGGACCTCACAGCTGCCAGTCAGCCTTTACTGCGCAGCAGATAAAGTTAGCAAACATTTGTGTTTGCTTTAACCCTATGCGCGCTGCAGGTTTTCCCGCTGTGCGCTAACGTTTGCGAAAAGCCGCGTTACATGACCAGCTCAGCTCGTCATGAGCGTACGACAGGCGTAACTCATGATGAGCTGAGCTCGTCATGAGCTTTGAAGGGGTGAATACAACAGATTAGCGATTTATTGTGTTTGCCTCATAAACCATATTCTGCACAGATTCTGTGTATTTCAGAAAAATAGCGCGTTGCTCGAATGCATCAAGTTTGTTTAAAAGGTGCATATGAGCTGCAATACAGAAACTTCTTGGAACGCTCCTGTCCACCGTTCAGCTGTTCAATGCTGTATTCAATTAAGAGCGGGGCTAATCACCACTCAGGGTTTCGAGGTGCGCCTGGGGTAGGGTGCGGAGTTTCTGCAGGTCAGTCGAAGAGCCGAACCTTTGTTCAGATTCTGAAGGTTTGAATCCTTCTAGAGATAATGACTACCTTTCGAGAAGCACTAAGTAAAATGTGAGTCAAGGGCAGGGCCACTGGAAATATATGATTCTGTGGCTTTGTGCTTTCCTGTACAACTATGGATTTGCCCCACTCGACCCAACATACATCATTTTTTGTATAACTTATGAATTAGCAAATTTTACCAAAACAAATTGTACCACAGAAGTGCACTGCTTTAAGACAAAACCCGCCGCTCACTCAGGCCTCTCACTTACGTGACAGTACTGAGCAGTATTATAATTAATAGCGGTCAGCTGAGCACTCCGACCCCGGTGTCGTCCAGCATGCGATACCGCTTGCTATTAACAATGCTGAGTAAGTGTGTGCATGGCGCTCCAAGTAAAAATAATATAGTTTACCATCATGCCAGAACTGCGTCAGTAAAAATGACCGCCGCTCACTTACTTCACAGAGTTGGTACTTGATGTAGGAGACCTCGAGGCCCAGTGGGCTGGGGAGATGGCTGGAGCTGCGGGTGGGTTGCTGCTGTCTCTGCTTCTCTTTCCCTCTTTATTACCGCTTCCGCTAGTGACACACGCACCGCGGGCAGGCGGAGGCAGCATGGCGCAGCACCTGTGCCGCCGTGCCCGCATCTGTTCCTGGGCTGCAGCTTCTTTGCAGATTTACCACGCTGCAGTCAACACAAGGCAGACGTGCCACTTTACTTATCCCATTAATTTGCAGGCAGTACCAGGATTACAGCGTTGTCCTTCCCTTGGCACTGCAATTTCAGCGCGAGGGCTGGCCAAACATTGTGTCCAGGGCCGTTATTGGTAGCGCTTTCGTGCGCTACAAGATTGACGGCCCTCGGGAGGTCACGGGATCCACAAAGGCGGTACGTTGCGCACCGTACATGCACTGCAGGCAGCATTTACAAGTAGGTGTGCTGCTTGCACTTCACACTGGGGCCGCGCGGTACTGGCGGCCCATTGCAGCGGCTGTTATTTTTTTTTTGGGGACACTGACAATATTGTAATGACACTTGAGTATCCCCAAATAAATTATAAAGGCTACAGCAACGGGCCACCAGAGCCGCGCGGCCGCTGCCCCAAAATAGTGCCGCCTGGGGCGGTCTGCCCCCCTCACCCCTCCTAGCTACGCCACTGAGATACGCCCTTTACAAGCATGTTTGGCATGTCAGTGGAATCAGGCTCAGGGACAACTTACAAATCTGATGTTGGTAGACAGCCAAACACATCGCTCTCTGCAGTGGTGGAACACACAAAACCTTTCCAAAGGACGGCCGTTCCTAGAGCCAGTTTCACAAATAGTGCTAACAACAGACGCATCACTCACCGGCTGGGGAGCCCATCTCCTAAATTACACAATTATGGGCAAGTGGACCACTCAACAAAAAGCGCTCCACATCAATCACCTAGAACCACTGGCAATATTTCTAGTTCCAAGTACATCTTCTCAACAAGGCTGACTGGACGATGGACAATATGAGAGCAATGTACTACATACAAAAGCAAGGAGGAACACATTCCTTCTCTTCGAGGTAGATCTGGGTGTCATTGGCGTAGAGGTGGAAGGGTATGTTGGCTTTTTTGAGGATGATGGTGAGTGGCTCCCTGTAGATGTTGAACAGTGCGGGTTTGAGAACTGAACCTTGGGGACGCCTCTGGTTATAGTGTGTAGATGGGACGTGAAGTCTCTGATTTTTATTCTGTGGGATCGGTTTTGCAGGAAGGAGTTGAACCATTGTGAGACCACCCCTTCTGCTCCTACCCTTTCTCTGAGTACGTTGATGAGTAGATTGTGTTCAACCATATCAAAGGCCGCTGAAAGGTCGAGGAGTATGAGTTGACAACAGCGATCCATGTCCAGTGATTTATGGATGTCATCAATGACATTTAGGATGGCAGTCTCTGTGCAGCATCCTTTTCTGAAGCCCGATTGGTGGGGGTCGAGGAGATATTTGATGTCCATGTGATGGGTGAGTTGACCGAGAACATATTTTTCTAGTAGTTTTCCTAGGAATGGGAGATTGGAGACAGTCCTGTAGTTGTTGAGATCACTTGGGTCAGCGGCACTGGCACAGGAGACCCTGTGCACTACAATTGAAACCACATCAAAACCAGGCAGCAAAAAACAGGGGATAACCATGTCAAACGAGGCACTTTCTCACAGATGCTCTTAGTGTTACAAATGGACTTGAAGTATTGAAATGTTTTCAGCTGACACATCCAGGGGATTCAAAGGGCGTCTGATGAAATATATTCATCCCGCAAAGAACACTACGAAAACCGATGAGGCATCAAAGAATCTAGCACCCCTTAAGTCATTGGGGTAGAAGTTGCTCCTGCTGCAGACAGTCTTCATCATACCCAGGGGTTCAGGGGATATAACATGCATGTGGCAACAGGGACCATTATGAAAGGACTGACTTCATGTTCAGCTTTTCTGCACAATACAAAGCCCCTGAAAGAGAAAAGAAAAGGGACTCTTCATTCAAAGTGCATCAATCCTTTTGCTTGTTTCTATTTTCACTTTTTGCCATTGAGTTTCACATGTGAGCATTACATATGATTTGGGGTGACTCTTATTTCTAGGATAGAAATATAGGGTGGGTGTGTTAGGGGGATGGGTTTTAGTTTAGATTCTTTAAGGTTTCATTTTGCTTGGGTTACCAGGCACATGCTCCCGCAAGTTGTACAGGATCACTTTGATTCTAATGACTAACGAATTGTTGTCAGACAGTGAGATGGGATATTGTATAAAGTCATGGACTGATAATGGTTTGAAAACTAAAATTGGAACGGGGCAGTTATGTTGTTTGTTGATCATCACACCCCTGATATCCTGTTACTGTAAACATCTCCCTCTGGAATGAGCATTGGTGGCCTGCCTCGCTAGGCTCCATGCCAACATCTAAGCCAGTGGTTAAGAACTTGGGAGTTTGGTTGGATGCGGGTCTCAACTTTCAGACCCACACGAAGAAGGTGGCAGCGACTTGTGTGGGCTTGTTGAGAGGTCTCCACCCTATCCTGAAGTTCTTTAATGCGCCAGTCCGGCAGCTCATTGTCCAGGCTACGATTTTATCGCGCCTGGACTATGCGAGTGTTCTACTTTTAGGTACAAATAAAGCCGAGATTTTACGGCTCCAACGAGTCCAAAACTCGGCAGCCCGTGCACTAGTGGGACTCCCACGTAGATGTTCAGCCAGAGCCACTATTAGAGCCTTACACTGGCTACCGATTGAGGTAAGAATCCAGTTTAAGACTCTTTGTATGGCATTTAAAATTTTAAAAGGTACCAGCCCTGAGCTACTTTGCCCTCTTCTAACCCCATACATCCCCCAACATAGTTTGCGTTCCTCGGGTCAACATCTGGTAGCTATACCAAGGACTAAACTTTGCCCTACCGGGGGCCGTTCATTTCGGCTCTTGGCGGCTAAATTGTGGAATTCTTTGCCAGTTTTCATTCGTGGTATAGAGGACATACTGATTTTTCGAAAAGCCATTAAGACCTTCCTTTTTCCACTGACTTAGGGACTCTGCTTTCTTGTTCTGTTTCAGCTACTTTGTACAATTAGACGGACAGCGCCGGGACGCCCCTTAGCTGGGGCAGCTGCGCGCTCAACAAAATTATAACATAACATAACATAACTTCAAGAGACTCATTTACTAGGTACACAGTGCGTGTTCTTGGGTAGTACACAGACACCTATGTCTATCATGCAGTATGTACTCAGTGGTTCAGAGTGGTTGCCATTCTCCATTTGCCTCTGTAGGTCCTTCCCATTTTCAGTACAGATAGTTCATGTAGACGACAAAGGTAAACATGTCATTCTCTCCAGTGGGTTCTCCGATCATTCACCGGTCCTATAAACCTCCTGACATTGACAATGGGAGTTGCAGGGTAAATGGTGTTTGAATGTTAGATGATACTCTTGTGAAACATCTGCGGGATAAGATCATAGATTATTTTTGCATTATTGCGGGTTCAGTCTCCTCAGCAGTTGCAGCTTGGGAAGCATTCAAGGTAGTGACTAGAGGAAATACCATGGCTCAGTTTACGCGTAAGCTCGAAAATTGGAAGAGGGAGAATACTGACCCAAAAGACCAAATTATTCAGGTAGAAAAGAGGGAGGTGAATCCAAACCATACCAAAGCAGCTCAACTCCTTTAACATCCGAGAACCACACTAAAGCAGAAGATTGATATTACTGGATGGACAGGTTAGTTATATTCACATAGTATGAAGTGGGTGACCAGGCTGGGAATTTTTGTACTGGCTTCCAAACAAAGGCCATATGTCAAGAATTGTCCCTTTGATTGTATCCACTGAGGGTCAAGTACAGATATTACAGAGGCATTCACCCATTACTACGAAATATTATATTTTTTTAACATCCCCCTCCTGCTAAACTTCAAAATCCCATCATAAGAGATCTTTCAGTGTGGGCACTGTCAAGGGAGGACCCAGGTCCCAAGGGGTGTACTATTAAATTTTTCAAGAAATGTGCCTTTCTGGTTCTTCTGCATTTAAAGTTGATGTTTCAAAGAGTCTTTGTGAATTGCATGCTTTCTGACTTCTTGTGAGGGGTGGTTATTTCAGTTACTCTGAAGCCGCATAAGTGCCCACAACTCGGTGCCTTCTATAATTCAATTTCAGTAATTAATAATATCGAAACTAAAGCCTGTACAAACGTAATAGCCTTGAGATTACATAATGTCGTCCGAACACTACTGCATGATGATCAAAATGGCTTTAAGCCTAATAAGAGCGCTCATAATTGTCTCCGGAACCTCCACATTATACTCTCACATATGCACGATTTCCACAGCCCAACTGCCCTACTTTTGCTATATGTATAGAAGACTTTTGACATGGTACATTGGCTTTTATGCTAATTGTACTATATAATGGATTTTGGGCCTTGTTCCATTTGTTTTTGAGAGCAGATCGACCTCAGAGATGCTCGGGAACCCACCTCCTGTGTTGCAGAAATCTGCGGAGTGCTCAGGAGCTCGGGAGATGCAAACCAGTCAGATGCTTTTAGGTGCCTGCTGATGCAGGGGGGTAACTCCTTTACTCCAAGGGAGTTTCTTCTATCTTCCAGCGAAGTGTAGACCATTGAAGTACTTGGTTTCTGCTTGCAGAGTTTAGTCCAGGTAAAATCCAAAGTCCTGTAGTCAGGTTTCCCACTTTATACCCAGGGAAGGCATTGAACTAACTCTAGGGACCCTCCTAGGGGAGGGTAAGGACAGAGGGGTGGCTACACCCATGTCCTTTGTCCAGTTTCACACCAGTGCAGGAGCAAATGGCTCCTGCAACCGGTTTGAGCTGGACTATGCACAGGGACACCAAATGTGCCCCCAGTGCAGACTTTCTGGCACTCTAAGAGTGCATCCACTCAGCCCCAATACACTAAGGTCTCTCTGGGAGGTGGTCACACCGCCCGTGACAGGAAACCTATTGTCAGGCTTGGCTCAGCAGCAGGAGGGCAGACTTGTGTCTGTGCCTGGCATCATCTATTTTGTGATGCCCAGGTCGAAAAAGCGGGTATCGGGTGTACCGGTGTTTCACATAAGTCCCTCTAGAAGGGAGGAATCATGCCTTCCCGCGGGAGGTAGGATTCCAAGGTGTTTGACACCAAACACAACATGTTTCTAAGCAGCCGTTTTAAAGTACGCTGCCTAGCGCATCTTCCGCTCCTCATCAGCTAAGCTGGTAAGAGTGTCTAGATTTAAAAGAGCTAAATCAGGAGGAAGGGCCTTTAGTATTGCAGCGGCACTGGCCTGGAATAAACTCCCAACTGAACTCAGGCAGATGGAGAACTTGCTGCAGCTCAGGAAGAAGTTGAAGACATGGCTCTATCCCACCAAAAGTAGTAAGTACGTTCTGTGAATACCAAAAGTAGTAAGTTTAGGATTTTGTCTTAAGTTAGTTCTGTGAATCGAGCCCACAGGATTAAAGCGCTTTCCTCTCTTAA